>NC_044367.1:23984869-24584869 GCF_007364275.1 Archocentrus centrarchus | reverse complement strand
CCTCAGCACCAGGACTGGATGGCTCTCTGATGCTTTCCACGCCGCAATGTGATTTTCCACCAATGTGACGACCGCATTCAGGCTCCCCGATCAGTGGCATCCCCGCTGGGAGCCCCTCAATGAACTGCTCCAAGACCACCAGTTCTAGCAGCCGTTGTTCCCCTTCCACCAGTCCCAGCTGCAGCCATCTGTCCGCAGATGGCTGCAGGGGCATGCAGCGATATGTGTGGGCATATGTGAAGGGCCGATCCCTCACTGCCATCCACAAGCTGCGGAAACAACGTCAGTGGTTCACTGGAGAGAGCCCGAGCTGGTCTAACACTGCTCGCTGGACACGATCGAAGCTGTCCCTCAAAGCCAGGGGCAGACTCAGTACCACTGTCTGCACCTCTCCAGACACCAAGGGCAGCAGCTGCACCACACACTCAGACTCTGGCCACTTGCACACCTCCGTCGTGGCTCTAAATATGTACAGGGAGGACTGTGGATAGTCCGCCTCCTCCATCTTGCGCAGCGTGATGGAAAGGGTCGGGACGGGCAGCAGCGGTTGAGCCACAGACCCAGACCTGAGCTACCAGATTTTCCAAAACTTGAGTGTGGCACTGGGCTTGCAACGTCTCCAGCTCCTGATGCTGCACCACCGCCTGCTCCCTGTGCATCGCTACCAGCTTTGCCGCCATCCGCCCCGGTGCCTGCATTGTCTGTGGCTCCGACATCTCTGTGTAGGGCCAAGTTGGGCGCCAGTGTAAACACAGACTCTGCTTATGGCAGCCCCAACACACACACACTGGGACACTCAACTTATGCACTTGTGGTTTTTTTTCATTTATTTATCATACACTGTTTCACTGCTTATACATGGGGTGCCGGCTAGCTCAGCTCGCTCATACCTCTGCTGCTGATTCCAACCTCCTTCTGTCTCCTCCCAGCACGCTACTCCACATATATAGAGGGGACACAATTAAATCATGTCAGCCAGCTGTGCCGGCCAGCCTCTCCTGACGCCATCCCTGAACCCGCTGCGGCACCCCTCTTCTGCAGCTGAGCCACAAACCACACCCCACCACCACAGTGATTTTCAATTTACAAATTAATTTACCAGGCTGAATAAGCTTGGGAAATTGCCACTGCAGATATCCTTGTTTAACCCAGTCTGCCTCTTAATGCAGCCACACCAGTGCTGATGCAGGTGAATAGGTTAAAACAATAAGCCAAGAAAGTACGCAGTCATTTTTTTGATGTGGGACTGGGTTGGTTGAGCCAATGTGATGTTTGTCTCTCCATAGAAGACTTATTTTGGGGTTTCTCAGCATTGAATGACATAACCGAATAAATTAGTGTTCTTTAAGTGATGCAGGGAGGCATCAGTCCTTTATCTCTGCTGTTACTGTGTCTTTACTGTACTGCACTGTTCCTGTTACTGTAAATTGATACATTTTCTATGCTGTTTAGCATTCTGTGATAGGGTTCCCATTTTCTTTATTACACTGTGATAAGATTCTCCTCTTTTATTGTGCAGTGATAGGGGCTATTAGTTCAGCTGGATGCACACTGCAGCGTTTGGGAAGGAGTTTGCCCCAATTAGGTTGACCTATACTTATGAAGAGGACATGCAGGGAAAACTCTACATTGCAGTTTTTCTCTTGACACAGAGTTAAATTTTGAGTGGGATCACAATGTCTCTCCTTAATTAGCTGAAGAAATGTGGACAAATCTAAAGAGCGAGTCAAGGTCTCAAGAGAGGCACAAAAAAAATGCAACAAAATACCAGATTACTGCATTAGCGTTTGTAACAAATGACCTCAAACCTCATTTATCTTCCTCTTGTTCCAGCTCTGGTAACATTAATATTTCATGTGAAAATGTATTTTTTAAAAAGTTTCTGACCTTTAACTTGCTATTATTTGACTTTTACTATATCTCTGCTCATTAGTATTGTATCACTGTGTATAATTAAAGCAGGCGGACAGTTATTTTTTAAGCCTGACTGTTCCTATATAAAGAGCTTTGTTCCTTCCCTTTGTGTTGCAGAGTTTTGCAGAGAACACCATGAATGAGCTGCTGGGCTGGTACGGTTACGACAAGGTGGAGCTGAGAGACTCTGACAGCCTGGAAATTGGGGAGACGCCACAACACATCTCTGTCCTCAAAGGTATACAGCTTTAGTGGTATTTTTATAGCTTACCTTCCTCCTTTTCCACAAGGTGAAGGTAGTGTAAATATCACATCACGACACATGTCAAAGGCATGTTGTTTGCGTGTTAACATGTAACTTTTATTAGCAGATTTATACATTTTAGTTTTTGTCCTTTCTAGTTTGAAGATGGTGTAGCTCATGCATCTTATCAATATAGCCTGAATATAAAAGATGGACGTATTCTCCAGTTTTTGAGGTCCCATTCTGAATACTCTACTTTGGCTTTATTTCCATTGCCATTCTGCTTTTCTGGGGTTGGCAGTGAGTATATCTGGACATGTGAGGGTGGAGTGCTGAGTTGTCAGCTAACACAACCAAGAAGTGTGTAAGCTGCATCCATATGCTACACTGGTGACTGTACTGTGCATCAGCAGACCCTGAGAACCTGCTAATTGATGGTAATATAGTACTACGGTACTATTACTACTATATTATTTGTCAGAAATTCTACAAATAGCACCAAGGCTGAGAGGTCTAGTTCAGTGAGGCGAGCAGACAGCTAGTGTCTTCACCTGTCGCTCAAGGTGGCTATGCCCCTAACTTTAGCCTATATAAAGTTTGTCCAGGTTCTTAACATGTTTATTGCTGCTTTGAAATCAAACATTTCAGCATGCCATCCTATGAGGATTGACTCATTTTTGGAGTCAGCCTCAAGTGGCCACTAGAGGAACTGCAATTTCCGGCACTTCCACTTTGGCAACATTTTTCCTCATTGCCACTTTGTTAGCACATCTACAAGATGCTTAAACTCCTTCAAAGTTTTCTGGATATGTATTTGACAAATCTTTTGTACTCCATTAGCTTTTAATCTGCTACATGTGCTGAGAGCTGGATAATCTTTGCAAAAATTTAATTGTGGTTTGGTGCTGTGCAGGCCGTGCACTTTAGGTTTACTGGAGCTTGTTCTGGTTGCTGCTTGCTGCAGCCTGAATGAGAGAAGCAACACTGAACCAAATATTAAAGTTTGGTCACATGTACAATAAAAACAATGAGCTGAATGATGCTACAGGAGATTAAGCTGAGGGGGGATTGGAAAGTCAGTTGGTTGGTTGTTGGTTGTATTTTTTCAAATGTAAAATTATTGATTGATTCAACTTTAACTTTCTCTAGTTATTATTGAGAAATACCTAGGGTTTCAAAGATGTCTGCCTTTTAACCACGTCAAAACCCAAACAGCTTTTAGTATTTGTGCTTGTTCTTTGGTGAAAACTATTGGGTGAAAATTTAGGAATATCTTAGGCTTTTACACTCAGCAAATGCTGCTCATTAGTTGGTCAGTAAACGCTTTATTTTACTTAACTTTTCCCATCTAGAAAACTCGTTGCCAAAAATCCCAGCTTCAACAGAGAACAGTGAAGTCTCTCCAGATCGAGCCAACAGCTCTCAATCCTTGCCAGCCTCCAGGAATGGACTCACAGAGACCTCCACCACGCCGTCCACCTCCACGCCCAGCACCAAGGAGCATGGCAGCCTGCCCATCATAGTCCCCATGATCCCCCCGCCACTGATCAAGCCCCCCGCAGGTACAGAGCACTGATGCCATTTTGGAGAGATTAATGCAGCAGATTAATTGAAAAGTAGTTTAGACTTATGGATGTCCTTGATTTTTAAAGAGCGGTAAAACGTGATACCTTCTGGAAAAAAAAAAACAGTTTCAAAACTGACACACCTGCCCACATCAGAGCCCGTGTAGAAAGCTACATTGTGCTTTTATGTTACGAGGAAGGTTACACATTAAAATTGCAAAAAGATCAAGGTCATTTTCAGCCCGTCACTGATTGCTAATAAATTCACCCAAATGCTTGAATGCAAACACACACACATACACACAAAACAGTTTTTCTCCAGTCAGAGAGAAGAAATGTCATAGGTTTAAACCGCATCTGCTCTCCAGACAGGCTAGATTGCACTGAAGATGCCTAAATGCTGATTCTCCAGCAGTAGGCATGAAAACTCAGTGTTTATGCAGTTTTGAAAGTTTGAGTTTTTGCAATGGCCTGAAAGCCTCCATATCAGGCAGAGGCAGGCGACTAATGAGCTAGCTACCTGCTGTACACCTTGTTTTTCTCCACCTGCCCAAGTGTCAATATTACCCCATCAAGTCTCTGAGGAAATGTCCAGGTTCCTCGGCCAGACAGAGGGCTTCATTATCCCTTGCGTCTGCTGTGGACAGGAGGCTGGTACGCCCCGGCGGAGGGAGCGAGCCTCCTTGGCATCGCCCAAGAGGAGTCCCCGCTGTCCCTGCCTAGGCGGGGAAACAGATGGTGCGGTCCCACTTAAAGCCCACCAGCACCAACTAACCACCCGGCCAACACCTCCCTCAACTCCCCCACCCTCCACCTCCACACATACACTGAATTATTCATGTGCCCCCGCAAAATCCGACAAAGGACCTTTTGAGGTGCAGGTACGGCGAATGACGGTGGCATTTAGTACGGAGGCTGCATAATTACTGGCATGTTTTTTTTTCCCTGCTCATGCAGATGTGAGTGTTTTCAGATGAGCTTGTTAGGAGGTGCCAGAATGTGGGAAGGCAAAAACAACTCCACCTCAAGATGTCTCTTTGTGTGAAAATGTTGAGATGCTGTGAAAGATGTTGTGATTTCATATTGGCCTTCGATCCTGATCATTATGCTGTGGCGCATGCATTTTTTCGAGCGACGTACAAACCCTGATCTACCCACTCACTCAGCTTAGAGTTAAGATATTTTGTCTTTTTTCTCTTATCACTGCAGTGGGCAGCAATCCAGATAGACACAAAAAGGCAGCGAGAGTATAGGAATGAGAGCAGAGGGGAAGCTAAGCCATGAAATATGCATGTTGGGTCTGCTATGCTGTCTTTAGGGCCCCAGGGAGTTATTCCTTTAATTGTGAGTTAGTCTTTACTTAAAATCTGATGGCCCTGTAGATCCATTAAGCTCCACAAGAGGTGAAAAGCCTGGCCAGCGTGCGATAGGGAGGTGAACAGAGGTGAAAGACTAATGGGCCTGCATTTTTTCGCCCTCACACCCGCGTATAGTCATAATGTGATAATTGGGAGATACTGGAGGGAATCTCGGAGGATCTCTCTCATTTCAGCAGTGGCAGCACTAAAAGCCCGCAGCTCATCATCAGCAGTCACAGTTTACCGCAGAAGAGGCATTTCACTGTCACTGAGGGTCTGTTAAAATAATTTGTTGACCACACAGCAACGCAGCAGCTGCACGCAATACAATTACATTCACGGTTAAACAAGGGAATAAATTTGTTGTTGTCATAGACATGATTTCTCGAGAATTAAAAGGGGAGTGTGAGGGGGGGGGTCAGATGCATCTTTACTGTTTGTTTTTTCCTTATTTTCTGTCATATATATACTGTAACAGTGCTCAATACTCACATTAAACATGGCCAAAGTGCTGAGGCTTCAGACAGCTCTTAACCCTCCATTTAAGACAGATTTTATTACTACGCTTGCATCTAAATGATGTCGTAGAGAGGTGATGTCTCTAATGTGAACGTTTGAACTGTGAACACAGTAGCTCCACTTACCAGCTGTTCAAACCCTTCAGTTTGCAAGGGGCAGCCAATCAGCAGAAAGTTGGCCCTAATGGGAAAGGAGCTAAATCAGCCTGCTTCAGCCGGAGAATGAACTCAGAAGTTGCTCCGAGGACCTGTATGAGATAAACGAGGACTATTTTGAACTATGAATTATGCAAACCTACCCAGTAGAGTCCAAGAATAACAACACCCAGAAATTACCATAGCTGGTCCCCTTTAAGAGACAGATTAGCTCAGGATTTACTGTTTTTTATATCTTAGACTAAGTGCAAATAGAGCTCACCATTTCTTACTGTAGCTTATTGCCCCACTAGAAAAGTCATAAATTGTGGTAGGGCAATAAATTGTGGCCTAATCCACACACTTACATGCATTTACTTAAAATAATACACCAGGCAGGTGTTCACACACATATTCACACCTATGGGCAATTTAGAATCACCAATGAACCTAACCCCAGTAACTGCATGTCTGTGGACTGTGGGAGGAAACCGGAGTACCTGGAGGAAACCCACACAAACATGGGAAGAACATGCAAACTACACACAGAAAGGCCCGGGCCAAGGTGGATTTGAACCCGGACCGTCTACCCAACTGTAATTACATGATACTTACATTGAATTACATTATATGTAATTCAATTATACAACTGCTGTTCCAGCGTAAAAACTACCGCTAACTAAATAAAAGAGAAATTAAAAAGATTCAAGTATCAGATTTTACAAGCGACTCAAAGATCTTAGAGATTTTCCAACTGAGTGTCAAACACCTGCCTGATCATCTACATCAGAATTCCTTACAAAGGGGAGAGCCACAGCTTCTTATGTCAACGTGTTGAATTGCAGTTGTGCATCAGAACTGCTGTCTGTGACATCCTGCAGTTATGAAGCTTTTTATGAAGGGCATCTCTGAAGAAATGATTTGCAACCGGTGGTGCAGCTGCTGTGATGGGCCGATAGAGCGGAGCAGCCTGTGTGAAAAGATCAGTCCTAATCTGACCATCACTGCTCACACTTAGATCCTGCTGTCCAAGATGCTGTAAGACACATCACAGAGCCGAGTCTTTGTGCGTTTGCACACTTGGAATATTGTTTGTATTAATGTCATTTAAAGAAAAAATACGTTACAATATTATTGTTAACACTGTGGTTTCATTTTTAAGGGCTGAACGACATTAGTTAAAGCTCATAAATGTTACATTGACAACACCAATAAATAATAAATATTCTAACAGGCTTCAGAGTATATAGAACCACTTTGGTTGGTTTGGTTTCTGAACTGAAAATGAAAAATAAATAAATAAAACACCTAAAATTTTAACATCAGCACTTTGAGAGGTCAGTAAGCTAAAAAATGCCATTCCATATCATATGACCATTCATACTAAGCCCGCTTCATGCAGGGAGTAGTAACATGATAAAATACCATTTAAAAAAGTTTTTTTTTTGATGAAAAGGCTTAGAGTGTCCACATTAGAATACAGGTGAGGGTGAGGAAAACTAAAATAGACTGTGGCGAGTGGTCCACTTCAGTGACTCGAATTAGCAGCGGTGAGTCCTAGCAGCATCCGGTCAGTGACAGCTCACTGCTGGGACCCCTAACATCCAGATTCATGAATTATAAAAAAAAAAATACAGTTACAGACAGTGAAACTATCCATAGAGGTCAAAATAGCCTTTTGTACCAGGCTGTAAGCATGTTTATTTCTCCTATAAGGTTGGGAGTCTATAAAGATCGACTCACTTCTGGTGCCAGCCTCAAGAGGCCATTAGAGGAGCTACACCTCCATGTTGGCTTTGTTTCTCAGGTTTCTGCTTGGACAGCATACAGTAGGCAGCACACACAACGCCCACTCAGTAGTGGTGAAAGTACTGTGCTGTTTGCACAATGGCACAATCCATTATACTGACTATGTGCTACGGAGCTGGCGGGTTAAAGACCAGGTGATGTCAATTTCAAACGTGTTAGACATTTGCATTCTCACATACATACTTCTGCCGGGTAAGTCCAGCTTGGGTGTTGTGACCTATAGATATAATTTCCACCTAATTATGCACACAGTCGCTAGAGGTCACACAGCTCTAAAACAAAACCATAAGTCATAATAATAGGTCAGAAAAGGGGTCATGTGAGACGGACATGACTAATCAGGGAGGGACTCATCTAGGCATCTAATGTGGGTGTTTCCATCGTTTCCAAAAGTTTCCCAGAAGTCTCAGTTTCTTCCAATTTAGACTTGAAACACTACACATTTTAAAATGAAAACATATCAGTGTGGATATGGCCTAAGTGTGCTCGTTTATTTACCAGTTAGCAGACATCCTATAACTCCAGTCTTTGCAAAAACACCATAACCTTAGTGTTGTTGTGAGCCTGTAATGTGAATATATGTTTATCACAGCGGCTGTCCTTGTGGGCTAAATTTGTTTATGTATTCAGTTTTTTTTCCCCTCATGTTTTTTAATTTTGTTCTTTTTCTTCCTTTCCTCTGCCCTCAAAGTGCCCTCATCATGAATAATTTGGGAATAAAAAAAACAAAAAACATAAAGTGTGGTTTCACATTAAGTTTTAGTGTTTTTACAGAGAAGGTAGAAATCAGGCTTGTGTAACACAGAAAACTTTTAACTCAAATGTTCCCTTTCTGTGAAACGAACTGACACCTTTTATGGCACAAAACCATCAAGAAGATACACCTTACCGAGAGAACAGAACATGCTTTTGTCCCTCCAGGCTCTCTAATACCCACAAGGCACAGCCATAAACAGGCATTTTCCCATATCCCAGGCTCATCCACTATGACTACATTTATCCATGGCAGGACTTCACTATAAATCCTGCAGTGGTTTTGTGGCTTGAGTCTTGAAACATTTTATCCAGCCGAGCAGCTGGGCTTCATCAGTCGAATTAATGCATTTTTGGTTTGTGTGTTTAATACGTCTAGTTGCATACTTTTCCCCTGCCATGCACTTTTTACCTTGCATATAGGATATACTATAATCAGTATCAGGCTCACTTTGATTACAAAGATTAAGATTTGTACCACAAGGTTATTTTATTGGACATAGAATAAGAGCATTATAAAGGCCTGTGGTGTAAACAGCCCATCATCATGCTCATTTCATTAATTCTTTTTCTCTCTAGACGAGGATGCATCCAATGTGCAGATCATGTGCGCCTGGTGCCAGAAGGTCGGCGTCAAGCGCTATTCTCTGAGCATGGGGAGTGAGCTGAAGAGCTTCTGCAGTGAGAAGTGCTTCGCCGCCTGCCGCAGAGCCTATTTTAAGAGAAACAAGGTAAAATCCCTTCCTTGTCAACAGCTTGACTCTTTAATATGACATATTTTAGAGACTTTGCAGGGGGATTGTGTCACAAATCTGCTGGTGAGGTCCCGAGAAGAAAGTGGCATATCCAAAAACATCCTAATAGGGCTGCAATTGTTACCGTGATGGGAACAGTTACTGAGAGTAGCGTGAATTGGTTAAATTGTGTTCATCATCTGCGAATGTACTAACACTTAAAGCATCAGATGGAGGTTTTAGGAAATATGCAACTACTTCTCTTGTCTGTGTGAGGCAGCCTATTCCAAAACCAGAAACAGCTAGCCGAGTCTAATCCACGCTTTCCACTCCCAGCTATACTGACGCTTGGTCAGGGTACCAGGTTCCCCTTTAGGTTCATTTTCCAGACAACCTTTTTTCCTAATGGTGAAGTAAAACAACTGACCACGAAGGCAGGCTGGTTGGCATACCGAATGACGGTGCAGGTTGATATAATTCAATTCAATTCCATCCATTTTATTTAGATTATATTTATTTATACAGTACCAGTCAAAAGTTTGGACACACCATCTCATTCAATATTTTTATGAATGAGAAGGTGTCTTTTTTTTCCCTACATTGTACATTAATACTGAAGTCATCCAGACCACGAAGGCACACATAATGAATCATGTAGTAAACTTAAACATGTTAAACAAACCAAAATATGTTTTAGATTTTAGATTCTTCAAAGTAGGCATTAAAGCTTTGCACACTCTGGGGTCTCTCAAAGAGCTTCATGAGGTCATCACCTGAAATGGTTTTCCAGCAGTCTTGAAGGAGTTCCCAGAGGTGCTGAGCACTTGTTGGCTGCTTTACCTTCACTCTGCAGTCCAACTCATCCCAAACCATCTCAGCTGGGTTTAGATCAGGTGATTGTGAAGGCCAGGTCATCTGACGCAAAACTCCATCTTTCTTGGTCAAATAGCCCTTACATAGCCTGGAGGTGTGTTTGGGGTCATTGTCCTGTTGATAAACAAGTGATGGTCCCACTAAGCACAAACCAGATGGGATGGCATGTCCCTCCAGAATGCTGTGATAGCCGTGCTGGTTAAGTGTGCCTTGGATTTTGAATAACTCACCAACAGTGTTTCTTTGCAGCAATTTTACCATGAAGTCTAGATTCACACAGTCTTCTCTGAACCGTTGATGTTGAGATGTGTGTGCTACTTGAACTTTAGGTGGTGCATTTAGGTGGGCTCTCATCTGCGGTGCTGTTAACTTGCGGTTTCTGAGGCTGGTAACTCTGATGAACTTATCCTGTGCAACAGAGGCAGCTCTTGGTCTTCCTTTCCTGGGTCGGTCCTGATGAGAGCCAGTTTCATAATAACATTTGACGGTCTTTGCGACTGAACTTGAGGATACTTTCAAAGTTCTTGAAGTATTTCAGATTGACATTCATTTCTTACTTGAGTAGTGTTTGTCATAATATTGATTAGAACATTACTGAAATAGGGCTATTCACTGTATACCAACTCTACCTCTTCACAACACAACTGAAGAAATGAACTCTGGACAGGCGCACGTGTCAGCTGAAAGCCGTTCCAGGTGACTGCCTCATAAAGCTGACTGAGAAAATGCCAAGATGTGCAAAGCTGTCATCTAAGGAGGAGGTGCCTGCTTTGAAGAATCTGAAATATAAAACATATTCTGGTTTGTTTAACACTTTTTTGTTTACTAAATAATTTAGTTTCATCATAGTTTGGATGACTTTAGTATTAATTTACAATGCAGACAATTTTTAAATAATAAAAAAAACATTGAATTAGAAGGTGTGTCCGAACTTTTGACTGGTACTTTATATATATTTTACGTGTCTAGTCCCTCTTTTGCATGTAAAGCACTACACCATGGAAAATATATTTGTGAGCACCAAATCTTGCAAAAGTTACAAAATAGCAGATTACCTTTGGATGTGGTGCCAGGGACTACTCTACATGTTGAAAATTTTAGATGAAGTGGTACCCAGAGTATCAAAATGCGATGCGTGGATCCTAATCAGGCATCAGTATCTGACAAGCTGGGAATGAGACAAATGTTAAACAGCTATTTAGCTTGCTCTAAAACCTTAGGTGACAGAGTGACAGACGTTTCTGCAACTAAGATGAGATAAGGCACACTGAATTATTCCCAAAGTTGGGAATATCCTCGTTTGGTTTTGCTGTTGCATGAATATGAGAACTTCAGTGTAGGTACTTTTATTTGAGGGCAAAAAAAATAAAAAATTTAATTTTTTGCACATGGTAAAAATCTGTCATACTTGAAATGGAGGTCCAAAAACATTACACAATTTCCAAATTTAGCTGAAAAGGTAAACTCTTGAGTTTGAGTCAACTCGGGAATTATTATTAGACAACAGAGAGAGAATGGTCAGCAACCATCCAGCAACCACTGGTCATGGGGGGGAAAAAATGTGTATTTCCCAACCAGTTGCGAGTGGTCACTTGAAGTTGCAAGCAGTCACTGTGAAATTGAATGCTATAGCCCCCTAGAGTGACCCTTTGGTGACCAACGGTTTCTAGGGAGAAATGTGTATTCCTTGACCAGTTGGCAGGTGGTTGCTGATGGTTGCTGGCAGTTGCTAGGTGAACTGTTGCAAAGAGCTATACGATGCTGCACTGAAAACCTCCTTTTGATTGCTTTGGTCACTATCAGGTCACTACGGTTGCCCGTAGTTTGCTGACTTGTCTGCAAACTACTTGGCAAGTGGTAGTGAAAGTGTGACGCAAACCAGAAACGGAGAACATTCACCTTCGGTTGTCCCATTTGAACTGTCCTGGTTGCAGCCAACATTTTACTTCACTGCAACAAATATTCTTTGTTTCCGGTTTGCACTGCACTTTTTCAAGTTTTACAGCCTGAAGAGAAATGGCGAGTATTTACAGACATGTTGGCATCTTTTATGCAGATCATGGTAATGACCAAAGCAAGGGTGATTTTGGTGCAGCACCCTTTTTGCAACCAATTTCTCCATGCAACAAACAGCAACCTCTAGCAACCACTTGCCAACTAGTTGGGGAATAAACATTTTTCCGTTTTCCTGGAAATGAGGACTAATATGTTGATACTATTTACACTCAAAATCTGTCATTATGTATCTGTTTTATGGTTGGGAGTATCTGTGGTTCCCAAAAACTGGAACATTACCTGGCAAGCCTTTTATCTTCTTAACACACCATATTCTGCTTAATGTGAGAAGGAGTTTTATCTGTCTAAGTTTCACTATATCAACCTAAAAGTAAAAATTAAAGCTTTTTAATTTTTAGCTACATTAGCACATTAGCAAATATCAAAAGTTGTTGTTGTGTTCCCATTTCCCTCCCAGTTACTGTAGTTAAACACTCTCCTTTCTCTCTTGTACCAAAGCTGGGATTTATAAGGAATTATACCGTGAGTATGATGTTTTACTCTCCTGCTTGTCTGTCCTAAAGTCATTCAAACATAATCACTCTTCAAGCACTGCACTGAAGCAGGAACCATAGGGGAGCACTTAGAGTACGTCTCTTCATTTCAGTTAGTGAGATTCAATTTCTTTTTTTTTTTTCTGACACATTTTCCCCAAAGCATGACAATCAAGTTGAACCTTACATCTACTGTACTGTTGTATGTTTTTAATTTTTTACCTTTGACACTTCAGCTCATTTACTTTCATAGCAAGTGTAGTTTTCATTGTACTGAATGTTGATTCTGTTGATGTCAAGGAGTCTGACGTGGTGAATCCTTGTAGGAGGATATGTGACAGTTGCAAAAGCTATGAATCTTTATATCAGATCAAAACGCTGCTTTTGAACTGGTTTTATTTTGATCTCTGAGCTCCAGAGGAGGTCATAAAAACCAGCACGTACTGTACGGGTCTGTGTCATGTGGTACACAGCAAAGTAGGCGAGGAAGCTTCATATCAATCAGAGCTCAATCAGGGAGGCTGTAAACACGACATCAAATGCGAGGCTGATGTGAGGAAAGCTCCCTGCTATGAATCAGTGGGAGTGGGCCTTGTGTGAAATTATACATAAATGTAAAATTTACATATACATCAAAGTAGCAGAGTTATTAGTAAATAGTTTACACACACCTAACCGCTTCTTTTCTGTAGGTACTGGTCCATTTTTGTGATTCCTCTGTCAGACTACTTGAAAGAATATGTCCAAATTACACATTTAGGCCTTTATTTTACACTTTGGAGATTTATGCAAATTAGTACATGTTTAATGAGATTAAATCACATTTGCATATGTAACCTTTGAGTGACCAAGTGGAGCCATTTATGACCCCAGTTTTATAGTTATGTGTGCTGGTGTGAAACGATTCCTACAATGAATTTTTCAGTGTATTTCTCTTATGAATTTTAACAGTTTTTTTTTTTTAAAGGATTTGGCCCATTGGTGTGGCTGGATACTGGAAAGTTGTATGGGGTAATTTATTATTGAGGAAATATATCAGTTAACAAAAACCAATCACTACATTGTAATGTTTTGCAGTGCACTGTGGCCAACAGAAAATTAGAGTAGAAATATCTACTGCTGCAGAGGCAGCCCTTGAGGGAGATAATTAATGCCCAAAGTGATGTTAAAAACAGCTTAATTGACAGAGATGACTAACTCCTTTTTGCATAAAAAAGAGTGAAAATCATAGTCGCTGCATTAGAACGTTTTAGAATTTCCATCATGGATAAAGGAAACAGTATAGGTAAGATAAACAAATGGAGCCATTTAAATCAAAAGCACTCGTGTATAAAATATAATGAGATCATAAAATCATTTTGATCACTAATATACATTCGCCAGCTAGTTTGTTAGCTACACCTGTTGTTAATTTAAATAGCCAATCATGCAGCAGCAACTCAATGCATTTAGGTATGTAGACATGGTCAAGATGACCTGCTGAAGTTCAAACCGAACATCAGAATGGGGAAGGAAGGTGATTTAAGTGGCATGAATTTTGGCGCCAGACTGGCTTGTCTAGTATTTCAGAAACTCCTGATCTGCTGGGATTTTTTTTCCCCCCACATCTATCTCTCTACTTTACAGAGAATAGTCTGAGAAAGAGAAAACATCCAGTGAGTCCTCTGGGTGAAAATGCCTTGTTGATGGCAGAGGTCAGAGGAGAATGGCCAGACTGCTTTGAGCTGAGAGGAAGGGAACAGTAACTCATATAACCACTGGTTACAACCACGTTATGCAGAAGAGCATCTCTGAATGCACAACGTGTTGAACTTTGAAGCAGATGATGGGCTACAGCAGCAGAAGACCGTACCAGGTGCCACTCCTGTCAACTAAGAGTAGGAAACTGAGGCTACAATTCACACAGACTCACCAACTTTGGACAATATAAGACTGGAAAAACGTTGCCTGGTCTGATGAGTCTTGATTTCTGCCATGTCATTGGGATGGTAGGATCAAATTTTGGCATAAAAAACCTGAAAGTGTGGATCCATCCTTCCTGTAATCAGTGGTGGGATGTGATGGTGGTTTAAGTGGGTGTGGGGAGTATTTTCTTGGAGCACTTTGGGCCCCTTAGTACTAACTGAGCATCATTTAAACACCACAGCCTACCTGAGTATTGTTGCTGGACATGTCCATCTCCTTATGACCACAGTGTACCCATCTCCTGATGGCTGCTTCCAGCAGGATAACACATTATGTCACAAAGCTCAAATCATCTCAAACTGGTTTCTTGAATATGACAACAAGTTCTTAGTTCTCAAATGGCCTCCACAGTCACCAGATTTCAATTCAGTAGAGCACCTTTGGGATCTAGTGGACCTAGAGATCCTATGGTGTGATGCTGGCATGTGAACATGGACCAAAATCTCTGAGGAATGTTTCCAGCACCTTGTTGAATCTGGCCATGAAGAATTAGGGCAGTTCTAAAAACAAAAGGGGGTCCAACCCCGTTCAAGCAAGGTGTACCTAATAAAGTGTCCAGTGAGTTTAGCGTGGTTGCTTTAAACATAAAAATCTCAGAAATGTTGCAAAACTAAAAGATCAACCTCTTAAAATAAGTATTTAAGAGCAACTTACAATAAACATTTATGGAATTTAAAAATAAATATTCTATCTTTGTCTCTTATTCTAAACCAGAAATTTTCAGTTACATCCACCCACCTCTTTAGTTTTATTCTGATTTATATTTTGAGGATTTTTACAAAGGGTTTATTCATACATTGCTCAAAAAATTAATTGAACACTTTGAAAACACGTCAGATCTCTGCTGCATATTCTCGCCACATGAGGCTGGGCATCGTGCACCAGGAGGAACCCAGGACCCATTGTACCAGTGTAGGATCTGACGATGGATTTCATCCCAGTACCCCATGGCAGTCAGGGTGCCGTTCCCTAGCCTGTAGAGGTCTGTGCATCCCCAGGCCATCTTTGACCCACCACCAAACTGGTCATGCTGAACAATATTACAAGCAGCACATTCTTCTCCAGACCCTTTCACATCTGGCACATGTGCTCGGGGTGAATCTGCTCTCATCTGTGAAAAGCACAGGGTGGCAGTGGTGGACCTGCCAATTCTGGTATTCCATGGCAAATGCCAGTCAGGCTCCACAGTGCCGCGCAGTGAGCATAGGGCCCACTAGAAGATGTCGGGCCCTCAGGTCACTCTCGTGAAGTCTGTTGATTGTTTAGTCAGAGGCATTCACACCAGTGGCCTGCTGGACATCATTTTGCAGCTCTGGCAGTGCTCATCCTGTTCCTCCTTGCACAAAGGAGCAGATACCGATCCCGCTGATGGGTTAAGGACATTCTACGGCCCTGTCCAGCTCTCCTAGAGTAACTGCCTGCATCCTGAAATCTCCTCCATGATCAGACTGTGCTGGGAGACACAGCAAACCTTCTGGCAGTGGAACGTATTGATGTGCCATCCTGGAGGAGTTGGACTACCTGTGCAACCTCTGTAGGGTCCAGGTATGGCCTCATGCCACCAGTAGTGACAGTGACCCTAGCCAAAACTAGAGAAAAACAGTCAGAAAAGATGAGGAGGGAAAAATGTCAGTGGCCTCCACCTGTAAAACCATTCCTGTTTTGGGAGTATATCATTTGGAGATTAGATTTATTCCAAAATATGATGGAAATTTATTTATTTTTCCCTGAAATTTTCAACCTTATTTTCTGATTCATGGAGTAATGAGAAGAGATGTTCCAAATCCACTCCTTTGACTCCAATATGTCGACAGAATGAAACAATTTGGAATCTGGCTTTATCCAAAATTGTGGATGCGCAGATCAGTGTAGATTTTGTAGATATTGCCTATTTACATTTTAAATATGCAATATACAAGACTAATGAGCTCTGCATTATGTTCTGACCTCATCAATGACATTTTTGCACAAAGCAGAGCTGAACTATATTGTGATGTGTGTTGAGAACAAATACAAAGAAGCAGCAATATTCTTTCCACTTCTCTGCCTGCTCTCCCCATTAACCTGTTCCAGACTTCTGACAGAAATTTTCAAAGCATGTTGTGTGAGTGCGATGACAGCTCCTCATGCAAGTATTAGTTCTAGAAAAGTTCAGACTTTTAAACTCAAAGCGAAGCTAGGGATAATATTAGTCTTGGGGGGGGAAAAAAAAAATCTTTCACTTTGTGAATTCTCACACAGTCAGCCTGTTGTTCTGTTGATGCTTCAGCATACCTTTGATTATAATAACAATGCTATTATACATTAATATTGTACATTTTTACCCCTCAGCTGCAAAATGATTCATCAGTACAATCAGTCAGCTGCTTCTTCAAAAACACTTCATTACCTCAGGTGCTTGATGCAATAACACTTAATTAAGTGTACCACTTAAGCCTAACAAAGCACATGGGCCTCTATTGAGAATTAAAGGTATGTTTTTCTATGGAAGCCCATTTCTGCCAAATTTTATTATCCAACTTTGAGCTTAAAATCTGTCCATAACAAATTTTGCATAGCCTTTAAACCCAGACTCTGTGTTTTTATTTATTTAGTTAACTGATGTAACTTATTAAATCAGGAACATTTAAAGCTCCCAATGAGATTAAAGAAAAATACAAAAAAAAAAAAACAACCCTAAAAACTTGGTGTACAATATACTGAAAAGGAAAACTAGTTGTGAAGACTAGCTAAAATCAGTTGGGGCAACCCTGCAGCCAGGTGGTAGGACCTTGACCAACTGAATCACCCATTTAAATCCCAGCAAGCCAGATCTTTTCTGTATTCCCTTTCACGCATCCCCAACATTTTTAATGCAATGAGCCTTTAAAAGCAAACTTCCAACAAATGATTAAAAAAAAAACCTAGACTTTTTTGCCCAGTTTGGCATTTTTAGTTGTTTATTTATTTGCATTTTGTGGGTAAAATATATGATACAGTGCCTTAGTAAGGTGTTGCACCACCACATGCCTGCAGAGCAGCATCAGTGCACATTGGCATTTATCATCCAAGTTTTGGGAATTCTACTGAAGTGCTGTCAATCCAATATCAGGCATTTTTTTTGGGTTGAGATCTTGTCGCATAATTTTCACCCTCATCAAACCAGTCATTGAACCCTCGCGCCCTACCGATGAGGGCTTTGTAATTCTGGAAGAGACCTCTCAAATCAGGATAAAAATATGCCATCATAGGTTAAAGGTGATCACTCAGCACTACTTTATGACCCTTAATACTTATTTACCACCAATGCAATCCCGGCACAAATGCAGAGCCAGTTCTGCCTTGGCTTGTGTGTTTTTAAGAAGTGACACATAGCAGAGCAAAACGCCATACACACTCTAGGCTCAGGTTTTTCCATGAGTACTTGCCTACTAATAAGCAAAACAAAAAGTATGGTGCTTGTTTAGCCGGCTAGCTTTTCTAGTATAGTTTATGAATGCTGATTTATGGATATTATCATAAGTCCAAAACTTTGCATGTCACAGTTCAGGATTTGTGTTGAACAGAGTTCCTTTATTGTTTCTTTGCACCAGCCGGGCAGGAATGTACAAATATAGTCAGTTATGTCATACATAGTTTAGTAGACATCATGAATAGTTTATGGTAATATGTTCATTTATATACATACAGTCTGTTATCAGCCAGTCAGACATGTTGGGAAAAGGCCTGCGCTACCACAGCAGCTCAGATTCTATATTTTGTCTGGCTCTTACTCATTCACGCAGGTCATTTGTGTAAATGATACCCATGTGTTTCTTTTCTCATGCACCCACAAGGTTGGCCACAACAACACAGCCTCCAGGCTTTTTTTTTCATGCTTTTAAAAAAAAAATGTCATGGCTGGGGAAAAAAAGTATCTTATGTCTACGTGTGCTTTGGCTGGAGGTGAGGAGATGTGGGGGAAGGAGAGGGGGATGCAGGGGGTGGGCAGCAGCTCTGGCATTATGTTGCATGAAATATCTTCAGCTGCCTCATCCATGAAACCCAATCCCCTCCTAGGGTGACTATGGCTGCTACTTTCTCACATCTCTGCGTAACTCCACATTCTGTAGTGCCTGTTTGAGTGTGGCGAAAGATGATTGATAGTTTAACTCGTGCTAATCACTTATGTGTTCCTGTTTACTGTGTGCCTTAAGCTCCTGGATTAGTTTGTATGGAAGGTGCAGCTTCCTTCCTGCTTGCACCACTCAATTATTCTGTCTGTCACCTCACACTGCCTGCTCACTTTCATTCTCTTTTTGACCATCTACTATTGATTCAGAAGCACCACTTGGCTCTTTTTCTTGTTTGGTAATTCACTGCGACTTAGCCCTTTCCCCGTGTGCACATTATGCCGGTTTGCATGGTGTACACTGCAGAAAATGACATTTGAGTGGAAATATACCAACCGAGGGGAAAGTTCACTGAGTTTTCGGCCCCTATCTTGGACAGTTTAGAGGATTAAATTAGAATTAAGGGTGGAGTTTCAGCTGGAGTAAAAGCTGCTTAACTGTCACACGTTTACACGCAGCTGTATGTTTTCCTACTTTATCTGACACCCACACATACGCCGATAAACATGCTTACTCATTGGACACAGTGCCAAGATTAAGTTAGGCAATTAGCAGTGATGGATTACGCTCTGTGCGCGTGAAGCTCGGCGGCAAAAAAGAGGGAAAAAAAAAAGGTGGAATGAGAGCGTGCTCTGCGTTGTCCACAAATCATTTAGGGCTGGATTCTGAATGTAGGAAGCTGTAACAAATGCATTACTGTGGCATCAACTGTGATGAAATGTTGCTTGTTGCTGTTGTAATAGCAACAATCTGATTTTTTTTTCCTCCTCAGCTGGCTTTGAGTTTCTCAGCTTGCGCTCCCTCAAGAAAACAGCCAGCTGGGCCGTAGTTTGTAATGCTGCCTCTTGTTCTTTTAATTTTGATTGCTTTGTAAATAAATATTTGCATGCATGCTTGAAAAAAGATGGATAATTCCGTATGTGTAGACCTATTGATACAGTTTAACCTATTTTAAAGGAACTGAATCTTAGTTTAAACCTTAAACTTAATGTTTTTTAAATACCATGAACTATTAAATGGATTAAGTAAGCCCATTTAAAAGTATACTTTTACTGTACTTATTTCTGTTGTTCTCAGTGTTATTGTGTTAGTGAGAAATGATAGAAAGCATTGAAGTAAAATAATCAATGTTACTAATCACAATAATATTGTTAGTTTTTCAGTTACCTGCATAAATGGTACATTTAAAAATAAAACAACATCAAATGTGTATTTTTCCTGTACAAAGCCCGATGTTCACAGGTAACAAAAGCAGCGACTTCATTTCCACCTGAGACTGTTTTTATCGTAGTGATTTTTCTGTTACGTGCTCTTTGAGCAGGTTTTCACCAACTCTGCCTTTGGCTTTGTGTTCACACCCAATCACTGAAAGAAAGACCATGTGCGTTTCCTTATTAGGATAAGGATTTGTGCCAGTGTGTGGGACTGTAGCATAAGGTTTGTATTGTTAGTGGACAATTATGTTACAGTGCGTCTCAGGCTATGTTGCGGACTGCTGCAAAAGTAATGTAATGAGTTTTGTAATGAGTTACTTTGATCAGAGAGAAACAAGAAAGTAGTTACGACCCCGACACCAGCGGTCATGGATTTTAAGCATGAGGAGGAATGACCTGTATGGCAGCTTTAAGCTGCGTTACTGTTTGTATCAGTTGCTTTGGCCCAGTTGTCAATAAAGTGATAGTAAGGATGTGTGGTAACAAAAAGAGAAGCCAGAATACAGTGATTCCCAGCTCTGTTTTGTTACTGAAGTATATTATTGCACTTAGTAGGTCAATTTTTTCTTTTTGTTTCTAAAGTTTGAGGTGTTTTTAGGACTGATAGGCTACATGTTTTGCTACATTTTCTGCATTTTTTTTCTGTTTAGTGTAGTTTATTATGATGCGTGAACATATTTTCCCCTCAGAATACATAAGAAAGTGCTCATTTTCTTTAAAAAGTATAATTTTCCTTACGATCTTGAAGTCAGCATCTAAAGAGTGTTCACTTTGATACACAACAGCAGTCAGTTATGCTCCCAAAAATAATCATCTGGTAAATATGCATTCAGTGCCAGTGAAAACATGTCAGACAAAATTGTTTTGGAAATCAGGGGATGAGGACCACTGTCATCCAACAATTTTCTTAACCACCGATCCCTTTTAGGTGTGTAGGAGAGCTGGAGCCCTGTCCACCCTGCACCCTGGACGGAGAGGTCACCAGACAATCACAGGGCTCACATAGGCAGACAACCGGAACAGGAACAGACAACAGGAAGTTAAGTTACAGGAAACGTGTGAGGAAAAGCAATTACCAAAATAAAACAGAAAGTGGAAATAAGGAAGACAAAGGCACTAACTCAGAGAGAGGAAAGAGGAAGGCAAAGACAGGGGAGCGCTGGAAATACGAGGAAAACATGAACATAGAAACACAAAAAATAATATTAATAAAATCAAACAGGGACCAAACTCAACTGATAAAAAAAGGCCAGGGATGATTGCATGTTTGTGTCACACTGAAATGTATGTTACATTGTGTTTGCTGGTATGTTAGTTAGGTTGTGCTTCGTTGATGCCCATCATGAGGTCTGTAGACACAGGCGCGTGCAGGGTGATGTTTAAGTTTTATTAGATAGATAATAGAATAAAAAGGGAAGACTTAAGTGAAGAATAAGTCACCTAATACGTACAAATTAAAATATATAAATTAACTTATTCAGGTTTGCAGTGATTATCTTTTTTTGTATATATAGCTTCGTTATTTTTACGAGTTGTACAAAAGCAGCAAAATTGCATGCACAAGAGCCACAGCATTCATAAAAGCATGAAGCAGGTAGCGAGGAAGCCTCCAGTTTGTGTCATACAGGTCGTTTCTGCCGCAGTGCGAGGCTTTTTGTTCACACCATGAAATCCCCCCACCCTCCCCCCAGAGACCCCAGACCTCCATCAGTGTCTTTCCCTGGGAGCTCCCTCCAGGCACGAGGGGGCAGAGTGCCGCTTCATGTCAGCCCAGAAATGTCACATTACCTCAAACACACGCACGTCTGCTCCTCTCCACACACAGCCCCGTGGTTGCCTCCCTGCTCCGGCAATTTGCTTTTGCATCTCCATCGCCTGCCGAGGAGGGCACGCACGCGGGAGAGACGTGGGGGTGTGTGGGCACGCGTGTGCGTGCATATAACTGCTCCTTGTGCGTGCATGAATGTATCTCCTTGTGGAAATTTTGTGTGTGTGATGAAGTGTGTAAAAGTGTCTAGCAGTTACGAAGCCTTGAGGCCTGCCTGACACAGCTGCGGGGCACAAAGAGGAAGGTGATTATCTCATAGCTGCCAGCCATTCAGCTCAAATAAAGACAAAAGTAACTCTGACTAACTAGGCGTCGAGACTGTAAAAGTGAAGCCATGTACGTGAACTTAGAATGCGTTGGTGTCATTTCTTAAACTTGTACTCAACTCACACAAAGAGTGCGGTAAAAATTATACTTCATTGTTTTTATTTGCAGGTACAATTGCACATTTATAAAGGTCCAAGTGCAATTTAGTAATCCACCGCTCACAGCGAGATAGATTGAGATGAGCATTTACTGCAGACTCAGGAGGAGGAAACTGGCCTGCAACATTATTTATGCAAAAGTGAAATTGAGAGGCACATAAATGTTCGAAAAGATACACAGATCAATATGTTGCTGTAAAAAAAAGATTATTTTTTTTTAAACCACTACCCACTTGCGCACGCCTAAAAATTTAAGCGTGAAGATCAGAACCTCATGCATAAATCTACAGTGATGCTTTGCAAAGAGAATCGAATTGTGTGTCTTTTGAAGGTGCAGATAGTATAGACAAACTCATCTCTTTTTTTTTGTCGTAGTGATAAGTGTGTGTGTGTGTGTGTGTGTGTGTGGGGGGGGGGGGTTCATTTCCTTGCCTGACATTTGCATAGTGCCAGGATTGCACCTTCATTTCAGGATTTGGGATGAGCTCTAGTGCGCACGGCTGTGTTTGTGTTTGGATTTGGAAAAGCCTGCCTATGAGCGCCTTTCTTTGGGAAGCGCAGCTCTTTTGGCAGGTGATGGGCACACACACCTGGACGTGTATGCAGGCCCAGATGGAAGCTTGTGCAGCAGCAGCTGGCGTGACGTCCCCTCAGGACGTCAGAGAAGAGCTCAGTGGACGATGTCCTGCTCTATCTATCTATCTATCTATCTATCTATCTATCTATCTATCTATCTATCTATCTATCTATCTATCTATCTATCTATCTATCTATCTATCTATCTATCTTTGTCTGTCTGTCTGTCTGTCTGTCTGTCTGTCTGTCTATCTCAGCCCCATCTCCTTTATCTGTGTGGCTCCCTGTGTGCGCCTCACGCCTCGTTCGCAGTGCCAACACCTCATTAGTACAATATGCAAATGAACTGGCGCTGGGCCAGAGGGTCAGAGCACAAACTGGAGACAGAATAATAGCACAATGGTGCATCTTTTTGTGTGTCAGAGGGAGAGAGAGTGTGTATGTGCGTGTCCCCAAATGCCTGCCTAGAATTATGTGATTATGTGTGTTTACCTGACTTTGAGTCAGTGCGATGTGTCCGTGCCCAAACTGTTCAAGCATATGTGGGTCAGCCTACACCTGACAGCTTCTAAATAACCGTGACCTCATAAACTCTGTCATGAAAGGTTAGAGAAAATGAAACCAAAGTTTAAAAAAAATTAAAAACTTGCCTGTTATTTTGTAAATTCTCACATAACAGGGTTTTCTTGTCAAATTCTTACACTGTGTTGTTTCTGGTACAAATAGCAGCATGCTTCATGACACAAGACAGCAGTATCTTTGCACCAGGCTTGGAATGGGAAACCCAACCTGGAGGTGAGGAAAGCAGATGGGAGTGGAGGCAAACTCAATCAGTCTCTGGACTAAAAATGTAAAATATACGCCAGAGTTGCCCTTTGGTATTATCAAGAGATGAAGAGAGCTGGAGGCCAAATTACCCATGACAAATCAAAGGTTGCAGGGAGCAATTTAAAGGGAACATAATATGAAAGAGCGCTACTCAAACCAGCGGTTCTTCTGTCAGTGCACAGGCTCAATTTGAAATGTCAGCTTCAGGGCTGCGAACGGCATGATGTACACGTCTAATCGAGGTTAAATCTCAATTTCTGATAACAGTGTCCCAGCACCCCATGGCTGTAAAATATGAACTAATTTGATCACACTGGGGTCTGCATTATATAAAAGTGCATTTCATTTAATGAAACACAATGGAGCCATTGGGCAACGTGCCAGACAAAGCTCCTCCAATAACTTCTTTGTAAGAGAATTGCCCACACCTGGCACAGCAGCACCGACTGCCTCAGTTTTCACACTGCACATAATGAATGACTCACAGAGTGCAGGAGAAGGTGGCTCCTCTTCCAGCTGGTACAAACGTTTAAAAGAAGTTTGTATTTTAATAGCATTGCAATGGAAAGAAAAGGCACAACAGCTTCTATTTGGCCAAATTAATCACATTATCAATATTTTAGGTTATATAATGTAACTGGTATTAGCTACATTACTGTAAAATCCTTTTAAATCAGTGGCTCCTCTGCCCTGCCGCACAGTGTAACAGTAACTCACACAATTTTCCTAATTAGGAGCTTTAACTGCTGAACATTTCTGCAGTCAGGGTAGCAAAATTAAACAATACAGCATAAATCAGCAGCATGTTTTGATGCGTCTAACCTTTAAATTTACCATCTGACTCAAACAGTGTGCACCCACAAGTCCGGGAGTAAACCGTGTAGGTACTGGACATTTAATGCGCAAATCACAGATTCATCATATTTTCTCACCTGTGCTCTGTGAACAAATTTAGAGCAGCCTCAGACTGCACAAACGCACAAAAGATGTCACAGGAAACTGATGCACACATCTTTAAACTAATTAATAAAAACCACCATTGCTCCCAAGGGAACACGTTAGAGGTTTGCCTTTTCTGGCGTCGCCCCCCGAGGTAAACCTGTTTCTTAATGTAGAAAAATGTGGGCGTGGCAGTATTCAAAGTGCAGATAGCGAGCATTCTCCTGATTCTGATTCATTACTGGTGGTAAGAACGGACTTGGCCAGGATGCACGTTTTTATGAATCCAGCTACACTGTACGTGCATTTATTTTGTGCATATTAGGAATAAGCTCCCTTGTTTTTGTATTTATTGTCCAGTTAGAGTGCTTATATCTGTTGAGCTGTGTTTCACCCTGTTGAAATGTACACTTTAACCCCAAAGGCTTGCAGTAACAACATAGCTTGTTATATGAACTTAATATATTTTTATAAAGTGGACTAAGAAAGTGGAGGTCCCGTATGATTTTCCTCCATTTTGAGTCAATGAAACTGTTTTTTGATCAATTTAAATGAACATTTTTGGATTAAAACAAAAGGAGAATTTTACTGTATTCATTTCTGTTGTTTAAGTGCATCTCACGCAATAGACTGTATCAAGTACAAGAAAAAGAAACAGAAGGAAGTAAAAGTGACGAGCATTTAACATCTGTTTGTCAGTTGCAGTCTGCGCTTGTCGATTAGCATTGCAGTATTTTTAAACATTACTGTCCTGATGTTATGCGGTACATTAGATTATTAATAACTGTGCAACAGTCTAATTAAATCTGCAATAATTGTAGGCCTCGTATTTTTGAATGTGCTAAATTTTGACTGTTTTTGGAGTGTTGTCCTGTTTTTAGACTATTCAGTTCAGTTGTATTCACATAGCGCCAAATCGTAACATCAGTTGCCTCAAGATGCTTTATATTGTAAGGCAAAGACCCTACAATAAGTCGACTTGTCTCATATTTTTTTTTGCTCTTGTTTAAACAGCTTCAGGTACCGCTGGTTCTCAGTGGAGGGTTGTGGGCTTCTTTTAGATGCTAGCTACAATACTAAGCATGTTGTATTTTAGGTTGTAATAGGCACGTTACATTATATTTATGGTTAAGTTGCTCCATTTGTGTTAACTTACCTTCATGATAGATTAGGAAAGCTGACATCATGAGTGAAGTGACTTGCTGGGTTGTTGCACAGAACGATCCTCTGCTCAGTGAAAAAGTAAAAACATGAAGTGAACTTCAGGCCGTCTCAGTGGAAGATTTGCAAGACGAAGGTTATGCAGCGCTTTTTGCAGTTTGACGCTGCTCATGTTTTAATGAAACTGTAACGGGACTAATAAATGCTGAGTTTGGCTAACATAAAAACACAAAAATATTGCATTTTCTCAGGTTAGTTAAAGCTCATAAAGTAAAAATTTGTTGTCTTAATTTTTTTAGTTCTGTTAACTTTTACTGGCTTACAGTTATTAAGTAGTAATAAGTAGTAATAAGCTTGCTTAGCAGCATTAAAATTATCAGCAGAAGAGGAAAGATTTGATTCCAGCCACTTGTGAAAAAAACAAAAAAAAAATACAGAAACATATGTTCATTGAAATGCATGAACTGATATAATTAGCTAACGTAATGGCTGTGTGGGTGTGAACAGATTGTACTTGAGTGACGTCTCCCTCACTCTTTGGTTTAGTCAGCTCATGGCACCTGTTAAGGTGGAACACACTCCACCTTCCAGTGTAATTACGCCAACGTCATGTTATGTCATTCAGACATTACAAAAAGCTGGGGGCACAA
This sequence comes from Archocentrus centrarchus, assembly GCF_007364275.1. Taxonomy (NCBI): domain Eukaryota; kingdom Metazoa; phylum Chordata; class Actinopteri; order Cichliformes; family Cichlidae; genus Archocentrus; species Archocentrus centrarchus. The sequence goes on along the minus strand of NC_044367.1, from coordinate 24,558,740 downwards.
GGCCATTATAACCGATCTGCAAGGTGAAAACAGTATCAGCCTCAGGCTACAAGTAATGGAAACAGCAGGATTTTAATCTTTCATTTTTTTTAATGCATTTTTGTTTGTTTTGTGCTGTTTTTGTTTGTTTGTTTGTTGTTTGGGATTTTTTTGTAAAATGTGTGCTTTTCCTGCAGGAAAAGATTAAAATTAAGTGATTATTCGCAGCAAAGCTTCAACCTGAACAAGTCTTATGAGCAAAATTACATTTTTTTATTTAAATACAGAATCAATCCTCCTGTTGAGTCTTTTAAAAATATTAGACAAATAAACAGTCTTCGCTGCACAGCTCCCTGCTTTGTATATTATTCTTTACCAGGTAACTGAATTTGAAGGCATCACCGCCTTCAGAGCCCTCCTTCAAGGTAGGATCAAAACATTCTAAGAACCGAGGTCCATAAAATTTTAAAGGCTTGCCTGATTTAAATTCGACTGATCCCACATTCAAGGTCATCTTCTCGGGTATGTCCTGTCAGATTCCAGCATGCGTGCTATTTTTAGATCTCTCAGTGCAAGTCCAGTTCTGACCCCTTGCAACATGCACACTGTTGAATGTGAACTTGTGAATTTCTTGTGGAAGATCATCATCGCTGGTGATGAGAGCTGGGAGACAGAGCTGTTCTCAGTTGAGGAGTGCACAGTCTCCAGTTCTCCAGGAGTGTCAGGTGAGGAGAAAGGCTGAGAGCATGCACCTTGAATTCATCCCCCAGCGTGAGACTGTCAACGTGGAGTTTTGCTGTAGTGTCCTGAGGTGTCTGAGAGAGATTTTTTTTTTTTTTTTGGCCACATCAGCAAAACCTTTGCTCTTCACCTGGACGACTCACCAGATTTGCCTCCTTGTGATTTTGTTCACTGAAAATCAAGTTGAAGGATCACACAGCAATTGCAGAGGTACAAGTGCAAGGGGACACATGATGGGACCACTGAGAGATCTAAAAATAGCAGCTGAGGGGCACAAGAAGATGATCTTTGGAGGGAAGATCGGCTATAATTCAAATCAGGTAAGTCTTTTGATTTTCATAGACCTGTTCTCAGAACGTTTTGATCACACTTGTATATTTTAACTTAGTCATGTAGCTTTTGTTTTGCTTTAAATATGTTTAATTGTTCAACTGTATCTTAAATTAATGGGTGTTCAATACTTGCACTGCTGTTTTGGCAGCACTTTCACTGCTTAAACTAAATGTCTTGCACACACGACCTGCACATGCACACCTGCACACTCAAACACTGTTTTTTTCAGAAAACCGTAACCCCCCCCCCACCCACCCATTGATTGGTTTGATCACAAACCAATTACTGTTCACCCATTTCACAGTCACCATTTCTGTTCATCCTTCTGTTTTTTTTTTTCATTTCTGAGTTTCCTTGTTACCTCTGTTCACCTGTTTATTTTGTCCATTCGTAAAAAGAAGCCATTATTTCTCCCCCCCAGGCAAGAGACGACGATGGCCTCGGTGGGAAATTACCCCAGCACAGCTTTACTCAGGACACGCCCAGGCTTGTCTTCAAGACAAACAGCGATGTGCTTGTAAGGACCATACCCATTTAATGCCAGACAGAGTTTAAGCTTAATGGCTTCTGCACAAATATGTTTTGATGTTGTTCTTTGTTTAAAAATATGTAATTTTCAAGTCATTTCTGAAATGTGACTGGGCTGGTTCATGTTTGGAAATTACTGTAAAAATAAAGCAGACTAATCTTCACCCCCAAACAAGATAAGAGGCGCTACACGAGTCACTTATATTTAAACAGAAAGTTTCCATTCATTATGTTTAAGGATTTCATAACTTTTTTCATGCTTAATCGTTTGTTTTGCTCATTTTCATTTTACATGTAGTGAGTTTTCAGTCTTTTTATGAGTTATCAGACACGCGCAAGCTCACAGTTAAAATGGGTGTATAATAATATTGCAATAATAATGGTGAAGCTAACGTCGCTTTACCGAATAATATTTATTGACAATTTTGATATACTACGTGTAATACGTGTTACTAGTACATGCCCATGTCCTGCTTTACTATAGTAATGTCATTTTAGTCCATTGCTACTGTATTACTCTGACCACTGACATCACCCTTGTTGATGCCACATACTGGATATTTTGTCTTTTTTGGACCATTCTCTGTAAACTCTAGAGATGGTTGTGCGGGGAAAATCCCAGTAGATAATCAGCTTCTGAACTACTCAGACCAGCCCGAGCAGTTTAAGAAATGTACCTAACAAAGTGGCTGGTGAAGATATATCATAATATCCGAGGTTTGTTTGTTTTTTCATAAGTGTTATTGTGAAATTCAAATGCTAAAAATGGGTCATTTTAGCCTGTTGGTGGGTGGTTGCTAGCCAATATGATGACATCAATAATATAGATAATATAGATAGATAAGAACCTTCAGAGGCCGAAGATGTGCATGTGTGCCAGGTTTGGTTGTTGAACTCCTGATTGTTTAGGAGAGTTTGCAGACATATGTGATTTGGTGTATTATGATAAAATGCATTTTACATCAGTCACTCATAATTTATCCAAAGAAAACTGTTTGTTGGTCCTTTCTTTAAAAAATATATTTTTTAAATCTCGTAAATGCTGCCTATACACTTCCTGTAAATATAATAGGGCCAAGGCCATTTCCATGCAGTTAGTGGGTACTGGATTTGAACCCGTGTGGAGTGCTTCTCCCTTCATTGAAAATCATGCTAGGATAATGCTGCCCATGTTGGCCCAGGGCAGGTTCTTTAATCTCAAGAATTTTACATGTTGGTAATAAGAAACACATGTAGTCATTCATAATATTTAAGCCGCCATTCTTCCAAGTTCTCATTCCAGATGTGAAATAATTTATTTTAATTTAATGTGTTCAGATTTTAGGTCAGACTGTGGAAAGACTGCCAATTATATTGCTCATAACTTTAAAGAGCACGTTGGTAGCTGCTTTCAGGACATGGCTGCTTTACATGACCTGTTTTCAGGGCTACTGCGAATAACTAACAGACATAACTAATCCAGGTTTTTTAATATGGACCAACTAAAGGCTACAACATTTACTTTAATACAATGTGCTTCATGACATGACATCAACAGTTCAATCATCGGCTCCAAAGTTTTTGTAGACTTTTTTAATTGACTTGAAGCAAAGCAACCAATCACAGCAGAGCAAAGTGCCCATCTGCCTGATTCAATCAAACACTGATCATGGAGGAGTCGGTCTTCAAGAGACCGATTTTTTTTTTTCCTTTTAAAGCCCTGCTTTATAGAAGTGCCAGCTGCTTATGGCTCTTTTTATGCATCAACCAGATACAATGTTGTCTGGCAGACTGAAAAAAGCAGTACTGAATATTATCGCATCTCCGCTCTCTCTGTGACAGCTGGTTGTTCCCTACACCCTCAATCATTCAAAACATCTATAAACATTTCTGACTTAAGACGTGACCACACGTCACATTATACAAACTACCTCTGAAATCGGCTTGTTGATGGACCAATCAGCACAGCTTACAATCTCTAACCTAATCAAGAAGCTATAGCAAGCAGCTTGTTAGTTAAGCTTGATATAGGACAAAGTTAACAAGCAAAATAAAAGCAATCTCTCCTCACTGAGAAAAACAGTCCCACACCAGTCCAACAGTCTTCAGACTGAAGTCCAACAGTCTTCAGACTGATGGACTGATGTTGGTGTTTAGCTATTAGCTTTAGCGATCCCAGTAGGCTCACCTTAAATATTTCTTCTGATTGTCATTCAGTAGCTCTAACACGCTGAGAGACATTCACATACTCACAACAGCTGATGAGGGAAGCAGCTTCCTATAAATGTTTGACAAAACAAGCAGATGAACCATCCGTGCTTCCCCATCCAAATACAATGTATTTGATGGCAGGTTAACACATCTCCTGTTGGTAATCACCTGAAAGTTTAAATGAGTTTTAATTGAAGCCCGCCCACTTTATGTCACTTATGGTAATTTCACCCACAAGTGACTGAATTTCATTCCACCATCAGTGGTTGTCACATCATTGCTAATCTGTTCCTGTGAGGACGCCCCTGAAGGGGACTCAACCATTCGCGAACACCGCTGTCTTTCCCAGTTTGTAGTCTAAGCTAGTTACAGTACGTGCAGGCTTTAGAATCATATTTACTGCACGGATGTGACAGCAGTATTGATCTTCTCAAACTAACAGACATAGCCATATTTTCTATCATGTCAAACTTTCTCTGGTATGGAAAAGCACCGAGCAGATATCTCTTCTCAGAGAGCGCCCATCTGCTGCATTGACATTCAAGCACAATCCGCCAGGTCTGTCTCACCTCTCTTGCAGCTGAAGTTATTTTACTCACTGTGCGTGCGCGAGTGTGCCCTGTGAAATATAGCGCAATTGAGCTTCACCTGGCCAAGTGAGAATGGCTTTTGTATGTCACATCTATAATGACTGATGGGACGGCTGGCTGTGAAAAGAGCCGCCTTTCAGGGAGTGTAGCTCTGCTGCTCTTTGGCTTTTAGCTACAGTTTAAAACTTTTCATGCTCTATTCAGGGTTGGATGGAGAAGTCGGGTACACTATGTAGTCAGCATAAAACACTGGGAGAGGATATGTACCAGATATGTTTCCTCTTTTGTAAGCCAAGTAATTATAACCATTGCAACAATGAATGAGGCAACTGTAAACTGATAGTTTGGTTAATCATAGTAATAAGTCCACATGTTGCAGATGGTCTTTTAAGCCTTGCCAAAGTTTAATTTTCTTGTGTAAACAGCAGTGTAAGCTTTACACTGTTTCCCTTTTTTGCAGTGGACCAGGTGCTTTAAGATGGCAGTCTGTTGCAACATGATCTAGTTTTTGGACTGAATCCACAGCACAGCCAGCTCAGTGTTTCTGTCCGCCTATCCTCAACATCTCTGATGGACCCGAGCTGTCAGGGTTTATACTTTGCTGCAGATTGTTTGGAGTGTAAAATAACCAAAAACCAAGCTTTGCTTCAAGCACCTGGTTCATTTTCATGTGTTTAATCTTTGCGTTTTGCACTTTGTGATTATGGCAGCAATCTGAGAAGTGTCAAAAGAATCGCATATCGACCTTCACAGGGCGGGACATACAAGCCTGTCCCTTGATGCACTTTTCCTGCTTAAACCTCCTCATTTTCAGCAACCCTCTTCATCATACATATAAAACCACTTCAGGCACTGCAACCTCTTATGAAACCTTACAATCTCTGCACCGTCTGAAACTCTCCAGCCTCTTAACCCTCTGCCACCTCCTCCTTCTTTCTTCCTCTTCATCTTCTAAATCCTACACAGCCTCAGAAATCTGCAGCCCCTGCCTGATATGGAGACTCCAAACTGCCAAAATCAATAAAAAAAAAACAAAACTTCATAAACACAGAAAAAAATCCAGAATTTACCAAATGACATGGATATTTTTTAAATTTTACAATTTTGATTAATTCATGCAGACATATTTTAAAAGTTTTGGTACGTTTAATCATTGTTTTATTTAATTACATTTAATTAATTGTTATTGAGCCAGTATTTTATTTTTTTTATCTTGGCAGTTTTTGTCCTCCATAGAAGGAAACTTTCTTATTTCCCTCTTCTACCTGTTGGGGCCACAGCAGGGTCATCGTGCGCTGCTCTAACCCCTGAGAACTGATCATCTCACAAATCACCTCACTTGATGTGTTGTTTTCTTATGTACTAAGACAAGTTGCTGACTAACATGGGGATTCCTAAAATTCCCCGGACTCATGGCCGGGTCAGAGAGTGAGAGGAGGAAGAACACAACGAGTGCGGGTTGCTTGTTTAGAAGCCGGATAATCGTTGTAATGCAAATGGTTAAACTACACCGCCGATGCTGGTTCGTTGGCCACGATGGAAATAAATGACCATAATTACATTCAACTGCAAACATCTGTGTGCAGGAGCCGGGAGAGAGCGAGAAAGAGAAAGCACAACTCCATTAGCGTAATGCACAGTGAAATTTCACTCACGGTGCAGAAAGTCGTTAAGTGCTCTCCATCTGTCTTTCTGAGTCGAGGAAATTTTCAGCACATTTATTATTTAAAATATCCTGGGCATACCATTATCAAACTCAACTTGTGAGAGCACCTTTTTGACTTTTACTCAGTCATGGCTCATTGAATTAGCGAGGACTAAATGGGCAGTTAAGGCATGTAGAATTCAAGGGACTGACATCTGAGCGCTTCCAGTGCTGTGTAGTTCAGTCTCTGATCTGCTTCTGCTGTGGTCCCCTAACTCTTTGGCAGCTCGAACTCCATTCAATTCTTAAGTTAGAGTGACAGTAACTACCAAATGCAGACTTCTGTCCTTTTCATAGATGCCTCTGCTTGAATCAGTTCTCCTCTGATGTAAAGCACATAATTGAGGCAAACAACCTGATGTTTTACACATGTTGTAGCTGAAGGACAGCACACTATGTTTTCTTTTTTAAATTCTGGCCAGTGTTGCAGTGCATCTGCCCAAAGAGCCCATGTGAGTCCACTGTCTTTCAGCTGCTGCCAGACACTTTCCTGCCAAATAATCCAATGTTGCTATGCAGCGTGCAAAAGGAGTTTATCCACCTTCCGGTTGCATCCCTCAACTTATTAACATTCAGCAGGGGGGCTTAAGGGTCTGTGTGATGGATGGATGTCGTTGAAGGGTCTGACAACTGATTAATGCCTTAATTATCTCCAGCGAGGACCTGCCACTCCTCCCAGAGCTGACAGAGTGAGCTGTGTGTGGCCTGACGAGTAACTCCATGTTCGGGGCTCGCCCACTGCTATCTGCTCTACCAGGGTCACATTCATTTTCCTCCCCCCAAAAAATCTGCACGTTTTGCACTAAAAAGGTGTATAACGTTGATGAAACTGTGCAGCAGGGCGTGTTGGGATCTTTGCCACTGCAGTGACTAAGAAAGACAACTTTTCAATTGAGCCCCCACATGTTTGGATCCAGCCCTACTTTGCGTTCTGCATACAGAAGTGAGGTCCATTTTTTGCATGTAAAATGTTACGGCTGACTTACAGAGCTTTACTCACCAATCCACCTACTATATCAATGACCTATTAACCCCTTCTTAAATCAGCTCTGTTTTAATAGGTAGAAATTGCAAGTAGAACCAGATTCAGAGAGGTCAGCCATCTACTGCTGCTGTGTGTGAGAAAACAGTGAAGAGAAAAGAAGGACAACAAGCAATACAACATAGAACACTTGACAGGAATTAGTGGCAGTAATCGCATGTCAGGTACATGCAGCTCTGGAAACACCAGCAGAAAGGTGCCGGGGGAGCAGGGGGGAAAGCACAAAGTACAGGAGAGGAGGACACAAAGTTATGCACTATATAAAAAACACAAGTAACATCATGGGATGGCCCCACAGCTAAATCCTATAGCAGCATAACTAACGGCTGTGTTACTTTTCATGTCTAATTGGCATTACTTGACTAACTGATTGACACCGAAACTGTTTTTAGCAAACAGCTACGCCTTTTTGCTATAAATTTCCAAGCCTGAGTTGGAAAAATTATCTTTAAGAAGCTGATAGTGGGCAGCATGGTGGCGCTGTGGTTCTCACTGTTGCCTCACTAGAAAGTCCTGGGTTCAAATTCCCCATCTGGCCGGGGCCTTTCGCTGTGGAGTTTACATGTTCTCCCCGTGTCTGTGTGGGTTCTCCCCAGGTACTCTGGCTCTGTCTCTCTGTGACAGCCAGGGACCTGTGCAGGGTGTACCCTGCTTTATGCTCTATGGCAGCTCTGAATTGGATAAGCATTAGAAAATGGATGGATGGAAATTTTTAAAGTTTTGCACTTAGCTGCAGCCATCGCCTGATACCTATAAAGGTGTCACCCATTAATCGCCCATTTACGCATTACACCAAAATACAGTGTACTTTCTACCATTTAATCTGATCTGACTTGTTGACCCACAATTCAATACCAAGTGTGAGGGAAGTCATATTTTTGTGTTGTGCTTGAGGCATTGGTCTGTTTGGGGTCTGCGGTAAATGAGACTTTGTGTCTTTTTATTGCCATTAAAAGGTGTAATTGAACCTTTTTTGTTAAGACAGAAAGTTAAAGGCAAAGTCACTTCAGTAGCATTGAGCAGCTGAATGCCATAAGAAATAACTCATAAATATATTGAAAGCAGGCAAGTATAGACTTCGAAGTTAAATGTTTTTTTTCTTGACAGATCCATAAAAGTATTTTAAATCAACATCGGCTTCCTTAGAAATAATCTTTTTCCAATGAGCTTATCTCCAGATGGTGTGGAGACTAAGCTCCTTCCTTATATTTTTCAGAGAAGATTGTGTAGTATATCATCAAAAGCAAATCAGAAGTCCTTTGTATGCAGGATGACAGGTGCTTATATAGTATATGTCTTATGTGTGTGTCTTTTTGCAGGTGTGTGACTGGTGCAAACATATTCGCCATACTAAGGAGTACCTGGACTTTGGTGCTGGTGAGCGGAGGCTGCAGTTCTGCAGTGCCAAATGCCTGAACCAATATAAGATGGACATTTTCTATAAAGAGACCCAGGCTGCCCTACCTGGAGCGCTGTGTAACCCAGGACATGGAGCTGCTGGGGAGGGTAAGCCAGAGTGCGGTACGGGAGTGCAGTTGCTCACTCCTGAATCCTGGGGAACACCGCTAACGGACCTCCGGCGTAAAGCTCCCTCACCTGGGGGGCCTTCCACCACCTCAGCTTTGGCCCCATCCACTTCGTCTGCTGCCTCACCCTCAGACACTAATGCTGTCTGCTCCCCAGCCTCCTCATCTTCAGCCAAAATCCCCACACCCAGACCCCACGAGAGCCCCTCACTTCCCCCGCCACCTGTTCCCGCTCTTCACCCACCAGTTGGGGTTCCCTCTGGCAGCCCTCCCATGGTGATGACTCCACGGGGACCCATGCCCCTGCCTCTGTTCATGGAGCATCAAATGATGCAGCACATGCGCCCACCATTTCTTCGTCCTTCTGCCCATCCAGGAGGGCCCAACAGCCCGCTGTCAAACCCAATCATCCCTGGTATTGGTCCACCACCACCTCCTAGGAGCCTTGGTCCTGCATCAAGCCCCATGCACAGGCCTCTGCTATCTCCACATGTCCACCCTTCATCCAATCCTAACCCTGGCATGATCCCCCCACACCCTGGTATCCCCATGCCAGGCCTGCCACCTTTCCCCCCAGTCAACATGATGCCCAATGGACATATCCCCCTGCCCCCTATGATGAACTTTAGCATGCCATCCTTGGCTCCATTGGTACCCCCTCCAACTCTCTTGGTCCCTTATCCTGTCATTGTACCCCTCCCAGTCCCAATCCCTATTCCAATCCCCATTCCCTTCAACCCCAAATCCTCCAGGGACCAACCTGAGGGCAGTGGTTCTGTCCGTAGTGCTCCAGAGTCCTCAGAAGCTTCAGCTTATGGGCCCCACTCACCAGGTTCCTCTGGAACTGATAGAGGGGGGCAGAAGATAGAGCCAGCTGACAGAGGACGTGTCTCTCCTGTACGCTCAGAGAGAGGGATGACAGTGGAATTGACTGTAAAGGCAGAGGACAACTCAGGCAGCCTTTGTCTCAGCAGTGGCCCTGGACTGATGGATGGGGTTATTGATCTGACAGTCGGCCAAAGATCATGCCAGCAGCAGGTAATTCACAGGATGCTGCCTGGTGTCCAGGTCAAAGTAGAGCCAGAGGCTGATTCAAGATCTCCATCAGCTGCTGTGCTGGGGAGGGAAGGGAAAAGCAATCATGATGAAGAGGAAGGGGCTCTACTCTCAAAGGAACTCCTCAGTGCTGCGGAGCCAGAAGGGGTCACACATCCTAGAACACTGGAATCATCAGCCCCACCTTCCAGTGCTCCCAGCAAAGCTTCAGTGAGCCAGAAGAGTCCCCATTACTCTAACCGTACAACACCACCCTCACCCAATACAGTACGAACCCAGCCCCCATCCATACCCCAGCACCAGACTAGCCCTGCTGCCCCATGTAATGTGATAGTCAATGGTACAGGATGGCATCCACTTCTCACGCCTGCATTTGAGTCTGACCGAAGGGGAGATGCAGGAGAAGGAGAGGCAGAGAAGCACCCCGCCAACGGTGAGCTGGAGCACGAGGCGTTGAAAGAGAACAATTGTTCAGTGGGTGAATGGGATCCAGGGAAGCGGGTCTCGGCACAAGATGAGATAGGTAACACGGTGGAGGGTAAGCCAGATCCCGACTCTAACTTGGAGGAGGGTGAGCACGCCTACGCCCTACCGCTGCTGTCAACTGGAGGCTGTGTTGTCATCCAGCCCGTGCCAAAGCCCGCCGCCGACAAGACAGCCATCCTTTCCTGTTCCATCAGCGCACCGCTATCAGCCGCCGGGAGTCCTGAGCTCGAGCCGCCGCTGAAGAGGAGGTGTCTGCGAATTCGCAATCAAAACAAATGAGGTGAGTGTTTTCCCACAAACAACTTCAAATATAAATCCACACAGATTTATTCAGTGACATTTCATAATTCACAGTTGGGGATTTATCAAATTAAAACTCTGTTTTAAAAGTGTCTTACTCCCCAGGATGCATCTTTGAACTATTCAAAATGATTCCCTTCAGTTCTAAAATCTTCTTTAACAAGCTGTTTCATATTTATAATCTTCAAATCTGGAAATTCCTGGCAACCGGGTTATTTTATATTTTGTCATTTTGAAAAGGCATAATAGGGTTGATCACTTAATCAGAATTTCAACAATGTCACGCTTGATTCAAGGGCAGACTCAATGTGCCCTCACGCTGTCACAGCGGAAGAGGTCAAACAAGCATCAGTTGAATTATTACTTCCAAAATAATGCCAGAGTGCATGTTCCCTGGCATTAAGTCCACTGTGACAGACGGAGTGCAGGTGATGTATGAGAATGTCACTTGGAGGGGCGCTCATAGGGGCTGGCTCTGAAAGACTCTAAAAGGGTTAGTGAAGCAGGAGGGAACCTGACACAAAGCCCATTTGTGAAAAGATGAAATGAACCAGCACACCTACAAAGGTGGTGTTAATACAAGCAGGCTGTGCATATCCTCCTAATATGCAGCCAAACCATACTGAAATAAAATCTTAAAACTGAGTAACATCAGACAAATAAATAGATTAATACTAGATGTTATCAGCATTTTAGATCATGTGATTAGCCAATACACTCATTTATCAAACATTTCCACATGAGCTTGTACCTTGCTGTCGTTCTACAAGAGGAGCGCTATTCTTTGCTTTACTGTGACTGGCAGTATATGAGCTTCAGAGTGTGAATGGGGAGTCTTTCATGCCATTAATGCTGAATTTAATGATGCAATCCTCGGGTTATTAATTAAATGAAATTGCATTCAAGAGCAATTCAGGTTGTGGTAACATGAGGCGAGTGCTCTGAATAAGATTAATTGGTAACGACAAAAGATGGAAATCAAGCCCCGCACACAGTCAGCGCTGCTATACGCCAACCAGCAGCTGAAATAAACAGAAGTGATGCACTGATTATAGTATTTGCTACATAGGTATGGTGGACCAAAAGTGCCTATACATATACTGTACCAGTCAAAAGTTTGGACTGTTTTATATATATATATATATATATATATATATATATATATATATATATATATATATATATATATATATATATATATATATATAAAACAAATCTGTAAAATGTTAAATAATTATTAATATTTTTTAAGCTTTTAAGAAATATGTCATGTAAAAATTCATTTATTTTACTCAGTATTTATTTTCCTTTGTATATTTTTATTTGTTTCACTTATTTATTTTTTATAATACATAGATTTTTATTGTTTCATTATCTTCCTCAGTTTTCCATTTAATTTATTAATTTATTCAGTTTTAATTTTTAATTTAATTTGGGGTTTTTTTAGGTGCTGTATTTATTTCTGCATTATTTTCCCTTTAACCCCCCATTTATTTCTCCCAACCTAAATAAATGACACTAATTAAACAGAAGAATCCTGGCAAAGGAAAACAAATATAGAAGCTCATTAAATTATAAATATTAATTCATCTAACATTTCTTAAATTAATTCATGTCTACAATCATTTTTATTATTTTAAAATAATTATGCAATTAATTGTATATTGTTTTTTAATGAAGTCATGTATTTATTTTTTATTTATTTATCTAGGTGGTTCTGGTCCTCCTTAGAATGCAAAACGCTGAATACCATATCTCACCTTTAGCACTTGCCTGCAATATCACAAGGCATTCATTATGAACTATCTAAAACATTATGTAAAATTTATTCCAATAGAGAAGCAGATGCTGAATATTTAATTCTTTATTTGCCCAAAAGTGTCCTCAAGCTGATTCTGATTGCAGGGAGAATAAACCACAAATTAGGAAGTGCTGCTAAAAATCTGCATGTTCCCTAATTTGGCCCTCAGAGGTTTTAACACCAAAACCGTCTTTGCTCTGAACATCCTCCACTCTCCCACTTACCTTAAAATTAAAATACCTTCAATTCATGCATCAACTTTACCCCAAAACAGCTCTGACTTCGTCTAATTCTCCTCCCACTCTGCTTCACAGATGGATGCTCTGAGGACCGCAGTGCCATCAACGACACTCACTTGTCCACCCCCCACCTCCAAATCACACTGCTTGACACACACACACACACACACACACACACACACACACTGTCCTCATCCTCACCCATCATCCAGTCTACCAGCACCACAAATCGCCTTTGATAACCGATGAGTCCAAACAAACATGATGATGTGCATCGTAGCCGAGAGGACTACTTTTGTCTGTGCGACGGACACTCTGACGGCCAGCAGGACCGTTTGATCTTTGAACTGAAGACAGTATATTCCTGCAACAGGAGGACTTTACCCCGCTGCTCCTCTCCTCATTTAGAGACTCTCAGCCCACACTGCCCCTTTAGACTTCAATCCACCCTCCCCTATTGAACAAGTACTCTCTGTATTGTCTTTTACTGTGGAATGCACCGTAGTGTCCGATATTCAAACCTGCTGCTTGGAAATTACTGAAGGAACCCCTAAAATTGAAATGCTTCAGTCCAACCTTGTGCCACACCACAGGTATAAAATCTCTGCTCCAGCAAGTCTTATTTTTTTTTTTCTTGTCACTGAGGTATTACAAAAAAAATCGTCTTGGCCTTTGCTTGTTCACCAGACGTGTATACACATAGATGCCACATTGGTTGCTTCAGTTCATGGAAAGATGCATCAGTGCAGCCACCATGTTGCCAAGGAGGAGCCAGAGTTTTTGATGCATGCATGTCTATGGAGGCCAAAGTCTATACACAATTAAACAGCAGCACGACCTAAAGAAATTTCAGAGGATTTTCAAACCATTTGATTTGTCATTTATGTTGATAGTAACCATGATAGTTCTGAAATATCAGATACTGAGATTACAAAGCAGCTGCTTTTCTGTGACGTTCTAAAGACTGACTGTAAAATGTGAAACCTGACGGGATTACATCATTTCAAAGAGTTTGCTGTCGCCTGTCAATGTTTAACTCGAAATGCGAGCAGCAGACGAGTCATTTGGCTCAAGTGCCGCCGTTCATGAATGTCTTTTATCTTTTGGAAATCCACACGCACAAAAGTCATTCTGAACAAGGCTATACAGCTTCTGAATGCTTCTGTAGTCACAATTCAGGCACATTGTAAATCGTCTTAAAAGAAAGTTGCACAAAGCAGCACCAAACCTCTCCCATTACACATGAATGAGTAAGAACTCATAGTGAGCTCCTCTGAGCAAGATGGTGGCGGCAGAGATGCATCTCACAAGCCCAGATTTGGTATCTAGATGTTAACACACGTGCTTGTTCACAACCAGCAGAAAATGTACTTGCTAACCTCGTCGCCAAGTGTTCTGGGCGAATGCGATGGGTGGTGAACCAAAACACGCATGTATGCAGCCAATGCAAGCTAAAGAAATCTAGAAATCTTTCTTTGGACATAAAATCACCTTCATATGTGTTGAGGATTATTCTGGAGATAACCTTCACCAGCAAGTAAGCGTGTGGGTGGAATCGTGCAGTCTCTGCCATTTTCTGTTGGCATCTATCGGTTTTGCTCTCCACTGAATTCAGTTATAGTGCACAAGAATAACACAGAGCTGTCACGATTAGCATTCCTATTATTGACATCTCTACCCCCTGGAATGCTGCCTGTGTGCTTAAACAGTAATCTGTACTAGTAACAGTAATGCCAGAGAGCGTTTTAAGGCTTACTTGCACCACCGAAAGAACTGAGATGGCATGGCAACTTGGAAACATCTACCAGTGAGTACTCGCTACCGCAGGCTAGTACTTAATCTTTTCTATTATACATTACCAGTGATGTTCCTGTCATCGGTTAGTTTGAGACTGACTGCACTGAATTTCGAGGGGGGGCAGAGGGAAGCCAGCTCTTTCATAAATTATTCTTGTGGGACTGAGGGGGAAAATGTTGAAGTAACACAACAGAAATGTTTCAACAGTAAACACAGAGGACAAATTTTTTTTTATGGCAATATTTTGTCCCCTAACCCCACCAAGTTAGTTCTTTTTTCTTTTTTTTTTTCTTTTTGCCGATTCTTTGTTGTTTCAAGGAAGTGTTGTCAGCATCCTGCTCCATCCTGCTGGGCAGCTTAAGTAAATGCAACACAACTGTCACCCATCCAGTTTGATCTGATCCAGTTACACAGTGGCTGTGAGCTGGGACGCCATCAGACAAAGCCAGCATTTAGTTTACACTCCTATGGAGGAGGTGCACTGTACCAATGTGAGACAAGGTATTATCATATGCCAAAGGCCTCTGGTGTGTTGAAACAAAACATGTCACCTAATTTTTAGTGGAAATGGGATTTTAAACTGAAGATTTGACTGGATAATTTATAGTTGCCAAAATAACAAGCACTTATTATTTTTTTTTAAAAAGAAAAGAAAAAGAAGACCCATGATAAGAGAAGTGGATGTCAAAAGCATCATTACTATTATACTTTTTTTGGTTTAGACCTGCGATATGTCACAGTAAGCGTGAGATACAGTCTGGCTTAAAAAGACAGTGTGATCTTTAATTATTGTTTGTCCTGCAGCCTGTTTTATTTACTTTTCCTTAATATCAAAGTGAGACACTGTGTTCTTCACTGTGTAAAGACGAGGCCCAACACTTCCTCACGCACTTATTCACGAGCGTACATGCTCATGTGGCACAATGCACATAGTAAATTTAACTGTGTGTTTGTGTGTGTGAGGCAGGTGCAAGCAGAGAGCCCGGCTGAGATTACAGAGTGTTGACTCAGAATAAGCAGTGTGCAACTCTATCTGTCGCCTCTTAGTCAGGCATTTAGACTTAGCTCGCCTCTTGCCAAGGCCCAGCTTTGGTGTCACTTTAAGCTTTTCCTCATCTCTGCTTTATTTCTCTGCAAGCAAAGGCAGTCAAAATGCTAATTTTAAGCTCATGCCTGCCTTTCTGCTGTATTGCACTTAAAGAGAAAGTTCATCGCAAACTAAAATATGCATGTCGTGCTGTTGTTTTGGTGTGAGTTGCCTCAGTGTTGAAGGTTATCAGGCGTGGAGAAAGTGTAGTTCCTGGAGTGGCCACTTGAGTCTTTTTTTCCAAACACAAACAGACTCCCTAAAAAAAAAAGAGCACGTTTACAGCCTGGTACAAAAGAACAGTTTTGGTCTTCATGGATAGTTTCCCCTTTCATATCAACTGTCTGGTGGATCATTTATTTTATAACACTTGGATTTTGCTAAGATTCAAAGTTTGGGCGTTGGCAGCTTTTACAGCATTTTTATTAATATTTTAAATTTCTGACAATATGCTCTGTATTGGGCCGCTCGAGAGGTTTGTGCTTCAGTTTTGGTGAGTGAAATTATAGTATTTTATTAGTCTATTATCACTCATTAGCAGGTGTGTCTGTGTGTTATTAACACTCTTTAGCACCCTTTCATCCAGTTATGGCCACTTCAGCACTGAAACCAACATTGCCAAAATGGCCCAAATAGCCAGAGTGCTAATGCTGAATCTTAAGCATAGTCCGTAAATATACAGTGTTGAAGATGCAGTCTGTGAATGACACTTGCCTGAAAAACTCTACATAATTTTCCTGCAACAAGAGCCTCATGCTTGTGACAACCTGTAGGCTGTAATGCTTCTTTCAGCTGGCGGGTGTAGACATTAAGAAAATATTGCATTAAAGCTGTGCCAATTTTTTTTTTTTTTTTTATTAATTGGGTCATGATGTCTCATAAGAGAGCGTGCTGCTGAGTTTTTCAAACCCTAACCTTAATTGTTTGAGCACAACTAATTAACAGCTTTTAGTTCCATTATAGTGAAGAGGAAACAAACATCTTTACAGCCAGTAAACGAGATAGGACAGGAGAAAAAGCACTACAGACCACAGGGAAAATATGCAAATGATTTTAGGGTGAAATATTCCTTTAAGTAGAGCTATTCCTTTCTTTAATACTTTCAAAAACTACAGTTTACATCAGAAGACTATAAATTATTCCTGTGATTTAATTTCTTCTCCGGAGAACAACTGTGTTTGCTTTATTGACCTTTTCCTGACCTTTCCGGTGGCACAATCAGGCAAAATTTACAAATTTATTCCTAGTATGGCAGGTCTCAGCTATCTAAACCAGTAGTTTCATACTGATTAAAAAGGTTGAGAGGGCTTGATTTAATGAGGAACTTACTGCAATCTATTGTTATGTCCGTTTTTCTCCTGCTTGACACACTTACATAGAGATGCATAGACATACAGAGACTACAGCAAACATGCCCAATCGTGTCTGTTTCTAATCTGCACCATGCTGTGTTGGCGTCACAAGCGGTACGCTATCTGTGCCTGAGACAGATACCGAACATACGAAAGCCTGACTCTCATGGGGAAAAATCCTGGACCGCTGAGTCAGTCTTTGTGATGGCAACCAGACTCGTGACAAATATCCAGCATTCCTTTTTTGATGATGGACTACAGGCCTGGTCAGCAGCCTTAATTATGCAATGACAACCAACTCCAAACCCGCTAGAAACAAGTGGTCCACAGGCGAAATAAAACATGATTCGACTTCATGTTACTTTTCAAAAACAACGGAGAAGTTGCCTTAACTCTTGCTTGTATAATCTCTCCAGTTAAGACAATGATGCTTGTAAAGAGGACTCTCCCTTCTTTGTACAAAACGAAATATACCAGAAACAACAACTTTGTTATCTTGCTAGTGTCAATGTATAGATGATCAGCTTTTTCTGTAACTTGTATGGACCGTCACATTTTTGCTAAGAAGAGACCCTCACCCTCCCCCTTCCAAACTTCCTTCTTCCTAATCATCCAATCTGTTTTAACTCGTGGTGGACTGTCAATCTTTTTTGTGTACATTTTATAGTATTATTTATTGTTGACAAGTTTTGCATTCGCAAATAAAAAAGTGAAGGTGGTTTGACCTGAGCATTCGATTCCAGTGTAAATGCTTGGTGAACAGTGACATGCTTTTTTAAAATAATTAAAATGGAGAAAACAGTAATATGAGGAGGCCTTTTTATTATGTTGTAACATGTACATAACATGTGGCCAAAATTGCTTTGGAAAATGATCATTTTTTTGTGTTGTAACAGTATTTGTTTTATTCAGTGAATTGCCCATGAAGACGAATAAATAAGAACGCACACACAACTCTGTTTCACATGGGTCATATTTATTCTTATACACATACAATGAACGCAACTATGGAGGACCAAACATGACAAATTAATATGAGAGATTTTAACATTTTAATTGTATTAATTGAGATTTGTGGTTCAGTTTGCTTCTATATTTATAAAAGTATAAATAGATTTTATATTTATATCTATAAATATAAAATGACTGACCATCTGAGAACAGTGAACTCACTGTTATGTTCAAGAGACAAATCTGAGATGATTTAAGTTTTCTGACATGGCCCGTTGTTCTGCTGGAAGCAGCCATCAGGAGATGGCTACACTGTGGCCATAAAAGGATGGACATGGTCAGCAATAATACTCAGGCAGGCTATGGTATTTAAACAATGCTCAGGTGGTACCGAGGGACCCAAAGTGTGCCAAGAAAATATCTCCCACACCATTGCACCACCACAACCAATCTGAACCACTGATAGGAGGCAGGATGGATCCGTGCTTTTAATCTGACCCTACCATCTGAAAGTTGCAACAAAAAGATTTTTCCAATCTTCTGTTATCCAACTTTGGTGAGTCCATGTGAGCTGTAGCCTCCGTTTCCTGTTCTTAGCTAACAGGAGTGGGACCTGGTGTGGTCTTCTGCTACTGTAGTTCAGCAGCATCCACATTTGACATGTTGTGGGTTCAAAAAATGCTCTTCTGCATACCTCGGTTGTATCAAGTTACTGTTACTTTTGCCTTCCTGTCGGCTTGAAGCAGGCTTGCCATTCTCCTCTGACCGCTGGCATCAACAGAGGTCAGATATTTTTTCTTTTTTGGACCATTCTCTGCAAACCCTCGATGTAGTTGTGGGGGAAAATCCCAGTAGATCAGCAGGTCGGCTCAACACTGTCTACACAACTAAATGCAGTTGCTGCCACATGATTGGCTAATTCAATATTTGCGTTGAATTGTTGAACAGATGTACCTAACAAAGTGGCCGTTGAGTGTATGTTTATAAGCGACAATATTAAACCATAAAATCTGCATGTGTGTCACATTAATTAGTAGAATATCCACTATATTACTTTTCTGACAAAATGTCAAGAACCACCACTAAAACCTGTGAATGTTGTAGCAGTGATTCATATGCATAGTGTAATAAATTGAACTGACATGCATGTGAATTTTAAAGGTTTCATAATTTTCAGTGAAACTTTTTAACAATAAAACTTTAAGATAAACTTTAGAAAAAAAGATGTACAGCTCAAAGGAATTAATCTTGTGCAGTTATTTTTTTTTTCGCCTTATTTTTCTTCCATATTTGCTTGTTTTCTATGACCTTCAATGATGCATAAAGAAAGCCTCATTTATTTTGAACCCTAACATTTGATTATTATGAATAATTGTTATTGCTCTTTATGGACAGTGTGTAGGTCTTTTTTTTTTTTTTAATTCCATTTTAACTCCAGCTCTTAAAAAGCAGAAATGCCATAGGTCATACCAGTCAGATAGGATTATTCTTATAAGTCCTGCTGAACTGTTCTGAATAATTAACGCAAAAGCAATAAAGAGTTTAACCACATCTTAGACCACTGAATCATTCATAACCAGCTAAGCTTTGGTTACAGTATTTAAATATTCATGAGCAGTATATGGTCAGTTTTAAAATAAGGAGACTGCAGCAAGAGTTAGTTCAGTAATTAGAACTTAATGACACTTATCTTACAGATGATGTGGTAGTAATAATAATAAAGATATCTATTCATAATAGATAAAGTGCTACTTCTTAAACAGCACACATAAATCACCAGAACAGCCTGGCATTATATTTTTCTAAACACTCCATGTGTTTGCATCTGATTTCTTTATGTACTTCAAAGGGAATGTTTCTGACTTCCTGATGCTCTCTGCAGATGGGAAATGTGGAATCAGTGGTCTCTAGCGCCATCTTATGGTTGCTGTAAGTATTGACCCGCTGTGTGTGTTGGTTGTTTTTTTGTTTGTTTAGTTGATTCAGCTGTTATAACATGAACACCTCACAATATAAATTATGTCATACTTTTATTATAGCGTATTGAACTGCATTGTACCATCAGATGTTCCCTTATATTATTCTCATCACCTTTGTAATAATTACAGCTAAAATATTATTCATATACCTAATAAATTTCTATATTTCACTTGATCAATGAGGATATAGATGATTGTTGGTGAAAAATTTGAATCTTAGTTTTATTACATATTAGTTACACCTTGATTTTTACACATGTTGAGCCTTTAGTTCATAATTCTAGTTTGGAGTTTATTTCTTACCTTCAGTGTTTCCGGTCTCATCCTCCTGTCTTTTCCTCCCATGTCAAGTTTATTTGTGTGTCTGTGTTTCCCTGTTCACTTATCGTTAATCACTTCCTGTTTTACTTTACTTCCTGTTTTAGCCATTTTTCTCTTGTATTTTGTGTGTAGTTTTACTTCACCCTCCTGCCTCATTGTCTTTGATTATCACCATCTGCATTTTGTTACCCTCCTGTGTCCTGTTCCCTGATTACCCTTTCATGTGCAAATAGTGGCATCGTCCTGTCAGTCTTTCTCTGAGTGTCTAGTTTAATCTCTCAGTGTGTTCCCTCCCTGCTTTGGTTTCAGTTTGCCTTTTGCCTGTGGATTTTTGTGTTCAGGCCTGCTTTTTATTTTTCAGTCTGTCTTTGGGTCTGCATTTGGATCCTCATCCTGCAGTTGACATCTGTCCTCTTCTGTGTTTGCTTGGCTCCACATGTGGGATTTAGTGTAGTAAGAAAACAATTCTGATACTGGGCCACTTTTGTGTCTTTGACTTGGATAAGTAACTCTTTAAGTGTGACTAAAGTCACCTGTTCACATCAATGATTAATTCATAAGTGAACCTAAGTGTTCATATGTGTTTCAGCAAGATTTCTCCTCACATTTTTTAAAACACGTGACATATACGTGTGTTTTGAGATGACTCATGTACTTCTCAGCGAGTGTTCTAAATACTGAGGCTGATGTATGCTCTCCATTTTGCTGCTTAAGTCTCAGGCGGCACATTGTCACACTGCTTCAGTTTTTGGGGACACCTGATTGGCAATAAGCCATTTTCCTTCTCCTGCCATCAAAGTTTCTGCTGTAAAGAAGGCTATAACACAAACTGATCGAGCCCAGCTCCAGGGAACTTAAAGCTCTTCACATCTAAACAGGTTAATCCCAAGTATTTATTAAGCTGATGCAGTTGCAGAACAAAAAAGTAGCCCAAGCAAACAAAGGTAAAGTCTGTCCACCCCTCTGATCATCCCACATAACTAGTAACAAAGCTCATCTGGAAGCTATTTACATATGTACGCATTCATGGAACAACCACACATCTATGGAGTGAAATTAAAAGGTTTACAAATACATTTGGCACAGTTTGACATGTGATGTGATCTGTGCATGTCAGCTGATTCATGCATGCGCATTTAACGATCCTTAGGATTCAGTAGGATTCATAAAGAAGGGTTTCAGTATAGCACACATTAGCCTAGTGCTTTACTGTAAGTGATGAGACCGGCTTGCAAATGCAATAAATGGATAATTTTGAGCCTGCATTATTGCTGGGTTATTTTGGACTGCATTTCCCAGAAATCCCCTGTCAAACAGACAATATATCTCTGGTGTGACGCTGGTGTGGGTGCTTTTCCAGGAAACATTCCCGTTTCTGTAGGTGGCGCTTGTGTGTTTATCTGCTGGCCTGTCTGTGACTCTGTCATGCAAATTAACTGTTTCAAATAAAGACAATGTAAAAAGCATCACTTCCTGCATTTTCCAAGGAGATTACACACACACACACACACACACACACACACACACACACACACACACACACACACACACACACACACACACACACACACACACACACACAGTGGAAAAATCTTCAATTTAATCTGAGCAACCCAATTCCAAAAAGGAACACTGTATAAACTGTGAATAAAAATAGAATGCAATGATTTGCAGATGTCATAAACCCATATTTTATTCACAGTAGAACATGGGAAACATATGTTTAATGTTTAAACTGAGACATTTTGCTATTTCGTAAAAAATTATTAGTTCATTTTTTAATTTTATGGCAGCAGGATGTCTCAAAAAAGTTGGGATGGAGACAAAAGATTGGAAAAGTAAGTGCACTAAAAAGAAACAAGTTGTATTTCCCTAATTTTAAGACCTTCTAGGCACTTTTTTTATGCCCTGGTATTTAAAGGCCATAGAAGGTCCTTAACCCATCAGCAGGATTGGTATCTGCTCCTTTGTGCCAGAGCCCTACAAAATAACCTCCAGCAGGCCACTGATGTGAATATCTCTGACCAAACAATCAGAAATAGACTTCATGAGAATGGCCTGAAGGCCCAACATCCTCTCGAGGGCCCTGTGCACACTCCCTGGCACAGTGGAGCCCTGTGCGTTTCACAGAGGAGAGCAGGTTCAGCCTGAGCACGTGTGATAGACGTGAAAGGGTCTGGGG
The DNA here is from genome assembly GCF_007364275.1 of Archocentrus centrarchus. Lineage (NCBI taxonomy): Eukaryota > Metazoa > Chordata > Actinopteri > Cichliformes > Cichlidae > Archocentrus > Archocentrus centrarchus. The sequence goes on along the minus strand of NC_044367.1, from coordinate 24,536,555 downwards.
AGACTGTGGAGAACGTTATGCTGCCTGTTGGTCATTCAGCTTGACCGGTTTGGCGGTGGGTCAGTGATCATCTGGAGACACATACACATGGCGAGACGCACAGACCTCTAAGGGCTACGCAACGGCACCCTGACTGCCATTAGGTATCAGGATGGAATCCTTGGAGCCAGTGTCAGACCCAGTGCTGGTGCAGTGGGTCCTGGGTTCCTCTTGGTGTACAACAATACCTGGTCTCACGTGGGGAGAGTATGCAGGCAGTTCCTGGAGGATGAAGGAACTGATGCCGCTGACTGGTGCCGACACCAGCCTTACCTAAATCCAATCGAGCACCTCTGGGTGAACACCCTAATTCAAAAGCAATGTCTGATTTTCATGAGTTAATTTTCAGTAAATTTTAATTTATTATTACTTTTGTCACTTTTGTTATTTCAGTGACCATTGTGGGTTTTTCATTCTTTAACAGAAGGGTACCAACAATTTTGTCCATATCTGTAGATATTCAGCATTATTTTTTTCCCCATTGAGAGCTGATGTGTTTTCAAAGTGTTCCTTTAATATTTTTATATATGTATATATTTTTTTGAGCAGTGTATATTTAGCTTAAATATTTCCTTTTCATATATAATAAAATAAATGAAGAAAAAAATAACAGCAAGGCAAAGAAAACTGGGCATTATTTACAGTTATTCACAACAATAAAAACTGAGATACAGTCATTTAAAAAAGAAAGTATAGCCTCTGTTAATTCTGAAGACGGACGTGCAGAGGGTTGAGGTGAGATTTAGGCAGATAATCCACTGTGGTGACTGCTAAAGGGAGCAGCCAAAAGAAGAAGAAGAGCCTCTGTTAATTCTAAGGTTTTTCACATCAGGACATTAAAAAAAATATTTAGTCCTTAGCAGGTCTTAAAATGAGGTAAATACAGCCTGAGATAAACATGACACATGACAACACAGTGTCTTTATTTACAAAAACTAAGCCTGGATGGTGCACAGGTCCTGTGGATGCAAAAGGAGCCCAAAATCATCACCCTCCACCACCGTGCTGACAGTTGGTATGAGATTTTAGTGCTGATATGCTGTGTTTGCCACTGTGTCAAACACCTTCACCTTGGTCTTGTGTGTCCAAATGATATTGTTCCAGAAACCTTGTGGTTTATTCAGATGCAACCCTGCAAACAAGGCATACTTGTTTAGTCTAATTGCACTGTCATGAACCTTAACATCTAATGTGCTAACTGAGGCTGGTCGAGTCTCAGATGTAGCTCTTGGCTAGTTTCTCTGAGCCTTGCACGGTCTGACCTTGGGGTGAATTTGCAAAGATGTCCACTCCTGGGAAGATTGGCAGCTGTCTTGAATGTTTCCCAGGTATGAATAATCTTTCTCACTTTCTCACTGTGGACTGATGGACTTCACATCATTTGGAAATAGCCATATAGCCCTGCCCAGAATGATGGGCAGCAACAGTTACTTCTCTAAGATCTTTGCGGATGGCTTACCTACATGACATTATGATAACACACACCTGAAACGGCCAAGACATCAGCTTTTATAGAGGTACTCACACTTGCTGAATTAATCACATGAATTTGATTATCAGCATTATTTTTTAACTATGCAAAGTCTTAGAATTTGAAAAGAGTACACTTTCTTTTGACCATGCATATACAGTAATGTCAAGAAAAGAAAAAGAGAACTTGAAGTAATGTATAAACTACAAAAAAAGAGCAAATTTTTCATTCACTGAAGAGAAGAGTTGAAGTGCTATAAAATTATACTTCTCATAACCAGGTATGACTCAGAGAGGTGTTGGAGGACAGGAGAGATGGATTATGGGTAACCGAGTTCTCGGTGTGTTGCTGTCAGGGGGCGGAGAGAGAGCGTCCCTCCTCCGTGAGTGTGAGTGTGTTGGTGTGTAGATGTGTGTGCGGTCAGGAATTCAGCTGCTGGATGACTTTTCTCTGCGAGTAAAACTTGTTATTTTTTTTTGTGACCGCGGCTTGAAGCGAGGACAAAGCGAGGAGGACAAATGCGAAAATGCGAGAGGAAATCCAGGAAGAGGCGAGCGAGTGCTTATTAAAAATTCAGCGCGGGAGAACAGACGTTATCGCCCTTTTGGGCAGCACTGAGGATAAACTCCACTTCTGACGGGCTAAAGTGTTGTTGAATGGGGTGAAACGAAGCGGATTTTTTCCCCCCTTAAAGATAGCAAGTTCGGAAAGAAAAATCCAAGCGGTCAAAATCCAGGAGGAAAGGGGAGGAAAAGGGGGCAAAGAAAACGCCCTGTTGCTGCTGCTTTTGCTGCCTGTTGCTGGTAAATTCAAACTTCATCGCCGAGTTTTTAGAAAAATGCATCTTTCACTTAACGAGAGGTGATAGTTCAAGTCGTCTTTATTAGCTCAAAGCCGCGCTGGTTTGCTAACTGAAGGCCCCTCTCACTTGGCAAGTTTTGTTTTTTGGGAGGCTTTGGGAATATTTTCTCCTCATTGTGCACACTATTCCTGTTGGAAGCGATTTGGGTGGGCTGGGAGCCCAAGGCTGCTCCGCCAGGCCTGCGGCCATTAGCCAGGAACAAAGAGGGTTCACATGTAAACTCAAACAGCTTGGAAAAGCCTCTTCTTAAATTTTCAAGCTCAACTTTTTAACCACCACCGACGCCGGAGTCATGTCGCTGGGCGCCGAGAGGAGGATGGAAACCCGGCTGAAGAAGCTGGAGGACATGATCAGAGACCCCAGATCTGCCATAAACCTGGAAAGTTTACTGGTGAGTCAAGTGGGATCTTCTCGTAGATTATTAATGATGCCATGTTGCGTGCTCGCGGAATGGGTACACACGCAGGTGAGCTAATTGCATTTATACACCTTTTCGTGTTAAAGTGGTGCAGGTTAACTGTTATGGCCTCAGGCTTTTATCAAACCGCTCAGTTTCCGTATCATTTAAGATCAACCTGGTGGACATACTGTAGACAGGCCTGATTAATAGTTAAGACTGGGTGCAGACAGCAGTTTGGGGCTCTTTGAGGCCTGTCTGCAGATTAGGATTAACTACTTCAGATTGCTCCCCTGGGTGTATTCATGGGGACTAATATTTTCAGATAACATATGGGCCCACAAGTCACTGTAGTCCTGTCAGTCCCAGATGAAACCGCACAACTATTGTAGTCTTCCTACAATGGTATGTAAACGCAGTGTTCCTATGGAGGACCCAGTCTGCCACAAATGCCAGCAACCATATCAACAATAAATATATTGGTATTATTTTTTAATTAAATGTTTCCAGTTTAATTTGCATGAATATTTCTATTTAATTAACTTTATTGAGAAGAAAGTGTGAAAATTTGTTGCATACTGTTGCAACACCCCACATCTATTTTAATGAGAAGAAAGCATTTTGAATGAGGTCATAAAATTGTGAGTCTCCTACTGTTGCAAACCCTCACGTAAATGCGTAAATGTTATTTATCCTATAAAACGTTCCACTTTCTTTCTTTTTTTTGTTTTATTTTAAAAATGATCTGTTTCTGTTTAGCTTTCATTTGGTTTTTGTCCTCCTTCTTTTCCCTTCCAGTATGAGTTTTTATCACATTAGTGACATGGACAGTGCAGTTATGACATACTTTAAATTAAACTTTAAAGTTTTTTTTTCTTTATTTGTGGATTTTGACAGCATCGGTCCTCTGTACTTGCGTCAGCGAGGGCGATTAGATTTCTGACTTTAGTCATTTTGATTTGAAGATTTCTGTTTAGCTGTTTTGTAGGGTAGGATTTTAAAACGGTCTGGTGTTCACATACAGCGATGCATTTATGACGTGTAGACTGCATCATGTATTTGCCTCCCTCTGTCAGCTATCTAGTTCCTCTATTTGAATATTAGCCTCAACATTAACATGGCCTCTGTGTGTGTTTATATATAGATGAACTCAAATAATGGGGGACTCTCTGAGCCAGATGTGTTCTTACTACTGGAAATAGTCCACGTAGTTTGTCCATGACCCTCACTCGCTTGCTGTTCTCCCACTGGGATAATTGCACTTTTCTCGGACTTTGTCCACTAGGGAGCTGGCAGGGTAACCAGCAGTTAATGCCAACTGGTTTGGATTATTTGTGTTCGCACATACGCCTCCTTCAGGTGATATTTGCAGAAGTGTGAAAGCAGCTCTCTATTCAATTATAATAATGTGTCAGTCTACTTAATTAGCTTTCTCATTTGTCTGATCCCCATTTTCCCTCTGCGAGCTGCTGCTGCTTCTTTTTCATCAAGCCGAGTTAGGTAACCTCTTGCTTATTTGCTTTACCTTCATTCATTTAATAAGTGCCGAAGTGACACCACAAGGAGAAGTGGATAAATGAGATCACATATGCTGTTGTGGGCTTTCAGTGCCATCAGGGTGAACACAGCTGCCCAGTGGTGGTCATGTTGGCGCAAGTTTATGCAGATTATCAATTTGAAGAAAAAGAATTTAAATATCATAAACTTTTAATTTGACTCAGAGCTTATTTTCTCTTTGCCTGCGGAAGAATTGCCATTGCCTTTTTGAGAGAACTGGGACAATGCTCCAGTTTGGCTCATTTATAAGTGTTTACCATTAAGCCATTGGTTCCTACAGTTTTCCCAGCATGCCTTACTTCGGAAGCTGGACAGTCACACCATAGATCCAACATAACTAACAATTTAAAAAAAGGATCCAAGCTGAATCAAATTTGAACATAGGTGCATGATATCAGCACAGTAGTGTCTGCTCCCTAAAGAAAATCATACCAGCTATCTTAGTTTCACTTCATATTTCTCACCTGTCTGTCTGTGTGTTGTTACATCCACACACAGGTTCTTATTCGCATAAAGCCTGGCAACCATTTCTACTTTGCTTTCCTCAGCAGAGGGGAGTCAGACGTTGCATTCCCTGCATTTTTTTCCTCCGAGGTAAAGCGGTCAGATATTAAGAGATTGTGAATGATGTCTCGCGTCCCTGTGTTTATCCTTTGCAGGACTGAAACAGGCCCGTTTACACAGCCGCTTATGTGACGTAGAATTTAAAGAATTGTTATTTTTTTTGACCAGCAGACGATGGACTTGCTTGATTGCAGACCTTTCATTAACCACCCACATCTGGTGATTTCTTTAGCAGTTCAGTGATTGTCAGGGTATGGATGATGGCCCAGAAGTATTAATAGATGTTGAGCCAAATAAGAATAGTGTTGTTTGCAATTACTTCTATTGATAAAATCAAATAACTACTTGTCCTTATTTATTTATTTTTTTTTTGAAGCTAAAGTTATGTTTCTTGGCCGATATCTCACAGTTGAGAGTCTGTTTAAATGTATCTGTCTTTGGTGAGTTTTGTGATGACCTAAAGTTGCATAAGGCAGTGGAAAAATCCTTACATTACACCAGCGTATATCACAACTTTGGGCTTAAATGGGAAAGAAGGTCTTCTGACAATTCAGTTCAACTCTGTTCTCCTGAAATAAATTCTGATCTTGGTTATTTCTCCTCAGAAATGAAAAAAATCTGGACCCTCGGAAAGCTGGAAGCCCAAGCTTAAACTGTTTAACTGTAACTCTGAGCCAACATTGTGCGATGTTGCGTACTTTAGCTTTAAAGTTACAGGGTGGTGTTTGAATTTCTGGGGCCCCTAACTGGATGTGACAGAGTGCAAACACACTGTCAGCTCTATCTTAAAAAGCATCACCTCACCCCTTTTAATGGGCCCTGTTTGACTCAGCCCCCCCTCCCATCCCTTGCCCCGGGTCTCTCCCCTCACCCCCTTCACACAACTTGAGGCACTCTTGGTCCCTCTTCCCTTCAAAAAAAAAAAAAAAAGCAGCATAACTTGACCACCGGTGGTGTTTACTTCCTGCACATGAGCTGGGGAGAGAGAGGTGTTGAGTGTTTGAGACAAAAGTTGAGTGGGAAGCATGCGTAGGAGAGAACAGGCTGCGGTTTTCCATTTTTAGCAGCCTCGGTGCTGTCGCTGGGATCAAGAAGTTTTGCTGCTCGGGTTGGGATTCAGACACACATGCATGCACACCGACGTTAAGGGCTCAGATATGTCCTTTTTTTTTTTTTTTTTTTTGCAGGTGGAGGAAAAACATGCATGCTTTAAGTGCCTTGATAATTGCTCACAGGCTCATATTTGGTAAATAATGAATCACAAATCCCCTGTTATTGTGGCATGGCAACAGTACCAGAGGGAGCTGCATTGTGTGGACATTTATTTATTCTTCTCACTAATAGCTTAGTGAAAGAAACTCAGTAATTAATTTCAGGTTTGTGCTTTTTTTTTTTTTTTTTTTTTTTAAAGTCAACATGAAGTTAATGCATTTAAGACTTTCCAGTGGGCAGGTTTCCCTGAGGATACGGAAAAATGACATGGAGGAATGTGCAGCATCTGTCAGGGAAACTCAGTCACCTTCTTAGCCGATCCTCGGTATTGAACTCTTGTGACGTTAGGGAGCAAAGGTGCTGCTATCTGTAAATCCACCCACAGAACAGCCAACAAAAAAAAAAAAAAAATCACTTAAATGATGCTTTAGTGCCGCCCCACTCTGTGGTTACATAAACTGTAGCTCACTATATTGCCTCTATCAGCGCTCGATCAAGCATAACCTTAAGTCTCAGCAATCTTCCCCTTGTGCAAACTGTAGTGATCGTTATTTGGCAGCACACCACTGCAGACTGAAATGCAGGACTCAACTTGGCAGCTCCAAGCACATGCAGTGATTGTTAAGGGGCAAGCACAAGATGGGGCATTTTCAGGATTTAGAAAAGGGGGGGAAAAAATCTAAATTATGGACAGGTTATTTGCAAGTCACTTAAGTTTCTGCTGTCCTCAAGGAAATGACCTCATTGAGTAAATAGTTGGCAGCCATACATGAGGCTCAAAGTCCCAAAGACTGGTTGCACTTTCCCCTTTTACTTTTTAGCCTTTTCTCTTTTCCCTGGCCCTGCTTTTCTCTCAGCTCAGCCCCTCCCCTCACACTTGTTAAACATACTGCAGGTATGTTAACTGTGTTTTGATACTTCTGCAGACCTGGTGCATTCACATAACTTAATGCACAGGACTTATGTGTGCACAATATGGGAAATGGAGCTAATAGCTTGAGTGATGCCCACCAGATTATCCCTGGGGGGGAATTCCTGTCCATTGTGTTTATGTTCATTTGGAGTGATTCTCTTTTTATTCAGCATTAGTTGACAAAGCCTTTTAATAGTTATGCTGTCGGGTTTTACATAGTGTTGGTTATTCACTCCCTTTTCTTCCTCTCCCCATCCCTACTCATGTATCCTTTTTTTTTTATTCATTACTCTCCTCATCGAGCATCTCCTGTCTCCCCTTTTCTTCAGCGTTTTTCTTCCTTCCCATACTTTTTAACTTATTGTCCCTCCACTCCTTCCCTCCACTAGACCTTCCAACTCCTGGGCAGCTACTGGGATAACCCCTGCATGTTAAGTTCTCGCTCTATCTTTTTTTTTTTTTTTTTTTAACCCCTATTAGTTTTGGCTTCTTCTTCTTTGGAGTGTAGTTGAGTTACTCTCAGGCGAGCAGCAGCAGCAGACCCGGCTTCAGTGTGCTAGCTGGATAGAAACACTGCCTTATAAGGCACTGGGGATGGTGGCCCCAGCCAATTTTTTTTTTTCTTCAAAACAAGCCAGTCTCTCTGCTCCACACCTCCTTCTGGTGAGTCGTTCGGGCCTCTGCGGTCTTTTTTTGGTTTTTTGCTCCACTCCAGTGAAGAAGGCCCCGACGTCTTCCGGGTGTGCAAACCCTCAGCAGTCTCAAAATGTCATCCTTCACTTCAGCTATGCAGCTTCTGGTCTCCCTTAGCGGTTAGAGCTAGGAAACTTGATAAGGGTTTTCCCTGTTTATTAAAGCCATACATGGCCCACCAGAGGCTTTTTGTTTAAAATGCCAATCTAAGGCCTATAGAAAAAAAATGGACATATTTTTTTGGTCAGTATTTTAATCCTGATTATTTAACCAAGCTATTAATTGGTGTAACAAACATGCAGTTGCTGAACTTAAAAGCACACATCTTTACAGGGGATTTACTTAAACTTTAAAAATAACTCAGATAAAGAACAAATATTGACGTAGGGACGGGTCGTCTCATAGGGAGTCGAGTTCTGATTAGGTGGCATTTTTAACCACAAAGCTTGTCTTGCAAAGAGAAACGCTGGTCCCTGCTGGCCTGCTTCCACTGTGGGATGTCTGCGGGTGGAGGCGGGGGTGTAGAGAGGTCCTCGTGCCTTGGGAGACCTGCACAGTAGCTGTGGCGTAAGCAGCATGGAGAAAATTGTAGGGAAAACAGGTTCCTCTACATTATAGTTTGAGCTGCCCTGAACAGTGAATGACTGAGCCTTTAAGAGGTGGCAAAAGTGCTGAAAAGCAAAGGGATGCCTTTTATTTATGTAACACAGAAAAGCAAGAGTCATTGTACTGCTACTTGCCTACGTTGAACAAATAAAATTCCCTTTTTACTTACTTATTCTGCATATATATATAACAAATTTAAAAGTTTTACTTTGCATATGGGATGTTTGGTTGGTTGGAAATGCTGCATAATTTTTATTTTACTTGCAGAGTTTTTTTTTTTACACTATTAAAGCTAAATAAGTCTCATGTTACATCTCATTCATTTTCGTGATTTTTGTGAAACTAACATGTTTTTTTTAAGGGTTTGTGTGTCAGATTGCTGACACACAAAGAATGAACTTTTGTCCAAAATTAACCACCTAATTTCCTCATTCACTGCTTTCTAATTAGTGGACACGCTGGTTTACTCTATATTTGTCATAAATTGAGATTTTGGACAACTAATTATTGTTCTGGTGCACAGTAGCTAGTTTTGAAAAAAAATTATACATTGATGGGCTGATGTTCACTGCTCAGTATTGGCCCATCACATTTGTATTGGTTTTGGCATATATGGTATCCCAGTCTTGAGAAAATCTGTGGTATTGTGTCTGCTCTTAAGTTGAATAGATTAGTCAAGCTTGGACGCCCATCACTTGTTTTTCTGCAACTACTTCCAGGCATTTCATGTGAACATTTACTTAAGTAATGTTCTGTAGCACAAAGTATAAATACTGATAAATCTTGAGCCTTAGTTTTGCTTTTTAAAGTAAAATGAGTCCCTTGGCCAATTGTAAAATATTTATTACACAGTGAACAAGAATCAGAGTCCACACACAAAAATACCCACACATTAATAAATAAACACACACTTCTCAGCACCCTGGTTTCACGTTATATAATACCTCAGACAAAAGAAATAGATATGAGTCAGGAGCTGTCCAACAGGGATGTGAGAAGGAATTCAAAAAGAGGAAGAATTCTGTCACAAGAATGTACTTGGTCTGTTCAGCTATACAGAAAAGTGTACTGCCTAAATTCCAGCCAGTGCTACCACAACACCTCTGAATTTCATTCCTGCTCTTAAGGGGAAATTCCAGTTTAATTCCACCTAGCGTGCTTCCTTAGTATCATTCTAGTTTTGTGCTCTTCAGCTTTTGGGTAAATAAGTTTGCACATAATTGGAGCAACCTGCTGGCTGGCCTGTTCATCCACACATGCTAGTTTGTTTACATCCGTGAGGGTGTGGATGGCTTTCCATTTAGTGTGTTTCTACTTCAGAGTTAGTTGGATACCATTTTATCAAAAGACACATGGAGATTTTCCAAGTTTTGCATCAGAAAGGCTCTTTGCATCAAATATGAGAGCAGGAAACACTACTAGTTTGCTGAGTTGTGTTGTGTTACGTGTTGTTCTGCATTTTCGGCTTCCACGTGATTTGGCTCCTCTTCTGTAGACTTTAGTCCTTCACTAATCCAGAATTGGAAGGACTTTGACACTGACCACATTCATTGACACACACATAACAAAGAATATGCTGTGATGGGGCCAGCATGCAAGTTTTCTCATATTTATAGACTCCGCATGTCCCTGAATTGCCACAACAAAGACTGTAAAGTTAACATGATCCTTGTAGCCATATTATTTTGAAGTATGCCAGGTTGAAATAAACCAGAATTCCCCTTAGTATGACACTTGGACTAGATGCAAAGGTGAAACCTGAGGTCTTGATGTGTTTACAGTGGTATAGGGTTCTCATGTACGCACACTGAGATTATACCTTAATCTTTTGGATGTTCTTGTCTAGACATAAAGACTGTGGTTGATATTTTAACTTAAAGAGGGATTTGGTTATAATGCAGCACCCAGGTTCTGTGACAGCTTTTGGGTACTACCGCTCTGCAGGAAGGTTCAACTTTTGAAGAACTTTCACTTCCCACACTGATCACAGCTGCAGGGTCATGAACTTAGCTACGCAAAATGCATTGTGGTTAACAGTGTATGGATGCAACGATCGTGTTGTTGACTTTGTTGATGTGCTGTGCAAAATCTCCAATCCCCCCCCTACCCCACCTGAGGTGCGAGCATTGAGGACTTTAATACCTGAGTCTTGGTGTATTTTTAGTTTCAGCTAAGGCTGTGAGTGAGAAGAGCAGAGAAGAGAACAGGAGGCTCCCACGCATAACGCACAACCCATCCATCTGGCCTCAGCCTTATCATTCCATCACAACCTGCTGGTGAAACACAGCCTCCTCCTACACGCACACACAAACTTTCTCTCACGCACACATGCATTCGCACAGGCTCGGGCACTCATATATACGCATTAGTGTTCATTTTCGCAAGCAAACACATTATTCAGTTGATCTTAGCAACACACAGGCTGCATTATGTGTAGCCAGCAGCAACAACAGAGCTATACAGCTCATTACCAAACAGCTACAGATTGTCAGTGAGTTCATCGAGCCTTCACTGCCTTTAACAAACACAAACAAGAACATTTGTATGTTCGCACTCGAGTTTAGACCAGGAGCGTTTTTGTGTTGAAGCTGGCAGTTATAATTGAAATAGTTTGTGCCAATACTAAAAATATTTATATACAAACGTACTCATGGACATGCCAAAGGATCAAAACAGGAACTTTCCAATGAAACCTAGCCTAATGATATCATCTTAGTGCTATGTTTTTTTTTTTTTTTGTATTTTAATTTGCCCCAGATTGGGTGGCATGGTGGTGCAGTGGTTAACACAGGAACCTCACCTCATTTGAACCTCATGGCTGGGTCTTTTCTGTGTTTGTGTACTCTGCCTTCCTCCCCACAGTCCAAAAAGCATATGTGTAGGCCGTGGATGTGAGGTAGCTGACGTGTGTGGAGTGTATAAAATAAAGCACAATATGAATGTATATGTAAAATGTGATTTGTAGTCTAAAGTGGTAAGGAAGACTAGAAAAGCGCCATATAAATGTGAGTATGTATGCTTAACGGATATAGAAGGACATACCTATCATGATTTCACCATTTAGTTTGTGAAGTCCGATTCTGAAGCCTCGAGGTGAGTGTTTTTGCCGCTGTCATCCTGGTGTTTTGAAACAGGATGTGATGAATGAGTCGCGGCTCTGACTGTGAGGCAGACATCACAAGTTTGTTGGCCAATGAGCAACTTTTGCACTGAGTGTTTTACTCTGTATGACCTGAAATAAGTGTCCATAAATGCATTGTGCTTATTGAGGTCTGCTTCCTATAGACTTCTAAATGTTTTAGTGTGAACTGTGACGGGTAATAATAGATAATGATCCTATCTGCAAGAATGAAGGGCAAATATCCTAAGTCTTTGTGTAGTGTTAAACAACAATATGGCTGGTTGGCAGAACTTCCTTATTAGAAGCATTTAGATTAAGTTTTTATGTGCAAGAAGTCCCCCCTTGCCCCCTTTTTTCCTGGCACATTCCTGTGTACTTAATAATAAAGTGTGGGGAGGGTGCAAGAGCTTGAGACAGAAATATGTCAAATTCAAGAGTAAGAAATAATAATTGTTATTCCCAGTGGAGACATTAGCTGTGCTATTTGTGTTGTGTCTTTCTTGGAGGGTTTACGGGCTCTGCCTGGCATGGTCCCCTTGCTCTGCCGGGTCGGCCGGCCCACCATTTATCCCCACAACTATTTTTAAAAGGGCTGGAATTCTATCAAAACAGTAACTTTCTGCTCAATCCTTTTAAAGCTCAGAGCAGTGCTGCTTGTTTTCTGTTCCACATGCCTAGTGATGAGATAGTTATGAGGAGAGGAACATTGGAGGGAGGGGAGTGGATTGAAAATGGAGCAGTGAGGTTGTGACGTGAGACTTCTAATAGTTCGGGTTATTCCTTTCTGCTTTTAGCTCCTTTCAGGTTAACATCACTGCATTCCTGACTGTTGGATCCACGTGGCTTTTTATAGGGTGATAAAGAATGGAAGCGGGCGAGGGGAGAACGACCGCTCTGTCAGCGGCAGGTTGGGTAAATAAAAGGGAGAAGAATAGAATGTGCAGAAATGGAGCTCTTATAAAACGCCTGCCTCCTGCTTCTCTGCAACTTCAACCCGTTTCAGTTCTTTGTATTTTGCAGGAGTTGCTATGCGACCAGCCATAACCCACAGGCTGGATTACACTATAGCAAAGATAAAGAGCCATCTAATAGATACATGACAACTCATACTGATAAGCCTGACTGGAAAGATACTCCTATCAGCTCTGGAAGACATTTCTTTAAGGATGTTAATAACTGCAGTGAAGTGTAGCCTACTATATATCAGAGAGTGCTAAAGAAACTGCCTGTATAATCTATAATTACTCAGAGTGATTGTTACAAAAATAAACGTTCCCTTTAATTTAAGTGAGGCCAACACTACATTAGTTATCTGAAAGGGCTTCAGATATATGGAGGACCAAAGCTGCCAAAATCGTGAATGAAAAGGTGTATAAATAAAACAAAACAAAAACATGTATGATATTAAATGCACCAAATAAAATATTAAAAATAACTGTGAGGTGATTGTAACGCCTTACAGGCCTGGAGGCTTCTCATCCCCTCCCCCCCGGCTGCTGGATGTCCCTACGTGAAATCGGTTGCAAAGAGGGTGCTGCCCAAACAGCCTCTTCATGATTGTATTTGTTGCTAGCGGTCTGCTGCAGTTGCCCATAATTTGCACGGGAAGTGCCAGCTTGTCTGCAAATTACTCGCCAGGTGGTGTTGAAACCTGAAAAAATGTGACACAATCTGGAAAGAGAGAATGTTCGCCTTCATGGTAAAAGTTGCGCCTTATTTCTGCAACCAGTGAACAACTGTGACAATCTGTTAGCAACCAAAGCAATCGCAAGGAGGTTTTTGGTGCAGCAACCTTTTTGCAAATAATTTCATCTACATCCATACAAATAAACTAACTCAGATGCAGTTAAGTTAAAACTGTTGATGCAGCTTTTACACTTCTCCAGAGATTCACCACTTATTTTTAGTTCATAAAAAGCTGCTTCCACCGTCTTACAGAGTCTTGTTTGCATTTTCAGCTCAAAGGAAAAGTCGAGCACCTGTATTATCCTTGGCGTCATCGGCGTCTGTTCCACAAAAACTTTAAAATTGGTCATAACTCGAGAAAGATGTGATCAAATTCACATCATAGATGCATCTACTAAAAATGTCTGACCAATTTAAATCTTGAAAACCTTGACTTGAAGGTAAAGGTCAGGGGTCAAGTTCCACCAAAACTTTACTGTTGGCCATAACTCAAGTACAATCTCACCTAGGATGCTCAAATTCACACCATAGATGCAAACTGTTCAGACTATACCCATCAAACTTCACACTTGTTCACTGACGTCACTATAACAGCACTTTGACACCCCCACCCCACCGGCTCAGCGGTGCTCTTGTTTTGGTTTATTTGTTGTTGTTTTTTTTGTTTTTTTACAGTAATTGAAGTAAATTGAAAGAGTGGTTTGCAGTTATTTCTCTTGTGTAACGTCAATGCACTAAATGACTTATTGTGCAGGACCTTTGGGGTTTCTGCTAATCCTGCTGTCCTCAAATTTCTCTAAATGTGGTTCAGGGAAGCATTTTGAAGTGGACTGGCATAATTTGCAAATGAAATTTAAAAAAAAAAAAAACAACAACAAATGTGCTTCCACCAACATAATATCAATCCCTCACTGTGGAGCCTCTCGTCATCACCAGGGCAACATTTATTTGTACCACCCCCACATTTGATTCATCTTGTTTAAAGGAGGGCTACAGAAATGACAAGGATAAGAAAAATATATCACCATGAGGTCCAGTTTGTAGATGGGGAATGTTTGCTACGTGCCTGCAGCCAGTCCAAGCGTTACCAGTGTTTACTTTGCATTTCTCGTGGCAACTGTCAGCGAACGGCTTTTGTCAACTTTTTCATGTCCAAAGTTGGAAATCTGTAAAACTGAATTCCATCTGCATTTGATCTTTTACGGTGTGGATGCTTTGGTGTAGCGCTTTCTCTGCTCGCCCTTGTGCTTTGGTGGTTTCACTTTGACAATATGTGACAGATCACTGGTGGTTCTTTTCTGAACTGCTGACTGACTCTTGCATTCTGCTTGCTTTGATAATATATTGTGCATGTTTCCTTTCATTGCATTGGGCAGAAAACAGGATGCATCTCATGTATATACGCCGCACATGTGGCCTGCTCAAGCATGTGTCCACCTCTCCAAGAGACGGCAGAAGGCAGAGCTGTACTGCATGTTTAACTGTAGATTATAGGCATGAGGCCCTGTAAGTCACTTCACGATGCTTGCTGTGGTTTTGTGGTCTGTTCTCCTGCCTTTGAAGATGACTTCAGCTGTGCAGACAGTCCTCCAAATGGTCGCACTTGATTTGTTACCAGAAATGGATTTCAGCATGCATGCTGGGGTGACTGCAGTTATCATAAAAGTATGCAGATGTAAGAAAATAACATGTTTTATTACAGTTTTTTTTTAAAAGAATTAAACTTACCTTGTGACAGATGAACAACTGAATAATAGCTGTATCTCCACTGAGGCTCTCGGGATCCGATGCCACAGATTAGCATTACTGACTGCTCTCTAGTTAGCGATGGTGGGCTTTAATCTGCTCTGCAGCCTCTGTGAGCTTGCTGTGGCCTTCCAGTAGGGGTGCGGGAAATTTTCGATTCTTAGATGCATCTCGATGTGCAACGTGGACGATTCAGAATCGATTCACAAATGACAACAATCGATTGTCTAGACGTTAACTCTTAACTGAGAACGTAATGAGCGGAACATAAAGAGCAGAACTCAGAAAAGCGGAGGTGTTGCACCCGGACAGTCTGTGCTGCGCTAACAAAAAATAAAAATCAGCAGATATTTCCTCTGATATCCAAGTTGGCCAAGAGATATTTGTGTATTCCTGGCACTAGTGTTTCTGCAGAGAGAGTGTTTTCTACGGCAGGAGACATTGTAACAGCCCAGCGCAGCACACTTGCATCTGAACATGTAGACCAACTCCTGTTCTTACATAAGAACTTGCACATTAGCACTCGTTAGCTAAGTACATTTGCATTACCACACACTGACCAGATGTCACTGTGGTCTATTTTGCATTTTTTTTTTTTGTATGACTTTAATTATTGTTTAGCTTTAACATTATAGTATGCTGTAAAAAATCTGGGTGCAAAGCCCTCCACAGAGTATATCTTTAATGCAGCCATAAGACGTGACCCAGTGTTTGACTCTCCAGTCTGCAGATGTTAATTTAGATACATATTTTTTGGAGGCTGTTATTTTGATTTGGTATACAGCAAACTTTGTCTGAGGAATTTCATCCTCAATATTTAGTCTGAAGTCTTGGAATCTTTATTTTTATATAAGGAAGGCGTTTAAGTTATTAGCTATTCAAAATATGCTGAAGTGTACAAGCATTATTTTTTTTATTAGAGCTGATGGCACAGAATTCTGAATTTGTGTATGAAAAGTTGTTTGTGATTTTGGTACAGTTCTGATTTTGGCTGAGGAGTTCTATTCCCAGGATATTGTTTTAAGTCAGAAATATTGGACTCTTTTTCTGTAAGTGCAGAGTTTTATGTTATTAGTTATTCAAAATAAGCTGAAGTCAACAAGCATTATTTTTGTGTGAGAGCTGCTAGCACATAATTCTACTCTTGTGTGGAAGTTGTGGTTTTGGTACCACATATTTGTTTGTTGTTTGCACATAATGTTGGTTAAGAGTTGGCATTTGCTGAAATCTGTTAATTTACTACAAACATGCTGCTAAAGGTGCACTTTTTTCAGTTTGTATTTCTTTGTTCAGTTCTCTGGAATGTGTGGCCTTGTACTTGCCATATTGCTTTCATTTGATTTAATATAAATATAAAATAAAATGGGAGTTTTAAAATGGAAATAAAATTGAAGTTAATTCATCATGGATTGCTACTACCAAGATGCATCAATAATCGTTTTATAATCGAATCGCAGTCCTCTGAATCGTAATCGAATCGAATCGTAGAGTGCTTGGAGATTCCCACCCCTACCTTCCAGTAAGAAGCTGTGGTCCTCACAACAATAAATGGTCAGCCAGCAGATAGAGAAGCATGAGAAAGGAATGGCAGGAGCTAGCTGCTAAGCAATGACCAGACTTTTAGAATTAAAGCAAGGAAATTGTCTACTAGTACCTCAACATCTAATGCATGAATGGCTGCCTTGCTAAGGAGCAAAACAAATCCTGTTTTCCGAGTATTGGGACACGCTCAACTCGGGAGTGACGTCACTCCCAGCTTCGACATCCAACTTGTGAGCCAAATTGAGCGCACCAAAAGTGCCAAGAAATGATGTTTAGTTACTCTGGAGATGTTTTTTCGAAACAAATCAGGAGTATAATTCCGCAAAATGTGCATGTACATACACATATAGCATTGTACCTGTAGCTTCTACGCATGGGCCATAGACTAAGCTTTAGAGATTTACCGTTTTGATCCTTAAAAGCATCAATCAGTCAAATTTTGAAATCAAGACTTGCATTCAGGTATCATCTGATTAACATGTGGTATATTTAAAATACTTTTGCTTTGTAATTTGTAGTTATCTCTTACTTATGTAGACAGTCACTATTTCCTGAAACAAATGTACAATGTGACATACAAAGGCAATATAAAAATATGCTTGGCTGTTGGTTTTTTGCTGTTGATTCATTGAGCTAATTTTGGACACTGCTCCTATGCATCCATTATGTGTTTTTCATTGTTTCTCACCGCCTGCCGAATGCAGAGCTGCAGTAGCAGCAGTAACGGTGCCTCAGAGGAAATGACTTGCACACAGGGACTGGCTTCATGACACAGTGAAATTATCTGCCAGCCCTGGGGTGGGGTGGATCATTTCCTGTATTGCCATGCTCGTGCATGTGTGCGTGTAGGTGTATGTTCACACACACACACACACATACACACGCCCGGCAAACCCTCTCCACCCCCCTGTGCTTGTATTTTTTTTTCCCTTAAATAGTAGTTTTGTGCAAGGTTAGTCCTTTAATGGGGAAGTGAAGTTGAGTTGATGAAACAGAGTGCGTAACTTGCTCGATGTGAGCCGACCTCATCCGAGCGCAGAACGATGGAGGGAGCAGGAGGACGGGCAGATAAGACTGAAAGGCTGCAGCAGAGAAAGAGATGAGCAAAAGGTGGAGGAGACTACAGCGGAAGTGATGAAACTGATTCTATCACAACGCCCAACAGTGTGATAATGGAAGAACAGAAAGGAAAGTGTCAAGCATGTAGCGCAAAGAAAGCGATCCCAGCACTGCGTCGGGTTCTCGTGTTCTCATTTGGCTCGGTCCAGCAGTTTGAACAGCTCCTCATTGACCGTTGAGGAATGCATAGCTGACAAAAGTTGATAGATGACTTCCTTACTGTTACACACTGTAACGATTAGAGGTTAGCAACAGTCTGTCCTTTGCTTATTTAATGGTTTCCCTGCGTTGCCCTGGGTCAGACTTATGAAATGTTCTGAATGCCATGAATAGTCGGCTGAGCTGACATGCTGCAGTCCAGTTGCCAGCCTTTGTTGCACTCAGTGTAGCAGCACCTGTAACAGGACAACACACATCACATTAATCATATAGATGCAATTCTATGAAATTGAAGACTTCTTTTGTGAAAGGTAATCAGATGTCAGAAACACAACTGAAATACAGCTGTGTGTAATATTGTACTCACCAGTGTTTAGTTTGAGGTAAATACTCATCAGCTGCTTTGTTTGTTGCTTGCCACACATATTTCAGGCATGTCTATGAATCAGGCTGTGTGTGTGTGTGTGTGTGTGTGAGCGAGTGTGTCTCAAAAGTTAATGTTCTGCACTTTTACAATGGGTTTCTCATTCATCTGGTCACACACTTAAATACCTTTTAGTGTTAGAGCTGCCACACAGTATACCCACGTGATGCCAGCAGGGGGCAACTCCTCTTGTTGCAAACAAAAGTCTGGTTGTATAGAGGTCTGTGGGAAAAACTACCCTAAGCTCCCTTACTGTATGACATTAGTAAACACTTTCCTAACGGTCTCCGAAGCTAGTTTCAAGTCTTACCGAATATAGCATGATGAGTTGGTCTCTCTAATTATCCAGGGAACAACCACTCTGAGGTTCTCAACAGCCTTCCTCAACCGATCAGGTCAGCTGAGACAGTGGCTTTTTTTTTTTTTTTTAAGTTTGATTTTTCTTCAACATCTTCTGTTTGCTTTAATTTACTCTGGGCATATATCCTTCACTTTTGGCTATTGTTCACACCATCACACAATATGCATATAAGAACATACAGTTAAGAAGAGGAGACCACCCTATTTTGTTTGACTAGATGCACCCTTTAAACAATGTCTGACAGCCTTTCTTCCTCTCAATAAGCCCTTTTCTGCCGAGAACCTGCATCAAAGAGGGTCTACCTGGTCAGCTCGTGTCAGGATAGAAATCTGGGTGGCCAGGTTATGG
Source organism: Archocentrus centrarchus (assembly GCF_007364275.1). Lineage (NCBI taxonomy): Eukaryota > Metazoa > Chordata > Actinopteri > Cichliformes > Cichlidae > Archocentrus > Archocentrus centrarchus. The sequence continues at coordinate 24,517,735 of NC_044367.1, read as the reverse complement.
TTAAAGTGTTCCACCAACACAAATAGTCCATTGCATAGAAGTTTCCCTGGTCAGTGGTAGGGAAAGGGCCAGGGATGTCCACCCCTATCTGTTTCATAGGAGCCCCCCACCTGACACTGTTGCAAGAGGGCATGTGAGCATTGTGATAGTCCCTTCTGGGCAGTGCAAGCATCACACCGATGAACATAGAGCTCTACGTCTTGGCAACACCCTGGCCAGTAGAACCGGGACTGAAGTTTGCGTAGTCTTGGTGACTCCGAAGTGACTTGCCCCCACTGAACCACGAACCAGCTGTTGAACCTTATTACATAGCTGTTGAAGCACCAAAAGTTGGAAAACATCATGGTGGCCCCCAGGGGCCTGCCAACGGCAATGGAGACCATCCCAGCTTGTGAGGTTGGACCACTGGAAATAGAAAGCCTTGGTCTCTGGGTCCAGTGCTGATACTTTTGGTCACGCTCATCTTTGGCCAGCTTCAACCCAATTCTGAATCTGGATGAGGACAGGGTCTTGATTCTGGTCATGCTGAAGCTGCTGGGAATACATGGCCTCCAGCCCATCAGCACCTGCTGTGGGTGACTAAACCTGAACGGTGCTGCAATGGCCATCTGGAACAGTTTTATCATTGTGACTGGTCTGCAGTCATTTGAGTTGGTGCCCTCCAACAAAGGCCTGGAGAACAAGCTCTTCCTGTGCTGCAGCATCAAAGGTGAGATACCCTCGGGGTGCATAAAGGTGGAGGTCTGCGGCATAAAGTTCTCTCAATCCTCCTTGTGGGGCTGGCAAGTTTGGCAAGCACGCTAACACTGTGCTTCCAAGGGGGTCATTAACCCTGCGCTATCGTAACTCATAGTCTAACATCTGTTGTCCACCACAACAACAACTGTAAGTCAAAACAACACTGCAACATTGGTGGGAATAAACTGTAACATAACAGGTACAGTAAACACAAATTCCTTAAACTCAAAAACAAACTCAGTGTTCCAGAGGCATGATGGGAGATTACATCTAGCCAGTCCCAACAAGTCACACTATGTTGGGATGTGTAAAGCACTCTTTAACTGTGTTTTATGTGCTATATTATCATTATTGCTATTATTATTATTATTATTATAAATACTGTGAAGGTGCCATATGTCATGAGTGGTAAATGCAGTTCTGAATCTGTGACTATAGTGTGTGTGTGTGTGTGTGTGTGTGTGTGTGTGTGTGTGAGAGAGAGACTTCATCTCTCTTAGACCAACAGTTTTCAAAAGGTTATAGAAACGGCGTGTTCATCATTTGTTAACAGATGAATATCAGAGGATCGAGTAGGCAGCTGCTGATGGAAAAATGAGTCATTGGTCCACAGTTGCTCTCACTGTCTCTCTTGAGGAACACAGCTTTCAGTTAAAACCATTTTCTTTGAATGTAGTTGCCGTTTGTGTATCCAGCCAGTCAAGTTGAGCACTGTGGTGTTGAATGAAATGCTGAGGGGAAGTTGGCCGCTTTCATTCAGAGTTGCTGACTTGCACTGATGTGGAACTGTTTTCGTTCTGTGCAGTGGTGAGAAAATAGACAGAAAATAAATTGTCCTTAAAAAGGCAGTCAGTGGTCTGTAATGTTGAATTTCAATGTTTGTCTTGTTTTAAAGTAGTCTGGTCTTTATGGGATGGAAGTTGATGGAAATTATTTTTTTTATGTTATTTAATTGACAGAGGCTTTTCAGTTAGGATGGATGGACACGTGCTCATCAGCTCCTCGTCAGCTCATGTGGGGTCCCTCTGGGGTCCGTTTTGATTTTTTCTGTGTGAGGTTTGCATGTTTGCATGGGTTTTCTCTGGGTCCAAAGACATGCAGTTAATGGGGTTAGGTGATTCTGTATTGGCTGTAGGTGGGAATGTGAATGTGAACGGTTGTCTGTCTCTCTGTGTTAGCCTTACGACAAGCTGGTGACCTGTCCAAGGTGTTCCCTGCCTCTGATGGCATCTGGGATTGGCTCCAGCTGCCCCTGCAGCCCTGAAAAGGATAAGCAGAAGTGGGTGGGTGAATGGATGGATCCCATAGGTTTAGTCAAAGCTGTGCAGATGATTTGCACATTTATGGGAGACAAAACCATGACTTCTATGAAGGCCATACTGGACTGCCTGAAAGACACTAATACTGTATGTGGACAGCATGAAATGAGACAACAGAAGCTTTCAGAAGCCCCTGACCTCAACACCTGTGGTACGCCCGCTGAAAGATGTGATATGAACACCCATGGTGGGCGGGTAGGTGTCCAGACGGCATCCATTGAAGTGTCCGCTAAATAACTCAAGAACCTACACTTACCAAACTTCAATAGATAGATTATGACCAACACAAGATTGGAATTGTATATCGGGTCACTGGGGTCAAGGTCACTGTTGCCAATAACTGGGTGGCAACAAACATTAATAATACAATTAATACAGTGTGATGGGCATTGACCAAGACAATGTTTGAACAAAGAATCTCCAACAGTCTTTGAATGGTTAAAAATAGTTCAGGAAACCTGTGAAATGGAACGTGACCTCCCCTTTGAGACTTCAAACTATAAATTGTAGAAAATGCTGGGAAAATGTCATATCTGTGAAATTATGTGCTTTCATTTTTTTTTATTTGTTTGTTGAACTCTGTTCACTTCATTTACATATGTTTTCTTTTTTTTTATAGAACAGTTCTCTGGAGTAATCTACCCACAGATGTGACTCATAAGGTCTTTTTAAATATAATTGACAATAGACGAAAGAACTGTCGACCTTTTGTGCAGAAATATAATCCATTCCTTTACTTTTTTGACATCTTAGGGTTTCGCTCTACCACGTATGCCTCATCTGTTATTGTGCGATTAATTGGTTTTGTTTTTTATTGAAAATAAATTTTAAAAAGAGAGAAGGTCGTTCATGGCTTCACCTCTCTAATCTTTTATCCTTGTACTGTCCCAGTAGATCACTGAGGTCTGCTGAGCTGATGCTGCTAGTTCAGGGGTCTCAAACCTGCAGCTCTTTTGCCTATCTCCAGTGACTGACAATGCTTGGATTGGCCAGTTGCATTTGTGGTGTTCCAAGCACCAGTGTTGCCAACAGGGAAATTGCAGAGTGCTCACTGGTGGACAAACAGGGTTTCTCCCATCTCGTCTTTATTTTTATTAATTTTTATTTTATCGGCTGTTATAAATGCTAATACCAACATATTGACAAATAGCTAACATCGACTGACAAATCGGATTAAGAAATTTTTGTTCATCCTTGTTTTGATTCTTCACATGCTCAAATTGTAAAAATTTGTAGCATATACATATAAAAAAAATGTGCATGGCATCCTGTGTCTGTTACCTGGTGCCTTGTTGTCTTAATTTTGCTGAACCTCACTTGTGGTGGATGTCTGCATATAAATGGCATATATGCATAAATAGCTAGTTGTGAGTACTCAGCTTTAGATTCAAAATCCAAGACCGGCCACCTACCCGTGCCCCCGCGAGCAGAACGTGTGAGAGACCCTCACAGCAAAGGAGACGGGAGCCCCGCGCAGACCGGGCAGTGCGCTCGGCAGCCAGTAACGATTCTTTTGCAGGTTCACCGACAGAAATCTTGTTAGGACTTTTACTTCCTTTAGTTAGGCGCCATTGTTTCGACACAAAACAAGGCTAGACTCACCTTCAACTGTTTACAATCTGATCACCACCAGCAAAAGCCGGCTCCTCAGTGCAGCCAGAAAATGCTTGAAGTCACATGGTCCAATCTTGCATTCTGATTGGTTCTAGGGACATAGAGGGATTTATGGGCAATGGGAAGAGGCGTTTGATAATGCAGACTAGTCAGAGACGAGTATTTAATGGGTTATGATGTGACAGAATTGATTGGCGTATAGTACCTGTGGCATTACTGTTCTGGGGGCCGGATGGAAAGCTCTGGCGAGCCGGATGTGGCCTACGGGCCGCCAGTTGACATTCCCTGATGTAGGCATTAAAAGGGTCTATTAAATCTGTTTTTGTTTTTTTAAAACTTTTACTGTTTTTTTTTTTTAATTGTATTTTTATTGACATTCAGCATCCAGAAAATTAATATACATCTATTTCCAACCATATTGCCATGTATCTGTCTGAATGTCCCATTTTTTGGGGGAAAGTAATGATAGAATTGAAGTTAAAAAAACCACAGAACTACAAAAAAGGTAATAGTACAATGAACTATCAAGAACATGAACGCTTGAGGAGAGGGGGTGGTTGTTTTTGTGAATCATGCATTAAATAAAGTTAAAACTTTTACTGTTTTTATGTTCTTTATTCACTATAAACATGAGCTACTTTTAATCTGATTAATTTGTGCAAAAATACGTAATAGTTTTCATTATTGTAGCTCAGTAATTTCATAAATGCAACAAAAACAGGGTATTGTTGTAAATGAAGTAGAACTTTAAAGTACCAAATATAAGAAAGAAACATACTTAATACAGATTTTTTTTTTTAATTGCTCTTTTGATAGTAAAGTTTGCCAATTCTTATCCTAGCTGCTTCAAGCTCCACATTTTTTTTTTTACTTTTAAACCAGACTTTTCATATTTTTAATGTTTATGATTCAGATTTCTTTTTATCGTCCCAGTGTAGTGATGATAAAAGGGTAAAAGATAAAGTCAGCGTTTCCTGAATCAGGCTGAATGACTCATATCTCAGTAAAAACCTGATGACTGGCAAACTATGGAAATTTCAAGTAGACTTTGTATTTTGACACCTAATCTGTGAATGATAGCACGTCACATCATCTGCATCATGCGTGAGAATCAGTGCTGATGAAAATAGACTTACTGGCTGCGCGTGATTAGTTGTCTCGTTTTATGCAAAATGCGTTGAGCTGCAGTGTGACGTGGCATTTTACCGTCCATGTGCTGTTTATGATGGCTTGATGTGTTTTGCAACAGCATAGTGACTAATGTTTCCATAGAGGTGACAGCTGATGAGTCAGCAAGTTTGAAACTGCTGTTCCTGAGAGGAGGAAGGACGGACAACATGCTGCCATATCCTGGAACCCATTGTTAATCCTCCAGACAATCATGTGACCCTCTCCAGATATTTAAAAACTTATTAGTGCCTTTGCACTATCTCTTGATTTTGACTTATTTAACAGTGCAGTGCCACACCTTCCTACAAAGCATTTCCATTTGATGCTGTGCAGTGTTTTTATATATCCTGGATCTTATTGTTGATGGTGTTTTTTACTCTTTCTTTGCAGGACTCCATCAATGCGCTGGTCTTGGATTTGGACTACCCTGCTCTACGAAAGAACAAAAACATTGAGACCTTCTTAAACAGATGTGAGTAGTTTTGTCTGAAATAACTAGAAGGTGAGGAACCCAGTCATTAGGGAAGGACTGATGTAGGGCAACTCGATTATCAAACATTCCTCAGTTATCAAGGACTGTCAAAAATCATAAAATCATTTTGGTCAACATTGAGATCACAATTATTTAATATGATTAGGCCCTAGTCAAACAGGCCTCTAGATCAGTTGCCCGCTGTCTGGCAACCATCCCTTGCTTGGGAAAAATATGCATTCCCTGACTGATTGTGAATGGTTGCTGGCAGTTACCAGATGAAATTGATTGCTAAATCCCCAGTCCTACAGGCCTAGAGACTGGCAAGTGACCCCATAATAAATGCTAGTCGCTACAGAAAAAATGTGTTTTCCCAACCAGTTGGTTAGTGGTTGCATGAGGCTGTTTGCTGTCACAGAGTAAAATTGGTACTGAGGTATATGGTACTGCACCAGAAACATCTTTATCATGTGGAATTGCCGCAGTTGCCCATAGTTTGTATAGCAGACACTGATCTGTCTACAAACACGAGCTACTCATTAAGCAGTTGTGAAACTTGCAAACTGGAAATCAAGACCATTCGCTATCAAATTAAAAGTTGCACTTTTTGAAACTTGCTGGTTGAAGCAGTAAGGCAGAACTTTTACTTTGAAGGCAAACATTCAGTTTCTGGTTTGCGCTGCGCTTTTTTTTCATGTTTTACTACCTCTGTAATTAATAATCAACCAAAGCAGTCACAAGGAGGTTTTTGGTGCAGAATACTCTTTGTGACCAATTTCACCAAGCAACCACTTGACACCTAGTTGGGGAATACACATTTTAAACTAGCAGCCGTAAGTTGCTTTACTTTAGTAAAGAAAGAGTGTCTGAAAAATAATAAAATTGTCTTTTTATTTTGGTGGATCACTTAAACTTTAATTATATTTCACCTAAATAAAATAACTACACAAATAAATGTAAAACTTAACCTACCACAGCCTGGTGGGAACAAATTTTGACTTTCATTGCAGGGCTGAAGTAAGGAAAAGGATGTGCCGTACACAGATGCTGCAGTAGTTTTGTTTGGACCATAAAATATGTTCACAGCGCAACAGAGCATTCTCCCACGTTTGTGTCCTTTGGTTTCCATGTCCAGACGAGGACCAGCGTACACTCACACGTAAAGGATCAGTTCACAAAACCAAGTGGAAATGCAGGCCCGTTTGTAAGCATTTTGCTGGTTCATTGAAATTGACACCAGCACTGGCACGAGCACCCGGTACCTTGGCAGTGGAAACGTACAAAGTGTGTCTCTCAGCTGGTTTGGGCGTACCTCAGCCCCCACACAGAAGAGCTAGTGGAGGTGGCTGAGATGAGAAAGCTGCCATAGTTTTCACTGTGGATGTGCCTTAAATGTGCCTTTGTTTTAGTGGCCAGTAAGGGACCGTGTGTTTGTATAAAAGTCTATGAGAAAATGGTCCCCGGCTTGTTTGCTCAATAAACACTTTCCTAGTTTATGAGTTTATGTTCACAGTTGCCCGTTTCAAGCTTTATTTACCACAACATTATGTTCATTTTTTTAAATGAAAGTACCCGTTAGAGTCAAAATGGACAATGAAATAGGATTTACTTCATGGTGGGACTACTGTGTGATTGATAACCTGTTACTGTGTGAACCAATGAGGGAACTAGTGTAGTAACGTAGCTATGTCCATCTTTTATATACAGTCTACGTGGAAGTCTGAGCATCTCTGCTTAGATTGTTGGTGCATGACCTGGATAAACAGTAGAAAATGGATGGATGGATAAATACATAGAGGATGTTTACCGTAATAATTTCTTTGTATTCACAACACTAATGCACGTTCATTTCCTCTGTCCGGTCAATAAACTTTTACTTTAGATGAGAAGGTAATTGGGCAGATTCGAGACCTGCAGATGAAGTCTGAAGACTTCGACAGGGTCAAAGTGATTGGCCGAGGAGCGTTTGGTGAAGTGCAGCTGGTAAGTACCGATCATGTGAAAAGTTGACATTCACTTTTTTGGCTTTCATAGTGGCTCTGTTAAGTGGTATAATAATGGATTTTCTTGAAATACAATTTATTGTTGAAAATTGTATTTATATCTAATAATTTAAATCCATCTCATGGGACTATATACCAAAGTCTGGAGAAATCAAAGAAGATTTTCATTGTGGACCCTGCTTGGTTGTAACTTGCTACTCCATAGGTGCTTTGCAGAAATTTGCAAGTTAGTGACTACATGTTGTAGCTGTGTACTGCCACTTTAGAGCAGTGGCAAAAAGTGAAGTATGGAAGTAAAATTGAGTATTAAAAACAATGAAAACTGTCCAGAGCAGCAGCCATTAATGGGTTTCTTTCCTGTTCAAGACAGATTTTGAGCCATTGCTGCCATTACCAACACCTGGTTTACTTTTTGAATGACTGCACGCAAGTGCACACCCATAGCCTCTGCTGCTTGGATTGCTATAATCGTGGTGGTTAGCACTGTTGCCTCACAGCAAGAAGGTTCATGGTTTGAATTTCCTCTATGGGTGGGTCCTTTCTGTGTGGAGTTTGCATGTTCTCCCTGTGCCTATTTTCTCAAGTACTCTGGGTTTCTCCCACAGTCCAAAGACGTGCATGTTACGTTATTGGTGATTCTGAATTGGCCATGAATGTGAGGTGGATAAAGTGCTTGAAGTGCGGTTAATTGTGGCTTGTATTCTAAAGCGCTTTGAGTGGTTGGTAAAGTGCTTTATGGGCGCCAGGGTGGTTCAGCGGATGAGCAAGCGACCAGCTATGCGGCCAGGTTTGCGTCCTGACCTGTGCCCATTTACTGCGTGTCTTCCCCTATCTTTCTCTCTCTCTCTCTGTCTCCCTGCTTTCCTGTCTCTCTTCACTGTACACTATCGAATAAAGCCGCAAAAGGTCAAAAAATAATTAAAAAAAGAAAAGTGCTGTTCATTTCCTTAATCCTTTTCTCTGCACAGCCAAAGAGCTTTGCAAACCGATACCATAAACCAGTCGTCTACCTCAACTGGTTATATTGAAGTGAGTGGAGACTGAGCACCGGGAGCCAACAACCAAAAACACAAATTATGAAATGCAGTGGTGTCATATAAATGCATGGAGAGTTGACGAGTGGAAATTTAGAGGTTTCCTAGCAGCTTGAGCCTATTTCAGCATTACTAAAGGATGTTTCAGGGGTCACCTGATCCAGCCCTACCTGTGAGCTTTATCAAAAAGGAAAGTTTTAAAGGAAGTTTGAATCTTTAAAGTAGAACGGGTGTCTCTCTCTCTCGCTCCTGAACTCTAACTTTGAGCTGGTTCTGCAAGAGAAACCTGATAGCTGAAGGCTCTGCCCCCATTCTACTTTAAAAACTGCAAACCACAACTAAGCCTGCACTCTGAAAAAATCGAGATTAATTGCATTGTAATTCTGAAAGTGGTACTGCATCTTTGACCATGCAAAGAATCTGCACTCACGAGTCATCTATTATGATTGTAATTTAATCTATTCCATCCACATTTCTTCCCGCACGCTGGTCAAACAGTTCCCATCGAGTAACATTAGACTTTGGGGAATCTCTTAACTTTTGTTTCTTTAAATATCTGGTTCTCTCTGTTGTTCAGGTCAGACATAAAGCCTCACAGAAGGTCTACGCCATGAAGCTGCTGAGCAAGTTTGAGATGATCAAGCGCTCGGACTCTGCATTCTTCTGGGAGGAGAGGGACATCATGGCCTTTGCCAACAGTCCCTGGGTTGTGCAGGTACAGCATTTATGTCGCTGATCAGCTGCTAAATAGCTTTCTTGTGCATTAATGGGTATATTCACTAGATGTGTTTTACCATTTGGATGAAATGCTTTTTCTGCAAAGTAAGTTGTTTTAAATGTTAACTTATTAAACCTAAAAATTGTTTTTAGTTGTGCTGTGCCTTCCAAGATGACCACTACCTCTACATGGTGATGGAGTACATGCCAGGAGGCGACCTGGTTAACCTCACCAGCACCTATGATGTACCAGAGAAGTGGGCCAAGTTCTACACGGCCGAGGTGGTGATGGCCCTGGACGCCATTCACTCCATGGGCTTCATCCACCGCGACGTCAAGCCGGACAACATGCTGCTGGACAGACACGGACACCTGAAGCTGGCCGACTTTGGCACTTGCATGAAGATGGACTCAGTGAGTAAAAGTGTGAAACCTGAGCCCAGCAACATGCCGTTTGTGAGTTTGCGACCAGGTTACAAACACAAGAAACCCCAAACTAGAAGGCTTTGGTTTATTTGAGGAACTTCCAAATATCACCTGATGCCAGAAAAAGGTTTATATGATGGAAACAAGATGCACAGCATGAAATGCTGTGAAAGATTTATTTGATAGTACAAGTACAGGGCTGCCTGGATGGAGTATGCATCAGACAGCACAGATGAAGCTCACTTGCTGCTCCATCTCACGATTGCCTGCCCTTTTCCTAAGTGGACTCAAGGGGAATTTGCACAAACTTGACACACAAAGCTGGCAGGTTAAAGACCGATCTGACTGCGTCGGACCTTTTCATTCTCACGTGCCGCTCCTTGGGTAATATCTTGACAGGCTCTGGGCTTTTTTCTGGACTGTAATGATTCTGAGGTGCTTGTTGTGATGTGGTGACGATCAGTTAATGAAGCATACTCTAAATGACTGAAATATTTTTGTGATAAACCAGCTTGGTGGAGCAGCTCTGTATAAATAATGTGACTTAAAAGGCTGAAAACTATTCACTCTTACATTTGTCAAAAATATTTTGGCAAAGAAAGCTTTAGATACTCTTTCCCCTCCATTTTTTAGTGTTCTGTTACAATGGTAGAGTCTCATAATAAAAAATGCAGTTTGAAAATAATGATGTCAGTGTATGCATGGGTAATCACTGTGTTATTCTTATGTGGACATCTCAGGCACACAGTGAGTGCAGCAGCTCCACCCCCTGCTGTTCAAATCTGGGTTTTTTTGGCAGTTAGTCAGGAGAAAGTTGGCTTAAAGAGAGAGAGGAAGGGGCTAAAATGACTTGTTTTAGGCAAAACCGTGAGTCATGCAAAGCTACTCTAGTAGAGTCCAAGAATAAAAAAAACAGGTCTGGAGTTCAGCATAATAGGTCCACTTTAAAAACTAAGCTGTTATAGTCAGATCTGCTCAGCTCGAAGGTTTAGATTTTAGTACTCTCTTAAGTTTGGACTGACATCTGTCAGTTTCCTTTAGATGAGGCCCATAGACCTATATGAAACTATTATATTAAAGCCTACCTGTAAAGTACTGAGCTTTAATGAATTCTGGATTTGTGTTGCAGACTGGCATGGTGCACTGTGATACAGCAGTTGGGACTCCAGACTACATCTCTCCAGAGGTGCTCAAGTCCCAGGGAGGAGATGGCTATTATGGGAGAGAATGCGACTGGTGGTCCGTCGGGGTATTCATTTACGAGATGCTCGTCGGTCAGTGAACATTTCATCAAGTCACTTGTTTACCTTGTATGCGCTGATGTTTCTGCCCCTGAAAGAATACCGCTGTAGGAGGTTTAGCAGTTTATTTCTGTATCGCTTCCTTGCTGTTAGGTGACACGCCATTCTACGCTGACTCCCTGGTGGGAACCTACAGTAAGATCATGGACCACAAGAACTCCCTCAATTTCCCAGATGATGTGGAGATCTCCAACGATGCCAAGAACATCATCTGTGCCTTCCTGACTGACAGGTATGAAACTTACATGAAGAAGATGCCAGGTTTGACATTTTGGAAAGAACACCTATTTATTTTCTTGCAGAGAGTAACGGGGGGGAAACTCGATAGCACTCATGTCATGTCTCAGGCTCTTCCTTTTATGCTCATCTGTCTGTCAGCCCACAAACCACTTAGTCTTTCATGTTTTTTTTTTTTTAAATAGAAATCTAAGCTGTACTAGTTTTTTTTTCATGCTGGTGTCAGAAGTAAGCACAGGGTTTCTTTTTTTTTCTTTTTGGTGTGGCAGTACTCAGACATTCCATAACATGTTGATACAACTGCACACTTATGCTTATCAGGGTGTTTGTGTCTCTTAATATTTAAGGCTATGAGGGTTTGTATGTCTTAGATAATTCACTTCCAGTCACCTTGGTGCTGCTGAGTTAAGGACAAAAGGCTGATTCAGACGACTCATTCACTGCTTTTGTTTTGAGGGAGGTGCGATTAGGCAGAAACGGCGTGGAGGAAATCAAGCGACACCCGTTCTTCAAAAATGACCAGTGGACCTTCGACACCATCAGAGACAGTTAGTATACAAACTTTGTTCTGCTCCCTATAATTGATAACATGTTGGGGTTGTTTCCCAGTACTGTGTGTGTGTGTGTGTGTTTTTTTTTAAGCACCAGTGTTTGGTGGTTGGATAAGTGCATGCACAGAGCATGTAAGTATTTTATTTGCGGAGTACTTTGTGACAAATAAATAACAGAGAACTGTGCAGAGCTGAATGCAATCTCCGCCTTCTTGGACTGCAGCTGGTAGTTCTTGTTCTGCTCTGCAGCCTCGGGGAGCTTGACGTAGCGGCACATGAACCAGCTTTCCACCTCCTGCAGGTTCTGGCTCGCTGCAGATCTCCAGAGGAGGACAGCTGTCGCCAGCTGAAGTCCAAGATGGTCGAATTGGAGTCTATCTGTCTGCGAGACACAGCAGCTTAATTATATAAAGGGCTGACAATGACCTGGCCGGCGTGCCAGCAGTCAGGAAATGCCAGGACTAGCTGGTTAACAGCAACTGAACTTTCAAAATATGAGCAAGGGGATTTTCTACTACTAAATGGATAGTAGGGGGGAGCCGTTCTCTCAGATACATAAAGATAAAAATACACAAATACAAAAATATCCCTCGATGGTGTGTGGGAAACACTAAATACAGTAAAAATGGCTGTGGAATAAACTGTAGAGCACTCAAACTCAGCTACCAACAAACCCTGTCTTCCCAAAACCATTAAATTTAAATTTAACTTAATGCTAAATTACTGTAACTGCACATTCATACTTTCTTCTAAAAACATATTTCACCTTTTCTTCCACTTCAGTCTGCATTCAAAGTTGTTTACCTCATGGCTATCCAGTATGGGCACAACAGATCCTTTTTTTTTTTTTTTTTTTTTTTTTTTTTTTTATCCATACCTGCCAGAAATGCATCATGTACACAAAATGATTAATTCTTAACTGTAATTCAAGAGAGGATCAGAATTTGTGACCAAATATAAAACAGGACTCCCGCGGATCGGTAAAAAATCCTGTTTTTTTTGTTTTTCTTCTTCTTTTGGTTGCATTGTGTCGGGCCAACAAAGACCACTGTTGAAAAAGTTAACCCAGTACTGAGAAATCCGGGTAACCAGACGTGCAAAGCTTCAGCAGGAATTTCTTCAGAACAGCAGCTGAATCAGAAAACACATTAAAATGATTTAATAGACTGACATATTTTTACACAGTACTTCCTTTTTCCACCAATTCACTCTCACCTGTTTCCCGTCTCTCTCGCTCGCTCTCTTCTCAGCGGTCGCCCCCGTGGTCCCCGAGCTGAGCAGTGACATAGACACCAGCAACTTTGATGAGATCGAAGACGACAAAGGCGATGTAGAAACCTTCCCCACACCCAAGGCATTTGTTGGAAATCAGTTACCCTTTGTTGGCTTCACCTACTTCAAAGAAGACCAGTAAATCCCCCACGTCTCTTCATTTCTCATGATTTTAAGGACCTCAGTGGTTCTACATACACAAAAGACAATTTATAGATTTATTTTTGGCTGTAGTGTCCTTGACCTTGTGTTGATTCTATTCATTTCCTTCTTCAGGTTATTAAATGCTTCCAACAACTCAGTGGCTCATGAGAATTCAAAAGGAGAGGTAAGTACTTTGACTCCCACACACACTAGCTTCCAGGTGCACCTTGAGCGACTGCAGTAATACCGGCCAAAGCGTTTCAGGAAATAAATAAGTCTGGTATCAGTTTACATGACCACACAGAAACAGGCCTGTTGACATTGTCATCAGTCCAGCTTCACATTGTAAGACATGAAGGATTATGATGGAAATGACTCACAGGGGGATTTCTTCCCTGATCCCATGATTTATTTGTACTTTGTTAGAATTTCAGTGTTCTCAGCCGCACACAGAGACTTAAGCAGCTTTCAGTGTAAGTGGCAGAGCTGAACACTAATCTGGAGAACTTTTATTGACTTCAGTCCTAAAAGACTGCCGCCCGTTACAATCAGCAGCCAGTCTGGAGGAAGGAGGACCACAAAGCCTGTGTTTTGTTTTCAAACCTTTTTATTGATCAATTGGTGTATAGAACTTAAGAGATTAAAGGTATAATTAGCAACATTTCAGTATTGACCTTCAAGTGACCAAGTGGGGTCATTTATAACCCCAGGTGATATTTGTAAATGCAAAAAATTGTTAACTGCCATAACTTTGTCACTAAAACTTTTCATAGTTTGGTTTTACAGAAATTGGCCCCCACCGTTGTTTTTTTTTTTTTTTTTTACATTTTATAGACTGTTAACTTATCTGTTGGTAAATACTTCACAATTATGTATCTTATTTTGACAATCATACTTTCCAAATATATTAATATATTTAATTTTTCTGCACAAAATGTTTAAATTTGCACACCTACAAAGAAATGAAAGCAGAAACGTGGATGTAGCAATGAATGAAAAAACCTTGACTGCGAGGACTTAAATGAGAGTACTGTACTGCAATCATAATTCACTGAAACATGCCTTATATTAAGTTTCTAAATAAACTTTTTTCCAAAATTTAAAAAGTTCAAAGTTGAAAACGGTAATTATAATGAATTACACCAGAACACTGTAGAATCGGTCATAGTGAAAGGAGAGATTATAGGTGTGATAAACACAAATAGACCCATTCAAAAAAAGTCTATAAAAAAAAATTATTTTTTTTTTAAATGTCACTGCCATCATCTCCCAAACATCTGTTTACAGTCGCTGTAGTTGCCCTCGCAAATCACAGCGCGAGCCTAAAGTGACATCACAGCTGTGCTTTGGTGTCGTTTTGATTTGGCGTGCACCTCTTGATTATTTTATTTCATTTTGTAAAATTATGAATGCATTTTTTTGTAACACAGTGCAGCTTTTGCTGGCATTTCAATAATATATTAGTAGAGCAGTTTAGAGTTTTCCCGGTTATACAGACGGAGACGCTGCAACATTTTGGAAAAGAAAACAATCTTGGCTACATAGTAATCAGTTCTCAGCCAGTAGGATGATAGCAAAGTTTAACTAGCTGTTGATGTTATTTATGTTACATGTCTTGTTACCTTGTGTGTGTATTAAATTGTCATTTTTAGAGTGCAGATCATATGTTGCCACTAAGTTGAAGTGTTTTGTCCTTTTTTTTCCCCAGTCAGCAGCACTGCAGAAGAAACTTCGCCACCTAGAGGTGCAGATGAATAATGACAAGCAGGTCAAAGATGATCTAGAGCAAAAATACAGGTGTGTGATCTGTAAGGAACATTGTATATCAGTAATAATAGTTGCATCATGTTGCTGCACGTATTTGCTTATGCACAGTGGCCACATCTGTAAAACATTCATAAATGTGTATTATTCTGCAGGACCACCACCGCTCGTCTAGAAAAACTCTCCAAAGAACTTGAGGAAGAGGTAAGTTAATCACACAGAAACATCCAATTACCTGAATATTTCTGTGTCTGTCCTGCTTCAGTATCTGCTGGTACATGACCCCTCTGGGATTTTATAAGTTCTTTCTTCCTCACCCACTTTAATGGGCTTTCCCCAAAAACTCTATTATTTCAGCCAGAATAATGATTCTTATTATCCACACTTGTCCACTTTCCGGTTGAATACCGGCATCTCGTATCCAGGGAGGTTCAGCTGGAGCACCTGCCGAATTCTAATGGCCACATTAAAATGTCTATTGTGATTGAATTTGCGTTGAGGCCCGTTTGGATTCTGGGGAATAATTTCTAATAAAGTGAATTATGGAATTGCAGCAGCATGAAACCATCCTCGCAGGAGATGTTGAACAAAGGCCTTTATGATTAATTTTTAGGTGAGCAGCAGAAAGAACCTGGAGTCGAGTCTGAGGCAGCTGGAGAGGGAGAAGGCTCTGCTGCAGCACAAGAGCCTGGAGAGCCACCGCAAGGCAGAGAGCGAGGCCGACAGGAAGCGCTGTCTGGAAAATGAAGGTGACACGAGACACACTGGATTCTGCATTAAATCATTCGAGATTTCCTTTTTTTTTTTTTTTTTTTTTTTTTTTTGCATAGAAAGTTGAACACTTATTGAGCACTTACTAACTGAAATTTACTACATTGCACAATAAAATATGTTTTCTTTCACTTAAATTGCAACGCAAGGACTAAAAAGTGTTTATTAAATGGTGGGTAATTTGATGGTAAAGCTTTTGAGTCAAAAATTGCAGCAGTTTTATTTGTAGTTTTGTAGTTTATTTGTATAACACAGGCAGGCTATTGCAATTTAAGGTGCTAAAAACTGTATCAAGAGGCCAACTGCACGAATTGTTAAAGCTTTTCAACTTAAGTAAAAAAATGAGGGTGAATAAAATGGATTTTAAAAAAAAAATGGAATAAAATTTGCCAACAGAGATGCAAAGTGAGAGACTAAAAGGGACGACACACAGGATTCAGGATTCAGAGTGAGTCCTGTAAAAAGCAAATTCCTGCTTCTTGCATGAAGTCAGAAACTTCTTACATTTTCTGTTGGCTTTCTAATAAATTCATTGTGACTTCACTGACTGAGATAAAGTGGATGATGCTGCCATCACCTGGACAAAGTCACTGTTAGAAAACATTTCATCAGGTCTACTCGCTTCTTAGTTGTCCTTGAAATCTCAATGTTTAATTACCATTCACATTCCATTTTAACAGTAGTGCGGTGTGTTTTAAAAAAAATGTTAATGAGCTTTTCCAGCTTTAAATTGAGACTTTACTTTTTGAAACACTTCACCATCACGATTGTCTTTATTCTTCTGATCTGTGCAGTCAACAGCCTCCGAGACCAGCTGGATGACATGAAGAAGCGAAACCAAAACTCACACATTTCCAATGAGAAGAACATTCACCTGCAGAAACAGGTCAGTTATATACCTGCCATGTACATTCATACATAAATAGATGTCAAATCAAATACATAAACAATTGCAGTAAAACTAAAATTTGATTTGGATTCAACCAGACTCAAAACATCACTGTGATGATGGCAAGTAACTTTCTCTGACTCAGGAAGACCTTTTAAAGGGAAAATATTGAGATTCATGTACATCTTCCTCTGTTAGCTCGAAGAAGCCAACACGTTGTTGCGGGCAGAGACCGAGGCGGCGACGAGGCTCCGCAAAGCCCAAACTGAGAGCAGCAAACAGCTGCAGCAGCTGGAGGCCAACGTGCGCGAGCTGCAGGACAAATGCTGCCTGCTGGAACGCAGCAAGCTGAGTCTGGAGAAGGAATGCATCAGCCTGCAGGCGGCGCTAGAGACGGAGAGGAGGGAGCACAGCCAGGGCTCGGAAACCATCACTGATCTGATGGGTACGTGAAGCATTATCACATGAGTCTGTAAACAGTGGTCATTTATATGTATTATTTTTAATAACTAAAGATGGGAAATGAAGGAAGGAATTGGTTCTGAGATGATATTATATACAGGCTTTGAATACATTAGTTTAGCTTTAGAGAACGGCAGTCTATTTGTAAAAAATGGAACTGCTTTTGCACACCTAGAAATATTAAAGCAAACAAAGGACCAAGAGAGCCAAAACTGACATAATTACAAACTGAGGAAGGCAGTAAGTAAAGGACTCAAAAACATGAATATACCATCAAAATATTAACAATAAATGTACTCCACAATTAACTTAGAAATTAGATTTTTTTTTTTGCATTAAATCTAATTTTTCACCTTCCAATTTAATTTTTTAGCTATTATATTTGTTTTAATTTTGTATTTGTTTCTTAAGCAGAACTTTGTAAAGAAATGGGGGTGCGCAAATACAAATGATGAAGCAAATACATAATGTAAATAAATAGGGGAATTAATATATAGAGGTTTAATTTCTGTTTTAAGCTATTTGTTTTATGAATAAATGATCATCTTTCATAATTTTTTATTTTATTTTTGGTGTTTAATTGCATATAATGCATTTATTAATTTATTTGTTGAGTCATGCTTTTTTCCCTTTTCTTTTTAAAAAATATTATTATGATTATGACAGTTTCTGTCCTCTGCACCAAAATGTTTCGGGTTCACCTCTCCATCAAGTTTCCCAAAATTTGGTTTGCTGTCAGACAAAAAAAAAAAACCTGACCTCTGTTCTCGGTTCTCACCTTGGCATCGAGGGAAACCAAAAAGAACAGAATATGATCGTGAATATTTTGGATATGTGCAGAGTGGCAGGTTGGGTGTCAGTATAATTCATAATTCGAGGCACTTCTGTGCATGAAATCCTGTTTTCGGGAGCTGCTGATATTTTTACCTGTATTTTTATGAGGTGGAAATTTAATTACATTACTTTGAAAGACGTTCAGTATTTCTGCGCTGGAAGTCGTTTTTCGCCCGCCTGCCTGCCTTGCAGCTTATATGGCAGATTTAATAAAGGGGCAGCTAGATGAGCAACAGCAATGTGCCACACAAATACACTGAGGGCAGGCCTAAATAATTTTGAACTGGAGTAAGAATCCATTCAGCAAACTTCACACTGTGTGCGCTCGAGAGCGAGAGAGGCTTATTTGAATTAGTAAAAACAAGTTTGTCCAGAGGTGTCACAAACTCGAGATAAAAACTAGAACAAATATAGCGGATGTTTTAGAGACAGAAGGCTTAAAGCTGCCTGTTTGCTATAGTGCTGCTGGACAGTTTGCAATATTTGTGTAACTATAGGGAGTCTGTTTACATACAGGCTAACAATTCACCCATAATCTGATGAAAGGCGCACTCTGGCTGCTTAAGCTGTCATATAAAACCTTTTCTCTGACTGTGTTAATTAGGATGTGGGGGTCACAAAACCACGAGTTCTGCTCATTAAGCTGCAGTTGTGGGTCTTTGGATGCAGTGACTTGGGTGTCGCATTTACAAATAAAACATGGCACAGTATAATGAGCTGCTTCCTCCAACTGGTGCAAGAAATAAAATTCATTTGAACTATGTAAATATTTATATTCATCAAAATATTGCCCTCAGTTGCTTACTGCAAGTAACTTGGGTGTGTGTATGTGTATATAAATAAACCCATTGTGGCACCAGGCACTGCTGGATGGTGGTGGGGGGGGTGGGGGCACACTTTCCTACTTAGAAGTTGCCCTGAACTGCCCTAATCACGCTGGTCAAAGTCAGTATATGAAGACACCAGATAAAAAATAGTTATTTTTATAGCATATTTAAATCAAAAGGACTGCTTTTTAGTTGAGGCCAGGGGATTAACAATGCAAGTTTACAAAAAAAACTAAGTTAAAACTAGGCCTAAGTAATAAACACAAAATGTGACAAAATACACAAATTAAAGGGCAATTAGTGGAAACAGCAGACAAACCTTACTGAACTTTTTATCATGGAATTAAACTGAGATTAATAAGGATTGAAGTAATAATATGAGACTAAACAATGTCTATAAAGTGGAAATTAAAATGCTCGCTGATTGTGTGCGAACACCTTGTGTTGGTTTGTTCATTGTTGGGTTAAGCTGTATGTGTTGTGCACATGAAACGTGTCTCTGAGGATTCTCGTGTTTATCTTGCAGGACGTATTTCTGGCCTGGAAGAGGAGGCGCGTCAGCAGAAACAGGTGTTATCTAAAGCCGAGGCTGAGAAGAGGCAGCTTCAGGAGAAACTCACTGATCTGGAGAAGGTAGATCACAAAATCTGACTTGAGAAACAATTTTTTGTGTTAGGATGTAATTCCTGTGAATTTTAATTAACCCTTCTGTGTGATCCAAATGAAGGAAAAGCTGTTTATTTAGATTTTGCTCTTGGTGTGACATCTCTGTGCGTGTTTGGTTACAGGAGAAGAGCAACAAAGAGATTGACTTGACCTACAAGCTGAAGGTGCTGCAGCAGGAGCTGGAACAGGAGGAGGCATCTCATAAGGCCACCCGAGCACTGCTGGCAGACAAGAGCAAGATCAAGGTCACGATCGAGGGCGCCAAGTCAGAGGCCATGAAGGGTAAGGGCACTGATCTTGTTTCCAGTAGGTTGTTCTTTCACAGTTTGTGCCACAGAAAAGAGGTTCATTCAAGGTTCGAGATAAATAATTTGGGGCTGATTGACAGTACTGACTTCATACATTGTAAGATGTACAGAATGAGAAATGTTATTGGTTAACTTTTCATAAGGAAATGAACTAATATAAGTGAATAACGTGCATTCAGAGATGGAGCAGAAGCTGGCAGAGGAGCGAGCTGCCAAACTGCGGCTGGAGAACAGAATACTGGAGCTGGAGAAGCAGAGCAGCATGATGGACTGTGACTACAAACAGGCCCTACAGAAGCTAGACGAGCTGCGCAGACACAAGGACCACCTCACTGAGGAGGTGAGCTTTTCTATTCTGCACAGGAGACCAGTGAAGTGTGTGTTTAGCTGCTGAATGCCACCAACAGGAACTAACTCTGCAGCTAATGCCACAGCTGATCCAAGTTCACCAAAAAACAAAACAAAACAGGAAATATGGACCAAATAATAACTAAATAAAAAGTCTGATGCAAGTAAAAACAAACAAGTCTATTTTATTCCTTCCATTCTTTCAGGTGAAGAACTTGACGCTGAAGATCGAGCAGGAGACTCAGAAGCGTAACCTGACTCAGAACGACCTGAAGGCTCAAAACCAGCAGCTCAGTGTCCTGAGAACCTCCGAGAAGCAGCTGAAGCAGGAAACTAATCACCTGCTGGACATCAAACGCAGCTTGGAGAAGCAGAACCAGGAGCTGCGCAAGTCAGTTTACATTTAGCTTTAACCCAGCGGACATACTCCAGGCTCTTTATGTGGTCAGATTATGAATCATTGACTCATTTTACTCTCCGCAGAGAAAGACAAGACACAGATGGGCAAATGAAGGAGTTACAAGACCAGTTAGAGGCTGAACAGTATTTCTCTGTAAGTCTGCTGTTTGATTACAGATGTGGATGTAAAATGAAGTACAATTTGCTTCAGTGTTTCCCACGCAGAAACTGTACTTTTGTGGATCGTTTTAGTGTTGTTATAGTGTCATTTATCCTAAGAGTGGTGCAAACTGTGATTTATTTACTGCTGATCAGTTTCATCTCTCTGTTTTTAGATTAGTTATTGTTAAACAGCTTTTCTTTGGCTTTTTCACGTTGTGTTTTGCTACCTGCTACCTAATCAGGGCACTGTTTTGGCAGTTTTTATAATATTCAGCTGCCTCTCAAGTCGGACGGATTCCCACTCTGCTGTGCTGGACAGTAGTTCTTGTTCTGCTCTGAAAACGTGCCCTCTAACCAGAACCTGCAGCAGGCGGAGAACTGGTTCATGTGCTGCTCAGTGAGGACGCAGAGCAGAACACGAACCACCGTCTACAGCTGCACTCTAAGCTGGTGCGGAGGTGGAGTTCAACTGTGTGTAAACTGTTAGAATCAGAGGGTTCATTTTATTTCTGTAGTTAATGCATGTTTATTGAGAAGAGCTGAATGATGGCGAAGTCTTCATCCATTAGTTAATGTTGATATTATATAAACACACTGTATAAATATGCATACAAAATAAAGACTCTTTCCTTTAACGTGCTCGTTATCAGTCAGGGGAAGTAGCTTTTGCTGTTAGGAAACTTTCTCACCTCTCTGGTCTTCCCATCGGAGATTTCTGCATTAATAAGTTATCTAGAGTTTTGTTGTTGATGTATTAACTATGGGGCTGAATTTGACCTGTTAACCTTTTCTCCAGACACTCTATAAGACCCAGGTTCGTGAGCTGAAGGAGGAATGTGAGGAGAGGAACAAACTCTACAAAGAAGTGCAGCAGTCTCTGCAGGAGC
Organism: Archocentrus centrarchus; assembly: GCF_007364275.1. Classification (NCBI taxonomy): domain Eukaryota; kingdom Metazoa; phylum Chordata; class Actinopteri; order Cichliformes; family Cichlidae; genus Archocentrus; species Archocentrus centrarchus. Next base: position 24,496,420 of record NC_044367.1, on the reverse strand, counting down.
TGCAGGAGGAGAGGTGGGAGCGTTTTCAGTTTAAAACTATAATAGGAAATAAATTCATCCACTTTAACCTTCAAAAAATCATTAGCAAAAAAAAACACAAAACAATGAAGACGAATGTGAGGCTCAGTTCATTCATCTCTGAATAAGACACTTGTGTGGTTTGTGGGTTGCTCAGGCCTTTGTTTCTTTTTATTCCTCTCAGGGACTCTTTGGCAGCGCAGCTGGAGATCACTCTGACAAAGGCTGACTCAGAGCAGCTGGCACGCTCAATCGCTGAGGAGCAGTACTCCGACCTCGAGAAGGAGAAGATAATGAAGGAGCTGGAACTGAAGGAGATGATGGCCCGCCATCGTCAGGAGCTCGCCGAGAAGGACATCACCATCAGTTCTGTGAGTTTTAGAGTATCACAGAGTCTAAATCCAGTACATTCTGAAGCCCAGTAAAGATGTTCTGAAAATAGGCTAATATGAGATTAGGTTGAGGTTATAATACCACAAAAGAGTGGATGTGAATGTATTTCCTGCCCATTGCAGCTGGAAGAAGCTAATAGGACCCTGACGAGTGATGTCGCCAATCTGGCCAACGAGAAGGAGGAACTGAACAACAAACTGAAGGAGGCACTAGAGGGTAATTAGAACGTTTCCAATTTAAATGTTTATTACAAAAATAATATATTTTTGTCTGGGTGCATAATTTTTTTTTTGTTTGTGTTTTCTTCAGAAACTGAGAAGTCCAAGGACTGGGAGCAGCAGATAAGCCAGATGAAGCAGGTGTTCGAGAAGCAGCTGCAGTCAGAGAGAACGCTGAAAACTCAGGTCTGTGTTTTTAAAGAGAGAACGCTGAAGATAAATGTACTTTTAAAAGCTAATCCCACACATTCATGAGCTAAATTTACATTTTTTCCCATCACTTTTCTTAAGTTGAGATTGAAAGTCGTGTTCGTCCACAGGCCGTCAATAAGCTGGCAGAAATCATGAACAGGAAGGAAGTCCGTGGTGGAGGCAGCCGTCGTGGTAATGACACGGACATGCGGCGAAAGGAGAAGGAGAACAGGAAGCTGCAGCTTGAGCTCAGGTCGGAGAAGGAAAAGCTAAACAGCACCATCATCAAATATCAGAAAGAGATCAACGAAATGCAGGCAGTAAGTGAACGGATGAATTTTCTTTTCCCTGCAGAGGGACGATGCTGTGCTGCTGTATCTGTGACTATGAAACTTAGGATATGTTATTTCTTCTCATTTTAATCTGTAGCAACTGGCGGATGAGAGCCAGATGCGTATCGAGCTGCAGATGGCTCTGGACAGTAAGGACAGTGACATCGAGCAGCTGAGGAATCTCCTGCAGACGCTCAGTGTTCAGTCGATGGACTCTGCCAGCGTCAGCAGCGGGCCCGAGTTCGATGCCGATGATGCGTACACAGGCAAGAGCTCAACCACAAAAACCCTTTATGTTTATGTTCATCACAGTTCAGTGCTGGATGGGGTCATTTACAAATGTCAGTTTTTTATGAATGGATCAGAAAGGTTGTAAATGGCAATTAATGATTACTGGAATGACTGGAGTATTGTTGCTGACCATGTACTAGCAAGGTGTACCTTAAAAGTACCTAGTGAGTATCACTCCGTTGTTCCCACGACACGTCTAATTTATCTTGTTAAAAATCTGTTTTCATCAATAATGTTTTGGGTTCAGTCTCATCAGTTTTCTTGTTCTAAAAAGGGAAGTTTTGAACAACAGACTCCCTTCACAAAGCAGCACCGTCTGCTTCTAATTTGTACCATTTATTGAAGCTGTCAGTCAAGGACCTGTGCGAGGTCTGTTTCTTCAACTAGACTCAGATGTCTTATTGTTTTGCTGTGGCATTTCATTCATCTTTTGATTCAGGTCAGCTCAGGTTTGCGCTGTTGTGTAAAGGGAGTGATGGACATTGTTGCATAAAATCTTTGTGTTTTCTTTTGGGCATTTATCCAACTGGAATCACATTCATTTTTAAAAGTTTCAGCAGAAAGTCCATAATCAAACTCACAAAGTTCGATGCTCCAGACACTTAAGTCTTTTTTTATTACTACTTTAATCAGCACACCAATTTTTGACTCTAACATGATTGAAAACTGGTCCTTCTAATAATAAATCTGCACATTAACATGACAAACTATATTTAATGTATTATTAGTGTGTTATGCACAGGTTATTTTAGACATAATTGATTTAGAGCCGCAGTTAGTGTCGAGCATTTTTAAAGGTGCCTAATATTTGACTGGACTCATGTGATGTAAAACAAAAAAGCTCTTGCTTATTGATTTTAAACTGAACCATATGAATCCAAATTCACTCTTTTTCCCCTCAGAAATGAGGCTTGAGGGTTGGCTGTCTCTCCCCGTCAGAAACAATACCAAGAAGTTTGGATGGGAGAAAAAGGTATGAATAAATCACTGAGACTGCTTTTAGAGTGCAAAATGACGCGTAACCGTTTTTCTTACCGCATCTGTTCCTTCGATGCAGTACGTCGTCGTAAGCAGCAAGAAGATTCTTTTCTACAACAGCGAGCAAGACAAAGAGCAGTCCATTCCTTACATGGTGCTCGATATAGAGTGAGTATGACACCTGAAGGCACCTCTGCAGAGAGAACAACTCGGCTTATATGAACACATATACTTTGGGAAGAATATAACACTTATTTCCATCACGCAGCAAACTCTTCCATGTGAGGCCTGTTACTCAGACAGATGTGTATCGAGCTGACGCCAAAGAGATTCCCAGGATATTCCAGGTCTGCCCCAGCTCTAGTGAAAACGTTCTATTTCCATTGATTGTTTAAAGACTTGTGAAAGGCTGAAAAAAAATTAGACACGTCCTCTGTCCATTTTCTAGATTCTTTATGCCAATGAAGGTGAAAGCAAAAAGGAGCCAGAGTTTCCCGTGGAGCCGCATTCCATTGGAGAAAAGTCCAACTACGTCTGCCACAAAGGCCACGAGTTCATCCCCACCCTCTACCACTTCCCCACCAACTGTGAGGCGTGCACGAAGCCACTGTGGAACATGTTCAAGCCGCCGCCTGCTTTGGAGTGCCGGCGCTGCCACATCAAGTGCCACAAGGACCACATGGACAAGAAGGAGGAGATCATTGCCCCCTGCAAAGGTGGGATGCTCCTGTTATTTCTGGGAAGGCAACAACTGGTGCATTTTTTTGCATCTTTTTAAGGCTTAAAATATATATTTTTGTACATCGGAGTGTTACTGAATATTTCTCTACTCTTCTACCACCAGTGAACTACGACATTTCTACGGCCAAGAACCTGCTGCTGCTGGCCGTGTCCCAGGAGGAGCAGCAGAAGTGGGTGAGCCGGCTGGTCAAGAAGATTCCCAAAAAGCCTCCACCCCCAGAGCACTTTGCACGCTCCTCGCCACGCGCTTCCATGAAGGTTCAGACCAGCCAGTCCATGAGGAGGCCCAGTCGACAGCTCCCCACCAGCAAGAGCAGGTAGCAGAACAGACCGGCAAACACAAAAACAAACTTATTTTATATAATGGACACCTTTAGCTTTGACTGCGCTCCAGTTTGGATTCATCTATGTTAGTTAAATTATTTATAAGCTTATGTGGAGGTTTCCAGGTATACAAATTATAGCTTGTGGGTTTTGATGCACAGCAAATGAAAGGTAAGCATCTGCAGGCTGGATTTGGGATGATATGAGGTCAAACCAAACACATGACCTACAGTTTGAATGGAGCAAGTAACCAGTAAAAGCCTCAAAACTGAATTTGTGTCCATTTGATGAACATACTATACCCAGAAATTTTAATATTTATTTGTAGTAACTGTGCAGTAAGACATCTGTTGCACTGCTTTGTAATATATTCTGCATTTCTGAGTGTTGTGTGTCATAATGTAAATTTAAATGTGTTCCACCTGGAGTTATGAGAATATAGAGGTATTATACTCTATTTCTAGAATACAGTTGCTTGAAATATCCTGAAAACTGGCCACTGTTGTCACAAATTCACCAGTTTCCCCGAAGGTCCACCGCTGATTGACAGCAAGAACCATACCTGAGTTAAATTTGGCAGATTGCTCCTTCGAGGTCATGTCCTCATCAACACTTGCTATAAGATCGCTCCCTGGACTTGCCTCCACTCTGTGAAAACGCACAGCATGTATGCATGCATGTGCTAAAACGCAACTTCCAGGGGGACTCTTAAAAAAAAATTGTAGCAGCAAATAAAGACGTCCAGAGGTCCACGAGGAGATGACCTCGAAGGAGAGAAATCAGATACGCAGCTTCAGTAAGAGCTCTTTTTAAGGTGTATGGAAGTGTTAACCTGTAGAGCTTTGTTCTTTATATACAGAAGATGAAGGCCTGTTTTCATTGTCTCATCTGGTCAGTCCAGTTCTGTGTCTCAGGCTCTCCCCTCACCAAGTCTCTCACGAGCAGGAACAATGAAATGAAAACTAATCTCCCCTTTCAGATCAGAGGACTTCAGTCTCCAGGACTGGCACTGGGCCTCGGATGATATAGATGATGATTGTTCCTCTATACATTTCTGATGACCATATTTGGTAACACTGTGTGCAACGTGTGCTGTGCAGTGCCTGCCATGCCTACCTGCTTTTGATTCTATCTGTTCACTGGTCACATGATCCTGTTAACACCCTAAAAAAAAAAATGTCTGACCTCAGCCCTCGCAGGTCAAATGGCTTCAAAATAAAGCGAGAAGATTCCAGCAGTACGTGGTACAAATGACAGCTGCTCCTCCTCCTCCTCCTTCCTTTGACCAGATGTTTCCCTGTAAACATCTAAACTCCTCAATGTGTGTGTATGTTTGATTGATTTGGGTGTCACTGGGGTGGTGCAGGTGGTGAATGCACGCTGTATTAGTTACCTTGTGCCACATATGAGATTGGGTGGATTTGCTCATCTAATAGCTGGGATCACTTTTTTTTTTTTTTTTTTTTTTTTTTTAATGGACAAAAATAAATTCACACATAAACTTGGAAAAATAAGTTCTAGGTTTTGTCTAAAGTTGCTCTTTTTCACATGTAACAGAGAACAAGAGATCAGACACGTTCTCACTACTGAAGAAACTCAGGTTTCAGTGAGGGTTTTTGCACCCAGCTGCATGTAGGAGGCAGTACAATTACCGGCTGTGTGCTCAGTCAGACTTTACATGGACTTTGTAATGTCAGCAGGGCAAAGATTATTTAATGTCAGTCTGTCCTTACACTGTAAATAGAAGGAAAAGATCTAAGAAGCGAAGCCAGTGTGGAAGCAATCTGAGAACCCATCAGCCAGTCTGCCCGTTTGGTCTCATGGGGCAGTAGACAGTTTGTCGGGATGTCCGGTTTAGCCAGCAGAAATCCGAGCCAAGATTTCTCGTTCCGTGTGCCAGTCATTGTTTACACATGCAGATAAATTAGAATTAACTTGAAATGATGCATTTTGGCAAATGCCAGCCCTCTTTTGCTCTCTGCACAGGCAGTGCATGCAACTAAAGCCTGCTAAGATAAGGCTGTCTCATGGCCAGCAGTGTGTCTCCTCTGGCTGCAAAAAGAAGTCAGCTTCTATACATGACTCATGCCCTAATTAGCACTTTTTTTTTGGTCAGTTTATGGTCTCAATCAGTGGTTTAAAATTTTACTTAATACAACATTCTCTTCATTTAGTGAATTATGCTGCCATTTAGATTAAATGGTATGCTTTAGGATGAGGCCTCTTTATGGCTTACATTATGAGCGTGCGGTGTCCTCTCCCTTTTGTGATGTCATGTTTTTAAGAAAATGGCAATGGTTCTCCAAAACAGGACTTTACAAACCAGTGTGTGATTGTGAAGTGTGATTTCCATCTTTTATGTTTAGTCTATGGATCCAGTTGATTCAGACATTTGTATTTGCACATGCAGCTCAAAAAAGCTGGTGGCTGAAAACGGCTTAACGTAGGACTTACTTGCTTAAAATCCTAAGTAGGATCATTGTATATCTCAGCAGGACAAGTGCATGCTTGGCCAATTTTCTTTAATACAGAGACCTGAAGTAACTTGATTTAAAAATAAATGTAGGGTAACATTTAAAAAGAGACTGCAGCTTCTTAAATTTGGTCTGAAAACAGCCAGGTCCTTGATTTGGTGATTGTATAACATAATGCCTTCACCGCACCATTCAAATCACAGCCCGGTCTTACAATCTTCCTGACATATTTCTGCATATTTGCTGAGATTAACTTTGCATCTGTTTCCCTCTCTTCCTGCAGTTAACCTTGCTCGGGAGTGTGGTGCATCTACAAGGTGGTGGGGAGTGTTTCCTCATAAATCAAAGACTACACAAAGCTCCGTTTGCAGATCAGCACACTGGACTCACTTCTCCACTGCCCACTCCACCCTGTCCTCACTTCAGCCTGCGAGACGTACCAAGTTCTGCATTTTTGGTTTTTGTTCAGCTTGTTTCCCAGCCACTTTTCAAGCTCACCTCAGCACCTGCCATCTTTACAGCAAACTGGGCAACTCATGAACATACAAGTCCTCTCCTGGGCCCTTGGCAACAGCACTTTGCAGCTCTGGGGGCACTGGAGTAGCTTGTTTGGCTCCCACACAATGGAAGAGGGCCCTTCTGAGCTTGACCAAGGCCGACAGGAGGGGGGGCGGGACTTACCTCAGCAATTCTCTCCAGGACACTGTTTGATTGAAGCAGCCGACAGGGAAACTCCTCCGCTCCACGCCACCTTTGGGAATTCTCGTGGCCAAGAAAAAGACGTTCTTGTGTTTAATGATTGTGAACAGTATGAAGGGTTTAATGGGGAACACTACACTCAGAAGAGTCTGTATTTTTGTTGGCGTATTGTGTCTGTACTTTCAAACTCTTCAACGTGATTGTAGCTTTTTGCTTTCCACAGCTCTGCTTTCAGGTGCGTGTCCACGGGGAATCCTGAATAAGGTACTTAGGAAGCAATCGAGCTGTGACTTCATGGAAAGTCATTAAGGGAGCAGATGAAGGCCAGCTTCCTCTCGGATGTGAGCAAATAATTCTTCGAGTGTCTCTTATTCAGATTTCTGACTCAGGCACGCTCTGAATCATCAGTTTGACGTCACACGGCTACAGAATCCTGCTCAAAACAGCATTAGATTAAGACATGAAGTCCCCACAATCCCATAATCTCTGCAAGCCTGCACTGTCAGTTCTGAGGGTTAATGTTTACTGAATTCAAAGGGTGCACCGTTAATGCTTTCTGATCCGAGCTCGGCTCCTTCTGTTGTTTTGAATGTACATCTGGGCTTTGCCAGAGATGACACACAGGCATTGTATTATCCAAATATACTTGACTGGAGCGCCGCCTTTCATCACCAACTACTCTGAGTGAACTTGCATGCGTTTGCTTTTTCACCCACATGCCTAGTTGTTTTTAGTCAGTAGCGAAACCGAAAATGAGGGAAGTTAACCAGTAAGAAGCAGAAATGATGAAGGTATCCAATCATATCCTGAACCCATGAGTGGAAATACTGAGCAGCACTATTCCATTGAAGTTTTCTAAAAGTGTTTGTCCTTATTTTTGTATTAAAGGTAACCAAACTCTGAGTTTGGGCACATTGTCGTATGTATGTGACTTAGTTAGCAGGTGGAGAGTAAACTTTGAGTGTGTGGGTGTGTATGTGTGCACTCTCCTTTAACCAAGAAGCATGTTTTATACATATAAATATACACAGTATATATTTTACATGCCATACAGCGCACATGATATTATTTATACAGCCTTGTCCACTTTGTATTTAAGGGCTCTACATCCAGACTGCATGTTTGCTATCAAACAGCTCTATAATAACCACTTCAACAATAAAGACATGGATGTGCCTTTTGCTTTTGAATCATTTCTCTGTCTTAGTGTTGGATGTTTTCATTCTGCAGAGGTGTACAAGTATGGTGGACCAGAAGTGCCAAAATTAAAAAAAAAAAAAAAAGTTCCACAAGAAAAATAAACACAGTAGCATTTTTGTATAATAAATTCATAAAATGTGAAAAAATTATATTTTTGTTTTTAATCTGTATTCTATTTATTAGGCATATGTATTCCATCTCTGTATTCTGATAGTGATCAACCAATAGGTGAATTGAGATGCTGTTGGTAATACTGAACACTGCATTCTGAAGCATGAAAGAAAAACTGAATAATGTGTAAATAATACAGAAATATAAAAAAAATAAATGCAAAAGGAGATATGGAACATTAGAGGAATTCATACAGTTAGGTTTATAAGTTTTCACTGATAGTTTTGGTCATTTTGCCTCTGCATACCACCACCGGTGTAGACTTTGAGCTTTAATTCAAGGGTTTTACAAAAATTTTAGAGTAACTTGAGGACTTGCAGCCTTTTCCTTTAAAGTCAGTGACAAGTCTAGAACCCACGGCTGTCACCAAATGCAGCGTTTCTTCCTCTGAGATGTTCTGCAGACCTTAACTGCAGCCACCTTCAGCTGCTGCTTGTTTGTGGGTCTCTGCCTTCAGTTTTCTATTAAATATCTAAAAAGCTGCTGCACTGGGCTGCGATCAGGTGACTTGGCCATTGAAGAATATCTAATTTTGTTACCTTGAGAAACTCTTCTGCTGTTTTTGCAGTGTGCTTTGGGGTCATCATCAGTTTCAGAACGGTTCAGGCTCTTTTAGATGTTTCCTGCCAAAGTCTAATCTGACCTTTTGTTCTTGCACCTTGCTGTAAACTCTCCGTATTTCCATTCATGAAGGCGTCTCTTGATTGTAGACTTTGACAGTGATAACCTGCCTGCAATCATACACTTCAGTTGTCTTCTGATGTTTTTCAGGCCTTTTGGTGTTGCTGAACCGGCCAGTTCATTTCTTCTTTTTAAGGCCGTACAGATGTTTTCCTCTCTGGTTTCTTTTGATTTTTCTGCCTAATGATGGCCTCTTTCATATTTTTGGAACTCCTGTTGAGAGCTCCAGAGAACAGATATCAAATACAAGTTCAGCAGTTCAGGCCATGGAATAATGAGAGGCCAGGCCTCACCTGGCTGTGAAACTGCTCATTAGTCAGTTGTCCAATTAATTTTGAGCCTCTGAAAATGGGGGACTGCATAGAAATCAGTTAATACTTTTGTTAAACCGCTTCATTTAAAAACAGAGTCTGTACTTCAATCACATCTGCGGTGGTGTACAGAGGCAAAATTGTGTCTTTGTCCAAAATATATAGAGCTGTTATAAAGAAGCAGATTAAATGACGTCAGACTGACATTGAATTTTGGCACGTTTAATGCAATATTTTGACTTGATTTTGGAAGTGCTGTTCCTCCATACTGAACATGACTTTTTTTTAAATAAAATAACCTCACTGTTAAAAGGTAGAATATTTGGTTTATTAGAACAGTCCAGAAAATAACTACATATATAAAAGCTTTTCTAAAACAGTTTCTCCTGAATAGAAATATTTCACATTTACTTTGTCCTGTCTACGAACACATTTTTGCACAGACGGTATGACAAAGTGTTGGTCTGTTAGAACAAACTGGAATGTTTCTGAAAGTGATGTGTGGATTTAACTGTTGTTACCCGTTTACAGTATTGGTTGAGCCTAAAGTGACCCAGTTAACTCTGATCTCTGGGATCCAGCATTAAATAATTAGTCTTCTTTCTTGGAGCTGCTGCTGCTGCCATGTCTCTGGTAGTAGAGCACAGTGAGCAGCACCCACAGGTTCAGCAAGGTCATCGCTACGAACCGCACCAGAACTGTGACAAAGAGAAAGATTATCAGAAACAAAAAGCTGACAGGAACGTCTCACTGGGAATGATGCAAAGTAGAGCACAGCTGCAGTTACAAATACTGATAACTCAGGGATATGCAGGGTAAAAGGGGCTTGATAATTCTTGGTCTTATGAGGAGCTCTAGGTTTCTGTTGGTGCATAAAGTTATGAGACAGTCCAGTTTCTGAGGTTTCCTTTGGATTAAAATCAGAAATAAACTGTCATGTCTTACATTGTAGACATCCTCTTCTGTCACACCAACCCTCTGCATGTCCTCCACTACATGTTCTTCCTCTTTTCCTCCTGCCTGGCAGCTCCATCTTCAACATCCTTTGTAATAATGTATCCACCATCCCTCCTCTGCACATGTCCAAACCACCTCAGCCTTGCCTCTCTCTAACTTTGTCTCCAAAACACTCAACCTGAGCCGTCCTTCTGATGCACTCATTGCTGACCCAGTCCATCCTGGTAGCTCCCAATGAAAATTGTAGCATCTTCAGGACTGTCACCTCCAGCTCAGCTTCCTGCCTTTTTGTCAGTGCCACCATCTCCAAACCATACATCATATAAGATCTCACTACCACCCTGTGAGCCAACTCCTTCACTCTTGCTGAAACACACTAGAGATATAGTAGAAATATGATGCATTGATGGATTACTGCTTATGGCCTCATCCACACTAATGTTTCTTTTTTTGTTTTAGAGCAGTCTTACTTTTACTACACCTCCCATCATCACACAAGCCTAAAATTGAGCATTTACTTCTTTGTAGTTTCATTCATTTATTTTGGGGTATGTGTATTTTATCAGTTAATCGGCTAATTAACGTCAGTAGCTATTTTTATTCACAGTCTATGATGCTTCCCCACAGAAAAGCACAAGGTTCACCAAAAAAAAAAAAAAAAAAAGCTCATTTTAAAACTATGATGAAAGTTATTTAGAAGACACATTATTTTCCTCTGAAGTGTTCATTAAAAAATTCTGGGATACGACACCTCCCACAGTCATTTGTAATTCAGACCGACTTACCCTGCACGTCTCCAGTTGTCACTGTGGTGGTGTAAATCCGAGCTGAAACAAAGAGGAAGCCGAGTTAATGACATCCCCGTTACCCGACAGAGCATCTGATCATTAATTAATGAAGCGTTGAATTGCTCATTTATTAAATCAGGGGCTGGGTAAACACTACCATACATATTCATGAAATGAAAGATTAGAGTTGCTACTTTAGGGAGGGGAACTTATGAGAACTGATAAAACTGCTTAACAGGATTCAATTTTTGAAGGATTTCTTAATGCAAGTGTTAGACGGATACAAGATGACTAAAGTTTGAAGAGTAGAGATAAGATGCATGTTCATGCCTTACAATTTTGGAGACTCACACCTTATTTGTTATTTTAGCTGTGTGCAGAAACATGATGAAAATGGGCTTAAGGCGCAGCATTCATTTGAGGAGTTGGATCAAAAATATTGCTTCAACCATTGAGGAGACCCGTGTTTTCAGAGGCCCAGATGTAACTGGACAAAGTAAAGACTGGTTGCTCTCCCTTGTGATGCTTTGCCAGACCTTTGCTGCAGCTGCCTTCAGCTGTTTGAGTCTTTCTACCTTTAATTTTAAAATGCAACTCATTGCGTTGGGATTCGGTGATTCACTCTGCCACTGTGGAATATTCCACTTCTTTAACTTCCAAATCTTTTGGGTTGCTTTTGCAGCTTTTTTCATCTAGACATTTTTGTACCAGGTTGATCTTTATCTTTAACAAAAGAGTGCTGTTCCAGAGATGGTGGGTCCTTTTTTCCCTGCACAGTCTCATCTACCTTTTCTACGAATTTTGCGTTATGATTTGAAAACCTCCTGGCGAGTTTTGTGAATGGTTTCTTCTTGATCATGGAAAGGATGTTGCGATCACACACCGCTGAAATCCAGTGTAGAGTTCACTAGCATGTTCTAGTTTCTTCTCAAAATGCTCTAAAAAGTTTATTTGGGTGATCCACGTGTTCCTGCCATCTCTGATGGATTCTATGTTTTTGGTTTGTTTCACTTGCACGGAGAGCTCTTTGGGTAAGGATAATTTACAAGCACAGCCTCCAAATGCAATTAATTTTAGATCTTTTATTTCCTAAAATTATGATAATTTACAAAGATGTAGCCCTCACATCTACATGACAAAGCTGCTGATTTACAGTTGAATTTTTGACTCCTCAAACGTAACTTTAAAGTCTGTATTTTAAACTCACAACTTGAATGTGTTTTTGGTACACAGCTAAAATGATTAAAAATAACTGTCAATGACAGATATATGAAGTTAAATGTATATATATATAATCTTTATCTTAATTTATTAATTATGGTATATCTGCACACAACCTGGACAATGAGGAATCTTTCCAAAAAAAAAAAAAAAGTTAAACACTTGACTGATTAAACTTTGAACTCACCCATACACGTGTAGGTAGCCAGAGCCCAGGAGAGGGCGCTAACCTGCCTGCCATCCTTGGACTTCCACAGGCATTGCAGCTGGGCAACCTTACTGGCTGCACTAATGAATGTGCACAGGCTCTGAGAGGAAGAAGAAGAGGAGGAGGAGGAGGAGGAGGAGGAGGTCAGACTTCATGTGATAACACGCTGAACACTCAGAAAGTTTCAAACACTTCTAAACAGCTCAAACTTTAAGGGGAAAGGCTGCCGAGGGTTCACTGCGCTCATCTATTTAAATGCAAAACACCCTGAGACATGTTCATCTCATTAACCAATGAGGCCATTTGGCATTTATAAGGTCTGGGTGAGGAACACCAGGTGAAATGAGGTCTGGATAAGTTTCTTCTCAAAGCTCCACCTCATTGCTTCTGACTGATGACGTGCCATCTCTGACTGTCACATACTCTGACTTATGATTGATGTGAAACTGCTTTATTACCATAGCCAAATCTATGATCCACTTCTCCAGAGTCAGGAGCCTCCAGCCTCCCACAAACCTGAACACAAGCACGTTAAGGCAGGGACACAAAAGTCTAATGGGTCATTGATTTCTGCAAAAAACAAAAAAAAACCTGAATGAGCACTTTCACATCAATTGGTGTGATAAGAAAGTGAAAGGATACACTAAGGTGTAGATGAGACTCTGCCGCAGGCTGCCGTTGTAGTGAAGAATCAGCAGGAGGAGGATGACGTCTGAGGACACACGGCAGGTTATAACACGCACCACTTAGGGCTGCATTTGATTTCCATTTCAAGGGCTGCTGATGTATGCAGATGCTTCAGAAAGTATTCAGACTTCTTCAGTTTTTGCAACCTTATTTTACCCATCACTCTACCCTTAATTACCCTTAATGAAAAGTCTTAATTTCCTCTACCACTGCCACAGGCGTGAAGTTGCCGATCATATGTGCAGCTTTACTAAAACAAGATACATTAATGTGACTGAGCTTCTTTTGAATGATCTCAATAGAGAGAGACTACAGAGAGCAGCGTGAGGCATTTAACACTGAATGATAAATTCATTAAGAAATCTGGATCTAAAAAAAGAGGTTACAAAGAAAAAAAGCACGTAGTGAGATAATTATAAGGACAGAAAATTTATGTAACAGCATAACTTACCCTGAGCAATGAGGATGGGATATTCCAAGTAGGTTGGAGGTGGGTAGTCATAGTACATCTGATATGTTACAAAAACAATGAACCTGTAAAGCATATAGTGTCAGGTTACTGAACTGGAGGCATTTTATGATGTTCAATACTGATTAAAATGAGAAACAATGCTCGGGAGCAAACGAGGCAAAGACTCAGTGAGTGGCACAAAAACAGATCACTTAAAGCTTGATGTTGTGGGAAGGGATTCACTCAGGGAGTCAACAAGCAGCTTCAGAGCCAAGTGGTGACAGGATGATCGGCTCATTCACTCTTTTATGGGAGCAGCTCGGCTCAATATGCTCAGCAAACATGATGAATCAACAGTGGTAGCCTTCAGCAGGAGAATTTCTCCAAGCAGTGGGCTGTGGAGGACTGAAACTACCACAATCAAAATATAGAGAAATAAAGATGCCATTAAATGTGCCAATAATTAAAAAAATAAATCTAATAAATTAATTTTTAAAATGCCATTTGTTTTCACTTGCTTCTGTATTTAATTACCTTTGTATTGATTATTTTTTTTTCCTGATATTTATCACTGCATTTTGTCAGGATTACTGTATTTATTTTTGAATCATTTTCATTTTGCTTTCCTCCCAAACATCTATTATTCATTTTTTTCTTTTTTGATTTTTCCATTTCCGCTAAATTATGCACATGTAGTGGATTGGAGCGTTTAGAAGTGCATGAAGGAATGTAAAAAGAAAAATGGAAATAAGTTTGCAGAAATGAATTGGGGCCAGATGCAAAGGGAAAATATTACATACAGGGAGTGAGATACATGGGGTGAGAAGCAGAGCTGCAGCTCCTCTGCTATGAAAGGAGGAGGTTAAGGTGGTTCAGGTGTCTGACTTGGATGCCAGCTAGATACCTCACAGGTGAGGTGTTTTAGGTATAGGAGACCCTGGCAAAGACCCAGGACACACTGGTATCACACTTATTAGTGGTGGAGGACATGGCTGAGGAGAGGGAGGTCTGAACATCTCTGGTAGACTGATGCACCCACAACCCAGACATGTGGCACAAAAATAAACAGACCAATAAATACTTCTAAAAAATAATTATATTATTGAATAATTGAATTATTAAAAAGAAAGCACACAAACTGAGGAATTAATGCAAAAATAAGTACATAAAAAAGCAAGTGAAACAGCAATTTATGTCACATTTTATATACATTTACAGATACAGTTTAGATTGTGGGCATTTGACGGCATATTCCATTTTTATTTCAGTAAAAAATTTGTTTGATTTTGATTCTGGCAGGTTTGATCCTCAATTCCCAGCATGGAAGTCACCATGCAGCTGGATGCACGTCTATAAAGGCATAGATTCATATGATCCACAATGATAAACAAAAGATATAATATAATAACACCCTATGATGGCAAAAATAGCAGATTAATCTACCCACCATCAGAGTATTTATTGTGTTTGGACATTTATTTATTTATTTTTGTTTAAGATGGAAAATTAGTCACATAGGAAGAGGTGCAGATCAACACAACCTGACTCCCAGGTAATTTAATATAACCTAGGAGTGGAGATTTTTTCCCACTAACAGCAAAACCAAACCCCCTGACATTCATGCCAAATGACAGGAGTGCTTTTCTTTTCTATTTCGCAGCCATGCTCTGTAGCTATAACTACATACACATCATCACTATTTCACTGTGGCATGCACAATGACTGCAGGCTTACCAAAACAGTGGAGACATTACAGACGGTGCAGCCACTGCCAGGCACCGAGGAGAGAGAGAGATTACGCAGCTTTACAGACGCCAACTTTCTCCCCCTTTTTCCAACAGCGAAGATAACCACAACACTGCCTGTTCGATACAGAAGAAGTACTTCAAGCTCTAATCTGACCCACAGAAACCACACAACCAGCCGAAGCCAGTTCTTACCCAGTTTTCTATCATTTAACTAAAATCTTCAGCTGTGCAAACAAAGCACAGTCTTTCAGCGTTAAGACTTCACAGTAGTAGATTTTTTTTTTCATTTTCAGGTACTGTAGCTTTGCAGCTGTTAGGAACACAATCTCTTTTTGTTTTATTTAGTTGTAAGAAAACCTCATTTATTTTTTATCAAAGTAAAAGGGCTTCATATTTATGCCCAGTATTGTTACGTGTCAGGGATTCTGTAGCAGGGTCATTCCTAGTACTCGCTGCCATTTGAGTTATTTTTTTTAATACATGCTTAATGCTTAAAGCCTTTGGAATATGTTGTGTGTCTGGGGCCTTCGTGGGTGGAGTTTTCTCTGTACCTGCATGGGTTCCTCCTGCAGTCCAAAGACATGCATGTAGGGTTAGTTGCTGATTGTAGTTTGAATGGAGATGTAAATTTGAGAACCTTTAACATTTTAACAAAGTTAAAATGTTACCAATAAAGTTACATTGGTAACATTTTTGATAAGGTTAATCCTGCCTTTAAAAAGAAAGAGGTTTGGGAACACATTACACGGTGATGCTCTCAGAGGGGATTTTTTTTTTTTTGCGTTGTAGCTGCTCTGTCTCAGGTTGGGTGCGTCTTTACTGCTGGTCACCGGCCACGAGTGAGGAAGAGGAAGACGTCCCATCATCACAGCAGCATGAAGTTACTGAGTTACATCGTTACTCACACACATTTGCAGATTAAATAACAACATTTAACACCGAGAAACACACAAAACCCCATCCCAAAAGCGGAACTACAGCCGCCTACCCGATCAGCTCCAGAAGAAGACTGTTGAGGCTCACTCCGCTCGTAGACTTCGCTCGCATCAGTACAAAGATCTGCGGGAATTTGAGCACCATGCACACAAACAGCGTGCTGAAGTTTGCAATGTGCAACAACGTGTCGTCCTGCTGCATCTTTTAAAGAGCGAGTTAACAAAATGTTAACTTTAGACTGACAGATATATGCAAATTTCTCCCAAAAAATCGAGCTGCCAGATGCTGCTGCGCTGATTCCGCCGTCAATCTGCACGGCTTTACAGAGTACTTCCGCATTGATCTTTCAAAACAAAGACGACTGTGAATTTGAACACATGTCGGAACTTTTAGGTTATATTTTAAAATTTACAAGAAAAGAAATGATTAAACGAGTCTGTCGAAAAAGTAAAACATTACTTCTACAACAGAGGTATTCATAGATCGATATAAGCAGATCTTTATTTTGAAAGTGCACTTGTTTGATATCCTTTGTTTCTCTGTCAGCTTGGCAGTTTCCTGTCAGCCGGCATCTTTTCTCACTTCCGCGTACATCCACTGAAAGCTGATTGGATGGCAGGCAGGTTCGCTCAGAATATTTGAAATCTTACTTTCAGAGCAGGTAATATCATTTCCTGCCGTGGACGTGAGCCTGCGCTGCACTTTATTCATATTTTAATATTTTTGCTTTCCCAGACACATTATAGAAAGCACCGAAGTAGGAACTGTTCCTATAATACAGACAGACTCCTCAATTTTTGACTTTGAAATTTAATTTAATATTATTGTACGTGCCGAAGACTCTCCCCACCCCAAACTTGAAGCCTTTTGATTTTTCAGACATCAGAGCCGCAAAAAAAAAAAACAGGATAAAATGAAAGAAAAGTTGAAAGAGAACATTGCTGTTCCCCTAAGGTGGAAAATGACTGTGAACCAGCGTATCTCTGACAGTACAGGCATGAATATCAGATGTTTTCAAAAGTTTAGAAAAAACTGGAGACAGAGCAGTCAAAGAGCAATCATGGGAGGATTACTGTTCAAAAAGTGTGTTTTATCTTATCAACAGATGAAATTCAGCTGTTTTGGGGCTCATGAAAGAGTTCTACCAAACAGAATTTAGGTATTTTATTGCAGGGGGATATCTGCCGTGGCGGGTCCTCCAAGCTCAGGTCCTCCCTGGGAGCTTGAGGGTCCTGCGTAGTATCTTAGCTGTTCCCAGGATTGTGCTCTTCTAGACAGAGATCTCAAATGTCATTCCAGAAGCTACGTGTGGCCTTTCCAGCTCCTCTCTGAGCCCTTGATATTTATTGAGGTTCTCGTGTTCCTTCTTCTTGGTATTGCAACATCTATCACTACACCCTTCTTCCTTTGTTTGCCCACCACTATGATGTCCAGCTGGCTGACAGGAGTTTCCATGCTGTACTATGGGCTGGTAGTTGGATGGGACTGGTCCCTTCTGGGGGTCTTTGGGGATCAGGGGACCGTCAAACCAGAGAACATCTGGTTTATTCTCCTGGCTTCTCTAGTATACCTCTTCAGGCGGTTAGTCAAGGCTGTGAGTCTTTGCTTGCGTGTGGGTGGGGTGTGAGTGTGGGGATGATGAAATCTCCCCCGACATGTTGTCCTGGCTCCCCCTCTTGCTGTAGCATTTGTTTTGTACCTCGTCAATCTCTAGTTGTGATAGCAGTTCCTTCCTTCATATGTTGAAACACTGAGATACGAGTTTTTTCAGAGAAATAAAAGACATGACCAATGAAAGAATGGGTTAGAAATGTGAAAAATATAAAACAGTAAGTAGGAAAGATGCTCAACTGGTAAATTCATAGATGTTTTTGCAGTTTGTGCTATTTTTTTTTATTGGTTTGTTTAAGCCACTTTATTCTTGCTTTCAAGTTGTTTTGTGCTTGTTTCTGCAATTCTGTTTGAGTGTCCAGAGTGGCCTAACCGAGTGTCAGCTCTGGGTCATTTGCACCGGCCTGCTGGCCAGAGTATCAGCCTGTCCAGTCTAACCAATTCACGTCCCAGCGGAGTGTACAGTCTGCTACCAACTATCTGGTTGGCAGTGTTGGGAACGTGATCAGAGAAGAGTGACACGTAGTTTGGCAAAGGCTCCTCCGGCTTCACAAGTCCCTGGAAACACATAGGGGGTAATGTCACAGAAGGTCACAGTTCAAGCTGCTTTTTTCACAATATTACAAAAGTCTAATATTACTGACTTTTATATCTAGTTGATGTACCATTGTAAGTGGTTAATATTTTAGGTTTTTATTTCCAAAAGGTAAAAATGGTCTCTCTGGTTCAACTTTCTAGTCTTGAGGAGTCTTATGCTTCAGTAGAAACATCTTTTAAAAAAATAAATACTTCTTTTTAAAAAAAACAACTTTATTCAGTCACAATCAACAGTAGTTTTATTTGATCATTTATCATTCTTTTTGTTTGTAGCATAAAGGGACTACCGCTGCACCTTCTTTATACAACCTCGTGTTACCTACAGTTTTCTTACCGTCTGATAAAATTCCTTGTTGCTGTCCCAGTTCTCCTCCCTGCAAACAGATTCTGTTGGTTAGTTTTATTTAGCTTCATTGATTTTTAAATTAATATGATCTGCCACAACTTTTGACAGGATCACTGGTGCAATGTAACTTAGTACTTTTGCTCAACTACAGTTTTACTTGCAGTTTTTTTTTGTTGTTGTTGTTATGCTACTTTCTACTTCTATAATTTGGATGCAAATATTGTACTTTGTTCTATTATTTTAAAACTTCAGTTGCTTTTTGTTTTAAATACCCTACAATATAAACTTGTTAATATAAGATCCTGTAATATTACATAAGAAGCTACCCAGCAGTATGTAAGTAATTAAAATAATCTGCAGCTACAACACCGAAGTGATACACATTAATGAATCAATAAATATGAGCCAATACATTCGTATATACAGCACGTGTATAGTTTTGTACTTTTAAGTAGTATTTTGAGTAATACTGAGTATTGGTTCTAAATACTTGTTTCTCCACCTTACAGAAGTTATTCAGTACAGTAAACTCTTGTGCAGCACCGCTTTTCATGAGCCTGAAAATCATGCTCATTTTTTTTTTCTACACACCTTTATTTGTATATGATCAAATATTCTGTTTTCCATGCCCGCCTGCTTTGTTCTTGGTCCCCTCTGTGCCTCCTCCTGGAAAACTCACCTGATTATCTAGCCTACTTTAAGCCATGCTCACCATTCCAGGGCTGCTCTCCTCTGCCTCCATACCATCTCCCTCCAAAACTGGTCCCGTTTAACTGGGTCATCCTTGTCGCCATGCGCCGCCTGTCCTTTACATCGTGCCGTGCCCGACAGGCCCTCAGTTGTCGCTCTGGTCCCCATTGCTCGCCCCGGTAGCCGGTATCCTGTAGAGGACGCGCGCGTAATAGGTTTCAAGTCCATCGCGGTAGCTGGATTAATAAGGAATGCAGGTGTTTAGCTTTTCAACTACGCACAGACCAGTTACTGGATCAATCAAATGAGAGTGGATGAAATCACTGCCAGGATTTAAGTCGTTTTGTTTACTTTTCCATGGAAACGCTCTTCCGGTGTTCCGGTTTAAAACTGGCGATCCTCTTAACTGGTGATGTTTGTTTACATGTTCCAGGTGCGACTGTCCGCAGGTAATACCCAAATAATAACAGCATAAGCCCGCATGTATGTAGTAAAGTCTGACAAGGTTAAAGACGACAGGTCCGTGCCAATATTCTCCTCAGACTTGCAACTGATCAATGCCAGAGAATGAAACATGCGAGTGTAGAAGTCGTGCCATTCATATTTTAAACTGTTGTTCACCCTCTAAAAAGAAATAATGTCTATTTGGACACCGCCTGAGTGATTTTAAAGCTTTAAAGCTGTTACGCAGATGATATCCAGTTGTCTTCAATCTTCCAATCACAGCTGCACAAATCAGCAGTTTCCAAAAGCTTTACATAAAGACATGTCTTCAACTTAGATTTAAAAACAGTCACAGTCGAAGCTTGTCTGAGGTCAGCTGCAGATCTGTGGACACTGCTGATATCTTTAAAAAGAAGCTTACAGTAAGACCCACCTGTGCAGGCTTGCGTTTATTTAGTTTTATGTATTCACACATTTTAATTTCTGTGTCTTATTTTGTACTGTAAAGCACTTTGTGACTTTTGTTTTTGAAAAGCACTATGTATAAATAAAATTCACTTATGGTCTATGTCATTCACTTTGTGTCAGTCTGTTGGATGTCTTGAAAAACAGTTCTTTTGAGTTTTTCTCAGCCTTTTTTCCCTGTTAGTTTGCAGCTTTGTGGGAGCTGTTTATTGTCCTCTATGAGCTTATCGTTTGAAGGACAAAAATCTATCTTCTCTTTATATTTTTCTGCTGCCATTCATGCTCTGCTTCTCCTTGAGAACCATTGCTTGAAAATAGATCAAATCTAGAGTAGCCTTTTTAAAAATCTGTTGCTCCACACTAAATTCATATTGTGCTTATACTAGTAATTATTTTTGCACTTAATTTCTGCATGTATTAGCCAAATAAACACAAATAAGACACCAGTGTCTGAATGTCAAACAGAAAGGAGGAAGAAGCTGCCATGGTCTGTGGGGTTTTTCAGGGTCATTTTCTGTGATTATTTTTTGAGAGTCAGTCTTGAGTGGTAGTTTTGATTATTATCTGGCTGAGTTTCATCATTGGTTTGTTTTAAATTATTATTCTAACAGTCTAAGGTCTGTTTTAGAAATATGATTAAGTGGCCTTAGAGTTTGATATTTGATTCTCTGTGCTTTAGTTGAGTGCAGCCTCTCCTGTGTTTCGCTATGTTTAACTGAATGCTAGTATCTTGTCTCTCTGTTTAGATACTTGCTCTTTTATTTTGTGAGTCTGTTGTCTGTTGTGCTTTCCCTTTAGTTTTACTTTCCTGTGTGTTCATCTGTGTCTTCTTACCCTTATGTTTCCACTCACCCTGATTGCCTCCTGTGTCTATTTAAAGCCTCAGGTTGCTCGTCATACTGTGTTCCAGCCTTGTTCGCTCCCTGTGTGTTTCCATGCAGTGTTTGCGTCTGTTTTGGGACTTTGGGATTTTATACTCTGGATCTACAACTGCAACAATAAAGGCTCGCTTTTTGTTTATTCCAAGTCAGTCGCAGCAGTCTGCAGTTGTGTCCTCTTCTCCTACATTTCAGGACAGAAGCAGTCACACATGCAGAGGGCTCTTCAGGTTCAATAAACACCAGCACCCATCACTGAATCTTGACTAAAAGTGGCTTGTCAGTCTGAATGGATATTCGAGGAAAGTGTCGCCCTGAGAAATTACCTTCTGCTGAAAAGAAAGATGTGCAGCACAACTTCCCAGACTGAGGCAGCCAAGAATAAGAGAGGAATTAGACTTAAAAGTGGCCTCTTGCACCATCCATCTCTGTTGCACCTTACGTTATCTGTTTAAAAGTAGGAGTTTCTGCTGTGTTGGGATGTTTGTGTTGGGGTGCTTCAGAATAAGGTAGTGCATCAACAAAATGAGGGCCCCATTCCTATACAGTGATTTATCTTAGTGGAATAATTGTGAATTTTAGAATTAAAACATGAAATGGACTTAGTACTCATCAAAGTGTTTCATATGACAATGATGCACATTTTGCTGTTTTTTTCATTTTTTTGAAATTACACACAATAATAAACAGTAATATATGGTCTTTTGTCTTTTGCCCACCCTCCTTCACTTCCTTGTCCTCCACCAATTGTCCACTTACACATTTGCACAAGCAAACAAAAATGTCTAGATCCAAAAGAGTATATTTTTGTATCCAAAATAGTACAGTGCAATTCAGAAAGACAAGGTATTTCTAGGATTTTTAATCCTTCAGTAGGTTCTGGTGTCCAGTTTCTGATTGTTTTCCAGTAATATGTAAAAAAACAATTAAAGCCTGACCTGCTTACTGGATGGCAAAACACTTTACTCAGTGGATTGTTGCTCAAACCAGAAAAGATAAACAGAACAGGCAAACAAAAATGTATATGCAGACATGTTATTAAATGTTAAAGTTTCCTTGAAGCATATGCTATCAAAATGTTGGAAGTTAGATGATGTTTAAATTTTTGGTTGCCGGGCCGCATGTTTTCAAGAAACATTCAAGAGATATTTAATGTTTTTAAGTAGAGTTTGCGTGTGTGTATACTATCGCTGTAATACTTTTATTTTGAACGCCGGAAGTGCACTGTACCCGCCTTTATTCTGAAGCCTCAATGCTAAAACAGGAAGTACTTCAGCTGTGCAGCGTCTGGTAAGAATGGACGGAAATTAAATCCGCTACCTGACATTTTCCCCATGGGCGGATCAAAACAACCAGCGAGGTGAAGGTAACGTTAAAGCTACATTTTTAGCAGCCTCACAGGGAGCTTGTCTCGCTCTGTGTTCATTAAGTGCATTGTAAATAGCTGGGATGGTTTTGGCATGATGTTTGTGTTGGGAACATCAACGTCAGGGAGCTAAGGTGAGTGAGAGGAGGGCTCTGAGTAACTTTTCCCACATTTCACATTCACACAGTGAAAGCAGCGTCTGTTAGCTGCCTATAGGTGACTGAGCATTAATTGCAGTATTAGTTGTATAAGGTGTGCTTTAGCTGTCGCTAAGCCCGACCCGGCTTTTGAACATATGCTAGCGGGCTAACTGTGACTGTCAGCATGTAGCGCGGATAAATGACAGCTTTTAGATGACAAAGTTAATTGGAAACTAAGTAAATTCATATGTGGACGTTTAAAAAGATGACATGCTAAAGTTTACTTTGCTCAGGGGCTACACAAGTGTGAGATGAGGATGGAGTGGTTACTGATAAGGGGGGATGACCTCTTCCACTGTGAAGACCAAGTTAGCTAGCCACTGGTGGATATAAATGAAGCAGCCATCCCTGAAGTAACAGAAACTATGCTATGAACAAACCCCAAATAAGTCATCTCTGCAGCCACAGGATATTAGATAATAGGCTGTGAGAGAGTGAGATGTCCACTGGTATTTTAAATGATCCAGGCTGATTAAAGCCCATGTCAAAGCATCACTGTTACATGAAAAATCTTAATTGCAATAGTAATTGTCAGCAGTTTTGATGTCATACTCCTTGAGTGTATACCTGCGTCCAGTTGTGGTAACAGTAGCCCCCGTCTTTGCATAATCAGGCTAATCCACACATCCACCTCACTTCAGCAATCAGTGACATGCATCTCAACTTGGATGTTGCACTGACCATGACATCATAAATCCCACCACTGACAATTGTTCAAAAAAAAAAAAATTAGAAAGCTGTTGTTTTGATAAATATAGTATCTGAAAAATACTGATGGGAGAATTACTAAGAGTTAAAAACAAATAAACTGTGCAGACAATTAATTATTAGATGTTATTGGCTGTAAACAAAAAGAAATGCATCATATCAAAAGTAACACAACACTTGCTGAAATTGTGGTTAAAAAAGGCATTTTCATAAATTTTCATGCCTCTTTATTTCTATAGCTAAAGACTAATTCAGCCTGGTGCATGAGATGCACATTGTGGAATTTAAGGTCTCTTATCATGAAATCTGTCTGTTAGAATATACACTCTGAGGCCGTGCTGCCTGTGAACAAAAATATGTGAACACCATCACAAATTTTAGATGTTATAACCAGACATCAAGTCTTTATAGAAAAATCAAATTGTTAGTTATTCGATGATGGCATTTTTTTTTTTTTTACAATGTCAAAATGAACTTGCATGAAAATCCTTTTTCTTTTTTTTTTTTTTTTTTTTTTTTTTTTCTCCCCATTTCCAAGCTCTAATGTCTTTAGGGCCATTCAGCTGATTTAAGTAGTTTTGTGGTATTGAGTAAACCTCATGAATTGGAATCTATGTTCTAAATTTCAAGCCCCCCATCTTTGAAATTGTTCTTTCCACAGACCTTCAAATATGTTAGTGCAGGCCAGACTATCTCATTTTCAAGCTCTCAGAATTTTAAGTTGAACTTTAACTACACTTTTGAAATGTCATATTCCTGAAGTGATAGTAGCAGACATATGGCCTAAAAATTTGAATGGCATAGCTTAAGTAGTTCTCATGATATAGCTATTTGAAAATGGCTCCAGATAAAACACTGCACAGAAAAGGCTTGAAAATGCCCCCAATGTCATCACAAAAATATTTTTTTAATGAGCAAACTAATAACAGTAGAAAGCTAGTTGCCTATTAAGGGTTTTTTTTTCCTTTTTTTTTTTTCAGGGGAAAAAAAAAAAGCCTTTAATGCAAATGTAAATAAATAAAAAAAAACCCCACATGACGTTTCCGTTATCCTTTCCGTGCCATTAGGCTACGTCCTGCAAAAAAATGGAAGGCTGTCAGGTTAAGTTTTATAATGATGGTTATTTTCCTTTGGCTCCTGGCAAAAAAGTACCAAAAATTCCTCTATGCACAAAATGAGATTGTGATTAAAAATAACTTTATTTCTCATTGTTATACATCCTATGTGACATCTTTTTACCTAAAGGGCATAAAGGGGCTTCCATACTGTTGAAAATGAGTGAAAGTCCTGAGATTTTCAGAGTGATGCCAAAGCATATGTACTATTAAAAATAATTGGGGCGTTTGATTGCACAGGGTATGCCTTTCTGATATTTTAGATATTCAAGCTTGTTAACCTGAAAAAACAAAACTCTCACAAACAACATAAAGCACATTGTGTTGGCATGCAGCGGTACTGCTGCATCTAATTTTATTTATTTTTTTATTTCTAAAAATGAACTATAATTTTTGTTGATGTAATGATGCTGGCATTACATGGGTAGTTTGCTAATGGGTACTTAAAAGTCCCATCATCAGAAATATGTGACAGTGGTCTCTTCAGTAGCTGTGAGGATGGGAGGACGGTGACATCATGTAGGTCAGGCAAACAAAAAGAGGCTTATTGCAGAAGTAGGCCGTTGTCTCAAATCACACTGCAGAGTCCTAATCTGCAGTCATCCAGTCAGTGACCTCAGAGAGGTTAGAAGTAGTTTCTCATCCCACTCTCCAGCTACATAAAAGATGGAAATTACATTCCCTGCTAGAATATATATATGTGTGTGTGTGTGTGTGTGTATAGCAAATATAATACTACAAAATTCAGTAATTAAAATGAATTTCACTTAGATCTGATTGCAAACAAAAGGATTTCCACATCTCTGTTGTTAGCAGCAATGTGCATGTTAGATAATTAAATATAATAACTTTATGTAATTAACATACAGTGTCACTGACCTCAAAAATTGAACTATCCTGTCCGGGACACATGGAACCAGAAGGGGAAAAAAATGGCTCCTGAATTTTTTGTTTGTAGCTTTGCTAGTCTGCCTCTTATTACCTGCATCTCATACTGGCAAAGATGGACCTCATGCAGGCGTTTTTCATTATTTTAACCTGGCCAGAAGAAACAGTTTTCTAGGTCATGTGATAATCACCCCATCAGGATTTAATTGTCTATTTATGACATGAAATACCTTTTGCTTTTTGCTTGAATTTTCTTGAGAAATAATCACATTGTTTAGTCAGAGCTTCACCTCAGCATGCCATCAGAAAGTCAGACTGTGAAGTGAGAAATCCAGCAGGCTTATTAAAAAAAATACAGTTCATGCTGAAAAGTGAATTGGGTGCTTTAATTTCAGGGCTCTTGTCTTGCTAATGCTGACCCACTTGTCACATATCTTCACCACTTAAAGAGATTGGACTCATTAATATTAACTTTTACTTTTTCTTTTGAAATATGCGTCTCTTCTTGCAATATTTCTACAAATGCCTTGTGCATTTGCTCAGATATTTAGTTTAGAAGTTTTTTTTTCTTTACCCCAGATGGATAAAGATCAGGCTGTAGAAGTCAGCTCTACTCTCCCCTGAAGCTGATAGGTATTCAGTGTCTGTCCTGTGGTTGCTTTAGTAGGACCGATGCTTCCTGTCAGGGGGAATCGGACACTGGCCTTTATGGTGAAGGACAGTCCTCCTAATCAAAGCCACCACCTTCCTCCCCTTTGGTTGCACTCTCGGCCTACAGATCATCTTCCCTGCACTGGGGAGGTTACGCTTAGCTAGCCTGTGCCAGTGGGGTCAGAGGTGCACAAGAGTGGAAAGTGAGAGTGACATTCCAGCTGGGGAAAGTCAGAAGTACACGATCCCTGGCTTGAAAGTGTTCAGGCTGTAAATAGCTGCTGGACCTGGGAGTCAGGGGATCAACAGGGTATAATCAGAGAGAGTGGGGGTGTTATTGGAGATTGAGGAGGGGGTGGCAGTCACTGAGCCTTGGAGTTATTTTGGGAAGGATTTTGGTTAGATGTTCTACTGGACCCAGTCTGTGTCTTTTGATTTTTAGCTTAGCTCGACTGGGAGGCTCTCATGGAGATCAACAAGAAAGAGGATAAAGGAGAAGATGACAGTGAGTGAGGGTTGGATGGGAAGATTTTAGGCTCAATGCTGCTTTCCCAGGCTTACGTCTGTGTGTGTGTGTGTGTGTGTGTGTGTGTGTGTGTGTGTGTGTGTGTGTGTGTGTGTGTGTTAGTATGCTTCTAGTTCAGCCTCTGAGGGTTGTTCCTTTATCAGAACTTCCTGTGTTCCCTTTAAAATGTCACTTTTTCAAGATTAGTGATTTGGCATGCTCACCAAAACCTTTCTTTGTTTTATAATCTGCAGGAAAGCTGAAACAGTCTCTCAAAGGTGCTACGAGTCAAATACTGATTTTCTTGTTGAAGTGACAGCTTGAATGTGTCTTTACCTATATTCCTCAACAACACCACAGATTTATATAACATGCCATTTACATTACCTTAGTTCTAAATGCCTTTTCTAGTTGCATTTCCTTGTGTTGCATTGCCAGATCAAATGAAAGCACTGTAGCCTGTGTGCTTTTATTGAGAGATTAGACCTACTTGTGTTCTCAGAATAGGACTTCTAATATTGTTCCAGCCGCAGGCCCTGAGGGGGAGATGACAAAGGAGGATGTTTCAGAGCCTGTGGAAGGCGACACAGTCCTGGGCTGCTGCACTAGACTCGCTAGACTCTCTTCTCATCAGCGTCCAGTGATCCACCAGGTGGCCTCTGCACCCATGCCCAGTGACTGTGGTGAGTATTCACGTTCACACTGTGGAGCAGTGTGACATTAGTTAACACTATCCCTCTCTGCAGCACCGGCAGACTGTGTCATGCCGCAAGGGATAAGACTGAAGAAAGGTTTGATGGTGTAAATTAACACACTATTGTAGTTTTTATATATTCATTTTGTTTTCTTTCTTCTTTTAAATGTACTTTAAGAAGTTTGTAGTGCAGTAAAAATCAGATAAGGGTGACTGTGCCTGTATGTTGTCAATACACACCCCACTTGTAAGAATCATAGTTTCTAAGTTACTGTATAAGGCTTTTTTGTCAATTTTGGGCCAATAAATCATTAAGTTGACCTTGAAGACCTTTGTGGATGTGAGCCAAATTTTAATGGATTGTTAACATGATTGGACACTCTGCACCCCCACAAAGTTTTATCAGAATTCATTCAAAACTTTTCGAGCCAAACGCTACCAAGAATATAATCTCCTTGCTGGAGGTAACAAAGTAACCAAGTTGTGTTTGAATCGCAGGTTTTCAGCTTAACCAAAATATTGCATTTACTGTTCAGTAAACTCTGAAGTATTTGGACAAACTAAAGTTTTTTTTTTTTTTATATAGTGACTGCAGAATTCCTCCTCTGACTGTTTGCTGCAGCCATCTTCAGTTCCTGCTTGTTCGAGGGTCTTTCTGTCCTCAGTTTTGGCTTCAGTAGCTGAAAAGTTGTCTCTGACTAGGCACTTGAAGAAAGTTTGATTTCTGAAAGAAGCTTTTGCTTTTGTGGTAGGTTTTGAAGGTGAACAGAAGTCAGCTGACACTTGAAGATAAAACCTTTTTTCAGTCAACTCTTTGGTTACTTTTGAACCAGTAAAAATTGAGAGACTATGTAATAAAGTATAATTTTTAAATGGTTAATGCTTTTTAAAAAATTTTTTTTATTCAAGACCCTCTGAAAGTTAAATCTTTAATCAGAATGTTTCATTTCAGATTTCTGTGGTAGCACTCAGAGCCAAAATTACAAAAAATGTCATGCTCAAATACTTACAGCCTAGGCTGACTGCAGTTAGTGTTAACTTTTGGCCTTTCACAGTGAAAGTAATTTGCCTTCAGCCTCAGCTCGGTCATCTAATGCCTCATTTGGTTCACGGCGTGCCATCCACTGTTACATCTGCTTTCATTTTCCTCTGCAAGGGCAGCAAGGGCATTTCCCAAGATTAGTAATTTGACTGAATTGATTGAACAGTCAGTTGCAGAAACTTAATAAATGTCTGTGCTGCAGAGTTTCACACGTGCTCGCTTCATGTGTATACACAGGAGAGAAGTATTTCCAGTCCCACTCCTCATTATAGTTAACATGTGTCACTTTTGTTCTCCATCGCTTCCAGAGTTCTCTTTTTTTGACCCCAGTGAGCCGCAATGCAGGGAGGTTCTTTTGGATCCCAGCACTACCATACCGGAGCTGTTTGCTGTCCTCAGGCAGTGGGTGCCCCAGGTTCAGAAGAACATCGATCTCATCGGCAACGAGGTGACGTAACAATAGTCCAACTGCTGCTGAATGCCATTGCCTTCAGCAGTCCCTTCTCTGGCAGTAATACTTTTATTTTTTTTGTCATGAAAAGATCAGCTGAAACTCCAGACGACTTCAGATTAAAATTAAGTTCTGATTTTAAAAATTTATTTAAATATATATATATATATATATATATATTTTTTTTTGTGTTGTTTTTGTTAATGGACTCCATGCAGACACCCTCCCCAAAACCCTTCTACGCGAGCTACACAAAGTAGCTGCATTGCAGTAAATTGTGCAGGGAAGTACTCGTCTCAAGGGTAAAAGAAGGCGATTGTTTTCTGTGTTACTGTTACCCTTGAGAAATAAATACCTTGTTTCAATGTCAGCTTGTGCAACAGTTGTTGTCCAGATTAAAGATGAGAAGAGTTATGAGGCTCAGATTGCTTGTCATTCATCACATCATTTCCCACTGATTTCACTTCAGTGTATTGTGGAATGTTTTTGTGCACCAACACCACATCCTTAGTGGCACACATTGCATATCGTGTCTTTGCACAGATCCTAAAGAGAGGCTGTGGTGTGAACGATCGAGATGGTCTGACAGACATGAGCCTCCTGCACTATTGCTGCAAGGCCGGAGCCCCAGGCATCGGTAAGTATTGACAGGGGTGGCGAATAAGCACCCCCAGCTGCAGAGTAAAAGTATACAAACATATCTCTGGCTTCTGTGTGTGTTAATTCATGTTGCCACTGTACTACTGAGCATTATTCTGTATACTTCAGTTAAGTGCTGCTGTTCATCAACTGCCTCTTAAACACACTCTCTTGAGCTGACTTACTCTCTGTTACTACGACTCCTCTCAACTCTAACACCTGTGTTTGTGACCTATTCCTCAGGTGATGCAGACACAGCAGCGAGCTTTGCTCGCCAACTCCTCACCCTTGGTGCGGATCCAAACCTTCGCTCACGTTGGACCAACATGAGGGCGCTGCACTACGCTGCTTACTTTGATGTGCCCCAGCTTATCCGTGTGGTGCTGCAGGCATCCCAGCCTGGAGGTGAGCGCAGAGCTGCAGCAGGAGCAGAGAGAGAGGAAAGGTCACCCTAGCTGTAAGAACAGGCAGATATTGTATTTTCTCAAATAAACAGCCTCTCAGGGATTTTCTTGGTTCAAACTGGGCCTTTGGGGGTGACGAGGCTTATAAGCAAGATTGATGCTCAGCAGTGAAGGCAACGGCTGTGTTGCCTTATTGGAAAGTATTTTCTGTTTAATTTCTACAGTTGGTACCAACAAAAATGTTTGGTTTTGATGGAGTAAAAGAACTCTTAATTAACAACACTGGTTACAAATATTTCTTCTACAGTCTGACATTGATTAAATTGTGAATTTTCTTTAGTCCTTCCCACTGAATTAGATTGTATTTATGGCAGTAATAAAGGCACAAGGTGTGTGTGTCTGTGCACCCACGCTTTGTTAAAGAAATCAATAAATATTCTTCATAAAACCTCAGCACGGTGGTGTGGTGGTTAGCACTGCTGCCTCACAGCAAGAAGGTCTAGGTTCGATTCCACCTTGGTCCGGGCCTTTCTGTGTGGAGCTTGCATGTTCTCCCCATGTTTGTGTGGGTTTTCTCCGGGTACTCTGGTTTCCTCCCACAGTCCAAAGACATGCAGTTAGTGGGGTTAGGTTAATTGGTGATTCTAAATTGCCCATAGGTGTGAATGGTTGTCTGTCTCTCTGTGCTGGCCTGCGACCTGTACAGGGTGTACTCTGCCTCTCACTCTGACAGCTGGGATAGGCTCCAGCCCACCCGCGACCCTGAGCAGGATAAGTGGAAGAGAATGGATGGATGAAAAACTCTGAGACTAAATAACAGCGCAGTAGCAATCAGCTGCCTCTTAAGCGAGTTCCTCATCATGTGGACAGATCAGCAGTGACAGTAGTCTTTGGAGGTATTCCACCTGCTCACAACAGATCTCCATAGCAGCACAGGGACTCCTGTCACTGTTAAAATCAAAACGGGTGGAGCTGGAGTAAGTCCAGCGGTGAGATAAGAGATACTATAAAGCAGGTGAATGACATTGAGGATTGCCACAACAGTGATCTGATCAGCCTGCTGGTAAGAAAGCAGGAGAGGGGAAGGTAGCTGGTTAGATCACTGTTCAAGTCTTTAAAATAAGATCCCATCACTGGGACGAATAGAAAAAATAAATTGCAAAATTAACCTCTGGCGGCCACCCAATTTAAAGTCTGTGTGTGGGGAAACACTGCCTTGGACAAAATCTCTTTTAGGACGTATCAAAAAATTTGTGTATGCAGGAAAAAAATCCTGCTGTCTGATAATTGCTGGGGTCGTTATGCAGCCATATTTCATTCAGCTTAGACAGATGTCTAAAATGCACTCATTTCTGCTTTTATTTCCTCCAGACTTGGCTGCTATAAGGTACTTTACTCCAGCATCATTCATTGTAACATACACCAGCAACAGTTAATTCAAAATGCTTCTGCCAGGCATTTATAACATTTAGCAAAACAAGCAACCACATTAAACTAGTCCTTATAGCCCTTCACTGGCTACCTGTTGGTTTTAGAATTGATTTTTAAGATTTTATTGCTGGTTTTTAAAGCCCTACACAGTCAAGGCTCCTTGCTCCATCTGCGAGCTGCTGGCTCTATATCAGACTGGCTGCTGCCTGAGATCTTGTTAATGGTCCCAATATAGAAAGTACCATGTAAAGATTAAAATATCACGTCACATTTGACCTCTGACCTCTCCTTCTAGGACAGTAGATTGATCTGAAGGTGATAATAATGCCATATAAAGCTATTTAAAACGGTTTCTTACTGCCATTGTTTGTATTGACAACATATAGGGATATAGGGAGTGACCTTTGACCTCTTCAAGGTCAAATAAGGTCCAAATTTTCTTTACGTCAGACTTTGATAAAATGTATTTTCTATTAAAATGGAACATGTATGAAGCCCTGTGATTAGCTGTTCCTACTGGCGACTCATTGTGTAAAGATTTAATAGTACAGATGGACTCTGGCAGCAGGAGTGTATTGTATTGTATTGTAGTGTATTGTATGCTGATTGATCTTCACTCGTTTCTTATAGCTGTGACGTTTGATTTATGAAAAATTGCTCCTCAGCAGATAAAGCCTTGTCGATGGTGCTGGAAGGAACAAATGGTAATGAGAGCAGCGTTGTTCATGGACGTGCGTCTTGAAGAAGGTGCTTCATGGAAAGCTTGTCTCAGTAAATGAGAAATGCACAGAGTGTGGATGGTTTTCTCATTATCACACACAAATACAGACTAATTACTAAACAGTAAAAACCTGTTTTGGGATGTATGTTTTCTTCATGCTTTTTTTGGGGTTTTTTTGTAGACATTATATCACTTGTTTTGGTTTGGAGTGCTTTTTGATAGTTCTATATTTTGAATGCTGTCATCTTCTAGGTTTTCATTCAGCTCAGTTGTCCCTTTGCCAAATCAGCTGACGTTCTGTCCAATCTTGAAACTTCGTGCTATTGTCTGATAACTTAGCCTCTTGGGATGACGGCCAGTGTTTTGGGGCTTTGCTATGCATGCATCTGGGCCAAGACTTCCTTTTCTGCTCACCAGTCACTGTTTATGACTGTGTATAAATTTTAAAAAACCTATTAAAGAGCAAAATCGCTCTCAGACCGTCATAGATTGTTTTGAGATTGCATTTCAGTAAATGCAGTCCCTCTTTTGAACTCCACACAGATTGTTTACCTGCATGAAACCAAAAGTGATTGGTCTGTAGACCTTGGACTACAAGCAGAAACTAGAATGTTTGTATGCAAATGTCTTTATTTTTAAAAATATTTTTTTGGTCGAACAGCTGGGTGAGGAGTTTACAGGAGACCAAACCTGAATGTCCTCTCTCATGTGCTATAGACATTTATAAATTACCATCATAGTTGCTCTATTACTGTCAATATTGTCAAAATTATTATTTACAATAGAATCAGTGCACGTTGTTGTATTCTGAAAACCACTCCCCTAGGAGACCAACACACTTTGCAAATGAGGCCTAAAATACTAACACAATACATGTATTACTATCAGACTTCATTATGTCTGAGGATTATTTTAGGACCTATACACACTTACAGGCCACTTTATTAGGTACTTTAGGTACTTTATTAGGCTAGTACTGGGTGTGACCCCCCCCCCCCCCCCCCCCACATTTCTGTTTTGTTTGCATTCTTGTGTTTCTTTTCAGTTGCATTGTAAATAAAGTAAAAAGAACGACCTCCACGTTTCATAAGTCTGTAAATAGTCGAGCGAAATAATGAACGCTGAGAGCAGCTGCCAGATGCTGCAGAACCATAGATTTGGGCTCGGTTTCCAGATGTGGATTTTCTGAGTTATTGTTGGAAAAACTCTGAGTGTTATAATCACTATGCTTTTGTCATGCCCGACTGTCAGCAGAGATGCTTTGTGCTGTGTCGGTCTATGCCTGAAAGAATGTGTAACTCCCTCTCCGGTCCTGACCTCGATGGAAGGAACACAGTATTCTGGGAGAGAGCAACAGGCTGGAAAAGATAATCATTTAGAGCATGTTTCTTTATGTCTTATTCTGCTTCCTTCTCATAGAAGTTATAGAGCTAATTAGTGTGTGGCAAGCGAAGGAGTGCACCTTAACCTTGAACATTGCGTTTGATGCTGGGAAGTGGAGTCAGTGTTGTCACTGTGAGAAGCTGCAGAGGCATCTCTTCCTTATCTTGTTAGCAAAGTATACTGTTTGAAATGCACCTATGAAAGACGGCTCAAGATGCTGCCCCAGCGAGCCTTTTGCATGATGTCTCACTGAAATGTAAAGAGCTCCCTTGCAAGTAAATAAAACCTTAAGTATTCTTTGTTCTGAGTGCTGTTTCCTGGACTTTGATAATTTTCTTAAGTTATCTGGAATTCAGGGTTTTATACAGCAAGTCTGCCAACTCAGGAAACCACATTCTCGACTCCACTTGACTGTCCCAACTTTTCTCATTTTAACTTATTAAGTTTTCTGGAGTTCCAGTGCATTTATTGTACACTTTGAGATTTCTGCCTTAAAAAAAGCCCAACAATGCTGCTGTCACAGTGGTGCGTAATTTATTCTGACAAACCACGCAGCAATCCTGTTCTCAGCAGTCTGTTCAAATACAAATGGTGATGGCAATGGAGCTGGTGTTGCAAGCACAGGTTAATTAGGAAGTATCTTTAAACAAAGGTGCTGTGTGTACAGGGCAGAATTTCAGGAGATGGCCCATAATAGTTAATCTCAGAGTCTGCATTTAAGACACCAGGTAGAAAATGATGTAAGATAACAATAACGTGTCAGTTAATGGTTCACACTCCCATACAAGCCATAAACCTGTGTACTTCTTACCTCTTGATGTTCTTTTTATGTTGTAGATGTTGATGCCACCTGCAGTGACTTTGATTTTGGCACAGCTCTGCACATCGCTGCATCCAACCTGTGCACATCAGCTGTCAAATGTCTGTTGGAGCTGGGAGCCAATCCTGCTTTCAGAGTAAGTGCCATAGTTCTTCTGCGTAGTCTCGCGCACCCGCAGACTCACTAGTCATCTTGTGAGTTTGATAGATTGAATTCTTTCATCAAACCATCCCAAGAATTATTACATTTAATTAGGGCTGCATATCGGTATTGATCTCCTTTTTCGATTTTAAGTCACTGAGATGAGAATCAATGCTTGATGAGTCAGTTACGTCACATAAATGTCAATGTTAAAGAATGAAGATCTTCTCAGAATATATCTTGTATTATTATTTTTTTTTTGTTACCTCCAGAGTCAGCAAATTACCCACGCTGTTGTTTCTTGGATGTATAATAAAGCTGCACCAATGCAAAATTCTGATCTTTAAAATGTAAATTTGACCCATAGTTGATGAGTTTTCAAGTGCTTTTAATTAATTAAGTTAATTAATCGTTATTTATTTCCTCTTTGCTCCAAGGAAACAAAGAGGTTTTTCAGTGCTCATTCATTTTGCACTTTGAACTCACGCCAAATTGTTCTGACACAGCACGTAAATGTCGGCCGCTGACACAGGTAAATGCCATCTTATTTGCAAACATGCTTCTATCAGGCAACAGAAGCAACTGTCGGCTGGTATTCTGATGAATCTGTAAAATTAGTAAAATTGTGTAAGATGCATATTATGAGCTAACTGGCCAAGAACCTTTTTAATGGAAGGGCAGAAAGGCTGAAGCATTAGAGGATTATGGATCAAATGTGTTACTAACAATGTGTTCACTGATTGCACTGAAGTCACATGACCATAAGACCCACCAGTATACTGGTGATAATTTTATGTGTGATATGAAATTTTCAAATATTGCTAAAACCCTTTCATGCATGAATTATGAGAACCTTAGTCAAGATTTTTTTTTTTTTCTGAATGTTTGTTTTTATTTCTCTTTAGGCAAGAAAAAAAATGCAATAAAATTTTTTTTTATGAACCTATTTTTCATGGAGATACAAATATGTCCACTCAGCTGGACACCATGCATTTGACTTTTCAACCAGAGAAATATGTATTTAAGACACCAATAACAGAAAATGATATTGCATCCTCAGATTGACTGTCACTACTGCTAATATTCATTAATCCTGATTCTGTTAATTCAAATGACAAATAAAAATAAAAAAAAGCAACTCCCCGTGACTGGCCAATCGGTAGCAGTGTATGGGATGATCACAAGCATCCACTGTGTTGACTGATATGCAACTATAACAACAAAACACAGGCATATACAAGAGAACAGCTTTGAACAGCCGTCCACTGTAGTGACCACTATGCACGAAAGGGTTAAAAAAAACAAAAAAAAAACCCTTCGGCTTTCCAAGTGGCAGGCAGCTCCTCCACACACAGTGATTGGGTGGTGGGGGGTGGGGGGGAGCCACAGTTTGTGTCATTTGAGGCTAACAGTTATTTTTCCTGATGACAGAATAATTTGTTTTACTACTAACGAGTCACATGACTTTGAAAACAGCAGCAATAAAACATGGCATTGCATCTTAGCTAGGCGTATAACAGGCACCCTGTTAAGTATTGGCTTTACAGCCTAGTGCAGAAATATTTGAAGTTTTATTCACATAGCACATTATTTATAGTATTAGTTGATTTTGATGTATTTCTTTTTTTATGGTCATTTTAAAATCTTTATTTTAATTTTCCTGACAGATGAATGAGTCAGATAACATTAATAATGCTGTTACATGTCCAGCACTAGGCCCAGCCCATCCTTTTGGCTGCCAACATGGATATTTATGATTTGCTGTTTTCCTTTGTGCTTCATGCCTAATTAATTTAAAGTGTTGTCTGTAGCATGTTTTACAATGACCTCAGTAAAGATCACAAGCTGTAACGTGTCAGTCCAGCAATAAAGTTCTTTGAGATTCAAGTGTTGCTGGAGCTTTGACCTCTTCAGACTTCACCCTCTCCTGCATACACCTTAAGTAGGTGAAATTATGCCACAAACATCTACTCTGCAAGCATAACACATGTGCAAAACAGTTGTGCAGAATGATAATTTAAAAGAACTGCACCACTTGCAAAGGTAACGATATTTAAGAGGCTTATGCAACTAGACTGTCAGTACCAGATGCATCAACTAATTACATAGTTTTAAGATGACTTTGGGCACAGACAGGGCAGAAACAGACAGCTGTGTCATAGCTGTGTGTGGGTATGATGGCCATATTTCACTTAGTCCTTTGTGCTTGCTGGCTCACTGATGTAACTTACTGTAGCTCTTAATGCCACTGAGTCATCATTTATGTTATTGATTTGAGGTTATTTACACCATTTCTCCTGCAGTGACAAGTGAAAATGTCTGTTCATGTAAACTCAGGGAAAGCTGGCTTGCTGTGGGTGCAACTGAGGGGGAGTGAGAAACTGGCGCACATTTGAGCATGCATGGCCCAAATGTTTTTAGTTGCAAACAGCCATAACAACTTTCTCTGTAATTTCTTTGAAACATAGAGGGATATTTACCATGTTTAATTGGCCTTTTCTTTTCTCAGTATCATTGAAAGAGGGAGGTGCCCCAGTGTCTTGATTTAACCACCTATCACTGTCTGCACGCTTTGTTTTGAAACACCTTACACACACATCTGCAAATTGCTGGCTAGCTAGCATCACCTACCATTCAGGAACAAATATAACAATCAATATTTTCATATCTCATCGTCAGAAGTAACACATTGTAAGAAAATTCCAGCTGTGCCAAATTGTTTTTCAGTCTGTCGCTCTTGCAAATACAAGATATCCACCATGTGGAGTGTTGGGTCCTTGGAGAACTGTATGCAAGCATATTTGCTTGGTTGCATACCCCTTTGTGTAGACAAGTACCTATGCAAACTGAGCCAAACTGGTACCATAAAACAAGTATTAGTTTCAGTTTTCTGATGATAGTGTTGTGACTTACTAAAGAAAATTAAATCAGATTTTTTTTTTATTTATTTTTCTTATTTTAATGAGTATTGTGTTAAACGTCTGAGTGCATAACTTCACAGAACCTGAATGCGCATTGTTTGCATGCATTACCTGTTACTGCCCTTATTTTAACGTCCACCACAGACGTGATGTGATTGATTTTGTTTGTTAGGAGTATTCAAAAAGTTGTGGATACATCTACATGAAACGCAGCCTTTAAGTGATGATCGGGATACATGTACATCAGATTCATATAAAAAAAAATTGGGACATTATCTTGATGTTCTCATAAAAATTTCAAAAACTTATTGGATCGTTCTGGACCCAGGGACTCAATTCATAGTCTACATGTTATTTACATGTACAGTTTATTTACATGTACAATTTTTAGCCATGGTGAAGTTGATGGTTGGAAGTATGAACTCTAGTTAAACTAGGATGAGAAGGTAACTAAAATAAGGCACAAAACAAACCCAAAATCTAAAAATGGTGAAGTTTCCAAGTATCCCGTCATGTATGCTGAACCCGTAGCTGTCTTCACATTTTGCATTATGAGCTTGTGGTGCTGCACTGAGTCTTCCTCCATGTGAGCACACAGATATGAGGGTGTGTTAGGGTTTTAAAAATGTAAACATGATTTATATTTTACATCAAGTATGAAAACTTCTGTAAGAAAATGGGTGAAATCAGAAACACCTGTTAACGATGTTAATGATTGGGTTAATGGAAGTAGTATTTATGGAGAAATTAATCTTTGTTTTGAGACTTGAACAAGAGAAATTGAATTAAAATGAAATAAATAAGCAGTTTATTTACCTGTTTTTCTTCTTTTATTAACAGCTTATCATTTTAGCGCACCAGATCAACTTAAGTAATGCAGTCCTGTACACGCCACTGTAATCTGTAGCCCTAAAAACTGTATCTGATTAAGCTGCTCTTCTCAGATGTAATCTCAACAAACTGATTGTTGTTTCTTAGCTGTTGTGTTGGATTTCAGTAGATTGTAGGCAGTGATGACACTGTTACTGCCTCGTGCATTTTCTCAGATGGTAGCATTCAAAACTCCCTTTGAAATAGAAAATTGACTCCCACAATTTTCCCACTTTCACCTTTACAAACCTTCCTGATGTGATTCAATCTTTGCTCCTTTGTTTATTGCTAGACAGAATTACAGTGATTTGTTGGAGACCTTTGCAGAGGAAATCTGCCTGCTTGGTTAAAAAATAGGACAGATTGCAATCTTAAGGCCAGGTAATCTATCAGTTTATTCAATTTTCGATATTCAGTGGGTTTTCTTGTTTGTGCACATTTACTGTTTGGCATCTTCTTACTCAACTGTCAGCTTACACCTAAGGCGGCAGCTGCTTAGAATACAGATTTCACAGACATTTTTGAATAGATCCACTACTTTGACATCTTGCGCTTGGTCTGTTTGCCTTTGTGCCTCTCGGTTGCATCTCAGTTTCATTTAAATCTTGATCGAGGGCTTTGCTGAACAGTTCTGATCAGCTGTTATCTTGAGCTGAGATATATACACAGCAGGGTCCCAGCAGATAGCCTGTGGGTTTTATTTGAAATTTTATATCCATAATGGAGCTTGCAATGTGTTTATCTTTAATATTGCACATTTTTTGCTTAAGAATTATTGAAGCTGTTTGTAAACAGGTCTATTGCCTGTTCTTTGTAAGCACTAATTTTCCCACTGGAGGTCACCAAAGCACTACACACCATAATCCAGTAATTTCCTTTTTCAAATATGAGAGCAGAGGCTCCATATCTTACTGAGTGAATGCAAAGCTTGCAAGATATATATGGACTTTGTGGTTAGAAATTACCAGCCTGGCTTTTTGAAACCCACTTTTATTCAGAGGTTTTCTTGGTTTCTGTTTAGTCGTTATCTTGCCAAGCAAAAGTTAAAACGCCACAGAGGGAAGATTATTTTCTGCCTGCTTTATTATTTAAGGTTTATCACTGCTGCTGCCAGTTGGCCCTAGAGATATGTTGCATCAGCTTTTATAAGCGCTGATATTATTGCACCCCCCCCCCCCCCCCCCCCTTTGTAGTCTTTGTCATTGTTTGAAAGGACCAGTGTGTTTGCTGTTACCCAGCCGATTTTAGATGAGACTCCTTTAGCGTGGAGGGTTTAAACTACCAAAATCCAAAAATGTAAAACGATTCAGTGAATAAATATGCTAATAAATGAAATAATAATAATAATAAAAACACAGTTTATCTGGGTCCTGGTCACAGGGGCAGCAGTCTAAGCAGGGATACCCAGAACTCCCTCACCCCAACCAGCTTCTCACCTGGGAATTCCCAAGCCAGCTGAGATATTCAATCTCTCCAGGGTGTCTTCGGCCTGCTCTGGGGCCTCCTTTTGGTGGGATATGCCTGGAACACCTTGCCTAAGAGGCATCCTAGTCAGAGGCATCCTGGACTGGCTTCTTGCTGAGTGGAGGAGTAGCAGCTCTACTCTGAGCCCCTCCCAGCTGACCAAGCTCCTCTCCCTGTCTCTGACACCAAATCCATTTCTTATTCCCGGTTCTTACTTAGCCGTTGTTTTGGGGTTGATATGGTGAATAAAGTCACTGTAGCTCATATGCAGCCCATTAAGATCTGCTGAGACTTGCTAATTGTGTGTTCTGACTTTGAGATTCTGCTGCCTGGAGACTGAGGGGGTAGCACTGCTGGTTGGCAGTGTTTTTGATTTGGGTGGCTTTGGTCCTTTATACTGTGGTGCTTTTGATGTAATTTTGTCATGTTCGCATTACTCAGAATTAAAGTACAAACACAAAGGAAAGTGACATTAATCTAATGCTCTGTTGAACATGTAAAACAGTCTTATAGTTGTAATAGTGTGTAATGTATCACAATCAGCCACATATTTCAGTACTGTTTTGTTTTTTCATTGACTTGTCATGTATTTGACAAATTGTGAAATTCGCATTTGAAAAACGATGGTGTTGGCTGGCAGTGTGTTCATGATATAAGGCCAAGAAATTCAGTCCTCTCTTAGTAAAGGTCAGGCATGGAAGTGGTTTAATTTGATATTTCTCTTCACTGGCACTGCAGAAATTAATCACAACAAACTGAATATTGGAGCAATGGAAAAATTTTTTTTTTCATATTAAAAAGATGGAAAAATAAAACAGTTGCTGGCATTTCATGCTTCCCTTACCACATATCTTATGGACTGTGAGCTGTGGCGACTTATCATTGCCTGCATTGGTAAAAGGCATCTGTGGTGAATTGCTCACTTATTTTTCTTTCAGTTTCAGATTAAAAGTGAGCCGCTGTTGCAAATCTGTTAGGTATGTGAAGGATTTTTGGTGGGTGGATTGACACGTTTCCCTGCACATTCTGAGTTTCAGCATACAGCTCATGGAAAGTTCAGCTGTCTACAATAACAGAAGGTGTTTTACTTACTCAACTTTATTTTACTTTCTCAATATAAACCCTCCTGTTCTTGTGTTGGTGTGAAGGAAGCTCCGCAGTTGTCTATGCAGATTATATTGTCCTCATGTTTAACCCAGTTGGCGATAGATTAAAAATGGTCAGCAGATAACTTGTAATTGTGCTTGTACATGATAATGGAAATGAAACCTGCATACTTGAGTACTACAGTTTTTAGCATTAATCATAGGACCTCTATGTACTCCACTCATTAGTCATAGATGATGAGAATCCACTCGTGCTCCACTCCACATTTTAGTGGCCACCATGTTGGAGCCAAAAAGTACCATGTGAGCACCTAGAGTTAAACTAATGCTAGTAAGCTTGGATAGCTGTCTATACCTGGTAAACGGTGTAAAGAAGTAGACTAATAAAATACTAGTTTCTTTTACCAAATCTGAAGTACAAGCTTCTTACAGCAAGCCGTGTTATTCTTTTAGACAGTTTCATTAAAAATGCTCCAGAAGCCACAAACAGCACAAACATGGAGAGGTCCAGTTCAGAGACTCCAGTGAGCAGAGGGGACACCAAGCGGATACTGATTGGCTGCCTGTTTGGGGACATCTCTCAAAGTGGCCATGCGCCAAAATCAGGGGTGCCCAAAGTCAGTCCGCAGGCCGCTTCTGGCCCCGCCCCCTACTTTCAGTCTGCAAATTGATGTCAGAAATAACATAATTTGGCCCTTTAAGTTACTTTTTTGGCATTAAGCGAAATGTCAAAAAAGTAACTTAAAGGGCCAAATTGTATGTTATTTTTGACATCAATTCACGAACCAGAAGGAGATGGAGCCGGAAGCGGTCCACGGGCTGCAAGTTTGGGGACCCCTGGCCTAAATCCAGTATTCAAATGGATGAGTTAGAAAAAAAAAAATGTACACAATATAGAACTGGGTACATCCATAGAGACCTAAGTAGTTTTTTGTGGCGGACTTTAAAAACGTTTTAAAAATTTAGAAATCATTAGCAGGAGTTTCAAATCTGTTTCAGGTATTCTACCTGTCTGAAATTAGTTGTGCAGAAGCATTAAAAGCATCTTTCAGTGCAGAGGTACAGTCAAAAGCATCGCTGAGTTTCATCCACAAATCTCTGGCAGTTTTAACTGCTCTGGATGCGGTATGGCTGTTGTGTAGTTGCAAAAAGCATTTGCTACATGTCAGTATCTGAGTGTGTGACAGTGCTTAATGGTTCACTGTGGGAGCTTGGCATGGTATTACATTATGGCACTTAAATGAAACGCATTGGAGCTGTCTAGAGGTGATTATTGTTGTGTTTATTACCCCATCAATCCAAAATACACATGAAGAGATGATTAGGGTTGCCTGTTGTTTTAAAAAAAAAAAAAAAAAACTTGCATGCCTTAAATACACTCCTTCAAATATAGAAAATAACCACTGAACTAAGCATTTCTTTCCTGGAACTAGTCCTGTGGCAGCCTGCCTTCACTCTAGGCACAGGAAGACAGATTGATTGTTTGGTACTTTAGCTCAGTGTTACAACATGAGAGCGACAGGCCTCAGCAATGAAAGGCAAGCTGCTTTTTGATATTTATCAAAGACCACTTGTATTGTTGCTGGAGGGGCTGGCAAATGCAAGTGTGCCCCAATTAATCCAGCACCGTAGTGCCGGATGAGCTCCTCTCATCTGTCACGCCTCCACAGCCGTATCCTCCTACCTCCACTGACACTTAATCTCGCTTAGTCTGTCTAAGCTCTCCCTGACTGTAGTTTCTTTACTTGACTAAATGCTCATGTTGTGTGTGTCTTGCTCTGACTAGGGTTTAATATTTTTCCCGAAAATGACATGAATCAAATCCCGGGAAATGACGAGCCATTTCCCGGGAATCCCGGGAAAAAGTTTATTTATTTTTTTATTTTAATTAGGCCTTCTGTAGCCTGTGTCGGCCTTAACCTATTCTGATATTGTAGAGGTAGCTTTCCAGCTATGTCCTGTTATGCCCAGTAGGGGGCAACGTCGGCTTGATTAATGCAATAAAACCTACATCTGGACATTCGAGTGCTCGAGCTATGCGGTGTTGTATCGTTCCTCAACACTCCCTTAACAAATATAATTCGAATATTCCTCCATTGTACATGGAATTATACCAAGATATTTTACAACTGCTGGTGCAAAACAATACGGTTCATCTCCACAGCATTGATAAAGGCTCAGCCACGCTGTCGTGGCGACATCTGTTGCACTATATCTCCACCAGTGGAACGCTGTAATAGTCATTGAAAAGTTAACTACCGTACTACACTATAATATGACATAACACAGGGCCTTGAGTAATGCACTACGACTTGGTCATTGCCATTCTGGCAACAACAAATTTATAACACCGTGTCTGAGGGTTAAAGTAGGTTCGCTGTGAATCGTCTATTGAAAAACTGGCCAATCCTTATAGCCTAAAAAATATACATTTTACTCAACTCCATTTTAAAAGCGAAATATGTTAAAGCAATCTATTTCATGATAATTTCTTCACCCATTAGGCCCGTATCCTAATTCATGGTTGTTAGTAAGCGGCTGCAAACGAGGAAAAGAAACACTCGAAGTTAAACAGATATTTCTTTATTGTTCAGGGCAGGCATATTTTATAGGCTATATAATGCAATATAACAATATATAATAATATAAAATTATATAATACAAAATACCTTAGGGTAAACACATTGCCTACGATTTCAACAAATTAAAGAGGAAAAAAGTACAACTGTGTAATACCTCTATTAAAACGCTTGAGATGAAGGCTGAAGCCTTAAACGGAGGCTGAACGTGCCTGAAATGAAGAGTAATGCTTTTCGCATTAAACGAACCCTTCTCTCAATATTTCCTTAAATTTAACATTCTGAAGCTTTCTTTTCTTTCTCAAAGTCAAATCAACGCGCGCGACTTTTTTCCCGGTTTCCCGTCTAACGTTTCCCGGGAAACGGGAAATGGTTCTGATCGCATTTCCCGGGAATCCCGGATCCCGGGATTAAACCCTAGCTCTGACATCATGAAAAAAAGATGCAATTGAGTGCAGAATCCCTATACATAAATGATGGTGACCATTTTGAAGATGGACCTAAAAATTAAAGTCTTTCTTTTGAAAGCAGTTTGTCATCAGTGATGCTGATACTGCATTTGACTTAATTAGTATTGATCAGTGCTGGCAAGCTGTCTCACTGTTGTTCTCAGATTATTTTATTTTTCTAGATGAAACTGCTTTATTTTTCAGTTTTAACTTTTCAACACACGAGCTTCCTCTCTCCTCCT
The DNA here is from genome assembly GCF_007364275.1 of Archocentrus centrarchus. Classification (NCBI taxonomy): domain Eukaryota; kingdom Metazoa; phylum Chordata; class Actinopteri; order Cichliformes; family Cichlidae; genus Archocentrus; species Archocentrus centrarchus. Next base: position 24,452,580 of record NC_044367.1, on the reverse strand, counting down.
GCAAATGTAAACATCTAACCCGCAGGGATTAGAGTTCCAGATATAAAGCTCAGTTTGTAGGTCGAGCACTGGTGGTTCTCATTCACTGCTATAAAAACTGCTGGTTAAATTCTTTCTTTACTGAACAGTACTTCAGCATGCAATACATCCTCGTTCTCAGGCACTCTTGGTCCAAATAATATTGTTACAAAATAAAAATCCAGCTCAAGTTCAGCCAATTATTTTCTGCTCAGGTGGAGTTCATGAATTCAGTGTTTTGTCAGAAGGTTCAGTGCTCATACCAACACAAAGCCCAGTCTTGTGCTAGCAGTTGGGTAATTTCTAATATATCAGTGTTCTGGTAAGTGGAATCAGTTTATTGTCCAGTGGTTGGTTTAGTTAGAGGTTTTTGTGCAGTTGCAGGTTTTGTTGTAGGTGTTGCCATATTTTGTTGCATGTGTGGCAGCTTAGGGATGGATGTAATTGGTGGTTTAGTTTCTGCAGTTGCAGTGATTGCTTTAGTTGCTGGTGTTGTCATTTTTAACTAATGGGGGTCACAGATGTTGCCTGGCAAATTTTGCTGCAGTGTTACTGTAGATGTTATTGTTGGTGTAGTTACTGTGGTTGCAGTGGTTGGTTTAGTTGCAGGAGCTCTCATGTTTAGATAAGATATGCTTTGTTTAGCCCAAAAGTTGGGAAAGTCCTGTGTCACAGCAGCCAAAACATTAAACACAACCAGTGACAACATAAAGTAGAAAAACTCAATGAAATTGATACATTATGAAAAAACTTGTTCAATAAGGTCAAACTTATACAGAAATAAAGCCAGTTTAAGTAGAAAATGGAAAAAAAATATAATTATAAGAGTTCAGTGAATAAAAATCTAATCAAATAAGAAACTTGGTTTAAAAAAAAAAATTATTGGTGGTAAAGGTTTTGCTGTTTCCAGTTAGTGGTGCTGAGGGTGATCTGGATTACGCCATTCACTCATTCAAAGGTATTTGTTACAGTAACGTGGATGATCTCTGCAGTGCAGGTGTTGCTGGGCTTAGTTGCAGATGCTGCTGCTGATGTAGTTACTGCAGTTGCTGTGGTTAAAACATTCTCTTAACTGATTCATCAGTATAATGTCACTCTTCTTGTCCTCCACCCCTCGTGTCCACTTGCAGAATGATAAAGGGCAGTGTCCAGCAGACGTGGTGCCTGATCCCCTCGACATGCCCTTGGAGATGGCCGATGCAGCGGCCTTGGCCAAAGAACTCCGGACTTTGCTGAGACAAGCGTTACCCAGACCCAGCTCTCCTCTGCCCCTCACACTGAAAGCCCAGACCCTCCCTGGTCTCTCTGAGAAGGCCAGGATACAGCTCGCCTCCATGGGAATTCGACTAGGTGACCGTGTGGTTATAGCTGGACAGAAGGTGGGTCGTGGCTCGGAGCAGTGATCTTCACTGATACACAGCAGTGTTTTCAGTCTTACTTAAAGCTGTGCTAAGATATTTAAAAAAAAAAAAAATCCCCTTTTTTCATATCTCACAATGGAACAATAGAGGGAAGTTTCACAGCCCTCTAATTATGACTCAGCGATTAGCTAAATTCAAATAAGTCCACACGTTTCCCTTTATAGGGAGAAACTCTAAAATGAGCTGTCTCTTAGCAGCAGTGAGTCAGTATATTTAAATGAAGCTGTAGTCACTCACACCGGACTTTCTCTTTGCTTTTTCAGGAATATGATACTAACTGTGGTTCAGGAGCTTCATTCAGCCTTTTTTCTTCTCAAATGGAGCCTCTGTCTGTCTGACAGTTACTGTCATTTTTTCCTTTATTACTTGAATTTTACATGTTTTGTCTTACATCATGTGACGTATTTCCTATGCTTTCACAACCCGAACAGAGAAGTAGTAGTAGAAGTAATAGCTGGCAAGATGTGGTGTGCATCCATCTGAGTTTAAGGACATACTGCTCCAAAATGAGCAGCACCAGGAATATCAATTTTGAGGTGATTTCCAAGTCTTCTTAGGACAATGGAAATTAAAGCCCTTGATAAGCACTGACACTGGGCTGGTGTTCAAAACGATATGGTGCCAATGGAGCCTTTTGTGTGTGCTGCTACTAAATTATCAGCTCCCGCTGGTCCACAGACTGGAAACGCTCGAGTATCGATAACGCTGTGTGCTCTTTTCATCCCAGTGTTACATTAGGTTTTTCACCTGCTAATACACTGAGGTCCGAGCTGTTGAGTATTCTGCACATACCTCAATGACATTCAAGCAGTTTTTATGCTGATGTTTCCAATCACAGAACTGCTGAAGACATTCACTTGCAGCAGAGATTAAACAGTCTACTTGCTCAGATTAGATATTGTTGTGCTATGGAAATATTTTTTTTACTGTTTAAATTTGATTTTAAAGGTTGTGCAGGAAGCCTGGATAGCTAATAGCGAAGAATTTCTTAATGTTATTTTTTGTAGATCATTACAGAGTAGGTTTATGTCGTCATCATCATCTTAAAACAAGGCAAAGCAGAAGGAGGTTATTTGTGTTGGTTTGATTTTTTTTGAGTTTCATGTAACTGCGTGTTTGCAGAGATGCTCGTTTATCTCCTGTTGGCAGCCTTTTGTTTTACTGGGTTTTACTGTGCATGTGGGAGCACAGTGAAAAGTGAAGAAGAGACAGGTGAGCCACTTTTCACATTTTCAAAAGTCTAGTTTTTATTATTTATTTCAGTAAAATACTTTTTTCCCCACATCTAGTTTTAGTTAACTGTAACGGTGGCTGTGTGCATTATGGAGAGTGGATTGTAGGGTTAGCCATCGTCTAATCAACCTATCGTTGCCTTTTGGCATCACCAGTTGGAGATACCACCATCTGAGAGATGTGGAGGTTATCCACTCGTCATAATACACAACTTGTGGGTGAAAGGCCAAAAAAAAAAAAAAGCACATGGGTGACAGTACAATGCTTATTTAGCCAACAGCAATTAGTTAACATAAGTGAACAAATATCAGCTGAACAGCTAAAATGATATTGAGTCATAATCCTTGCTGGCTCTTCACTTATTTACCTTAGATCTGCAGTTCTACTATTATGGTCCAGTTTGTTTTTTTTCTGGGTAAAATATCTCTCCTCTCTCTTCTGCTCCCTTCACCTGCCACCCCCACACACAGCAGTGAGTTTCCCAACAAAAACACCCGGTGGGGAAAAAAGTTGAGGAGACAGTAAATGAGTGTCTCTGCAAATGCACAGTTACAATAAGCCTTAGTTAAAACAAAAATCAGTCCAGCAGTCAGAAATGGCCTTCTGTTTTCTCTCATTTGATGATGATGATGGGTCAGTGTCGCCTCTCCACACACACATTAATTTCAGAGCAGCACAGAAGTCTGAGCACGAACCTTTGTGCGTGCTTGTGCATGCCCTGATGCATCTGTTCTAAGTGTTATATGTGGAGTTGCGACACATAACGATAATGAGGCAGATTCAATTCATTATGGATCTCATAATAATGATATTAATTTAATGCATCACTGGGGAAATGAGATTTTAAAAATCACGTTGACTGGCGAGCTGAAGCTGCTCACTTTGACATCATCGTCCATTGGCACAACCATAGTGGATGCTGCAACCTAAACGGATGCACACCACCCCTGCCGGCAATGGTATTGGTTATTGGGGGTTTATAAGCAATCAGACTATAGAAAAGATTTGACAACTATACCAAAGAGATATTAATAACCTCCTGTCAGGGAGACCTCACAAGTGTACATATAGAATAGATATGCATTTACCAAGTAACACCTGCACCCGTGTTCATCTTGCAGTTATTCAAAAAGTTAGGCCCTGCATGTGCCCTAAAAGTTGTGGTGAGCGTTGTCGCTGAGTAACACTGAGGAGGCTGGCATATGGACATGCTTAGAACCTCAATTCCTGCAGTGTGCTTGTCTGAACAGAATGAACCGATTTTTCTCCTCCATTCAATTAATAGAGTAGAGTAGAGTAGAATCTTTATGGTCTTTGCTTTAAAAAAAAAAAAAATTAAAAAAAAGGAAAATAATTTAGTAGCTGTATGTTTGACAGCAAGATAAAAACAGACTTGAACATAAATATAAAAGAAGAGATAAATGCAGAAAAGGAATATGCAAAAAAGTAATAGTGCAACCAGATAAATTTTACCTCCACTTAACATTAAAAGCAGTGTGTGTTTTTGTGCCGACAGCTCTGCACCTGTACTGGCCTCGCAGCAGCGGTGCGGTAGTCCATTCTAACCAAAGTTAGAAGCTTTGGTTACATTTTCAACCAAGACGAAATAATTTTCAGTTGCTAAGCAACACCATTTGGGAATCCATCAGGCACTCCGGGTTATGGCCATCAGATCACTCTGGCACATCATCAACATTTATCTGAGCATGTTCATCTCCAATGTCTGGCATCAGTATTAGAAGTTTCACAAATGCTTGTGCTCATCATCTTTGTCTGTGGGTCATTCTCCTCCTTTTCTATACATGGACTCTCACACAGTCCATGTTGTTCACAGCCCACAGTGAGTTAAACTGTGCCGGCTGTTTCTTTGTAGCAGTGAGAATGTCTAATGAGTTCAACTGTAAACATAGCAGCGCTTTAATTAAAAGCATTTATACGAAGTCTGTTGAGTTGTCACAGTGTAACTATACTTTTTTAAAAAAAGAAAAAAAGAAAAAAAAAGGCCTTTTCTCCTCATTTTTTTAAAAAAATTACATGCAATGCAGAAATCCTGAAACATAGCTGTAAGTATACACAGGGCAATGCGTTAATGCTGAATGGAAAGTCTAGATGAATAAGTGTGGGTGTGAGCAATGACACCTGTAGTAAGTGGGAAGGCAGTAATTGGCAACAAATAGCCAAAGTACAGAAAAGAGAAGAGAAAAAAACATCTATAACAAATAATTTGAGTGAAATAAAAGTGGAGGGGAGGAAGCATGTGTCTACCAAAGTATGCGTGGCACCTACAGACTACCAGTGCAGTGCCATGCTGGGACCTAAAGCCGTGTGCAATCCTTGGGAAATGAATCACACCTTTATAAGAAGGGATATTTAGCCCCTTAGGTTAAATACAATTCATTTTTCTAATTGAGTTCATTGCGCTGTTCAGCTCTGACAATTTGCTACATGGTGCCTCTGCTCCAAAATTAAATGAGGACCCCAGAAATCTTTCTCTTTGTGCTTTGTGTTTTATTTAAAATCATCAGGCGGACAGCGTGGGCTCAGTCCACCCTATGTGACCTAACAAAGCAGGTAAAAGACACGGAGTGCAATGACACAGGCACAAAATTACCTTACTTCATGGCAGTCATGGGTAATTCAACATCACTAATACTTAACAGCTTTTTCCATTTTTCTTCCCCATAGACTTTTTTTTTTTTTTTTTTTGGACCGTTATGGGTCTGCTCGGTACTTCTGGAACTGCATCCAGTTCTCACACAGTGGGATATTTATGAAGTTTCTTTGTCCTCGTGGTGAAAGCGTGTAGCATGATAACCACCAGAGTAATAAAACTGGCAAACAATGATGATGTATCTAATAAAAGGAATTTAGTCGAGCTTTGTTAAATGCAATATCCTTTTTACTGCACGAAGTCTCAGGACATCTGTTTTACACAGCAGTCACAAACCATCCACATAAGGCATGACATTGTCGTTGACATGAGCTGCATGATTTGTGAGTTAAAACTGTAATTACCTCTTGCTACCTATTGCACCTTTTTAATATTACCTCTGTGCTGACACCTAGCACCCAGCATGATTGAAAGTAATGAAATTTAAACAGCTTTTTTTTTTTTTTGTTGCAGTCACCCCTTTACCCTTCTACAAGTAATCCTGGACTCCGTGAGTCAAGTCAGTTTTATTTATTATAAATAAATTTGCCCAGTCTGTAAGGTATACGATACCCTTTATGCCTAGACTTTTAACACGGGGCAGTTCTCATAACCCTTCCTCAATGAGGAGAGAATAATGAGTGTGCTCAGACCTCAAACTCACCGACAAACAAACTTGGTATTTAAAGTAGTGCTGTGGAACTTTTTTAAAATTATGTAGACCCCATTATATCAAAAAGATTTGTAGTCATTCTTAAAATAACTCCACTTTTATGAAAGACATCCTAAAAATGGACTTTTATTAGATTAGGGAACACCTTTTCCTCTCCAAGGACTCATGAGTTAAAATTGTACAATTTTATTAAAACTAAGGCCACATGAGAGATCACGCTGAAAGAGCTGCTGTTACTGAAGGTTTAATGCTTTTATGGAAGTGTGGATTTGTGAAAATAACTTTCCAACAATCATCGGGGGGGTGTTCCTTGGCTCCGAGAGGTCTGAATTTGTTCCATTTGTCTGTCCGAGTTAACACAAGCTTTAAGGTTTCTGACGTTTACCATGTAAATGCTTGCAGACAAATCAAAGTCAGTGAGTGCGGGAAGACGGTTAACTGTTAACATAAATGAGGCTGCTGGCTTTAGTGCGCAGTGGTAGCAGCGGCCTGTTGCTTGTCATTAGTTTTGCTTTAGAGCAAATGCAAAGCCTTGCACAGCGGTTCATTGTGAACGCGTTGAAGGAAACACTAGTGGAGAAAAATTAAAGCATCAGGCACCAACTCTTCAAACACTTCTGTCTTTCATATTGCAAACTCTAAGTAGTCTGGAATTTAAAAATGTGCTTCAAAACACATAATTTCCCTTCAGTTGACTGTTGATTTTCTATCAAGACCAGCTTCTGTGTGAACATCAGATTTATGGATCGTGGGCCCTTGATAATGCAGTGGATCTGGCAGTACACTTAAATCACCTATGGAGGCTTACAGTTTTGCAGCTCATTGACTCAGAAATAAAAGCATTTTGATTAATTGCCTGTCCTAATACTCTTAATGTGTACACACTAATGTATACAACCGGCCACCTTCTGTAGCCCCCGTTCTTCTCACTTAGGGCTCGTGTGAATGAAGTGTGTGTTGTGTGCTTTGCTCTAAAGCCATAGATAGATGGGTAGATAGATAGATACTTTATTGATCCCGCAAGGGAAATTATTATAGCAGGCATAAGGAAATACTTATCATTGTGCAGCCAGACATTTGGTCCTGAAGAATGAGTCATTAATGAAGTTTTGTGCCACACTGGGAATGGAATCAATTTGTGCTAAGTTGCATAGTTTGCTAATCAAAACTCTCATCTTCCCTCCATTGTCGAGCTGTCTCATGCTTTCGTCTCCTCTCTACCTTTTAATTGTTGCACACTTCTGCTGTTTTGGTGGACATGGACATTAAAATCTTAAGTCATTAACAAGCTGTCATTAGGATGGAACAACTTAACCCAGTGCTTAGTGCAGTGGTCTTTTCTTTTACTGCATACCTTTGTTTTTTTTCATTGATGTTCTCCATACTTTGTTTATGACCATCTGGGGTACAAAAATGTGTGTACACAGGTTGGAACTCTGCGGTTCTGCGGCAGCACCGAGTTTTCTGGAGGCCTGTGGGCCGGAGTGGAACTGGACAAACCGGAGGGGAAGAATGATGGCTCTGTAGCAGGGGTTCAGTATTTCGCCTGTCGAAACAAGCATGGTAAGTGATGCCTCAGTGCTTGAAAATAAACGCAGTGACCCACACAACTGCTGCCTTAATTAAATTCTAAACTGGGATTATCAACTGTGTAGGATCTAAAAGTACACAATATAGTATTTATGTTTTGAGCCCACAATAAATGGTGTAATGCTAAAAAGCAAAAAGCATATTGACTGACCAAAAATGGCTTTGTGCTGGTATCGTAGGGGCAGTTAGCCAGCTATCTGTAACTTAGCTACAGGGCATCTGGCATTGGTAGTTTCTTTATGTCATCTTTGTTGTTACATGATCATTTCAGGTACTAGTATATGCACTAATTACTGCTGTACAGCAAACATGATATATTTCACTGTTGTATGCACTATAACAGTCCAGGAATGTCTTGTGTATGTGTCATTGCCATTTTGTTCTGCACACAAATGTGAGAAACAGCAAGCTGACTGTGGTTCATGTGACGTTTCCTGGCCCTTTCAATAGTCTGGTCAGTTTTTCAGTGGTGTCTAATCTAACCATAGGAAATAATATTTGACCTTTTGGCCAAATGTCAGTGAATTCAATCTGTTTTCAGCATTTAAAATGTGTCTTGGCACAGAAAATGTGTTTCATGCTGCTCTTTTATGTATTGAGATTATCCTCATTCTGTATGTCTTGTCACCTATGATATTCTCACTTGGTTATGCTTAAAACCTTTTCTTTTTTTCACAGGAATTTTTGCTCCCCTGTCCAAGATAAGCAAATCTTTGGAAAGACATAAAACCAGCACCACAAAGATGACTACTCCCATGCGTCCCCCTCGTCGCATTGACCTGTCCCGGATTACTTCTAAGATTAACACAGGTGAGGAATGACTGATAAACGTGTTACTGGCTAATTCAGAAAATCAGTGTTGGGTCTGCAGTCAGCTTCTTCTTGCGACAGATGTTACAGCATTTATAAAAACTGTCTGTTGAGTGAGCTTCGTTCGTATGTCGTTATGTCGTTTCATTCTTTGATGGACACAGTGCTCAGGTCCTGACAGGCTCCCTTAAACACTGCAAAAACGACATGTGAGGTTGGCGTTGTTGTTAAAATTAAGGCTTACCTCAGAATCTCTGCCATAAAGAACTCTCATAAAAAAGGCTTAAAATGATCAAAACCTGAACTACAAAGACAGTGAACCTGACTAGCTGGAGGAGCCCTGGGGCAGGGATATGTGTGAACTTTTATCAGAGCAGGTGAAAAAGATTTTACAAGGGCAGGCATTTCCTCATGTCACAGATAAACTAATGTACAGTTCCCCGGATACTTCATACCATATTAATAAAAATCAAAAGAGCTGTACTAACTTCATAGAGACCAAATATTTTCAAGTAATAGCATTAGTCATTTACACAGCTCCAAATATTATTGAAGCCATTGAAATGTTGGAGCCCTCTCACTTGAAGGGGGGTCAGGACAGTACACTCAGAATAGAAACTGAGGTCCTTTGTGGGTCCTTGAACAAATGCTGGAAAAAAGCATCATACAGTAGTGGTGCATCAACTCTAAGCATTTATTTATTGGCACATTTTGATGTATTGAGGACTGAAGGCAAAAACTCCCTTGAAAGCAATAAAGGTAAAAGGCTGAGGGTAGCCAAAAAAATGCAATCCAGTCCAGCTGTTTGAAGTGTATTATATTTTAGTGCTCAGATGATGTTGCCCTTTTTTTTTTTTTTGTGTGTGAAACCAGATGATTGCTGGTTGGTAGGTTTATTTAACCAAATCAATATAGTGGCATTTCTGTCAAACAGATGAGCTGTAATTTCAGCATTATTCAATTCAATTTAATTTTAATTATATTGCACCAAATCACAACAAACTGTCACCTTAGGGCGCATTTTATTGTAAGGTAAAGACCCTACGATAATTACAGAGAAAACCCAACTGTCAAAACGACCCTCTGTGTTCAAGCACCTGGAGGAAAAAACTCCCTTTTTATCAGGAAGATTGTTGGAGCTGAGGGGAGAGAGAGACAGGACAAAAAGACAGACTGTGGAAGAAGAGGCTTCATGGAGGCTTGTGCTGTGCATTAGTTGTCTGCATTATCTGATTAGTCAGTTCAATGTATTTGAACATTATACCCAGTTTTCATCAGTCAGACCCCTTCACTGACAGTAATAAAGATGCATTGCCAAGCTGTCGTAGTTGCCTCTAATATTATTGATCTGGCAAGTCAAAAAGCAATGCAGATGTTCACTGGCTTTGCTTCTATTTAGTTAAATACCACTGCTAACCAAATGTACTTATTGTTGTATTTGTTGTAGATTTTTTTTTTCGTGACACTCATTCTACATACAAAACTGGTGCCCATACTGGCACGAGTTTCTTTTAGCCTTCTGTGGAAGAACTAACTGTGTTCAGTTGATGCCATCAGCTGCAGTTATGACTTCAGCCTCCCTGTTTTGTGCTAAAAATAGTCTTTCTCAACCTTCCTGCCCTGTATGAGCCATGCCACTGCACTGAAGGATTTATAGCATCTGTGCTTTCATAGTAATCTTATTAATCTTATTCTTAATACTTTGAAAAGTAGATCTTGAACCAGTGCCAAAGGACAAGGCAAAAATTGCTGACTGCTGACATGACTTAGTGCTTTCATTCCTCAGATGCTTCAATTCCTCACTGTTGACGTCTGCAGTCTAGTCCCTACAGAACATTGTAGAAACTGTGTCGGTATGGTTTTTGGGTTTTGCTACCTACGGGGCTTATGGCTGTATTGTTGTTGTTGGTGTAATACTCAGAGGTCTTGAAGGCCACTTGATTTGGACGTGATTGGAATTGCAGACCTGAAAGGCCTTTAGAATTCGATGATTGATAGTCCAATTAAGCCGGATTTAATAACTATGGCATAGACAGGCTGGATAGGCTGGCAGCCATTCATCACAAAGCGCATGTGAGTGTTTTGTGTACCATGCAATGCATGTGAGGCCATGTTTCTCTGCGCCTTCACGCAGCTAGAACTAGACTAATTTATGACTACACACTTCGTTTTCAGGGCTTTTTCAGCCATGTATTGCCCAAACTCTGAGCCACCCGTGTTCCTGTCCCACTGGATCTGCAGTGCAGACTGCTTGCTCGTGTTGATCTATAAATTGAATGGGTCTTTGTGGAGCTGCCTTGTCTCACTAACCTGGGGAGACAGACATGGCAGAGTGCCAGGCTGGCCCCTCTTGGAGTGTGTCAACTATAGCTCAGGCCTCAAAGGGTATTGAGAACATAGACAACTGCACAAAGCCACCTCTGCTTAATTCATAAAGCCTCATAAAGCCTACAGTCTGCCACTTGAAGTGAATGCCACTATGTGGAAGGGATAGATAGCTCTATCTACCAGGAGGTCCCTGCGAGCTAAAGGTCAAGTGACAAGAAATGTTTGGTATTCTGAGCTGGAATTTAGTCTCTTCTCTGCAGTTCAGAGGAAAGACACAACTCTGTCTCTGAAGGGAGCGTTTCCCAGCTCCCCCTAAATGTTAACTGAAATGGCAATCAATAAATACCAGGTTGATTTGAGATTTTTCTAATGACTTTTCAAAGAGCAATATAATATTTAAACATGGATGCCCTGTTAGTGGCTAGAAAGAAAAATGAGACAGTTTTATGTACCTGTTGAATCCTCATTAGATGATTTTTTTTTTTTTTTTTTACTATTGGTAATATCATTAAAGCCAGTTTTTGAAGCCAGGAATCAGACTGCTGAGGCCCATGCCTATGACTGCTCCCCAATCCACAATTCACTGGACCTCTACTGTATGGCTCCTTATGCTCACAGGAGGGTGGTCCCATGTGGCTCATTTGAGCTGGGTTTGGCTGGTCCCAAGGGGGAAAGGCCTGACCACCAGCCAGTCATCAACAAGTGCACCCCCCAGGTCTGACTCCCAGCTGGGGCCTGGGGTGTCTTTCCCCTGCCCGAAGTGTCTGGGTAGCTTTTTCTGTCCTGCAATTTTATTCCTCTTGGGATCCCCAGGTGAGGTTTTTCAGGGTTATTCACCTGGAAGGAGAACCTGGGACACACATAAGAGACACACTAGAGGGGTCCTGTCTCTCAGCTGGCATAGGAATGTGCTTGTTTTCCCCTTTAAGAGCCGAGGCTTTAGCTGGGGACATCTGATTAGGCTTAAAACTTTCCTTTTTGATCAAGCTTATAGTTAGGGCTGGATCAGGTGACCCTGAACCATCCCGTAGTTATGCTGCTATAGGCCTAGGCTGCTGGGGGGTTCCCACAATAGACTGTTTCTTTTCATTCACCTTATTTACTTTGTTTATACTCCATTCTGCCTTTAAATAATTAATTGTTATTAATCTCTGGCTCTCTTCCACAGCATGTCTTTTCTCTCCCCTCAGCCCAACCGGTCACGGCAGATGACCCCCCCTCCCTGAGCCTGGTTCTGCTGGAGGTTTCTTCCTGTTAAAAGGGAGTTTTTCCTTCCCACTGTCGCCAAATGCTGCTCATAGGGGGTCGTTTTTGACTGTTGGGTTTTCTCTGTATTATTGTAGGGTCTTTACCCGCAATACAAAGCACCTTGAGGCGACTGTTTGTTGTGATTTGGCGCTATATAAATAAAATTGAATTGAATTGAATTGAATCTGGGCATCTCTGCTTAGACTCCCCCAGTGAGCCAGGCCTTGAAAACAACAAAGCATTGCAACCATAAGCTATAATATATTTAAAGTCAGCAAACAATATAAGAAGCTGAAAATAATAGTTTGCTGCTAAAAACTTGTTAAAAGACAATTACATGCATTTCTGCAAGAAATGCTGCTTTTCATTATGTGTTGAATCAGTCTTAAGGTCTCTTTTGAAGTACTTTGGTGTTCACTGTCATTTAGGCCTTTGTGTGCGCATAACTGCTTGTCTCAGCATGTTTTTTTGTAATTGTGTGTTGGAGTAAATGAAAAGTCAGCTTCAGTATTCTTGTATCATTTACAGTCTGCAATGTCAGGCTGTCCTTTATTTGCATTCCTTCACTCTCCTGCTTGTGCTTTATCGTTTTCAGTGTAGCAGTTTTGGCTCTGCCTTTGACGCAGCCACTTTTGGAGGCGCTGCACTGTGTGTCTTCATAGCTTCATTTAACATTCTCCTCATTTGAAATTCTTTTTTATTTATTCTAACTTGATAGACTTCATAAACAGCATTTCTAGGGCTCAAGTCAACAAAGCAAAATCTTGGTCGACTGAAATCGTACCCACTCTTCAACGCTTGATTTATCACTGGCGAGGGTGGGTGATGAAAAGTTCACTCTAGACTTGTTGGCCATCTGTTTTAACAAAGTGCGGTCACACCGGCAACCAGCAAACTAATTGACAGCTGGTGTCAATTTGTTTGGACCCTTCTCAGAGTAAAAGTTCAGTTAATTTAAACACTAATTAAGCCAGTTTGGGCGAGTTCAAAGTTGCAAAAACACGTCTTATTTTCTATTTATTTATTTTATTCCCACCGGTAGATTGTTCGTCCTGCTTCCAAAGCTAATGCAGGCTATTGATGCACCACATGAAAGTAACACTGGAGACTGAGAATGAGAGTTTGCTTGGATAAGAGCATATCAACCAGTCAATCCTGTGTCTGCTGTGTGTGTTTTTGCACAGAGTTTGGACAAATTGACCTGACGTTTGATTAACTTTTTCCGTTTTGGGGGGGCTGCTTTACATGCAAACACTTGTGTTGACAAAGTTCCACTTATGTTGTTTTCAGTATAAGTGCTTTTTATTTATTTATTTATTTTTTGACAGTCAGGTTGCTCAGGCACTTCCTTAAACAGATACAGCGGGACACCAATACAAATTATTCAGTTAGATTGATAGGCTCCTTAGTTCAGCCAATTTAACCTGCCAGACTACACAATCTTAATACAATTTCCAGTTGTCAACGTGGCTTTTATTTATCAGTGTTGTTATCTGATGAGTAATGCTTCGTGTGTCTTTTTGTGTGTATATGTGTGTGTCTGGGTTGAAAGGTTTATCGCCTTCTGTTAAAAAAACACCTGATAATCAAAAAAGTCCATCTGGTCCTGCTCAAGGCACAGAGGGCGACACCTCAATCGTAAAGACAGGTACTGCAGTTACAGCTGAGCTGGCTTTAATGCGCTGAGAATGCAGTGTTGGCAATGTGTTTGAGCTTTGGTTAAAAGTGGGGGAATTGTTCGAATCCTACTTCCTCATCTGTGTCTGATAAGTAGTGCACCTTAATACTTGAATCCAGCATCGTAATCCATCTGTGTAAATGTCTTTTTAAACAAAGAACTGCCCTTCCTAAATTAAAGGGATGCTTTGATAAACAACTGTGTGTAATGCATTTGCAAGTGATGCATAAATTATTGATGAAAAATCCATGTAGTGTCCTATGTGCATGGAGCATGCAGGCAGAAGTGACAGCAGCTTTTTGTCTGTGCTGAAGTCCACTAGCCAAGGCTTACAACTGAAAACAACTTTTGGGAAAGGCTGGGAAGTTCCTCTCCCATTTTTTCCATGTTTCAATTCGTTTGTAGCTGAATCATCCCTTCTTAAGACAGTCTGGCACTGATTTAATCAATTAGCCTCCAAGAGTCGGGCACTTAATGAACTAATGGCCTGTAAAGGTCTGTGAAAGTTAAAAGCTTAATGAGGTCCTGCGTCCAAATAGCTTCTTAAGAGTGAAATCGGGCGTCCTCGTCCTCCATCTCATTCCCCTGTGTTGGGAGGGGATTAGCATGTTGCCCTTTAGTTGGAGCTCGGTACATGCAGCTGCAAAAGAGTGAGCTTGCTTGATGTGTGCTGCCTTAGATTGATGTGACACAGCTACTTAGTTTTTTTGGGGGAAAAAAAAAATGTGGTAATTGCCTGGATCCCGTTGCTGTAGGCAGTGTCACACATGGAAGAATAAAATGGAGAATGAATAATGGACTGAGCTTCATTATCTCAGTGGCATTAGAGTCACTGATACAGGTCCAAATGGAGGGATGGTAGATTCATTATTAAGAATTTGGTGCCGTGTGATTTGGTGCTGTGTGATTTTTAGATATAGTGAATAACAACGTAGACAGGTAATGTCCCAGCGAAGCCTAGATGCAGTAGTTGATATGCCATTTTGATTTATGAGTAGCATGTACGTGGCAGTATGGCTGTCTTGGTGTGAATTAATTATTAATTTGAACTTTCGAATTTTTCTGCTTTGGCCAGTTTTTTTTTTTTTTGGCAGGGTTTCTTTCTCTAAATTACCTGTTCCTGCATTGCACCCTCAGGCATCCTCTCCCGCTCCCTCTCCTCTTCGTCCTCTTCTCTGGACTCTCGACACGGACCGGGTGCCCGACCTCGTCCACTGCCAAGGCAACGCCTTCCTGCCAGGCAGCGACGGGAGCGCGTTTCCCCGAGTCCCAGAACAACACCTTTACCAGCCCTCCGCTCTTCTTCTGGCACCACAGCAGTTAACAGTGCAGGTCTGATCATTATATATTACTGGATTTCTGGATTTTCCCATCATAATGCAAATTCAACTGTATAAAATTGACAGAAATGATGATCACAGTAGACAAATGGGCTTCCTCTCTCTCCCAGGTTTTCGAAGCCGAACCCCCTCAGGTAGTAGCTCCTTGTGTGATAGCTCCGAGGTGCGCCTGGGGGAGAGGGTGCTGGTGGTTGGTCAGAGAACCGGGGTTGTCCAGTTCTATGGAAAAACCAGCTTTGCTCCAGGTCAGAGGTTAAAATAAATGCTTGCATAGGATGTGGCTAATTTGCAATTGACAAGTCGCTGAGCATGCTGTGTCTTTAGTTTCTGAGTGCAATCCACCCCCTGCAAGTCACGTCCGGTTTTAAAGCACAAAGATGGAGAAAATGTGATGTCACACTGGCTGCATCACTGTTTTATATAGAGCCTATTATTCTCTGTTTGATACTGGCATTTATCATATCAGCCGGACAGCACTTTAGTCGCATTCTCAAATTATCAAGAAAAATATGTTTCTCAGCTTAATAACTCTGAATTTATCAACTTTGCTCCCAAATTATAAGATGTAAATTGTTGTGAACTTTGCAGTGTGAATGAATAATGTTCTCATCCTGTGGTGTCAAATACTCTGCTGTGTCAGAGGCAGCTGGCGTGGCAAATATGCACACAAGCTGTTGTTTGGTGTCACTGCCATTAGCTGCACTAATATCGTGTGCTGAGACACCGGTCCTGTTTAAAAAAAACAAAAAAAACCAATACAGTCTGCCTTTGTAGGTGGAGAGGTCACGATGCTTTCTGTCACTGGTTTATTTAATGCCCTGGGAATGATACGGTACATGGAGGCACGCAGGATAATTCATAAAACTCTAATTTTTAAGGAATGTCTTAAAAATTTACTGTAAATAAATGTCAGTAGTGTTATGGTTCATATTGTGCTGCTTTCTTGTCTGTTTGATTGTATCCTGCAGTTAAATGGTATTTTCTGGAGGAGACTGCTAAATGTTTTTTATCCTGGAATACATATATATGAATAATTTAATAGCATACTAAGGTAAATGTGCTTGGAAGGTGTAAGCAAAATGATGGGATTAAGTAGAAAAAAAAACTCTAGAAAAGGCTCAGTATTGGGGATATGACACCTTGAATTTAGAAAGTACTTTAACAAAGAGAACTTCAAAGCCTAAAATATTAATTATCCTTTTAATAAACCATGTCTGTCCTTATTTAGCTGTTTTCAGGGCTGACATAAAGAATTAAAGTTAATACAGTTTTCTTTAATGTACCTGTCCTGTGTGTAAGTGACATTCTGGTATTTTTATATTATATTATATTCACTGAAATGCAACAAGAGAAAGGAAGAGAGTTTATCAACCTAACATGATGTAAAAACAAAGACCGGCTTTTCAAAAATTCAAGGTTGTGTTTTTGGGTTCCTCAGTGAAATCACATGAATAATTGAACCCAATCAAGGAGAAACGGTTTTGTCTTGAATTGTTGAACTTTTTGGAACTTTTGAGAGTTTATTCTCTGCTGATGACTCACATGGACAAAGATAAAGATAAAAAGTGAAGCTCTGCTGCTCTCTTTTCTTTCACCTTGTATGAACTCTGCTGCATTCTCATTCTCAAGTTATTGCAGAGGGAATCCACGAGTTCAACAGAAGATACTTCGAAAAAAATTAAACTTGAAGAAGCTGCTGCTGAACAGAAAGCCATCGAAACCCAAACAGAAAACAGCTCACAGTGTTCATTAATATTTAGGCAGTAGTTCTGCCCCAGCACCAGTCATGTATGAATAAATACTAATGTATCTCACACTGCTGAGGATCACGTTTGAAGGGATTTCAGTCTTAAGTTTCCTTTGATACGCTTAAATCAGTGTTAGCAATGCTCTGTTATCTTACTGCACCGAGCACTGCACTTCCATACCAAAAGCAGCAGCAGCTGTTCTTGCTGAAAACTTCACAGCAAATTCAGTTGTTTTTAGCATTCTGTCCATATCTTCATCTGGCACTTGCAAGGTGTCTTAAAGTCCTCATAAAGCGAAAGGAGAAAGATATTCTGAACTTTGAGGAGTTGCATCATTTTACACGGCAGTGAATAAAAGTTTAAGGGGTAAGCAGTTACTTATTTAGGAGCTACCCAAGAGGGAGTGCTGCCCAGTGAAATATTGGCACTGCGAAATCTTCTAATTTAGGGCTAGCGCTCCTATTCAGAGGTTTCCAGTAAACACTGACATGTGAATGCCTCCACGAAGCAAATCCCCCTCCAACCACTCAAGTGTTTGTATCATGGATGTATTATCCATGTCAGTGGTTCCCAAATGGTGTGCCTTAAGCCAAGTGTGGGGATTTTGCGTCAACCAAAAATTATTATTATTGTAGCTGGAGAAAAAAGTAAAAAATGTTTTACTACATTTGTACACATCGAGTACCCTGATAGTGAGGAAGATGGATTTTTATAAGAGATAAAAATCACATAAATCTACTCATATATTTAAAAAAAAAAAAAAAAATTACTATAAAGGTATCAGCTGGGCCTGGGATGCCACTGGCCTTTAGACTAAGTACAACATTTGTGGGGATCAGTTAACTAATGCCAAATTAAAGCAGCAGTTGGAAACCAAATATTGGCTGCTGTAAAGTGCTGTATTTGAACTGAAGGCAGCAACAACATTTTATTTTATTTTTTTGTGAACGTGTCTGATAACGGGTGGCAGGTTAGTGGAGCTTACTGCAAAGCAAAAAAAAAAAAAAAGTAAAAATTGTAGCTGCAATGCTCAAAGTGGCTTAATCTGAGAGAGCCATCACTGGCATTATTCCATATTATTTTATGCAGGTATGAATATGGGTTTCATAAACTTGGTGTCTCCTACATGTTTGCAGCTTATTGTTTGCTGCTGGAGGGAGAGCACATCAGTTGGTTGTTGATAGTAATCGTGTGAATTTGGGCTTGAACCAAAAAAAAAAAAAAAAAAAAAAAAAAAACTTAAAATATTTATAACTAAAATGTAAAACATGTATTTTTTTTCCTGCAACATCAAGATGAGAAAAAGACCGGCTTACAGTATAAGACAGCTCTGTTTTTTGACCGCCTTACAATCAGTGAAAGAGACGATGATAACATAGATGCAGTTATTAAGATTTTTTTTTTTTTTTTCTGTCATTCAGTCCAAAATCTTTGGTCATGATTTTTTTTATTTTGAAGGTGCATCCCTCATTCATTAATTTGTCTGCTGACATTGTTAATTTCCAGTCTCTCTGTGCAGGACTCTGGTTGGGCATCGAGCTGGACAAGCCGAGTGGTAAAAACGACGGGTCAGTGGGAGGAGTGAGGTACTTCAGCTGTCCACCAAAACATGGCGTCTTTGCTCCTCCGTCTCGTGTTCAGAGGTGAGTGCGTACCCTTTAAGGTAGCTGAAATTTTCTTCTGAAGATTAATGGTCCCTTTTTGGTTTTTGCCTGTGAGCGTGCACAGAAGTAAAAAAAAAATGATTTCTCAAACAAGAATGTTTTCTAAATGATTAAAAAGTTCAGAGCAGATTTGACAATAGGCTCAGAAACCCAGAGGTTGCATTTCATTGCCTTCATCAATACATTTAATGGCACTAATGAGCTCCTTTGACAGTGTCATTTGTGCAAGTACTGACATATTTGATTTTGCCCTCTGTGCGGCTGCGTAACAGTGCTTCTCTGAACTGGTGATTAACTCGAGTCAGAGTCGTCAAATGTGAAGCCCAAGGCTCTCTCCCAGCAGGACTTCTCTGTTTAATGTGCCACCTAGTAATAAGCCAAATGCCGTCAACTCTGCTTTTAAGTATTGATTATGGATAATGGATACGTGAGGGAGGTTATATTTACCCAGCAGTGTGTGGAATATATGAACAAGACATCACTTTAAAATGCTGCATTTATTCAAATGCAAGGCAGATTTTATTAGTGATGTGTTCTCAGTCTGACTTTAGATTTTACTGTGGAACAGAGAGAGATTGTGACTTTGGCTACTTGTAGGTCACGTTTAAGAGTGCTACTAAAATGCACACGGCCATGTTGTGTCAATGTAATTGTGGTGAAGTAGACTGCTTATGTGAGACTGTTGGATGAGCAGTGTGACATGTTTCATCCTCCCTTCAAAGTCAGTTGTTTTGTGATTGCTCGGTTTTATCCTAATGTTTGATTAGCTTTTGGAGTTGTTTGTTCGTGTGTCCTTGATGTCTTTAAAGATATGGAAGTGTGTGATTGCTCTTGAATAATCTTCGATCACAAGATCACTCATCAGATATCTGTCTGCACTGTGGGGGTGGAGACGGGAAAGAAAAGTTTTTATGTTTTAACTTTAAATAGCTAGCAGAGAGAGAATAAATTAAAGAACTCAGCATTCCGGATGGAATTCAAAACAGTTTTAAACTGTCTTAATTTAGAACCTCATTTTATTTTTATTTATAAATATCTTTGAACCTTTATACATCATCATTCATCATTCAGTGTTGTTTTCAGTGCCGGATGTTGTTGATAGTTGTTAGTGCTGCTATCATAGATTTCCCTTGAAAACAGGATTAAAGGTTTATTGTGAAAATGAAATCAGAATTGTGGTTATTTTGATATTGAGATTATGAATATTTATTGGTCATTGACCTTGTATAAACTTGTCGGTAACACAACGGACTGAAAAACTCAACAACAAGATCCGCACACTTACGCTGACTCCAGATGAAACCACAGTGTCCTTCGATGAGGTCTCGTCGTTCACTACAACCGAGGCAGTGGAGACTGTCAGGAAATGCTTCTTACACAACAGAACCAGCTTTACCCCGATCACATTTGTACACTGTTAGCCTTACTACCACATATTTCATATACAACAAGGGTTTCTACAGACAAAAGCATGGCTGCACAATGGGCACCCATTGTAGCCAACCTTTACATGGAGGAAGTGGAAAGTAAATCTCTGTGCTGGTACAGATTTGTCAATGACACCTGGGTCAAAATCTAAACCCAAGAAGTAGAAGTCTTCACTGACTCAGTGCATAAAAACATTAAGTGCACCAGGGAGGATACCAAGGGTAATAGGTCATCATTCCTGGATTGTGCTGTGCAGCTGGGCAGTGTCCTGCACCAGGAGGAACCCAGGGCCCAGTGCATCAGCATACAGTCTGACAAGGTCTGAGGATTTTATCCTGTACTTAACACTTACTGTTATGTCCCTTTAAGGATATGGTTCTCCAGACCATCACTGACACAGTGTCAAATGGCAATGTTGCAGGAAGCATAATGTTGCCATGTCATCTCTAGACTCTGTCTGTGAAACATGTGCTTAGTGTGAACCTGCTCATCTGTGAAGAGAACAGGAGTTCATTGGTGGACCTGCCAGTTCTAGTGTTCCCTGGCAAATGCCAATTGACCTGCATCTGCTGGGCTGTGACCACAACTCACGCTTAAGAATGTAGGGCCCTCATGCCATGCTCATGGAGTCTCATTCCAACAGTTTGGTTGGAACCATGCACATGAGCAGCCCCCTGGAAGTCATCTTCTAGGGTTCTAGCAGTGCTCCTTGTGTTTGTGCTCACACAATGAGACTGTGCAGCGACACAGCAAACTGCCCTGTGGCGCCACATATGAATGTGCCATCCTGCAGGAGCTGGGCTACCTGTGCAACCTGGATGGGCTACAAGTACTGCAGGAAAAAAAAGGAGAGGGCAATGGGTCTGTAGTCACAACAAGCAAAATTATTACCTTTTGGGGGTTGTCTTGTTGTGTCTCCAGTGCATCTATCGTCATTTTAAATTTCATTTACATCAAAGCAAATTAAAGTGAAATGGATTTATTATGGACAGGCTGGCGACCTGTTCAGGGTGTACCCTGCCTCTCGCCCTATGACAGCTGGGATAGGCTCCAGCCCCCCCCCGCAACCCTGAACAGGATGAGCGGAAGCGAATGGATGGATGGATTTATTATGCTTTTGTCCTTACTGGACAGATTTCTATCCCTGAAGTGTAACTGACTTTGTGTTATACTACAATATTCAGGTGTTCCCTTAATTTAATAATTTTAGGAACCACGCCTGCAGTCTCAAACCCAAACACATAAGTGTCAGACACATGCTCTAAAGGAAGGACGTGCCCTGAGTTTATGATACAGGACAAAATGCGAGTGTCCTTTTAAAGAGAGAATATGGCACAGTGATTGTTTCCATGATCATCTTGGGAATCGTTAGGGGGGGAAAAAAAAGTTTAATTACACCCCCCCACCCCACCATTTGCATGTGTGTGTGAGAGGGAAAAATTGTAAAGCCCTTTGTGTAGCTAAGTACAGTCCAATGCATAACAAAGGCAAATTCCAGTGGAGGCCTAATTAATATATGTAAGATCTGCTGCCTGGGATACATATGCACAAAGCCACTTAGTTATTCATTGCATGCATTGTTTTGTTTTTACTTCCTTTACTTTCTTTCTTTTCTTTTTTTTTGAAATGGATTAAAGGCTGTTGACCTTTTTATTGGATGGTTCATTAAAAGCACAGTGTGTCAAGTGTATTATGTGTGTCATAACTTAATAAAAGCCATTACAGCCTAAAAAGCAGCTGACATCAGAAATACTAAACATGTTTATTGTAAAGGAGTGGGCTTTACGAGAACTCATGTACTGCTGGTTAAATTAACACTTTTAACCTTTATTTCTGGGAGTAAATGCCACTTGTGCTTCATCTCTGTGCAGATCTATGCAGATTTTTTTTTGAACTCTGCTTATTTCTTCCATAAAAAGCTGTTTTTTTGGGAAGTTGGCTGCTGTATTTTTTTTTCCTTGTCATCCTTTATTCATTTCCTTTTCCTCTCTCTTTTTCCCCCTAATTAACTCCAGGGTACAAAGTATGCTCAGCTGAGCACATGCTTTCCTGCTGTCAAATCAAGAATATCACTTTCTCTCCATCCAGGAACTTGCTTCTCCTCCTCCTTTCTTTTTCTGTCAGCAGCTATCACAGTCTATTAGGATGAAAATGCCCCCCCCCCCCCCCCCCCCCCCCCAAATTCCCAATCCTCTTCACACACTTTCCTGTTTTCCAGTTTTTCCTCATTTGCTGTTTGGCACACTGATGTTTAATAGCTTCCAAAATTCTAATGTCAGCTTAAGAAAACCTTAATAAGCAAGACAGTTTATCAGGCCAGGCAGCCAATCTGTTGTTGTTTGTTTGTTTGTTTGTTTTTTAAGTCAAGCTGTTTTCAGAGAGGTGGCCATTATCAAAAGCACACCCAGTAAACTTAATGTGCACTGGTATTTGAAGAGAACCAATTATCCTGTTTTTTTTGTTGTTGTTTTGCTTTATTTTTTCTAATTTGGTGTCATTTATACACTATTGAAATGGTGTATGCATACATTAAACATGGCCTAAGTTTCAAATAATGAGGTCATGTGTGAATAAACCCTAATGAGCCAAAACTCCTGGATCCGTCTGATGTCAACAAGATGGGAAATCCTTTTATGGTAATTTTAGGCACAAAAAGCTCCACCAAAGCCATTCAAGAACTAACTTCTGTTACTTAAATCTGTACAGTTAGTTCGAAACCAGTGTCATCAATTTCTGTGGTGACAGGGACATAAAAACCACATTTATGGAATCACCTGTCAAATCTGATGTAAAACAAAACAAAAAAAAACCCATCAAACGTTTGGTGACTTTCTCCCCCCAAAAAGGTTAATGAGACCCATCACCGATGAGGATGTTCTCCCGGGATCGATGAAAATAGAAAAAAAATATTTAGAAGTCAGGGTAACATTACAGCTCCATTTTATAAGAGAAACCCTTCATCAGACATTTTATTACCTTCTGCAAAACGTTTTTGCCCTAATTTGAAGGCCTTGCCATAAACTTTTATCTAAATACTTTCAGTCACCCCTGGGTTAGTAAAGATGCTTTGCATATTCCAGCAAAAATACTTTTTGTTGACCACATCCTAGAATAGACACAAAAAGTCTTTTAAAAGTACATACTGCACTCTTGTTCAAGGGTGTGTACTATATAATGTCTTTATACAATCTATAACAATGAGCAGATACAATGCATACTTACTCGGTATTCACATCATATTATACTTGTGTGAACAGGAATATCACTGCATAATGCACCCATACTACATAATCTGCTGATATCAATGCATAGTGCTTGTTTTACAGTTCAGCAATATTGCTGAGCAGTAGGTATGGCTTTACGATTGCTCAATGATGAGTCATAGTCAGTACTATTTATGGCCAGGAGGCATCCCTCACCAACATGCTCAGCCAATCAGAAGTTGGCATAACAGGCTAATCAATAAGACTGCAGCCTAGAACCAATGTTACTATAAATAGACTGACTCTTTATTTAGATATTTTCCTAGGCCAGTTTCTAGAAATGGGGAAACCCCACTTTCTCCATTTCAGTCAATAATGGTCAAGTAGGTACAGACTATCATACAGCAGAATATGATCAGGCTAAACCAATCAGGTATGAGAAAGAGGATGCATATCATTAGCATATATTCTCATAGCATTAGCAGCCTGAAATCCTCCATGTTGTTTACTCTCTACTTCAGGTAAATACAGCCAAAGTGTACAAAGTTACAGAGCGGGGTCACTGAGTGCTGAAGCATATAATAAATGCAGAGTTCCAAACTACCTCTGGCATTAACATCAGCACAAAAACTGTGTCCTGACAGCTTCATGGCATGAGTTTCCAGGACTGAGCAGCTAAATATAGGTAGTCCAGTACTTTTGCCCGTACAGTAAATGTAGTAAATAATAAATGCTTGCCACCACACACACGAAACTGTTCTGTGTCACTGCAACAACATGACAGGGAAATTTGTTTCTTGGTTAGTGTTTCAGAATGATCCCTTCCTGTAGTTCTCTGTCACTGGCTCCACCTGCCTGCTGCTCAGGTCTTCTGTTTGTTAGGGGCAGAAAGCTCACTTAAAAGCACTGTGTCCTCCCATGGTGTTTTAGACAGTGGATGAACTGAGGAGTGCAAAGAGTGAAAGAGTGCGTTATCTCGTTCTGGTAGAACTCATTGAGGATCACTGTGTGCTTCTTTTTGCAGGATCCACGGATCTGTTGATTGTCTTTCAGAGCTCACTTCCTCACGCCTCAGTCATCCTTTAAGTGGTGAGACTTCTGCCTTCATTGCAAACTGTGAACTATTCGAAATGTGACTCTGCATTTATTATTCTGGGTGTCTGTGTGTGAGCACTTGACTCTTGTTTTTGCTATGCAGGGACAATTCGTCGCAGTTTCAGCACATCATCGGCCATCGCCACTCCGAAGGAGACAAACAAAAGAAGCCCTGTTACCAGGTGTGCCTGTCTTTCCTGCATATTCCTCGCATTATTCCCTCCCCAAGCTTTCCAGCTTTATCCTAATCCCCTGCAGCAATGACTGAATCAATACTGATAAGAAGCAGTGGTATTAGTCAGCAAAAGGTTCCTTTAAATGGCCAGCGCATGATTGTGGTTATAATGAGCAGGGAATTGAAGATCAATCCCTCAAACACCAAGCTCCCATGAATCTCCTGCTTGCTTATGATTTATTCTGTCACACTGCCTGACTTTTCTCATAAATCTTCCTTGCTGTATTTTTTTTTCTCCTCTATTTCCACAAACATACAAAACAAATCAAAACAAAAAAGGAGTCGTTCCAACCCTCACCGCCGGCGTTGGAGCACCCTCAGTGGGGGCAGTGGAAGTATTCCTGGAAGCACTGCAGGCTCCAGTCCCTCTCCAGGCTCTGACGGACAGGTCCGCCTCCACATGGGCATGCAAGTCCTGCTGAGCAGTGCCAATGAGATGGCAGTCATCCGTTACCTGGGCACAGCAGACTTTGCCCCAGGCCTTTGGCTGGGTCTGGAGCTCCGAAGCCCCAAGGGCAAGAATGATGGCTCAGTGGGGGGCCGTCGCTACTTCAGCTGTCGACCCGGCCACGGTGTACTGGTTCGCCCCAGCCGTGTCACTTATCGTGGCATCAATGGTTCACGCTTGGTGAATGAAACCAGCTGAGGCCTGCAGGACGCTTTCTGTTTATAATCCACTCAAAGCAAAAAATTTTAAGTGTAAACTTCTCCATCATTGCATTGTGCATTAATGTTTTCAGTCATATACTCTTGTAACAGGACTAAAACCACTTAGTAAGTACTTATTTTATGAAAATGTAAAGGACATAAAAGCACTTTATAAAGTTAACTTTAAATTCTTAATAGAATTTGTTTGGCATGGTGGGTAGGCGGGTGAGGGGGTCTTAATAAGACATTAAACGCTGCACTACTTTAAATCTGATTGCACTGGCAAACATGGCTATGATAGATTAGAACAGGATAAAGTGGATAGTATGCATGTCCACAAGTGAAAACTTTTTCTATACCCAAAGCTAATTTTGATCACATCAAATGAGATTTTTATCAGATAATTTAAGTGGTAACGTAGTCCACTATCTAACCAAAAGAGTGCATGCGTTTGTGTGTGTGTGTGTGTGTGTGTGTGTGTGTGTGTGTGTGTGTGTGTATGTGTATGTGTGTGCATGTTAATTAAGAGCACTTTGAAACAAGAGAGAATGATTTTTTTTTTTTTTTTTTTTAAACCACGGTTGCTTTATGGCTTACAGATAATTGACAGATACTGAATCCAAACTGAATACTCACTTTATGAATCAATGAGAATTAAAAAAGATTTAATTAAGCTTAGACCTCCATCAACCTTCATTAAAATACAGCTGCATCAACAGGAGTTGTTTCCTCCGATGTGCAACAGCCTCCATCTCAGACTGTCTATTAACTGCAGACAAACGATGGTTATATTGTGCTGTGGCATAGCAAAGATCTGTACCTATTTGGCTGTGATTCCATTATGGTTGGCATCAAACTGATGACACTTTTACAGCAGCGATGGTATTTGGGTCTAATATGACATCAAAGCAGATATCGATTGTTCTCTTTTAAAAGTGCATTAACTGCAGCTGAAACCTGACTGTTCACCCCAAAATAAATTTTATGTATGGGCGCTCTGGCCTGTAGTGCTGTTTAGCCCTTTTTGATGGATCTTTGATTTGCATTGCCCAGTTTTGGAGACAATGGCTGTAAAAATGTCTCTTAAATAGTCTCTTAAATGCATGTGTAAGACATTGTAGTGGTACATGAATAGTAAATATCAGCCCAACCTTTTTTGTTTAATGATGCAGGTTTGTACTGCAAAGTTATTGAGATTTGAGATGGCACACAGCTAATGATATTCATGAAACTGACCGGGTGTTTGCTCATAATTAATACTGAGAATTAGTATTTTCTTCATTATTGATGCAGAAGAATACTGTCTCAAACGGTCTGCCTTGAGTACATAATTATAATGTAGTATGCTTCATCATTGACCTGTGCAGTGGAGCATATCAGACACTTAGTAAGATTTAGGCTAATTTAAAAGTTGACTTGTTTTCTTTTTAAGTGGATTATTTTATTGAAATAATCTTTGTATTGTAACCTCAGAGAGCAAAACAAAAAGTGCTTGTTTTCTGAATCAGGGCTGCCTGTGCTGGCAAATAGCCTAATGTAAAAAAATCTGCCATGTCAACAAATTCAAGGAGTTCATCATGATTCAGCACCAACGTGCGGAGTGTTGGTTGCTGTTTTGTCAGTGTGGCCCTTCAGGGAAAAAAAATATTGCCACTTCTTAAGTAGTAGAAAAAAAAAGTCCTTCATGAAACTGCTCATAACAAAGTTTGTGATTTTTTTTTTTTTTTTTTTTTTTTTTTTTTTTTGTTCTATGGTGTTTAAGAGGAGTTGGACATCTCTACAGCTGATGTCTCCAAAACTCCAAAACCGTGCAGATGGCAAAAATAGTACCACAGGCCATCGGAAAAATCTGCATTTGATTCAGTGGTGAAGTTTCTCTTTAAGGCTCATTCGTCCACAATGAGTGTTTTTTTTTTCTCTTTCTCTTCAGCATTGTCTAGAATAGTTTCAGCTCCACTGTGACAGATTCATATCTTTTTGTCCCTTGGAGTGAGCATTAAATCTGTCAGAGCTGTCACAATGTCACACTTTCAATTTGCATTATAACCTGAATGTGAAAAAGCTCATTGTGATTCTGTACTTTGAGCTGACTCCTGTCATTTTTGAACTGTGTAATCTGCTAATGTCAGGTGTTAAATGTGTGAGATTTAAAGGAGTGTTAGCAAGTGATTTAAAAGCTCTCTTGAATCTCCCCAGCTTTGGTATCTAACAGTAAAATATGGTATCATTGCATTTGTAGAGGAGTGGGCATAATTGTATTTGATGCTTAATTAAAGCAGTATGGCACAGGAAATATGCAATCATCCAGAAGCTTCAAGCACAGAGTTTGCTATCTGATTAGAGCCGTGTCAGCGGAGAAACAAGCTATTGCTTGTGCATGTTGAGAAACAGGCCCAGCATTCAGTAAAACACTCATGTACCATCCAATTAGGGCGCGTATGCCACAGCAGCAGCAGCTGCTGAATCACCTGTGGCCTTCTCTCATTGATCTGTCTGGTCAGGGCCCCTTGTGATTGAAGAGCAGTGGTGGTCAGACACAAGGTTGTCTAAAATACATACCACAGTGGAAAATATTCCCACTGAAACATTTTCCACACTTATAAAAAGCTTCTCATTTACATTAAAGCCATCTTTGTGGTGATTTCTGCAACATTTCTATAAATATTCGACTTTTCAGATTGCATCTTCAGACTTGCGTTTCTTGTGGGTATTTTCTTTAATGCAATTCCCAATATGTATATTTGAAGTGTGTGTGATTGTGTGACAGAGGGATTTGTTCTGATGCATTTACACGTTGTCAGTAAAAAGCAGTATTTGTAAAATAAATGAAAGTTTCCGATCTGACCTCTTATCCTCTTCAGTTCTTTGCTTTTATTGACTGTTTGCCTGACATTCTCAGATTGTTCACAGAGAGCCGTCTTTAGGGACCAAAAAAAAAAGAAAAGGCACAAGCACTTTGAAATGGTTACACGTCTGTTCACTTACCATCCGATTCCACTGGGGCTCATCTCCGTCGAAGCTGAAAAAGCCTGGTGCGCGGTGGCATTGTTTGCCAGCCTGGGCACACAAATTCAGGTTTGAATGGGAGTGACGTGCGCTATTATACTGTGATTGTGGAACAAATAGATGTTTGAATGGTTGCATGAAATTGTTTTCAGAGCTTACTGTTGCTTATTTTTATAGTCCACACAGAAGAGAGGGGGCGGGGGGAGGGCAAGGGAGAGGATCCAGTGAAGCAGCGTCTGCCTGTCCAAACCACTGACCGACAGATGGTTTCAAAGGTGAGAATGAAATGAAATATGCAGTCATTGTAACAAAAGAAAGAAATGTAAAACGCTTGTGGTATTGTCTGACATGGAAAAAAAAAACCCCTAAAACCACTATTATTGCAGTGACCACAAACTGAGTGCCAGGCAGGAGCCCACTTTAGAAAAATGACACATTTCACATTCAGTCATTTGTGTGTTTTTTACTGTGGCACAACCATCATGAAAAATGATACTTTGATGGTTTATTCTAATATTCATCTCGTACTAACTTGAAAGTAATCATCGTCCTGTCTGATTTGAGCCAGATGGAGACGTTTACGTCAGCTACACCCACTGATCGTCAGGGTGGGGAAATGAACGGCGTCTTT
The DNA here is from genome assembly GCF_007364275.1 of Archocentrus centrarchus. Lineage (NCBI taxonomy): Eukaryota > Metazoa > Chordata > Actinopteri > Cichliformes > Cichlidae > Archocentrus > Archocentrus centrarchus. The sequence continues at coordinate 24,423,933 of NC_044367.1, read as the reverse complement.
AAAACTCAGCGATGTTTGCCAGCACCTTGTCTGACTTCAGTTTGTCAAAAGTGGGAGAATAAATAAGAAACAAATAAGAGAAAAATGCCCATTAAAATGAATGGACGGATGCCCATTAATCTATTCAATAATTATTTTAGTCTTAAATGGGTTCTAGCAGATAGCAGAAAGAGAACTATTACTATCTTTGTTATATCTGGTTGCAGGACAACAGCTTAAAGGAGTAAATATATCCCAGCTGTATATTTATCTGCTGTTGTAATTTTTTGAATCATAAAAATGTGTCCCATCATGAACATCTTTATAAATAGGATCCATCCATCCATTTTCTTCCGCTTATCCGGGACCGGGTCGCGGGGGCAGAAGCCTAAGCAGAGAAGCCCAGGCTTCCCTCTCCCCAGCCACCTCCTCCAGCTCATCCGGAGGGACCCCAAGGCGTTCCCAGGCCAGCCGAGATACATAATCTCTCCAGCGTGTCCTGGGTCTACCACGGGGCCTCTTCCCGGTGGGACATGCCCGGAACACCTCACCCAGGAGGCATCCTAATCAGATGCCCGAGCCACCTCAACTGGCTCCTTTCGATCTTTATAAATAGGAATTGGCCCATTAGTTTGGCAAAGTTAATGAAAAGTTGTCTTTTAACATTATAAGCTTTGATTTTATTGTAATTTTCCAGTTGTAATAACTCCATCTCTGTAATGTTTTGCATGGAACTATGACTGACAGACCTCCAGTTGCATGATTCACTGCTGCAGATGCTCAAAGCTGGAAACTTAATGCTCGACTGACAGCGATAACTCCGCTTATATCTGGTAATTAACTGCATTCAAACATTTCACAATATTTGTAATAGATAAAAGAAACTGCATAGGATAAACACAAATGGAGCCAATGAAGTTACAGTTCCTGAATAAAATATAATGGGATCATAAACGAGCCCACTTGTTCACTTGAAGGTTTATGGTCAAACCAAAATACTCGTTTGTTCCAATTAATTACTCCTGATGTCAGAGTCGTCATAATTACGGGTTTACACCTTTTAAATAGCAATTAGAGAAACAATTAAAGGAAGTCTTAAATGGAGGCAGTGTTTTGTAGTGCCAAACCTCACCTTTCTATGCATCCTGAAGGTAGACTGCGTGACAGAGCCATGACTCTTCACACTGTGGATGTCACTTTTAATAAATTCTTTATGGATTCTTTTCTGTTTTGAAAAGGGGGAAAGAAGTGCACATACTGTGCTACATTATTGTTGCTATTAGTGCAAGTGCTTATGTAAATGACTTGCAAATGTAAATGGAGGTACTGGAGGCAGCTTGCAGAGAGCTCCACTTGATGGGCAAAGTTTTGAGAAATGAGGTTATGCTTCTGTTTTCAGCCTCAGTGATGTCTTTGTCGCCTAAAAACATAGCAGGACAAATGCTTTTCAACTTGAATATAGCCTTTTGAAATGATGAAAGGGCCTCCCTGGAAAGCACAATGGTGCTGTTTGACTCATGGCCCACTGTGTGAAATACTTGGGCATTAAAGGTGCGCGCTTATTTTCAGATAATGGAAAAACATCAGAAGAATCTGACTCGGGTCATGTTAATGGGAAGGTCTGTTGTTTCAGGGGGGGTTCTCTAAATCGGCAGGTTGATTTAGTTTTTGAAGCCTCCGTTTGTTTGTTTGTTTTTTAAAGCATTTTGGCCATTGTCACTTTGTTGGAGTGCTAGTAAGCTTAGTTAATAAACTGCATCCATAATTATATGCGTGCAATTTACAAACACCTATCTGCTAAATAATTAACTGAAGTGCAGCGCAAACTTCTGTGATTGGCTGTTACCATGACTAATCATGCAACAAATCATATTATTTGTCAGATAATTGCATTAAAATGCTCCAAAAGGCTCCAACACCACACGAATGCTTGAGAGGTCAGGCTCAGAGACTCAGATTGAGGTAAAGCCCAGCAGACAATAAATTCGCTGCCCGCCCAGTTGTGCCAAAGGAGGAAATTACCTGCTGAGACTAAAACAGTTTTTTGTACCCGGCAGCGGGCAGGCTGCTGTAAGGTCGGCACTTTAACATGGGAGTCACAGACTGTACACAAAAGATGGACATAGCCACCATGACATCATCTGCTGGCTTTTGAATTACACATTTTGAGGGCTTAACATTAAGATGATTATATTTGGAGAAGACGGTAGAGTGCTAAGTTATCAGCTAATACTAGTGAGCATGGTTAGCATACCACATCAGGTAAGGACACAAGGACACATACACCCATATTGCTAATTAGTACTAAGTAAAATTAAAATACTAGAATTTCACTTAAAAACTAAAATAGTCTGTACCCATACAGCAAACCATGTTATTAGTCAGATAATTATATTAAAAATGCTCCAGAATAGGAGGGGCTCACTTCAGTGACTTAAAGCTAGCAGCGGTTAGGCTTAGCAGACGGCTCCCACCTGTCAGTCATCGCACCCATGGCCCTTACATTAAGCCTTATCAGTATCCAAAAGGACGTGTTATAAAAAGCTATTCATAGAGGCCAAAAAACTTATTTTACTTATTTGTATCAGCCGTAAAGAATTCTTATTGTGGGCATTACAGCATGGGTATGTACGCTGTATTCAGCAGAAGATACAGGGAGGAAGTTATGTCACTACCAGGTAACGGGTTTAATTTAGTAAGTAAGGACCTGAGTTAGTTAGATGCTAGTAAAAGTGAAGCTCAATCCTATATGTAAGTGCCTTATAAAGCTAGGCTCCTCCTCCTGCTGAAAATGTCTTCTGAGTTTTATTTAACGGTTCATTCATAATATCAAATAAGTTGAGCCATTCTGTTCACTTTAATAAGTTCTTAGTTGCACCATCAGCATTTTATAACGAGCATGGAGCTGATCCCCGATGCGAGACAAATGGTCTTCATAAGACCGTGAAGTAATACTTTCAAACGTGATGGAGCACAGACCCGGCACAGCTGCCGCATAAGGAGTTCAGTTTGCTATCGTGAGCAAGTGCACACTGCGAGCTGCACAAGCCTCTACAGTTGTAGGCATGTTTACACTGCAGGGATAATCCTGCTGCGGTCTCCGTGCACCCCATCGGCTGGCTTATGTGCAGTAATGACCAGCTCTCTGTGCATAATCCTTGTTATTACACAGCTACTTTGCCAATGTAAGTGATAATGATTTGACACAAATTATTTTTCTAAAATTATATCATATTAAATATCCAATAATTAATGTAATTGTATCAGAATCACTTATAATTAAACAAAAAATATGCAGTACTAACCTCAAATCCACAGGTCTTAACCTCAGATCATCTCCTGTCAGCTGACCTCATTATGTCCTTCTATAGTGAGACAATATAATCCCAGTGTTTCCTCTTTATCGTGCATACCACACTGCTTTTCATGTTTGTTACTGTGATGCTGCTTGAGACTTTTCTGGAGAACAGCAGCGTTGTCCATGTATTAAACATGGACAAAGTTTCAAACAGTGAGGTTCTCATACTGTTTATGTAAGCATATAAGCCCCTCCCATCCGTTGTTCAAACCTTCTGCTTGCATGGGGTAGCCAATCAGAAAAAAGATGGCATAAAGGGGGGAGAATGGAGCTGAAAGAGCCACTGTGAGATGACAATAGATTAGCTTTCAGTGATTCACAATCTAGAGTCCAAGAATACAAATATGAAGCTGGAAATTAGATGAACCCTTCTCCCACCTCTCTGTGCAGTAAATCTTAATGGCAGACACAAATCACATGGCTGCTTAGCTGAATCCCAGATTAGGAACTTTGTTCATTCCTTCTCCCATCTTTTGTCTTTCTCTGCATCTGTCTGCTGTCACATAAAGGAAAATAAAGGCTGTTCTCCAGACTGGCTGAGCTGTGGTAAATTAATGCTGTTGGACTTTGCCAGCTTTCTTTTGGTGCAGTTTCTTAAAGTAAATATTCAATCAAAAAAGAAAAAAAGATTACATTTTCCAAAATATAACACAATTTAGTTTTTATTAGCTTTTATTAACTTAACTAGCAGTTTGAAATCTTGGCCCAGGTATCTGCTGGCTACACTGGAAACTCTAATAAAGCTCACTGATGATTTTTCAAAGCTTAACAAACTGTCCCAGAGTCTCCTGTAGAAGCTATTTTTCTTACTGAGTCTTTGAGAAGGGCTGTTCATTTTTCCAAAGTTAAACTTCCTAAAATGTCTACAGATGCACACTCACTGGCTACTTTTATTAGGTACATCTGCAGCAGCTCAATGCACATAGGCATGTAGACATGGTCAAGACCACCTGCTGAAGTTCAGACAGAGTAGAATGGGGGGTAAAAAAGGTGATATTAAATGACTTTGATGGTTACTGGTGCCAGACGGGCTGGTCTGAGTATTTCAGAAACTGCTGATGTGACTGGGATCTCTAGCATTTACAGAGAATGGTCAAACTGCTTTAAGCTGAGAGGAAGGCAACACTAACTCAGGTAACTCACCTGAAGCGTGAATCCATCCTGCCTTGTATTAATGCTTCAGGTTGTGGTTGGTGATGTAATGATGTGGGGGATGTGTGGGGCACAGTTTGGGCTCCTTAGTATCAGCTTAGTATCATTTACACCCCACAGCCACCCTGAATATTGTTGCTGGCCATGTCCATCCTTTTATGACCACAGTGTCCCCATCATCTGATGGTAGCTTCCAGCAGGTTAATGCGGCATTTCCCAAAACTCAAATCATCTCAAACTGGTTTACTGGTGAGTTTACTGAACTTAAATGGCCTCCACAGTCACCATATCTCAATCCAGTAGAGCACCTTTGCGATGTGGTGTAACAGGTGATTCACATCATGGATGTGCAGCTGACAAATCTGCCGCAACTGTGTGATACAATCATTTCAGTATGGACCAAAAATCTCTTCCGAGGAATGTTTCCAGCACCTTGTTGAATCTGTGCCATGAAGAATTAAGGCAGTTTTAAAGCCAAAGGGGGCATGACCCAGTATTAGCAAGGTGTATCTAATGAAGTGGCCAGTGAGTGTGTTTCCAGCATGTGATAGATGCAGCTTGGCCCTGGCCTCTTTGGCACATTCCTTCTGGCAGTGCATTAATTTGTAGTTGTATTGGAGTTCAGTCTTTAAAACACTAACTTTTTTTTTTTTTTTTTGAGAGATCCATTTTCATATTTGGTGGGCAAGAACAGCAAGAATCTGTCTGGAATTAAGCTCAAAGCAATAAAAATCTGCCACCTTATTAGCACAGATCAATTCTCCTCAATTAGAACTGAGTTGGACCCAGTGACTAAAGGAAGTAACATTTTAAACTTGGGAAACTAAGATGTACTGTATGTGGCTCCTCTGATCTATTTATGTATACTCAACATAAGTCTTCAATATTCTAATTATCTAACACCTGTTTTATCATAGGTAAGGAACCCATCTCAGTAGGACTAGAGGATATCAACCTTGTGCATCTTCCAGTATGTTTAAATGTAACTTTTTTCATATATATAAATAAAATATTTTTATTAATTTTTAAAACACATGAAAATGTAACAGCAGAACCAGGGAATGCAATCTTTTTGCTGCTAAAATGGTAGAATGTTAATTTAACTTAAATCAACCAATAACTTACATTTGTATTCTTCTTGTGTCCTCCTGCTGCCATCTGTGGAGTCGGTTTCCAGGACGTCTATGTGACCTTTTGCTTTGTGATATTAATTGCAAACAACAGTAACTCTGAAATACTCGCGTATTATTATAAGAAAATTCGGAACAGAGGGACAAAAACTGTCTGTGTGGTTTAGCTTCTTTGTCCGCCTGGTGTAAGAGCTCATGGCAGCTTGTGAAAGAGTCTGTTATCTTGAAGCAAAATTCCTAAGTTACAACATTTGTTGGAACTAAGGTCAGACTGAATGTCAGTGAAAACCAGTCTGGCATCTTTATAAGCACCATTTCATTTTCTCATGAATTGTCTGCGGAGACTTGTCTTGCCCTTTTGTTCCTCCATTTTCAGTTCTCCCGTACTCTCAAAGAAGTCTGGCTTCTTTATCGAGCCATCGCACAGCTTTTGTATTAGCACAGTGAATAGATCACAACACATTTTAGATATTTCTTTTATACTGTTTGTATCATCTGTCAATGACTTTTTAGTTGAATGAGGGTATTCTTACCTTTGTGCTATGCAAGGGTGTCATGAGCAGTAAAATGCATTTATCACATAAAGCTAGCAAAATAAGTAAGGTAGACCTGCTGAGTAGAAGTGCAGGCTTTACACTGGCTTATTAAATGCTAGAGAGAGAGACAGAAATCCATAGTCTGAAAATTCGACCACCAGGGGACTGATAAATAAAATAAACTGAGGATAGCAGAGTGAGCTGCTTCAATTATTTGTAAAACAAGAAATAAAGGTCCCAGCACTGACAGCGAGCTTTGCAGACCCACGTCTACATGTTGTCAACACAGGGCAGTGTCAAAAACATGTGGAACAGCTGGTAATGTGGGCTATTGTTGTTCATGCTTGTGTTGTTGTCCTCTTAGCTTAGCATCTCCAACACAAATCAGAATATACAGTGTTGTGTAAAAGTCTCGAGCCACCCCTCATTTCTTCATATTTTGCTAGGACACAACATAATTGGAAATACAGCATATAAGGCAAAAAGCCGATATTTGATATGATCGTGTTTACGCCCTTACTGGGGTGGCTGTGGCTCGGTGGTAGAGCAGGTCACCTACCAATCAGAAGGTTGGTGGTTTGATACCAGGCTGCATGCCAAAGTATCTATGGGCAAGATACTTAACCCCAAGTTGCTCTCCGACGCAAAGCGTTAGAGTGAATGTGTGTGAATGTTAGACAATAAGCACTTAGCTTGGTTACATATGGAAGTGCTTGTATGAATGGGTGAATGCAAACATGTTGTATAAGCGCCTTGAGTTCTCAGAGTAGAAAAGCACTATATAAGAACTAGTGCATTTACCATTTACTCAACACAGCCTGAGGTTCTTCTAATTTCTTTAAGCAGTCTTCAGGAACGGTTCTCCAGGCTTCTTGAAGGATGTTGGCTGCCTTTTGTTCTGTTCTGTCAAGATGATCCCACACTGCTTCAACAATGTTGAGGTCCGGGGAGGCCAATCCATGACTGATAGCGCTCAATTGTCTGTTTTTCTACCCACTGGCAGTGCGCTTGGGATCATTGTCATGCTGTGAAATGAAGCTGTTGCCAATCAGATACTTTCCAGATGGTATTGCCTGGTGGATCAAAATCTGATGGTATCTTTCTGCATTCATAATTTTATCAATTTTAACAAGATCTCCAACACCGCTGGCCCCAAAGCCTCCACTGTGAGGCTACGAATGGCTGTAGACATTCATTGTTGTACTTCTACTCTGACTTCCATACATATTGTCCAGTGTCTGTGCTTCTAATCCCTAATCTTTGATCTTTTATACATATACATATATATATATATATATATATATATATATATATTTTTTTTTTTTTTTTTCTTTTCTCCCCACACTTGTTTGTCTTTGTGGTGAACTCCACTGTGGCTCCCTTTCATGTTCAAGCCAACTTTTTTAACCAATCAGGAGTCGACCTACACGTAACGTTATCACTGCTGTTGTGTGCGGAGCCTCTTTGTTCATCGAATTCCCACAATCCTCCTCTTTGCACAGACACAGTTCTGTGCAGAGAAATACAAACTCGGGACGTGAATCTCAAACGGACCGGTTGTGTCGGTGCTTTATCTTATTCCCCATAGAAGTCAGACAGGAGGCCTTCATCACTGAGCTTAAATGGCGAAGGCCAGTGGTTTGTGCATAAATCAAGGAGACCGCAATCATTCTGCTACCCCACAGGCTGTGCAATCAGATATCTAATCCATTATTTTAATAGACCTGAAATTTCCATACATTACCACTTTAATGTTTGGTGCACCATCAATAGTGTGGATCCTTTTTTAAATATACTGACTGTATTCATTTGTGAATGTTGAATTTCCACCTCTGACAGCTGAGCGGTTGGTGAACGCCAGGGTGAGGTAATAACATGAGAATGTACCATATAAACAGAGCTAGAAGATAAACAAAAATAAGTGCTTAATAAATTCAAAAGGTATCAAAATACTGAGTGATAATCAGTTGACTTCTTATTAATAAGAAGTCAAACCTGTATCAGTGCTTCTGACAAGCAGAGTCTGCTTCTTCTATATTTATTTGTCTTATAAACGCCTTTTTTTTTTTTTTTTTTTTTCCCTCTTCTTTCTTTAAATGAGAGATCAAAATCAAATTAAGAGGAATCTAACCAGAGGAATGGATGGAAGTCATTCTGGTAACTAATAGTGGGTAAAATCATTTTTTGTTTTGTGCTGTCCTGCTTCATAATAGAACATTTCCTGCCTCGTTAGTAACAAATACTTCATAGCTATGAATTTACCCTTAATTTAAGCTTTTGGACGAATGAGAAGATTTATTAGTTAATACACTTCAGAGTGTGAGAATGAGCTGGTTTGACAAAGTTGTGCAGATTGGCGAGGGGCTTATAACTGGTGCACAGACTGCTCAGTGCTTTAACTGGCCTCAAGCTCATTACTGCCAGCTTTTTACCAATACCACTCAGTCAACACATTTTGTTGTGCCAATACCATCTATAGCTACTGCAGTCAAAGTGCAAGTCCTGAAGCTTCACTTCAGCTTATAATATTAAGCTTATAATATTTATAATAGGGTTTTAAGGGAGTTTTGGTTTGAAGTTCTTCTTCATTGCTTCAGTTTTAGAATCATACCTCCAGCACCTGACAAAGTATGAAAAACTAAAACTAATCATGTGGGGATGATGAAATCTACCCCCTAGATTTAGTCCTGGCTCCCCCTTGCCGTAGCATTTGTGTTATACCTCATCAAGTACGCCCTGGTCAGGGATCGAACCCCCGACTTCCTGCTCCAAAGACTGTAATGTTACCACTACGCCATTCCAGCTGTGGTTTTTGTGATCGTACCAGCAAGAATTTAAAACTACTTTCATCCCTGGTAACAACTGACCAGTCTCAAAAACTGAGGCCAGAGCATCACAGTGCTTGCCACAGCAATGTGACCCTCTGAGGCATTTTTAAATCTTAAGACAAAATATAGCAAATGAACGGTCTTCTTTTTACTGACATTTTACCCACACTGGGCTCTTCTTCTAGCTGTGATGAAATCACTTCGATTTCTAATGTAGTCATTTTGCAATGCTCATGAATTTACCTTACAGCTGTGAAATTGAGGAAAACCTCGGTGTTAATGTGTTCCACTTTTAAATTTTTCCAAATTCTTTGAACAAAGGGTCTCAGGTGGTAACATTTTTCTTATTTTGCTGATTATTATATGGACCCCATATTTAAACTGAGATACAATTTCATGCATTGTGGAACATTTTAATGCTTTTTTTTTTTTTTTTGTAATTCCGGATTACTTTTATGATTTCATCCTCCTTTTGCCGGTATTCCCGTGGCATTGACTTCCTCTGTACCGCTCTAATGTGTTGCTGCAGTTGCTTTGCAGTGACTTCCAATTGGTTTTCTGCTGCCATGACCGCCTAATACTTGTGCATTACTTTTATTGACAGCCCCCCCTCATTGCTGATCCAAAGAAATCTCTGCTGTTACTTCTTGCTATTTCTGCTCTCTTTTTGTAGTATTTTCTGTTAGTGACCAACCCTCTGCTTCCAGTTTGCAGATTCTATGTGATGTTCTAGCTGGAGATCATTTTTATTTAAGGTAAAAGGCATTAGTGTGTATGTAGTGTAATCTGGTTGTGGGTGTGAGGTTTGGTAAGTGTGCATGGCTGCAGAGAGGCAGGGCTAAAAAAAACTGCCAGCTGGGACAGGCTTCAGCCCTCCTGTGACTCTGTAAATAATCAAATATCCATCAGCTGCCTCCCTTATTACAGGTTTCTTAAATTATTGCTCCAAAACAGTACTACTACAGTACTGTGCGTAAGTCTTGAGTCCCCCCATTTCTTAATATTTAGCTTCCAAGGAGCCAGGCTTTCTTGCAATTTTTAAGGCGCCCTTAAGCAATAGTTTCCCAGGCTTTCTGAAAGTCTTTCAGTGTTTTCAGGTATGCCAAATTACACAAGAACTGGACTGAAAATCAGTGTCAACAGGTCTCATAGACTGATGAATCCAGCTTTGAAATTTTTGGTTCAGAAATCATTAATATGTCCGGAGGAGGTCAGGAGAGAGAAACAGCACTGAGTATCTCCAGCCATCTGTACAGACCACAGAAAGAGTTCAGGCTATGCTGAAGAATAAAGGTGGTCATATCAAATATTGACTTTCAAGCTCATCAGAATTGTACAAACTCTGTTTTTGCCTTATAAACTGGATTTCCATGTATGCTTTTCCACGTTTCAATAAATCGCTACACCCATTTCCCCATTCTCATTGCAAAATAGAAAGAAATGAGGGGTGGCTCAAGACTTTGCACAGCGGATCAAAAATCCTATGAACACTTTCTGCTGCTGTCGAGGAAAAAAAAGAATGTCTTAAACAGGATTTATGCTTTTTCTTCCAACCTTGAGTTAGAAAAACTGATCAAAATTCAGTAATCTCAAAAAAAAAAGAAAAAAAAGAAAAAGTGATTAAGTTTTGATAAGAGAAAGAAAAGATTAGTGAGAGTAGTGAAGTTTTTCCTCTGGGGAGAGCCAATTAGAAAGTGGTTTTAAAGTACTTCTTCTTGCACTAGCTGATACGTGGCATGCTGTCGAATTCTCGGAGAAATCAAATCATCATCAGAGAGTCATGATCATCAGAAACCTAGTACAAAAAAAACTGCAAGTATGAGCACACAGCTCCTGAATGAGCAGCTCGGTTTTAATGCCTGAATGATGTTTGTAGAGCAAACAAAGATCAGCGCCCACACAAACTGCTGTGCGGCTATAGTTAGAAATCATGTTTCTTAAGAGGTAATCTTATTTAAGTTAATTTGCTTAACTTGGCTCAGAACTCCAAAGATGGCGACAGAGGGGAAAAATACGGCCGTTATATAGTAATTTATTAATTTTGCCGAATGTCTTCTGAAGGGCAATGTACAGCTTTTACCAGAGCCATAGTACAATACTTCATAATTACAACATTTACAGGTGCAGTTGGGTTTGTCTTTTTACATCAAATGACAGGGATGAGCTGTGAACACAGAATGAGTAAAATGCAGTTTAACACAGACAAAGCAAAAAGCAGCGTTCATCAGCCAATACCGAGCTCGCCTGCAGGAACGCATTTATCAGCGAGCATCATGACACTCAACGTGACAGCTCGTCGTCTCTTTACAGCAGATGGACCAACAGCCGAACACCGTCAAGCAGAAGCATAAAAAATATCGTCATTAATTCACGTAAATATCAACACACTCGTGGCATCATCTGATAGATACACTGAACTGAAAGAAGCAGATGGTAAACACAGACTATGTGGGTGAAAACGAGCGGTTCTGGGTTTCATTCACATGTGGAGTGTTTAAACTTTTTCTCTCGCACTCATTTGTATTCCACAACAGCCATCTCGTAATAGAAAAGATAAAATATGCAAATTTAAGAACGTGGAGTGCTTCGCGATTGCAAATTGAAGGTTAAGATTGATTCAGCAATATCCACTGTTTCTATATCCAGATGAAACCAAAAAAAAAAAAAAGAGGGGAGGGGGAAAAATGGTTTTAAACAAGAAATGAATTAATAAAAGGTTAGCCAAAAAAAAAGCAATAAGTAAAGAAAAGTCACAGCTTCTCCATCTCAAAGCGCTCGTTTGGCAGAACGGAGCTGTGAACAAAAGAGTTCAAAGAGCAGCGATTTCAGTGAGACCGGGGGCAACGAGTAATATCACATCTTTAGCAACAACAAAAAAGCTCGACTCCCAAATGTTGCTGAGACGGCTCGTCTTCAGTCAAATAACTTCATTTATCCCACTATTCCACTTTAAAAGGACAGAGCTGGTTATCTGTATCACCGCAGTAATAACAAACCTTTCAGGATATTTCATTACCTTCTTTTTTTTTTTTTTGTAAGGCATTTCTTAAAATAAATTCTTGTGGTATTTTTTGTTATTAAATGAAAAATAGCTGCTTCAAAATGAATTTGTTTGGATTTGGAGAAGCATTAATAATTTATAGAGCCACTTCCAAATAATAAATAAAGAGATGAATAAATAAACAAGCAGGCAAGCAAACATCAACAACCACTTTTCCCCCCAATATTATTATTTTTCTCTTTTTTTTTCTCAGTATAAATGTCTCTGGTAATCCAGCGTCTCCTCCTGTGATATTCTTGAAAAATAGTCTGATACAAGCTATTTACCACGCTGCATTTTTTTTTTCCCAAAGTGATGAGGAACAGTGTGAGGGTTCTGCAGAAGAATGACACATGTGGCTGGCAGCTACAGTCAAACTGATCACCAAAGGTTGAGAGTCAAAGTCTGGCAAAATATAGCGATTTAATCCTCCTCGTAGTCTGTTTCTGATAGTCGTGAAGCCTCCTCAGCTGAGCGTTAGGTTGAGCTTTCCTGGTCACGAACGTGCGGCAAGTCTTCCAGGTGATTCTCAGTTTTCTCACTCGATCCCTCCAACGTTGAAAAAATACATTTCTTTTTAATTCTTAAAACTATGTTCGACTCTACACTTTGCCTCCCAAAGCTTTTTAGTTCTCAGATGTGCTTTAGCATCCACTGGGGTTTGAACACACCTCTAAGGCTCTCGTGTAAAAAGCCCATTTTACAGAGATGGGCTCTTTCCAAAATGGTGGAACAGGAGGAGTGGTGAAAAATAGTCTCTCTCATGGCACAGTGTTTCTTGCTGTGTGACTCGCACAGTCTCCAGAAAAAGACGACCTTCTGCACAGGCCTTTGGGCTAAAGCACGGTGGCGTTGTGGCCCTCCATCCTGGGTAGCCGTGGGTCCTGAACCGTCCCCATTGTAACTAGCAGTGGACGGCTGTCCTCAGGCATACCTGACTGACCCATGGACACCGAAGTGGGAATGGAGCCCCCCCTCTGGTGGGCTGCTGAGGAGGGAATGGAGGTGCCCTGCTGGGGTGGAGGAGGCGGGTTGGCGTTACCGTGAGTGGACTCCACTGGGAGGCCTTGCTCCTGGTAGCCGTATCCGATGGTGCCGCAGGGGAAACGTCTCAGTCTGTACAGGGGGACTGGGGGCAGGGCGGCTGAATCTAAAAGTAGAGGAGACTGGGCAGCGGGAGGGGGTGGAGGGGGTAACAGAGGTCTGCACAGACCCTGCTGCTGCTGCTGCTGTTGCTGATGGTGCAGCAGTTGGAGTTGGTGCTGCTGCTGGAGCTGATGCTGGAACTGCTTGTGCTGGTGCTGGAGACCTAATGCCCCTGCCACCTCAGCCACTGTCCGGCCCACATGCTCCTGCCCCTCTCCAGGAACCCTGCCACTACTGCTACCTGCTCCCCCCACCCCTCCCTGCCTCTGCTGATGCTGCTGCTGCTGCTGCTGCTGCTTCCTCTGCTGCTGCTGCAGGAACCACGAGCCATATGTGGGGTTCCACAGACTGCTGCTTTTCCCAGCATGGGCATCCTTTTCTGAAGGGTGGCCCTGGGCAAAAGCCAGGTTGATGTGCCCCCCCTCTGAGCTGGGCTGGGTGGTAACATGAGGTCCCTTGGCAGTGAGTGTAGAGGGGGCAGCAGAGGTGACCGTGTTGGTGGTCTGTGTGTGAGGCTGCTGGTGAATGTGGAGGTATGGCTGGGGCTGAGCTGATGTTTGTGCTTTGGCCTCCGACGCTGTGCTCGTCACAACAGTGTGCTCCCCTCCTCTCCGGTTCTCCTCTGTGGGATAGGCAGGGGGTGGCTGTGGAGCCTCCCCATCAGGCACCTGGGGATTCACCAACACAGTCGGAGCTGAGGGGTCATCAGGGCGCATGGGTGCATGTTCCTCCTCCTCAGGTACTGGTCCATACTCGACAGGCAGGGGCATGGTCACCACATCGGGGTCCTAAAAGATTCAGAGGTCATGGTTGTGGGTGAACAGTCAAAACAGTTATTTTCTTTGTCTATTCCCAAATACACTTCCTTGGAAAATGTCATGAGGTCAAGCAGAGAAACAACTTATTAACAAGCAGAGTTGTGTAATATTCACAGTTCACCTGTGGGTGCAGCAAACTGTTGAAAGTTCAAACAACACCTGCATATCAACAACTGATGGTATAAGATGGAAAATGCAGCAGTAGTTTACATAATAATCTGAGATACCTGCCAGTTGTATTGATTGATTGATTTTTGTGAATGATTGGATAGTCCATTGCAGTCAGTGCCTTTGAACTGTAGGACAGCATTATCTCCTTTCCTTTCGTGAAGGAAAGTAGATATTAAAAAAAGGCAATAAAGGAAGCACTGAAGCACCTTTCCTTAGTATCTGAACAATTTGAACTGCTCGTGTTATGACTGCCATGCAGGTAGTTGACCCACAGATTTCCCAGAGATTTGGCCAGAGAAACTGATGCTGGTGCTTCTGGTTTAATAGTGACTCAACAGTCATATTAAGAGGAAGGGGGAGTGTCCACTAGTATACTGATTGCAGATGGACCAAATAAAAAAAATATATATATACATAAAATATTTGCCAAAATATACTTTCTGAAGGTTTGGGAAACACTCCTTTCCATGCAGAAATACGCTTTCTTATACTTTATGCAAGCTCATCTTGTGTAATCAGCCTTTGCATGCCTGGAACTTATAGGAAACAATCAGCTGCAGTTAAGTCATTTCCTCTGATTGTTCAGCCCTAGTCAGTGTCTACGAGACAATCAGACTCCCACAGGTTGCTCCGTTTAGTTACCTGTAAGCAGTAGTCGATTCTCTCCAGGATAGTTGAGAAGTTGGGCCTGTCTTCAGGCTGGTGCTGCCAACTCTGAGTCATTATACGGTACCTAAAACACACATGAATGAGCAGAACATGCACAATGAGAACACTTTGTCCCACTCCATGCAGAGAAAGCAGAGACTTTCCAGCACTGTCACTCCAGCTGGTTTAATGAATGCCGGCTAAATCTCCTTTGACTAAATATTCTTAATAGCTGTTTTTTGTAATGCAGAATTAAAGTGTAACCTCCCACCACTGTGAGTGATTGTTAATTGGGTGATGCAAATTACAGGAGCAAGTTTTAGTGATGTTAAATCCTGAGTTATGGTTTTAATCGCTGATTAAGTTTCAGTCCAGCTTCGAGTAGAACTTCAGTTTGATGGAGCACTAAAGGGATCGGCTTATTTCGAAAGAAGAAAAAACACATTTACAGAGACGAGAACATGAAGGGCACGATGGAAAGCCTGGTTTGGCCACCAGGTGTGAAGGAGAAGCCAAAGTACTGCTGGAGTGTCTCTATGACAGAGAGAGAGAGAAATGATGTGTTTATGGCTGACCTATATATATATATTTTATAGTAGAAAAAAAACATGAGAGGTGGTATATTAAAAGGTGACTGAGAAATTCAGTAAATCCCCATGACTTATTTCAATTTGGGAGGCAAACATGAAAGAAAACTGTTTGTGTGGTTTCCATACTGAAAGCAGTGAAAGCAATTTCCCAGAAAATTTTTCTGACACCTTCTTGGTCACAATGCATTTATATGTCAGTATCAGAGAATCGTTTGAGCCGTGTGTGTGTGTGTGTGTGTGTCTGTGTACACACATGCGTCATATCTGGTTGCAAGACAAAGTTTACGAACCCTGTTGAACAGCCAGGTTTTCTGCTTTGGTTACTCATAAAATGCAGTCTGATCTTCATCGAAGTCACAGCTCTTTATCAAACATACTGCCCAGAAAAAGTAAGTGTTGACATTTTGCTGGTAATTTGATGTTGATCTTTTGACCCACATTCAGGGTTGCACAATGTACCCTTACTGCGTTGGCTGCTTGATGCCCACTCCCAGGGGAGAAAAACTGTCCATTTGTGGACCGTTTGAACCCAGGAGACTGAGGTCCACTAAAGCCTCAGCTTTGCGCATCTATATAATTCTTCTTCGAGGGTCCTTTGCAAGTTGCTGTAATCAAGGTATGATTCACACCAACCAATCTTACTTGAGAAGATGAAACATGAGCGGCACCTCTAGAGCCTACAATTCCTATCTCATCTCTTTAACTGGAAGACCAGACTGAGAGTAGGTTTTGGAGAAGTCATTAGCACAGAAAGTCATTAACCTTTTGCTGCCTCGACCCAGAATGACTAGAAACACGATTTCTGTCACCAGCTGCAGTTTGAACCTTGGGAGTTGGAGTCTGCAGCACTACAGGGTAAGGAACTATGGGGATCACCACAACAACAACCTGATCAGCGTACCAGCAGGGAAACATGAGACAGGAGGGGCCAGTAATAACTCATTAGCAGGAACTGGACTTTCAAAACAAGACTGAATTAAATCTATAGTGGTGATTTCTCACAAATTAATTCACAAATATACCGGCTGGCTGTGGATATACCTGGGTGGCCTGCGTGGGTAAAGTCTGTGTGTGGGGAAAAAAATAGCATTTATATTTTCACATGCACCTCCTGTTTGGGCTTCAGGGGGTTCAGTGCTTTTTCTTGCAATCTGTGGTCTGCACTTACACTGGCCCGGGACAGTTTTTAGGTGGGTCCATTCTTCCTCCGTTCGTTACAAACTCCAGCACTTCTTGGTTACTGCGGCTTGGATATGGCATGTAGCCCAACGAGAAGATCTCCCACAGTAGAACCCCAAATGACCTTTGAGAGGCAATTGATGAGAAAGACAGATTAGTTGGAGGGAGAGAAAGAAAGAGGGAGACACTAAGGACAATCAAGTCTTAAATTACAGGCATCATCACCGCCAAAGTGGTGAAGGATGAGAGCAGAGGACAAGTATGAGACAGAGAGATTTTGCAGTGAGGTTCAGTAGGAGGTGAAAAAAACAGACAGGTGTGAAACTTTGGAGGTGAAACCAGTGTGGGCGAGATGGAAGGTAGGTCCGAGAGAAGTGTGCAGGGTTCTCACCATGTGTCTGTTTTAGATGTGAAGATGCCCTCCATGAAAGCTTCAGGTGGCATCCATTTCACAGGCAACATGGCACGCCCGCCCTTCCTGTAATAGCTCGCCCTGCACACACAAGCACATTTGGTAAGGGAAATGCTTGCACAACCATGTGGCTAATCATCCATCCATCCATCCATGACACCCCCCTCCCCTCCCCCCATGCTACCTAAGCCTACCTCAGAATATGTGTGAGATATATAACTGAAGCCATACCAGCTGGAACTATTTTACAGGAAAACCAGCATCTGTAGTCAGAGTATAAAAAAGGTGAAAACTCAGATCCAGCAATTAATTCCCTGTTTGTCAGTGGCTGTATCAGTGCTCTGATCCAATCACATTTTCAGCTTGCTAACATGTTGCTGTGAGAGACCTTTTAAGAGCTTCTTATCTCGCAGAGAGGAAAGACGCAGATTTCTTGCCGGGCCGAGCCCTGTCTGAGCCATTTTTAATGCTGCCTTGCCCTTTGCATTGCTAGAAAAATTATCAGATGTGTGCTGTATCTGATTTTTTGTCTCGATAGAGGTCACTGCCTGTTTTATCTCTTGCACGACGAGGACAGACGTGAAGTTGGTCCCGCTTGGCTCCCCGTCCATCATGGTGTCCACAAAGAAAAATGGACATGTGTGAGAATCAAAGTTAAGTGGTGTCAGCTGCTGCTGGATGGGGGAAAACTTTATTTTTGGCACAGTTTCCTGCTGCAGAGGAGTAAATCTGTTTGCCCCCAGTAATACTGTCATAAAAATATCAGTGTATTCCCTGAGCACTTGTTCATAAACATGGCAATTCTTGATAATAAATGAGACTGTGTGACTTGCTGGGTGGTTGCCAGTTCAAATCCCCGGGGCTTGAGCTGTAATGCTCTTTCTTTACTGAAAACAGCAGCTGCTCTGCTGAAACTGCACATGGCTGCACAGGAATGAATTGTAATTACAGTGGGCAGCTCCCAGGTGTAACTGGTGTTCCCTGGTCAAGTACAAAAATGTATAGAGAAAAGAAACGCATCAAAAACAGGGGGATAAAGAATAAACAGGCAGTTGTAGCTTGGAAACTTGAGCTTTTCAGAAATGCCATCCAATGCCTGGAGACGTGGCTGTATGACCCATCTCATTTCATCTTTAGGTGAAGTGGACATATTGTGCTCCATTATCCAGCTCCATATTTTCATTCTTGAAATCAGTTACAGTAGCTTTGCATGATTCACTTCAAAGCGCTGACAGTATAAGATTATGTATGTTACTGTGCCTCGGCACAGCCCCTCAGTCCATACCGTCTGAAACAAGCTGGTTTTGCTCCTCTCCCTTTAAGTCAGCTTTCTTCTGATTGGCTGTCCCTTGCAAACAGAAGATTCAAACAGCATGTGGGTGGATGGGTGGGCTTCTGTGGGTACAGTCAGAGTTGTGTATGGCTGACTGTATTACAGATATCCTCAGGAGCTGAGAATAGAAAAACTGTCTGAAACTGAGCATTTAGAGCAGTGTGAAGCCTTTTGGCTCACGGGGATTACTTTTACATCCACTGACCTCATCATTTTGAAACTTGGGTCATGTTCAACATCCAACATTGGAACACGATATGATGCATGATAGAAAATAAGAAAAGGCATAATGGTGCCACTTTCATTTCATGCTCTCCTGGGGCAAAAATGTCCAAACTTCAGTTAAAAGCCAATACTCAGTACTTATGAATATCCTGGAAGTGACATTTAAATTAAATCCAAAAATAATACGAGACGAGCGCCAAGAGGCAAAAACTGAAGTAAAACGTGCAGTATTTATGCAGCATTAACAATGTGCAGCTGAGGCCCAGCCTCGGATATTAAATTTTGGTCATAAAAATGGAGTTTCCTTTAATTACAAATTCAGGTGAAAGCATTAATAGGCTACTGGATTCCCTACAGTATGAACCCACAGCAAACAGCAAGAGCCAGCGCTCATCATTTACTTTAACTTTCCTGCAGCTGCGACTCTTCAGGGGCTCCACGAGATCCACAGATGAATATAAATGATATGCAGGCAGATAATATGGTTAAAAGGGAAATATAAACTATTGGCATAAGAAGTTACCCTTGAGGGAAATTACACATAATCAATGAAGCAGAGAAAACAATCACTAGAGAAGTCTGTTTGCTTGACAGATTAGCTGAGAGCTACACTGCAGGGCAGACACTCAGATATGCGCCCAACGACTTAATCCATCACTTAAAATAACATGCCCCAGTCAGTGATGGGAGTCAGTTACCACCTCCATTTTTAGGCCTACAATTACAGGATTGAATCGTGCTACCATCTCATTCCCCTCTTTGTCCTCGCTATCCCTCTAATTTTCTTGTCCATCCTAATAAAGAAAATGGAGAGGGAAGTGGACTGGCCTCCATAAATTTAATGCAGTAAGATCAAACTGCTGCAGGAGCTCGGTTTATTCCCTGCAATCCCCTTTTTGTTGTTGTGTGTCGCGGCCACCCTCACTGACCTCTGCAACTGAAATAAATCTTTATGTAAATGAACAGAAAAACTTTGTTTCATTCAGTCGTTATCCGGGCCGTTAGAGAACGCTGAATCATTTTTGAGAAAGATTGAGGGATGGTAAAATGTAGAACACGAGACTGATAATCCCCCTATCAGTAGATCGACCTCTTTTTCAGCACAGGGTTTATGGACATATTTATTACTCCTGCTAACACCTCCAACACAGACTGAAAGCTGAGCTGCAGATTAGGGAAGCTTAAATACAGTCTCAGGAAATCTATAGCTCAAATGGGGGGTGTTTTATGTTTATGTGTGAGCAAGTCTGTGTGCAAGAGGGAAGCTGCAAGATAGAGAAGTATTAGAGGGAAAAACTAACAGTAAGAGACAAAGGCGCAGAGCGGCCTGTGGTGAAAGGAAAGTAAGATAGTTGCATGTACCTAAGGACACAATGGTGGAGGCTAATGTTTGTGTCTGCTGAGCTGGATGTCTTTGTTCTGCTTTTATTGTGCGCCTGCATGTGTGCACGCCGGGCCGACTTTAATAAAAACAGCCCAGAGTCATGCTATACAACTACTGTTATTAGACCCTATGAAAATGCGGTCATTTAAGGCGAAACCGTGGATTTCTCCTCATACTGGCAGCTGTTCACCTTAGGATGACGACTGTCTGGCAGCTATTGTCTACCGAGCTTTTTTATTTACCGCCACATCACTGGTGTGCAGGCATGCGTGAAAGACTCTGAGTGAATTTCTGCAAGTGCAAGTACGCCTGTGGCTCTGCTATCAGAATATGAAAAGCTGACATTAAGCTGTGTCCTGGTCCCTCACTGGGGGCACCTGTCCCCCTGTGATCGCCTGAAAAGACCCCCATGTCGCTTGTCACATAGCAGTATGGCCACATCATGAAACAGCAAAAATAACGCACCAACAGCCTGGCAGCCATGTGTGCAAAACAACCCACCCTCTCTCCGAACACAATAACAATAATAATAAAAAAGCCCCAGCACCGGAGCTTCAGGCTGAGAGATAACAAAAATCGCAGCGAGGCACCTGAAAAACTGACATCAGCAATTAAATCAAGCGTTCCTAAAGTGGCTCCCCAGGGATATTGTGCAACAGCTTTTTCCGGATGCTCTGAGAGTGACTTTGCTCTCGTGTGACTTTTCATCAGATGATTCAAAAGCTCTGTGTTGATCTAGCTGAATGTTGTGACATATTTTCCCTGCTCTAATTTCTTACCAGATGAAAGGCTTGGGAGATTTCCCTGCTGGATTGTGCATTAATTTAAATGGTGCCACGTGAAATAAAGTTAGCAGTATTATAAAAAAAAAAAAGTTTGTAATAAGAATAATGAGACACTGTTGGGAGTAAAGACAAGCTCGTCTGGATTAAAAGGAAGTATCAGTGCGACAGTGCAACAGAGAATAAAACAACTGAGCTGCAGTATTTACCGGCTACAGGACAAAAGCCATCGCTTTTTACAATCACAGAAGAAGAAAAGCCTTTTATGTGTCTTTGACCTCTTATTGCAGATGTCAGTATCACTGTACAGTACATAATGAATGCTACTGTAAGTGACAAGAAGTTGCAGTGCCAATGTAGAAACATGTAGGGTGATTACAAAGTTTCTCCACCAGAGAGCACTGACAGGTCTAAAAGTGTAACATGTAGCTTTGCTTTCACCAACAGCACGCAGCAATCGCATTCATTCTGGGGTTTGTGTCTACAGCACAGAAGGCATCCAGCGGCCAGCCTGTTCAAGGATGTCCTGGAGAAGCTATTGGACTTCCCTCCAGTCCTGATGCTTGATGCATGTGAGCAGGGTGACAAGTGGTACTGGGCTAAAATCAAACCCTTGCAGTTTAGTTCTCCTGGTCGTGCTGCTCTCTGTGAGGTCAGACTCAGACTGTATAAAAGAAAAATATGATCTTCATCCATGTTTCTTTATGTTTGGTATGAGCTGGGTCCCTTTGGACTTTATCTAGATTCCAGTTCAGCTGAAACTGGCCAACTGGGCCAGGATGTTCTCGCCTGCTGCCAGTGAGCTGTGTTGGAAATGTACCTGTAAATGTCTCGAGCCATCCCAAAATCTCCAATCTTAGCCACTCGTCCTGGTCCTTTGCAGGTCAGGAGGCAATTCCGTGCCGCGATGTCCCTGAAAGCACAGAAAACAAAGCTCTTTCAGGATATCGTGTGCACCTGCATGGAATCATGTAATTAGAAGTCTTCACTCCTGGACTCCAGGCAAAGTCAGGCGAATCAGGTCAGGATAACGTGCTCACTTGTAGGGTCTTTACCTTACAATATAAAGCACCTTGAGGTGACTGTTGTGATTTGGCGCTATATAAATAAAATTGAAATGAACATGTAGCACACAACAGGACAGTTTGTATCAGACAAGCTCTCACTACTTGAAATACTCTGCTTGTTTTTGACGTGGGTGCTGCCTGAGAAGAACGTGCAGGAGACAGAGCGCAGGGCGACCACGCACACTCACTGTTAATGCATCAGCCAATGCACAGACTTTGTGCTTGGGCGCTGGCAGGTGAAAGAATGTTTAATATCCAGTTCAACTGTATCATATATTTGCATTCTTACATGCTGTGCATGTGTGAAAACAGCTTAAGCTTGAATTATGCAGAACGACAAGGTGAATACTGATGCTCACAAAGCTCCTCTTCTCAGAAATCTTTCATACATTTGCATCTATAAGATCTCCATGTATGAAACACCTACAAATACTTCCCTGCTGGATCTGAAGTTCACTGTAACTACCGAGCTGCCCTGGGCAAGCTGGCAAAGTGTATAGTTTCTTATGGCTCTGCCCACATGGTGCATCTAGAGAAAAGATTTAAATGCATGTGCAGGCTGAGTGGGTTAAAGCAGAAAATTCATATTTGCACTGTTCTGGGCCAGTTATTCTTTGAGCAAAATACAGTAGTTCTCACAGCGTGCTCTACTCATGTCTGGGGAAAAAGAAACCAAGCCCACACACTTGCTCCCCAGGCATCCAACTTTCTCAGCATCTTAAGAAGTGACGTAGCCCACTGTTCATCTTCAGACTGGAGACAAGTGAGCACCAAAGGCCAATAAACAGCCAGACTTTAATATCAGAATAACATCATGTGGCACTGATCTCAGAGTAGATCATGAGACAGGATTCGGCTGGAAACTACCCATGACGGAAACCGCAGTGCTGAGCTCTGTGGGAGTGTAGATGCAAACACACACACACACACACACACACACACACACACACACACACACACACACACACACACACACACACACACACACACACACACACACACACACACACACACACACACTGTTTTGATGTCTGGTCTCCAAACTCAGATGAGAAATGACACAATGAGGATAAAGTAATGGATCAGACTGATTTAAACTGAGGGCTTTTTAACCACTGTACATGGCTGCCCCACTTTAGTCCACCACAAGACTTGTAAGCTAACTTATGACATTATGAAACTGCTCCATTATGGTAATATCAAACATAAAAAAATTGTCTGTAGGACATCAATTCCATGTTCTCCAAGTTCCCCTTTCACTTTAAATGAGAATAAAGCAGTCCGATGAGTGTCGGTGTGAATAAACTTAGTTATAAAAAAAAACAGTGAAAGGAAACTTTCAAGAGCAAGAGGTGAAACAATTAATCAATTTAAAGTCATCTAAGCTGCTCCAGGAAAGCTGAATCATTTCCATCGTAGTGCGACTCTAATCAGCAGGCGGGAGGGCACACACGCGCAGACACACACAGTCATGAGGTGCTATTGCTAAATCCGGCTTTCTTTGTTTAATGGCTTGGAAGAATTCATGGAAATGATTTGCTTTTGCTTGCAGGCGAGGACGAGTCTTGAAATGCAGCATACTGCTGTGACAGACTGCAGTTTAAAAGCTTAAGGGAAGGACACAGTTATGCTGCACATGCAGCGCCGTGATATGAGAGGAGACTGTTGTTAAAATAATATTAATCGGCCTTATAACATGAACCTTATTTACAGTAAATTTTCACTGCAGTTTAAAGACCCGTTTCACAGCAGCACTTACAGAACAATCTGTGTTAGTCTATTTTAACACCTGCGGTTGCACAAAACTGCCCAACTCCTTAGCACAGTGATAATTTTCAGGTGGCTACAATTGCCAGGCCAGCTGTAAAATAAAATAACCAAAGAGCAACACTGCACTATCCACTGGCCATAAAATGGAAATAAGCAGAGAAACACACATAAGCTGGAGTAAGTGATTTTCAGACAGCATTAACCCTGTGATTTAACCTCTTGGTGCACATAACAGCTCTTCATCCAACCCAGTAAGCCCCGAGAGAAAGCTGCATTTTTATTTTTGAGTAGCAGCCTACTTCACTCACCTGCCCTTTACTCAACCCCAAGTAAACACACTTCTATAAAAATGAAATTAGCCTCAAGGACAGTGTTAGGGTGAATTTTAATACAGGTTTGAAGGCAGAGAATCAGGTTGAATAGAAGATCGCGAGGCTCTCGAGAAGAGTCGGCCATTAGGTGGATTGATGGAGCTTTACTGTACCACAAGGTTTAATAGGCCTCGTTTGTCATTGGCCAAGCCCTGGGAAGGCAAAGGCAGAACTCAAGAAAGGTGGATGTGCTTTAATTGTCCAGATTTGATTGAAGAATCAATTTTGACCTTTTCCTGCATTAACATGTACTTGACTTTCCTCATGCGCATCCATGAAGGAGGTTCAAGAGAAGGCTTTTAAATATCTTTAGCCACATCATATGGTTCACCAGCCACTGTGAATATGAGCATAGAGGGGCATACTGTTGACTTGTGCCTCGGATACAGACCGTAAAAAGGCAAGCCGGCTACCCCATCTGGCTGCTCTAATACTAAACTCATCACTTGTCCTTTCTGCTATCTCATGGAAGGCAAAAGGGATACTGAGTCCATATGTTATGCCTGGACAGATGCAGTCAGTTCATTATTCTCAGTAGATGCTAGATGAAGGCAGAGAACTCTGTTTGTTTGAATGCACATTTGCATTCCATATTTATACAGCGGCATGCATACCCATATGTTCTGCATATTGTTCATCTGTCAAAGCAAAAGCCGAGGCGGGGGTATGTGATAGGTGCCGTTTGTTTGCTTGTCAGCCAGATTACGAAAAACTACCAAAACGAATTTCATGAAACTTGGTGAGCTGGAGGATGGGGGAAAGAGGGACCCATTACATGTTGATGCAAATCTGAAGCACTGTGTTTTAAATTGTGAAATACTGTACTGATCTCGGTGGAGGATGAGCTCTCTGAATCCGTCAGTCTGATCTGTTTTGCTAGGAAGACTACAGAACCACAGAATGCACTCTGTTCTTTCATAATAATGTGCTCCATTTGTTTTTGCATAAGTATATGCAAAGCATGCAGCCATCTGCTGAAGTACCTGTGTATAAACTGGTTCTCCTCAAGATACTGGCAGCCCTTCGCGATGTCTCTGGCCACGTTGAGAAGGTCCACCATGGTCAGGCTGGATGGTTGATCCTGATCAAACAGAGAAAAGACAGGAAAAAAAAACAAAACAAAGATATGTACTGTCACACTGTAGCTTTAAAGAAAACTGTGCATTTTATGACTGAACCTGAATCAGAGAAATCTGGGGTTGAATCAGAAATGATAACATGATAACAATGACTTTTGCTCATTCTTAAGCTGTCTGGCTACAAATCTACCATTTTGGTTCACTCTCACTTCCTTGGCTGCATCAGTTAAAAAAAAAAAAAACGCACACAGCACACTGGAGTCCAACTGATGTTGGCCTATCACAGATTTATCGGCATGCATGTTGTCAGATATGCGCTGAAGGTTGGAAAAATGTTGCCTGGTCTGATAAGTCTTGATTTCTGCTGTGGCGGAACAGGAGATTTGCATCATGGATGTGCAGCTGACAAATCTACAGCAAATGCATGATGCCATCATGTCAACATGGACCAAAATCCAACTGGGCTGCTGCATGTGATGTGTAGGCACTTAACATGTGGTATGTTTGTGCATCACAAAGGACAACGTTCACTCGAGTGCCATACAGCAGTGAGTCTCACCAGCCGGGGTCTGGTCTCCCTCAGGAAAGTCTTGAGGTCCCCTCCAGCCATCAGCTCGAGCAGGATGAACCTGGGCATGGCCTGCAGACTTACTCCTATACAACGCACAATGTTCTGGTGGTTGAACTTACTGTAGGAACACAGCAGGGAGACATGAATCAGAAATGTGGTTGCTGGTACCGTCTGACAGAAAGAATTTCGTTAATGGTTTAAGTGGCCGTTACCTGATGATTAGAGCCTCCATGAGGAAGTCCAGTTCATCCTGCTCAGAGCAAACCTCAGGAAGGGTCTGGTGTAAATAGAAACCAAATCTCAGTGCAACAAATAAGGAAGCTGTAACTGGCTTCAAAATGAAACTGTGTGTGGTCACTTAAGGCTTCAAACTTATAAATAAATCTTTTAACTACAATTACAAAAAAACATTTTGGTCTCTAGGGCCAGTTTCCCTCTTCAGGATACCTGTAAAAAAAAAAAAAAAAAAAACCCCAACCCTATTTTAATTGGATAAAGGATGAAGGTTTGCATTATTAGTGGCCTGGACACTGGGAGCAACAAGTGGGTTCTGATAAAGCCGCTAGCTGTCTGCTAGGTTTCACCTCTGATAATTGTAGTCACTGACCTGGACTGTGTTTGGCTGTTGGTGCCTTTTAGAGCATTTTTAATGCAATTATCACGTAAATAATACGGCTCACTGTGCCGTTAAGAGACCTTCCAAGAAGAATGTGTTCCAGCTTTGAGTGAAATTCTAATATTTTACTAGCCTGTTAGCACTAATTAGCAGCAATCTGTGCATGAATATGCACCTATCTATTAATGCATATTGCTTAGCAGGCTCGGTGGTGTCATCTCAAAGCTTAGTATTTCACTGTCACGGCCAAATATGGTTTCTTTTACTCCAAAAAACAAAAAAAACCCCCAAAACACCCCCCCCCCCCCCCCCCCAAAAAAAAAACAAAAAACAAAAAAAACAAAAAACAAAAACAAAAAAAACCCCCCACCATAATGCCACAAAGTGTAGCTTTTAGAATGGAGCTTCACAAACCAACTAGTATCCCATTGGGTACATCTATCTTTTATAAAAAGTCTGTGGGTAATAAGTGTCACATACAGTATTTATTACATTTTGTATGTTAAGCTGAACGATGCTGAACGTTACAAAGCTTTTAACTGAGTTTGAAATCAAGTAAGCCTGCTGATCTTCAACCCTGTGATCGCCTGAAAGAAGAGGCACAAGGGCAAATCACGTGTAACTGCTTTTAGAAGCTCCTGTGAATCTTGTTTCACGACTCACCTTGACTGCCACTTGCAGTGGACTTGGTTCACCCGGTATCCCCACTGCCAGACCTTCGTAGACCTCACCAAAAGCACCGTGACCGAGACCCCTGCAAACAAACGTACGTCTAGATTAGCAAAGAAAGATTTAAACAAGAAAAAGGCTGACGCCTCTGAACTAAAGACATTTGAACAAGGCAGCAGAAAGACACATCCTAAATATACCTTTGTCTGGACATTGATTACTAGAGGAGCTGAGCACCGGCTAAGCAAGTGGGAGTCATGTAATGAATCAACAAGAGGGATTTCTTTCAAACAGGATGGTTGAGATGCTGGTCGGTATTCTAATTTAACATCTGACAGCTTTTTAGCTCACAGAGAAAAATGACTGTCTTTATCCTGCTGCAGAAATTAATATTAGAATGACTATGCTGCTTTGTTGTTTCAATTTATTTATTTATTTTTTTTTACATGTTTTTTTGTTGTTTCAGTTGACGTTACTCTAGATGAGTCATGAAAGTAAAAAATGAAAACTATTAATGATTCCAAATGATTAAGAACCTCAAATGATGAACTGGTAAAGTATAAACATGCAGAGATGTATTAAAAATGGAAAAGATCCTCACAAAAATAATTTCTCAGAAGCTTGGATCCCTGCAGCCAATCCCACGACACCATGTGACGTCACACTTTTAATATTTCATGCTTTATTTAAACTGTTTCCTCTCACACTGTTAGATATTTATGAGTCTGCCATAAGTGGATTTTCAGAACCATTTCGTAAGACTGACAGCTTGTCACACTTAATTGATAATTGTACATTTGATGCCTTCAGTCCATCACTGCTCCACAGTAACGGGATTTCTCAAATCTTTTACCTTGTGAGAGAAATGTTTCGTCGTGGCACTTCCTTCAGGTCGTTGACCGAGGCCGTTTTTCCAGCGAAGCAGTAGTTGGGGTTGTAGTCTGTCATGATGGTGGAGGCCCGCAGCTTACTGAGCTTGCAGTCTGGACTCTGCAGCTCCAGCTGGATAGACTGCAGCTCTGTGTGCTTACGCCTGTACACTGGTGACACGAAAATAAAAGAGGAGTTTCATTCCACTACTGAGATATCTACAGTTAAAAAAAAAAAAAAAAAGATATAGCAAAATTTTAAGCACTTCTTGTAGAAAATTATTGCTGACAGCCAAAGCTCACAAAGTGGAAAGCTTTTCCAGTAATTGTTTCTCCAAATAACACGAAGCTGTACAACAGCACACCCTCCGTTGTGTCTGTGAACACTGATTTGTTCAAAATGTAGCACAGGACATGTTTTAGATTCAAACTTTTTTTATCTAGAGTACATGTGCACCTGTTAGATACACGCACACATTTAAAGTGCACAAACTTTAAAGGGAACAAAGTGTAAAACCCAAAGAGCTCACACCCTTTTTCCTCAATATTGCAAATGGATGCACCTCATGGAGAACAGCATGAAGTATGAAGACTTGGCGCTTTGTTTCCCTCTCACACACCCACAGACAAAACTTCACACTTTTTAGTACTAGAAGCCTCAACCTGGACTGTGAACATATCAGTTGCAGGGAGAATTATTTGTGTGTGTGTGTGTGTGCGTGCGCTTACGTGTGTGTAGGGGAGTTATTTATTTACCAAGTGCTGTCTAATGTATGAGTGCTGTCAGCTGCTGGCTAAGCAGCCATCCATCATTAGCGTGTTTCATTCATCAGAGAGGTTGTCCCACACCTCGTCTGCCCCTGCCTCGTCCACTAATGTGCGTTCAAGAGTGTAGGTGGGAGTCTGGAAATATGCGTCAGCCTGCAAGTGATGGCTCAATGAGTGTATATGTCTGGCGGTAATAGTCTGAAAGCAGGCAGGCAAACCAACGTCTGTGCTGGCCACGGGGCTCACTTCTCATTCTCACTCACTAACTGCTACCTGAAGAAAGAGCTGGAGGAACATTTTTGTAACTAATTAAATTAATTGGCAACAGTTCAATAATATGATTGAGTATAAAAATCTTAGAGAGGCAGAGTTTCACCAGTATGCAAAAAAATTTGTCTATAAACTGTGGAACAATTTCAGAATAATGTTCCTCAATGTAAAATTGTGAAGACTTTTAATGTCCTATCATCTACAGCACATGATATCATAAAAAGATTCCAAGAATTTGGAGAAATCTCTGTGTGCAAAGGCTGAACATCAATATTGGATACTGTGATCTTTGCGCCCTCAGGCAGCATTGTATTAAAAACGGGCATGATTCTGTCATGGGAATAAGGCCTCAGGAACACTTCCAGAAATCATGGTCTGTGGACACAGTTCACTGTGACATCCACAAATGCAGGTTGAAGCTCTATCATGCAAAGAAGAAGCTGCAGAAATGCTACCATATTGTCACAGCCAAAGCTCATTTAAAACGGACTGAGCCAAAATGTAATAACTGTTCTGTGGTCGGGCAAATTGCAATTTGAAATTCTTTTTTGGAAAACATGGACGACGTGTCCTCCAGACTAAAGAGGGGAGGGACCGTCTGGCTTGCTATCAGTGCTCAGTTCAAAAGCCTGCGATGTTACAGGGGTGCATCGGTGCCTGTGGAATTGGCAGCTTGCACATCTGGAAATCCACCATCAATGCTGACAGGTTGGAGAGCAACGTATGCTCCCATCTGTACTTTTTAAGGGAAGGCCTTGCATATTTCAGTGGGACAGTGCTAAACTGCATACTGCATCTATTACAACAGCATGGCTTCGTAGTAGAAGGTACTGAACTGGCCTGCCTGCAGTCCAGGCCTTTCACCAACTGAAAACATTTGATACATCATGAAATTAAAAAAAAAAAATGCAACAAAAAGGCTGCACAGAGCATCTCTTTTTTGGAATTAAGATTGTACTGTAACAATACAGGGAAAGAAACTATCTCACATTCTCCTAATAAAATCTGGGATGATCGATGTGTTGCATTGTGGTATGGTTGCGTATAACTTTATGTTAGTGATCAGGCAACTGAAGTGTTAAAAATCACAGAGCAAAATCCTTTATGTACAGCATAGAGTAGTGAATCAGTGAACAAGGGAATACACTCCCTTTTTTTAAAGTCTCAAATTAATTATGTTGTGTCCCCCTCCACGTAAGCATCTCCAGCTGCTAAGCTGAGTACAGAAAAAGAGCCGGATTGAAATGGGAATAAAATGAGTGCAGATGCTTACTGATATAGGATTTTGAACATCATGTCAAATTAAGTGCTTCTGCTTTTAATACAAGACGCTAATTTTCATGCTTACAAATGCTAAATTATCAAGCAGGGTTATATCTGGCCTTTAAAACTCTGACCAGCTGATGCCAAATAATTCTCTGAAACTCATAGTAATTCGTTATGGAATCGCAGTTAATGACGAAGATGTGTTGACACTTACTTATCATGACTCCAGACACAGCCAGCAGCAGGGCAGCAATGAGAGCCGAGGTGCCCACGGACAGACCCAGGGCCAGGTGTGAGAGCGATGGCTGCGGAGGCAGCGGGGGCACCTCTGCAGGACAAGGGGAAACAACAGCGTCATACAGTTGTTATCTTCCCCCAGAGGAGTATTAACATTCACTTCACCACTCTGATCCCCGACTTAATTAATGATGTGAAAGCGATGACACAACAGAGCTTAGGAGCAGCGACGGACGGTGCATGTCAATTCCTTTTTTCTGTGCGGAGGGGATCTCGTCTAAGCGCAGGAACAAATCTGCACGCCGAGAGAGACCATATTGAGACTGTGACCTTTTTCCGACCTAGCATCACAGAATTATCTACTGCTTGTCATTACAGAGAACAGATTTGCAAATCATAGGTTGAGGAGAGAGTCTAGGTCATTAAGATATTATTGAGATGGTAAAAGGCCTGTTATTTTGCTTGAAATTATAAAGTGACACTGCCATATTAATTCATTTCAGATCGCCTGAGATTGCAAATCATAATTGAGGAGGCAGTCTGCAGGGGTTTGTCCACATCGGCTTGTTAGAGTTTAACCCAAGAAGGATGCAGTTTTCAGACATTTCTGAGAGCTGATTTTTAGTCGATGGGCCTAATGGGCAAAGCTAGCTCCACGAAGGCTCATTAAGCCCATTATGAAACACATTCCCAATCACTGTCTAATGTCACTACACTTCAGCACTGAGGTGAAACCTTTTATCCTACATCCTTGACATGCTGAGATAAAGAGCTTTTATCTGACTGCAGCACTGAGAGTGAACTGACAGAACAGGAATCTGCACAGCTATTACTCCTACAGTTACTTTCATTTTCAATGAGAGGTTAGCTTATCCTACTTATTGATAATTATTATGAATGATTAAAGCACTATTAAAAAACATTTTCACTGATAAAGATTCAATAAAGTACAGAGCCTTCCAGGCTTAATTACTTTTGCGGATTAATTCATTATCTATTCTTTGAGTCACAGTCTATTACAGGTACAATTACGTTCAGCTCATTTCTGCGTTCAGATCATTTCTTACGCTTGTGTGGCAGAGAGAAAATTACACTATGGCTCTTCATTACTTGTGCTCCACTATTGTTATATTGTGTGTCAGACCTGTAGCGTTGATGCAGGACACTCCATTTGGTGCCAGGATGAGGTCTTCATCACAGTAGCAGATTATGGAGTCCTTGATCTCGTGGCATTCACCGCTCTCACAGTGGCTGCAGTTCTGCACGGGGCTGATGATCACCTCACCGTCCCCCTCCATAGCTTTAGGCACCCGCACACACGCACACACACACACACACAGGCAGAGCAGAGGTTTCTAAAGTGAACAGGATTTGATTAGATAGCTCCAGGATGTCCCCTGGTTAAATGAGCCAATGTTCAATAACACTCCTGATGTAATTTACGGGGAACAATCCTCATTAAAAAATCTATGAAGAAAAAAATCCTCCCAAGGTTTCACTCTCCACACCATCGTCATTCAGCATACGTTATCCCAACTTACACCCCACAAAGTAAATCAACCCAAATGGAACCAGTTAGGAAATCTGTGTAAACTGTAAATAAAAAGAGGAGATGATGACCTGCAAATCAAATAACGATTATATTAAAAGGAAAACATCAAATATTGACAGAGAAGTTTGATTGGGTTTTGAGTAATATGTGCTCACTGTAAGTTTGAAAAAAGTTGGATTGAAGGCGATATCACCTGCAGCATAGCTTTCTCCAAAATCAGTGTCGCATTCAGTATTCATGACTCCTTCAAGTTACCCAAGACAACAGCAACCTTTGACGCAGTATTTCTAGTTAAACACGTTTGAAATGGTTTGCAAATCACAGTATTTGGTTTTTATTTACATTTTATGCAGCTGAGCAACATGAAATAAACAAAAGCTGTAAAAAATAAGTGCTTAACAAATATAATTCAAAGACCAGGAGGAAGACACGCAGTAAATGGCCTTACGGCACATGGGTTGCCTCTGCTCGACCCAGTGAGCTAAACTGGTGCCCAAATGATGCAGAGTTTTAAAATGCTCAAAGCCAGACATCCAGGTCTGAAGGCAGAGGTGTGATCTAACAGCTGTTAACTCTTTATTAGACACACATAAAAACATTAAAATGTTGGAATCAGCTGCATCTACCCCGACGAGCGCTCATATTGGGGCTGCTCGTTTCATTGTCATTATGGAAATAAATTTATTTGATTGATTGACTTGTTGTATATGTTTTGTTATCCTGAATCATGGAAGTCCAGTAGTTTTGTTCTAAACTACCAAAGAGCTGGAATGTTGACATTCCTGCTGCGGAGCTTTGAAATCCTCGGCTACAGATCAAGATGTCATAATTGGAACTAAACCTGGGCTAAAACACTTAGATATGTGGCATGTATATATAAGAATTTATCTGTTTAAAAAAAAAATGTTTTCTGCCATTGTGCAAAAAACCTCATATTCATATTACTGCCATCCAAGTATCTTTACTGCCTGGCCAGTTCAAACTGCTGTAGAGCTATTTAAAGGGCGGGTGGGTTGCTTTTGTTGCGTGGGGAGCTGGGAGCTTGCAGATCTTCATTACAGCTCGGTCTCGCCTAAAATAGATGAATTCAGTGATTGTGATTGTGTGTGTGTGTGTGTGTGTGTGTGTGTGTGGGTAATCAGAAAAACGATCTTCTGGCTAGAAGAAAAAATCTGCAGACTCTCTGCACTCCGTAGCACAACAGCTCACAGCCATAAAGCCTTTTAAAGGGATTTTTACAACATCATTCATTTCATTTTGGATTTAGTGAAACTGATTCTCTTAATTGTAAACTACAGTAAGCAGAGACAAGGCAGTGCAGCACAAATTAGTTATGGGCTGCGAAAGCCTGTACTGTTTAGTAAGCAAAGCAAACGCACTCATCTGTAGAATCTATTTCCTCTCATCATTCTGTTATCAGCTTTATAAAAACAAATACATAAATCTAACCCAAAAACACAGGAAGGCTCCAAGGAGGAATACAAATGTGTTGAGAACAGCTACTGACTGCATACTAATGTGAAGGTGTGCTGTGGCTCTTTAGACACAGACGTGCTAAGTGCGCCTTCATGTTCATGAAAGGAAGAGGGTGATGATTATTGTTACAAACATTTCTAAGGCATCCTGTTGGTGCACCTGAGTTAGTCTAATAAATATAAATTTATGTGCTGAGCTGCAATTGTTTCACTATCAAAGCTAGACGAGAATCCTGATAAAGAGGAGCAATTTTTCTGCTCAAAAGTTTGTTGAATAATGATTTGCTCAGACTCTTACCATACGCATGAAAAACCGGCTATTCGCTTTCACACCGGCGCATCGACGGAGATTCATTGACACGCTCGTGGCTTCTAATAACATTCATGTTTTCCTCGGTGCCTCCCTGCATCGAGTGGCCAGATGTGCAGCCCTATCTGTATTACAAAGGATTTGAAGTAGTGTGTTGCATTCAGTGGATTAAGGACGGGCATTACAAACTGTTGCCTGTGTCAACATTAACCAGCATTATTTTTGATCCTATTTAGGTCTGTCACTGCACACAGCGGGGCTGTCCTGCATCACCTGCTGTTTTTGTTTGAGCTTCCGGATCTCCCAGTGCCGCTCAAAAGAAAATGCTGCCGTAGATTTGTGTGATTACAGCTTAAAACTACACCCTTAAACCTGACCTGTACTCAGGTGATATTCTTTTTAGTTATCACATTGCAGATTTAACAACACAGCCATCCCGTCTATTATGATAAGTTATGCCTTTTGGGGATTCACTAGTTACAATTTACATCACTTTCTCTCTTTTAA
Source organism: Archocentrus centrarchus (assembly GCF_007364275.1). NCBI lineage: Eukaryota > Metazoa > Chordata > Actinopteri > Cichliformes > Cichlidae > Archocentrus > Archocentrus centrarchus. The sequence continues at coordinate 24,389,825 of NC_044367.1, read as the reverse complement.
TCCATTTAAGATTTCTGCTGCAGTGGTTTTAGGAAGTGAACAGTTTAAAACCTCAAACAGCTAAAGATCTAAAGATAGATGTGACAATAGAGGCTAGGGCTACCTGATGTCTGATTTTATTAACAGTCACATATACCCTGAAAAACGAGTCAACATGAGAGGAAAACACTGAAGGACAAAATAGAAACAAAGATGGTCGTTGCTTATTTTAGCACCCTTTGTCTAGGCAGCTGTTGGACAGCCAGTGGTACGGTAGCTACAGTATGTGTACTGCACTTAGTTATAGGGCTGTACAGTGTCAAAATGCTTTAGCTCAACTTGCAGAAGTACAGAAATCTAAAGTGGCATATTAGATTTTTAGAGCCAAAATGTTTGCCATACAAGCACGGAAGAAGCATAAACAAAGGCACGTGTGTAGAGGTGGTTTGCAGATGTGCAGACTAAAGCTGTAAGCAGCGGGGCCCTATGTGAGATTTGCCAAATTGGCTCCATAGAAGAGTAGAAGAGTCAGGTGATCTGGGCTGACTGGGAGCAGCTGATGTGCCCTGGATTGCATCTGAAATGGTGCATTAGGATTTGGAATTTTGTAGAAATTGCTTTTCAGGAAGAACTGAAAATAAGAAAGATTGAAAATGACAGATTTCTGGTTTCAAAAATGGTTTTAAATGTTATGCAGTTTGATAAAACAACATTTTGTCTCATTAACAGTTATTTACATAGGAAATTAATTTCCTTGATGACAAATTGAGAAGCGCAGCTGTCGCGAGTGACGCTGCTGCAGGAAAGAAATAAATTAATCTGAGTCAAACCTTCTTTTTCTGAAAGACAGATGTGCCTCTGTTAACAACTTGGTTTTAAAATGTGCCCCGAATGACCACCGAGACGCTTTGTGATTCAATCACATCTCAGACGTGATGTGAAACGCAAACGTGAATTGTTCTTCTTCAGGAAAACATGTCATTAATGCAGCACGTGCTGTTCCTTTTTCTCTTTTTTTTTCCAATAGATGAATTTTTCCACAAATATCTCAGCTGCACAACAAGCACTTAAAAAAAAAAGGGCGTAAACAGGGCTCATTTCTCTATAAAGCCAAACAAAGATAAAATCTTGGATGATGTATAGACAGTCAACATTTTTACAGTCAGACTGTATTTTACTTCCTGACAGGTCCAAACAAACAAGAAAAATATGGCAGTGACAGATCAACAGGTGAATTTACTGATCAGTTTACCGTCTCCATCTGGAGACAAATTAATCAATAAAACATTTTTTTTTTTTTGTTTAGAATGAAATGCTCCACAGTGTCCCTTTATGGAACAGCTGTCCACATCTGCAGTACATTTTTTATGTCACCGAGTGAAGCGCCCCGTCCTCCTCTTGCTGTACACATATCTCTACAAGCTTCTGCTGCTGCGGATGCTCATTCTGCTGAAAACAATCTGAATTTACCACAAGAAAAACTAATTTAGAATGTCAATTGCAAAAACAGTTTTCTCATCATTCTGTGAAGTACAAACACATTAACTCTCACCTACACACACTACAAAAATATCAAACGCTGCACACTAATGTGTTGATGATAGGTGCTGACTACTGACTAGCCTGGCCTGCACTTGAATCATCTGGCGTTACCTTTTAGGGGGTAGAGGAAGGGCTCTCCCACTGGGCCGAGGAAGGACGTGCCATCGTCGCCGTCGTGTTTAGGGTTGTTGTCTATGGAGGTGTTGCCACCTGGAAAACAAGGACGGCAATGAAATCATCACAGTTAATGATGTATAACTCCAAATGAACACATTTTGAATATCATCCAGATTAAAAACAAAAGGACCAGAATGACCACAGAGGATTTTTGTCAGACTTCCTCTGAATCCATCATCCATCCCTCATTTTCCCTTTTGTATGTCCAGCCCAGTTTGCTTTTTAAAAAAATAAAGCCTGTTATTTCATTTTATGAGTTTCCTGCATACTGTGCAGTACTGTAATGACAATTTTCTACCTGTACTCATTAAATATAATCTTAAAGAGCAAATATACTGCATAGAAACACTATACTAAGTACATGGAGAGTACAGGGTGTGATATCTTTATATTTGAGGAGAGTGAAGTCTGATCCAGACTGATTTGCAGTCGATTGAGCAGTAGGAGAAGAGGACATGCAGCTGTCTCTGGGATTGAGTCCGATCCCTGATCTGTATGAACTCTGCCACCTCGTCACAGTCACTATAAAAACACAGATGGCCCTACAAGATGTACATTTGGCTCATACCTGACAGCTCAAGGCAATTTATTTATTAAACTTTTTTTGGGGGGGAAATCTTCCCGGACTGACCTCTGTAGCCTCCGCCGCCGCCACCAGACGTACAGCCACCTCCGCCACCTCCAAAGCCACCACGGGTCTGCCAGAACTTTTGACAGGCCTGCCCTCCCTGCCCCCCGAGCATCAGCGGTTTGCCACCCTGACTGACAGGAGTGCTGTCATTCCAACCTCCGCCTCCACCTGTCGCCAAACACAGCACACATTTGATAATGACAGGTAGCAATGTGCAGTGTGTGTAGCTGTGATGTTTGTGAAAGAGACAAATGACATTAGAGTGCATTAAAGTGAACACGTACTGTTGCATGTCTACAGGCAATTAAGACTTGATTCATACCAAGTACACACAGATACATTGATCAGCCACAAAACTAAAACCACTGACAAGTGAATCGAATAACATTGATCATCTTGTTACAGTGCAGCGTTCTGCCGGGAGACCTTGGGTCCTGGATGATACTGTTTCAATGGCATTTAACAAAATCAGTGGCCTTCACCAGCAGGAAATTGCACCACAAAAACTGCCCAAGATGTTTACCCTGACTCCAAAACTGATCCCAAACTGATCAAACAATCAATCGTAACCAGACAGATCCACAAGGGCCAACAGACTGTATAGAAAAGACGGATGCAGCCACCAGACAATTAGTTAGCTCCAATTGTGAACCATTGACTTCAGTTTATTTATTTATTTTTTTAAATAAATGGGTGGGATATGACTGTGAAACCATGGATACTACAGGATCCAACTGGACTGTCAATCACAAGGTAGCCACGCCCTCAAGCAAGGATTTTTTAAGGGTCATAATGGGAAATTGTAATCATATAAAGTAAATGGGGGAAATTTTTTATATATTATATATATATATATAATATATATATATATAATATATATTATATATTATATATATATATATATATAATATATATATATATATATATATATATATTATATATATAATATATATATATATATATAAATACACACACACACACACACACACACACACACACACACACACACACACACACACACACACACACACACACACACACACACACACACACACACACACACACAGGATTATATTGTTACATGTTCTATGTATTACTCACACATCAACAATTCAGCAAAATTAGGTTGTCTAATTATTATATAATTTATTCAATTTATTCAAGTGCTGCTGTTAGTATTTCCTGTATTTCTTAAAGGCCTTAACATGACAACTCAATGTCTATGTGGGAGTTAAAAGAAAATACAAATCCCAGGCTAACTGCAGTTTTTCTGAACCTAAAATGATTGAAGTGCCAGATTCAAATCAGCCAAGGACCAAATTTGGGTTTGGCACACTGGGCCTAAAGCATACCCTGCTTTAACATCTGTTTAATTGACATGGGGACCATATTTTACACAATGAACGTCACGTTGTATTAAATAAGACTTGAAACTAGCAACTGAGATCATTTCCTGAATGTCACAGATAGAGTGAACAGTAGGATTGTTAGGAATCCCGTGGATTCTTTATTTGCAGTGGTTAACACAATTGATTGACAAGCAAAATGTCGCTGGTTCAATTCTAGCTGTTGACACAAATGGGTGTAAAACTGCCAAATAAAGCACATGGAGCTACCAGCTGTGGTAACTTCTTGTGACAAGGGAGCAGCTAAAACTAGCTAGCTATCTGCAACCAAAGGAGACGCCCCCTGCTGGCCATTAGAAAGAATGATGGTTTATGGCAGTTCTGCATTTGCTTGATTTACTAGATTCCATTTTATGGCCCAATTTATGTGCCAAGAGGTCAGCGCTGATATCAGCATGAGAGAGAAGATACAATTATGCAGGTGGTTTTAATGTTGTGGCCAATCAGCACACACACACACACACACACACACACACACACACACACACACACACACACACACACACACACACACACACACACACACAGCAGTCTTTATTAGTGATAACACACTGGTTACAACAGACAATTTAGTTTCCTCCTTTTTCTCCAAAACCTGAGGGATACAAAAAAATATATAATAAATTCCCACCTTACCAGCACCCCTCCTCCCTCTAGATATGGTTAATATTTCATTTTGTATTCACCGAGTTTCCTCAAACTGAAACCTTGGGCTTTGAGAAGATGTAAAAATCAATAGCTTATATGCTTTTTGGCTGCTACTTGAAGCACATGATTAATGAAATCCGCAGTGAGCGTGGATGTGACAGAGTGAAGTGTGCAGTTCAGCCCAGCAAAGTCAGAAAGAAGTCAGGAGGGCCGCACTGGTTTGTTTTCGTTATAACACAAATGCTGGCACACAGAGGTGGGAAGTAAACACCTTCAGGACGGGCAGACATGCAAATAAACACTTCCACCGTAGAAACCCAATTGTAAACTCGCTTTATTATTTTGCATGCGCACAGAAGGGAGCAGAGCAGACACAGCCCGGCTCATCCCAGAGCGAGGAAAGATAAGCCACGCGCACTGCATAACAGTGCTGTATTACTCATCTACTGTCATCATTTCAACCATTTTTTTTATCTTGTTCTCCATAACTCAAACTCACACAGTAGATTGTCTCTCCCTGCACCCAGCTCTGTAACTCACACACATAAATGCAGTCACAAAGACTGCAATGAGCATGCTGCACTTTCCCACAGGGCAACAAAGCTGTCATACATACAAAATAAAACCAACGCTTACATCAAAGCTGTGTGTGTGTGTCGCGTACCTGCAGCGTGCGACTTCCCATTGCGTCCAGGTTGGCTGGGGTCATAGTCCATTTGCTCCAGCTGGGACTCTGATTGGCTGCTGTATCCCCGGCCACCTCCCCCAGCAGCGATGATGAGAGGGATGTACACTTCTCTGTCCACCTGGGTCAGTATTGATAACAGTTACTTTTATGTAGTGGCACAGGATTTGCTCTTCAAAGGAGTGGTTATGTTTTTGGGGAAATGAGCTTGAAATCACTCATGCGTGTGTACGGTTCATCTAGAATCGCAGCTGGTCGACCTGGGAGCATCCAAAACTGACTAAATGCTCCACAGCTAAAGCTCACTGGACATGCTACTTCTCATTTGCTTAATTATACAAGTTGAGATTCAGGGAAGCAGTAACCAGAGTAAAATAAAGAAGTATTTTTTTGTACAGAGTAAACCAATTAGGGTTCAATTAATGAGCTTTAGCAGCGGTGGCAGGGGATTTCTGTTACCTCCTCTGTTCCCCCTGGTTCCAAGCTGTCGTTCACAAGAGCAAAGTCCATCAATATCATTATACAACAACTGAAATATCTCCCCAAGCTGAATATAAGATTCTTTTTTCTTTCTTTCTTTTTTTTTTTATTGCCTGAAAGCATTCTGATGCACCATTCAAAAACAAGGCTTCCGGTGCAATCATAATCCTTTCAGCAGCTTTGAGAGGTTTTTTTTCTTCTAGACACTTTGTACAACCTGAAGGTCTTTTGTGATTATATATCAATTTTTTTTTTTCCCATGTTGAAAACAGGCCTTCTCTGTGAGCCTAGATTATACACACTAAAGTTTTCACAACGAGACCCGCTGCTGGATTTAGCTTCACATTCACTGTGCTGACCCGAATGTGGTGTCAGTCTTCACCTCTGACTCTTGGCGCACAAATAAGTGCATTTTCCAATATGTCAACTGCTGCTTTAAAGAGTGCCTATTGTTGCTATTGGTCCAATCATCTGTTCAACGATGAGACATGGATATAAGTCCTGTGTCCTTGGCGGCTCTTTCGGTTTACGATCTTTGATATATTAAGCAGTAGGCCAATAAAAATATTAAATATAATAATATAATAAAATATGGTGGAGTGACCTGAATGCACCATTAAAATGATGTTTATTGATAACACCAGCCAATCAATTTTGAGCTGGTTAAATGTTCATAGGCAGAGTGATGCAGAGCTCAAGGACTTTAACCCAGTTCAGTTATTTTGTATGAGGATTTCTTAAACATCAGAATTTTACAATCAGTACATGCCTTTATTGCACTTTTTTTTTTTTAACTGGACTATCAATAAAATTATATGAAATGTGCAGTTCCTAAATATAAAGTCCCTGAGCACATCATCATCCCCCACAGCTCCTTCTTACTTTGAACACATACGTAGCCCCACCACCTCCTCCTCCTCCTCCTTTCACTTGCGTTTTGTTCACCATTGGACCGCTCTGCTCCAGGCATATCTTATTCAGCATGCCGTTGGACTGCAGGGAGCGAGACAGAGAGAGAGAGAAAGAGAGAGAAACATGTCAGTTTGCCACAGAATTGCCTTCATGGATGTCAGCTGTGTATGAGCAGGTTGAGCAGTTGCCAGACCGCAGCTGTTGTGAGTCTGAGGATTATTATGGTGTGCAAATATCAAGTAGAAATATTCACATGCACACAGACACTGAAAAGGAAGCACCTATGCTCCCCTTGCGAGACCATATGAAACGACTCAGATGTTTACTCATTCCACGCTGACTAAACTTGTGATACAGCTGATAGTGCTGCTGGATCTAGGGTTGTTATAAAAAAAAATAATTATCACGCTATACCTGTGAATTTATCATAATAGTTTCTGGTTGTAGTTTGTCATGTTTGGCTTTTATTATCATACTTTATTTTTCTTTCAGCTGCTCCCTTTAGGGGTTGCCACAGCGGATCATCTGCCTCCATCTCATCCTATCTGTAGCATCCTCCTGTGTCACACCGTTCCTCTGCATGCAATCTTCTCTGTCATCTTCCTCTTTTCCTCCTGCCCTGCAGCTCCATCTTCAACATCTTTTGTCCAATATATCCACTCTCCCTCCTCTGCACATGTCCAAACCAGCTCAGCCTTGCCTCTCTAGCTTTGTCTCCAAGTCGCTCAACCTGAGCTGTCTCTGATGTGCTCATTTCTAATCTTGTCCATTGTCGTCACTCCCAAAGAAAATCTTAACTCCTTCAACTCTGCCACCTCTGGCCTTTTTCTCAGCACCATCGTCTCCAAACCATCCATCACAGCAGGTCTCACTGCCACCTTGTAAACCTTCCCCTTACCTTGTCTTTACTGTAGGCCGACTAAGTTGGAATAATTGTACATTTTCTCTTAAAGGCACATGAGAAACTTTTAAAGAATTAATTATTTGGTTTACAGCTGATTTATCACGTTACCCAAAATGAAAGACTCTCCTTGTTGTTGTTTTTCAGCCCCTTTTTCAGGGACTTTGCCCTGGCTGAGACCCTGTGAACTGATGCGTCTGCTTAGTGTGTGCTATCATGCTGAACTGCCTGGAGCGAGTCCTACTTTAAGAGTGAGAGGGCATAAGTTTACTCGCTGTGTCTGAGTCTCATACAAACTCTCACAGTAGCTCATCGCTCTCTCAGCTCCCTCCATCTGTCTAAAGCAACACTCTCGAAGGATGTCTTAAAGGTAGGAATGGGCGGGACTTATGTGGCTGTGATTGACAAGTAGAGGGGGTCAAAGGCAGTGCATTCAAATACTCTGGGAAAGTCTTCCTCACTATTCTTTCACTCTCAGCCAGTTCTGTCTTTGCATCTTCTCATTTCTAAGTTAACTTTGTGTTTTAGAGAGAATGAGAACGGGAGGATGGAGGTGTGTGTGTGTGTGTGTGTGCGCGTGTACTGCAGCAGGAGAGAGACATAGTGAGTATTTCTAAAGGCGAGGGAGGTATCATCATTTCCGTCACATAAGGGAAAGCCAGGTGTGAGAAAACACTGTTCTGCAGCACAAATCACTTTCTGAGCGACCCTTTGGAGAGAGTTGCTGCCTCTCGCTGTCAGAACTTGGGGGAAATAAGAGAAACCTTAAATGACTTCAGTTTCACTTTGGAACAGCCAAGTCTCTCTCAATGCTGTCTGTACAGAGCACTTCAAGGAGCACTGTGTTAAAAACTAATAACTGGATGGCAGTGGCAAAGACTGGCTGCCTCTAGAGAACAAAACCGCAAAACTCAAACAGGCACTTGGGCTTCCTCATGTCCAGCTACTGTAAACTATCTTCACTATACATGAGGTGCTGTTGCAACCCTGTGTCCAGAAAGCTGGGACATTTAAAAATCATTCAAAGTCTATATTTATTTACAGAAAGTCCAAAGACAACATATTTAGTCATTTTATGTTTTTCAGTGCATTATCATTAAACTGGAATCTGGAGAAATCTCTGTGGGCAGGGGGAAAATGCTAAAAAAAAAAAAAGCAGCACTGATCGGGCTGTATTAGGGGCAAATTAAACATCTGTGAAAGCCCCATTAATGCTGACCATTTTGGAGCAACATATGCCGCCGTTTAAATTTAGCCCGACAGCGCCACAGCACATTCAGCAGAAGAGTCTGCATGCTAAACCGGCCCGTCTGCACACCACACATGTAAACCACTGGAAACTCTAGAGATACAAAATTAAAAATATGATACAAGCACATCCTGAACTGTCAAGTATCAAGTAAGAATAGGAAAATATTACATTTACAAAACTGAAGCAATTCCTAAAAGTTTACAGAGGTTGTTACATGAAAATAATGCTGCACAGTGGCAAACATGCCTCTTTCTAAACGTTTATAAAACACGTTGCTGGCAATTAAAATGAAAACAGCATAATTACATAATTTCCTCCAGTAGTTCGGAAACATGCTGAGATGCGCCTAACATTTTATAAGGAAATAAACATTTCTATATAACCCACAAAAAGTTGAGTAGTTTACTGTACGCGTGTGCCACACACTTCAAATTATGCTGGTCTCTTGATGAAGTTTTTAAACATTTAAATTGTGTATGATGGAGCTCGTTGGCTGAGGGATGCTCCACTCTTTTGTGAGCTTTTGGTGCCCATGAATTGTCTGTGTTTGCAAAGTGAGCTCTCAGTGTACTCGAGGAAGGCTGCAGGGAGTTAATGATCTTTTTTTGGATAATGTGTAATATGAGAATAAGTGAGTCTCACTAGCGAGGACAGCAATATCATTCAAGAAAATTTAGGATCAACTTTAATCTTCCAACACTGACATGCTTTGGGGATTGTATACACACAGGGTGATAGTGGAAGGCTGCTGTATGTATTTGTGTGGCCATAAAAAAGAAATGTTGGGACTCTTCATTCATAAAGTTGATCCATTGTAGCATTTACAGCTATTTTACTCTCATTTTTTAAGTTTATCTTGCTTTTATGGCATACTGTAGACTACAGGGTCCCCGATGCAACAGTATTCCTATTTACTGCATGATAGCCGACTTACAAAACCGCAGTGAATTATTGTAAAAGTGACTCACATTGGGGCATGCGTCCTCTCCTCTTTGCCCCACCAGGATGTAAAGGAGTTCCCCCTTCTTCAGCAGGAAGTCTCCTGTGATGTAGACACCGTGCGACCTGCTCATGGCCAGGACACTTCTCCCGCCGGCCGCGCCGTAGGCGGTGATCCTGAAGTTTAACGCGGACAAAGAACACACAAAAAAAGAAACATTAACAGGGAAATTACTGTGACGATGCAAGAAAATGTTTCACAGGTTTTGTTTTTTTTGTTTTTTTGTGAGGGTGAAACGAGTAGCAACGAAAATATTGTGAGTCGTCAGGCATTCCTCCTGCGGCTTCATGAGTGCACAACAAATAACAGCCAAAATTAATTTGGACACACTAAAACACACTCTCACTCTGGGTGTTTTTAATAAAAACCATTTGACCTACTGTGGCACATTATACTGAGGGAAAAACACACACACAGAACCCAGACTGCATAGGCACACAAACACACCAAAACACACCTACAAATAAACACCTATGTAGCAGAAAACTAATTTCAAATGTTCCAGTTTTCTTGCCAGACAAATAAAAAACAACTTGATTGGTTTTTGGGAACGCCGCTATATTTTTCTTCCCTGGTGGTCGAGCTTGATCAGGAGACAGAACATTGCTCAGTGCTCAATAGCAGCTACCTCAGCTGTTTGCCTAATGACTTTTGGGAGATGCAGCACGCATATTCATCTCTGTGGCCGTCTGTCAGCTTCATTTTGGGGGATCTGGCAGCTAGACCGGGCCGCATCAAGACAAGTACAGTTTGTGAGGAGGCAGAAGGTGCTTTCTAAAACTCTGGACATGTGTCGAGGCCGTCCGGTTTGTGCCGTTTGTCGGGTATTTTAAGTCTTGAAGGTTTTGGCTGAGCTTAGCGGTATGTGTGCGTTTGTTTTTGTGCTGATGTGGGAGGCTTGCAGCTTTCAGAGAGTCAAATCTAAGTTAAACAGCTCATGTTGTCATGAGTGCCCACAGGAGGAATATTGATCCCTGAAAAAAAAGGCTTTAGATATTGCAGCATTAATCTCGGAGCAGTGCAAGGCAAGGGGTCAAGGTGCTAAAGCTGATTGCTGAGGTATTCTGAAGGCTTAAAGGCTACCAACGTAGACGTGGAGGTGGGTGTTTTTGGATTTCAGAGTCAGGTGTAAAGTGAATCACGCCATTTAGCTGCCATTACTCCAGCCTCTGCTCCTTCCTGCAAGAATCTGATAGTGATATTTCTCCGCTTGCTCTGCTGCACTGAGGAGCAGAGGTGGGCGTGAGGAAGAACCGGTGTTGGAAAAATGCGAATTGCACAGAGTGCTGATGTCTAAGAAAGATAGGTTAAGTGTGCACTGTATACCGAATGTGTCGAGTTCTCAGAAGCTCATGTACCTAATGACTTCACAGTGAGACCCTTCAGAAAAAGATAAAATTATTCCTGAGTGGGTGTTGAGTGAAAATTCAATGTTCAAATGGCTACCTCTGATGTCTGTGTGCTCTAAGGCTTTATAGGCTGGCAACAGTCCTACCTGTAGGTGCCAGTTTCTGGGACCCGCCACATTTGAATGCCTTTGAATGGCCCCCGGGTTCCAACTGTCACGTTGACATTGCTGCTCCTGTAGGAGTTGAGGCACTGAGTGGGAGTTGGACCTTCAGGGCCCACAGCCCCACAGGTATGAAAAATCCATTTTTTGGCTGCACATGAAGAAAAAGGAATAAAAAAAAACAAAAAACATTTAGTACTTTGCAGAGCTTAGCAGTAGAGGCACATACTCTCTGTGTTCAGTGGGGCATGCAGCTAAGTAAAGTTAAAGATGATGAAGAGGCTGAAATTACAGTTCTATTTGTCTAACATTCATTCCACTTCAGCATTCCTCACTGCTCCACTTTCACTTCAGTAAATCCAAATATAAAGATATGTAAATTATTGGAGCTTCTCATGTGAGATGCTACTATGATCATATTCGCAAAAGCAGCAGGGGACTTGGTGACGGGATCACAGGTAACAAACATTTCTCCTCATTTTCCATGTAATCCCATGTGTCTGCGCTAATTGGAGATCTTCTCATTGTAATTAGCATGAGATTAGTCTTGTCAGATGGACGGAGAAGGACTTAACGCTGCAGGACTAAATCCTTATTTAAGGCTTGTGATCACAGAGCAGTGAGGTAGACACCAGGGAACCTCTTTCACTCCCTGAAACTACTTCTAATTTGTTTCACAGCAGGGCTGATTATTGAAAATGTGACACCGGCCAAAGTGAAAGTAATTTCTTAGGAAGAATGAGTTACATGTTGGCTTTCACAACCTCAAAGTGGATGCTTAGAGTGAATGTAATTAAGCTTGGGCATATTACGTATATGTAATTAGCATTTTGAAGGTACGTGTTGTAGTGCACTGCACAGAAAGGCCATTAGAGGGCAGTCTCTAGAGGTAGCCCACTAAATTGAGCTCAGTGAGCTGTGATAATGGCAAATGCAAAGTAACTATTTAGCTGTTTGGGAGGATTTAAGTTTTGTCCCATTAATAAAGGTGAGCCACAAAGCTCTTTGGAATATTTGCCTCTAAAAACTTGTGACTAAAAAGAGTAACACCTCAAATTGGATATCAGTTTAACCCAGTGCTCGACACACAGACTGTACATAAAAGATGGATGTAGTCCATTCCAGTAGCTTCCAGGTCTGAAAAGTAAAGTCACTGCTGAAGAGTTGCTGTGGTTGCAGAACATTTTCCAGTTGTACGCTTTCCAGCCACTTTATTAGGTACACCTCTTCAAGTACTAGTTAACACAAATTGGCCAATCACATGGCAGCAGCTCAGTGCATTTAGGCATGCAGAGATGATCCAGAGAATCTGCTGAAGTTCAAACCGAGCATCAGAGTGGGTTAATCGTTTAGTCGCCTAATCCCTCACAGCCATAGCTAATAACTTCAAACATAGCTAAAATAAAACAAAAACACAGATAGCGACATACACCGAAACATCTGTCAGAAAGACATGAAGGTATGAAAACATAGATACCACCATGCCTAAGTGGAATGCTGTTTATATTAATATATATTTTTGGGAAAACAGATATGGTAGCAGATTTATTAAATATCAAGGAAAGCGAAGAGATGGCTTGAGACAAGTTTCAGAAGTGTCACTTAAAGCCACGATGCTCTCACTGCAACACCTTTTGCTGTTCAAGTTTCCTGCTGTGTGGTGCCTGTTGCAGATGAAGCCCCAGAATTGGGATCGCAGTATTTACCAGCATCTCTCTACACTTCAATCTGTCTGACTGAGCAAAAACTGCAGGAAGCTGGTGTTCTGAGCAAATGTGTACCTGTTTGTCTGCATTTATCTGCAAACAAGCCATGTGTGAATACACACCAATTTCTGTTATTAAGTGTTACAGTAAAAAACTGGGTTTGTCAGACATGATAATTTCACCTCGTCTTCAAAACATTCATCCAGATGACCTCTTTCTGCCCCTGCCACTTCAAATGGTGGCTATTTTCATTGCTGAAAACTTGCTGGACTGCATGGTGAGCATCATATTAGTCAGCCTGGTTCTCATGAGTGGTTCGGTCCAAGGCCATCATCCAAGCTCCGCTCTGTCTCACCACAAACATCTCTTTCGAGTTCAGTAAAGTGTTGCCAGCAGTGACTGTTTCAAGGAGGCCAACACTTTGAGAAAACACTTTAAAACATCACTGTGGTAAGAGAGCGATTTGGAGTTTAGCCCGGTCTTAGCAAATGCACTCCTACTGTAAAAAACACTTGTAGGGTGACTGCAGTTTGTCTGACTCTAGTCTGGCAGAAGTAAATCGTCCCATCAGGCCAGAATTTTCAGCACTGAGGGAAAAGAGACTAAGACTTCCAGGAATTAGTCTATCACCGGAGCAGAAGAGTTCCAGACCCAAACTTTAGATGTAAATCATAATATACTTAATGGGTGAAAGTAATTCTCATTTGAAGAACCCCGATTCAACTAAGAGCATTTGAATGCAGAATTGGTTTCACCACATAACGTGCTGCGCTCGTGGTTAACTGATGAGAGAAGCTGAAATCTGCACTGGAGTGATTCTCTTGTTAATAGCCATGCCTCTCCCTTCACGTTCCCTTGTTGTGGGAAGTCTACGACATGAGCATGTAAGAAGCAGCTGCTGCCGCTGTGAAGTGCACGTCCCAGTTCATGCAGCATGTCCCAGTTTATGCTGTGATGCATTGGTTGAAGGTTACGGGCTAATGAGCAAGGCTGGAGGAGAGACACGGCAGCGTTTTAAGGAAGTTCAATTCAAACTCCATGAGCAAGAAGTAGCAACAAACGTGGCAAACTTCTTGAGAAGTCGCATATAGATGAGAGAGATTTCACTTTCACTTCATGCATTGCTTTCTTTATGTATGCATTTTACATTTTGTTTAAGTTTCTGATTCACGAGAAGCCCTTCATATGGAAGATCCTTGTTATGGAAGATTAATGCTTGTATTGAATGTCCTCTCTTGTTTGTATTCTCGCTTCTGTCTCCCTTGGGTGCAGCTGGTTTCACGCTTCAACCCAACTGATTGATCTTGTTGGTCCATCAACATGAATTCAGACGACCACATGTGCACATGCACTGCACACCCAAATGCACTGCGCAACCGGCCTAATGAGCCATTCAGTAAACAAACAAAACAAGATGATAGCCTGCTCCAGTAAGTGGTGTGCAAACTCTTCAGCCCCCTTGACTTACAACACACACACACACACACACACACACACACACACACACACACACACACACACACACACACACACACACACACACACACACACACACACACACACACACACACACATCCCCAGGGAGACTCTGGCTCTGCCTGACTATTACATGAATCTCGTTTTCTGTGAACTTTGCCACTCGTGCTATGCCATCATCATAACAAACAGTGGCCTCCATCAAAGAAAGGGGCAAAGCTGCACACTTTCATCAGCAAGAAATTGTTCCAGACAAGTCGCATCACAGGGGGAGAGAGAACCAGAGAGACCCAGAGTTAACAAAAATGTCTCTGACTAGGTTGCAGCACTGATAGTAATTCCAGCAGTGTTTATCCCCTCTGAACATTTTTACTGTGTAACAAGACAAACAACTTTAGGCAGTCCTGGGATATTTCATGGGGTGTTTCATTATACATACAAATCCTTCCAGTTTTTGGAAACTGACCAGCACTAGGAGACTTTCTGTGTGCATGTTTTCAAAGGCATAAATGCACTAATTCTACTATTTAAAAAAAAAAAACTTTAACTTCAGGCTTATTTGGGTTAGTAGCAGATCGGTTCTTTGTCCAAATGGAGAGAGGCCTCGTTCAGACCAACCGACCTTGTTCGCTCAGACTCACAGGTGCACTGTAAGCAGAAGAAGAAAAAAAAAACAGCTCTTTCATTCATTTGAATGGACCCAGGCGGTCGATGCAGAGCAGATGGCTAAACACGAAGAGGGCTGAATGAGCTTAAGCCTTTGCTGCAAAGTAACACAACATCAACGGACAAAGTTGAAAAGCGCACTTTCCCCAATAGTAAAGCATATTTCAGCTGTTTATGTTGGCGGTTGTCGAGAGGGAAACATTTTCTCTGTGTTATCCACCCAACGAACAGAAGAGCTCCACATGTAAACCAGCGAATGAACAGAAGAATGAACCTGACGTGTTTCTGATGGCAGGAGAAAACAGAGTTTCTGTTTTTTCCAAACAACTCAGATAGTAAGGGCCCAGTGGCTCAGACCCGCTGACCAGTAGCCTGCCTGCTGCTGTCTAGACCTTCATGTATCCTTTACTCAAACTGGGCTTCCTTCATCCTATTTTATGACTATGCCCCCACCAATGCAGCCCCCCCCCCCCCCCCCCCCCCCCCCCCCCCATTGTTTTAATGCAGTTCTGTTTCAAGTCTGATCACCAGCCTGGAAAAACTGAAAACTATCTGCTCATGCCACCAATAAACAAATTAAAATAAATTATTTAAAATGAAATAACTCCTAAATCTCAGAGCTGTTATTTTCCGGTTTTTCTTCAGGGTTCACAGTGAAAAACAATCCCAGTGTTGTTATCAGTCCTTCAAACCACGAGCCGCACCCCAACTTTTTGTTCAGTTGGAGGACTTGTTGAACCAAATTAATCCCTTAATATAAAAAGAATAGAAAAGACAACCGGGGCTGATTATGAGTCTAATCAGCCATTTTCAAAACAAACCAGACTCAGCATCCTGTATTTCTCTTTTCTTAAACTGCTGCTTTTCATTCAAAACAAAGCACTCTTTATTTTGCCATGCTATTAAATGTTGTCTTCTCCAATACCTCCATAAAAGTCCAGGCCAATAACTTTAAAAGCTGCAGGGATCATCTCACACACACACACACACACACACTGTACAAAGGCTCTCCTCTCTTAGCATGTATCGCCCTCAACCAGTGACAGTTGTCCTCCCTGGGCCAGCCATTAGAAAGATGGATCAAGGTTGGCAAGCTATGAATGGGATCTGAATGCTAAGTACAAAGCTTATGGAGCAACTGAGTCCAATTAATTACAAAAGCCTATTTTGTATGGCACCGCTTGTTATCAGTCTCATATCTGTCTTAGTGACTAATGCCCCCACCCCAAAATAACAGCAACTAGTTAAGTGATTGCTGCAGGCTGGTGTTGATGAACAAGTAAACAATGAAGACTCACTTCTCTCCCATGCAGCTAATTAGCGAGCACAAACCGGCCAAAACTCCTTTCTGCATGAATCATTCAGGGACCAACAGCTGCTGTCGCTTGCTCTCAAGAACCAATCAGATTGCTTCAATCGGCATCCCTTCTGTCTTTGATTTGACGCCAGTTCTCATATACTCCACACAACTTGCTCTTGTTGTCTATTGATGTATGAATGGAAGTGGGACACCTTGATATGAAAATGTACTGTTTTCAAAGAAGCTAGTGCTCGTCCATCCTGCTAGATAAATAAATATAATGTTTATGCACTGCAACTGTGCATCATGTAAAGTTGTTTTATCGTCTAAAGAAACTGCTAATCTTTGTCAAACCGCACACCCACACACACTCTCATAGAGCGACGGTCAGAAAATAGGCCTGCAGCTCATTTTGTAGTTAGCAATGTGCTCCTTTCCCATCGGAGGAGGTAATCACAGAAAGAAAGCGAAGCAAACTAATACAGGTTGACTTATTCAACCCTCATCCCCCAAAAGCAGCTGATGAGTCAGCAGTGAGTTGCGGGTGGCACACTGCAGGGTGGTGGCGAGAAATAAAAGTGTCTGTTGCCAGAATAGAGAGGAATCAACATGGACCGGGAGAAAGAACAAGCAGGAAGAAAAGAGTGAAGGTGAAGTCCAGGTGAAGGGGAAAAAAGGGAACAGGAGGAAGAAGTGGGACAGCAGACTCAGATCAGAGTGAGATCTGACAGGAAGACAGGGTGGCAGGGTGAGAAGGCAATAATGTGAACTAACAGAGAGTCAATAATAGCTTTAACATGGCAAAATTGGAAAACAAATCTGGAAATAAAAGGGGACAAAATGTCCTGGGAGCAGATATGGTGGGAGAGTGAAGGGAGAAATGAAGGGGAGAGTGAGAGGAGACAAGAGACGTTGATGTTCGGTGGGGTTAATCATTGAGCGTGTCGGAGGAAGAGGAGAGCCGTGTTGGAGTGACAGGTCTGCTGAGCTAAAACCCTCATCATGCTTGCCGTCCTGCCCTGGAGACGTCAAAGCATCGGCTCCAGAAGAGGAGAAGAGAGACGCTCGGCGAATGCTAACTGCTCGAGGCTGGCTTTGAAATGGCCGACGTATAGCTGAAGTTCAACTTCTTTCCCCCCGAGTTAATATCTATGATAATCACAAGGGCAAGAGCAGTGTGATCTCAAAGTCCCATCTTTCTCCGAGGAGATTTACTTACTTCTGCTGCCATTTTTATTGTAACCATACCGAGGATTACCTGTGTAAGCATAATAAAATGGCCTTTTTGTTGCTGCCTGTGCAGCAAAATCCATGTAGCAAACACACTCATTTGGATGATGTTGCACTGAAATGCTGCGTTTCTCGCTTAGAAGATTAACTGACCAACTCATGCCCTGCAGTTTGGCAACATTAACAAATAATGTTAGCTGGTCAGCATTTATGTCTGCTACTGTCCCTGTTTGACCTTTGACCTTCCAGAGACAAACAACCTGCTCTGTGTTCACAACTCACATCACAGATCAGATAAGAGCACAAATGCCCTCATCATCGCGTTACATGCCAATCAAAGACTCAGCATTGGGTCACTTTGGGCATGTTCTTGCGTCCGATTAGCAGCAAAACGTCATACGTAAAAATATTTACAGAATATTTACTCCTGGATTCAACAGCTGCTGCTGCAGCAGATCGAACGCTCTTTGTAAAATCAGCAGCCATCTGATCAGCTAATCACTCTGATGTCACCCAATTAGTGCATCTCTCTTTAATTGCCTCTCCTTCCTTATTTAACACAATGCACAGCTGTGAAACAAAAATACAAAAACAAAAGTAGTATCTTTTTAATTAGACCTATGTTCATATTGAGCGTATAAAAAAAAGATATGAAATCAGAATAATGCTGGAATACACTCGGCCAGCTCCCGTGTCATCTGTGTCTCAGCACTCTTCAGGAGAACACATACAGACACTTTGATTAATTACTTTCCTCTTGTAGGCTTAGAAATTGTGTTGCAGTTGTTAGTAATGCATAACAAAAAGAAGAAAAAAAAAGTCATGCAAACAAACCATTTCTATAGTGAATGACAATAAAACAAGTGCACATGCTAACTAATATAGGGTTTTGAAGGTCATGTCAAACTAAAAGCTTTTCCTTTAGCAGTAATGTGCAAATGTCTTGAGCCACCCCTTTTATATTTTGCTTCCAAGGAAAGTGGACTTGACCAGTAGTTCTCCAGGCTTTCTGTAGCTCTTTCAGAGTTTTTCAGTCCAGTCCTTGTACCTGACCATTTTCACAGGAATGTTTTTTTAAGCCACCTAAAACTGACCTATGAATCATTCAAGCATAAAAAGCTGCCCAACTCCAGTGTTCGGTGTTGTGTCTACACACAACAGGCAACTTAGTAAAGAACCAATTTAAATGGTATCTTTAGAAACTTTGTTACTAGCAGGCTGTTGCAAAAACACATCATGTGTTCCCATGTCTTTCAATCTGTGAAAAATACCAAATATAGCGCGGTTTAGTTTTACAAGCATGAAATAGTATTTTTGCACCAGCAAGGTGATTCTCAAAGAGCTATTAGCCAGAAACTTGGCCTATCTTGGCAGTGTCTACAGCCATCTGCAAAACTACTTATAGCCATCTGTGAAGACTACTCGGTGAAATCACAAGAAAGCTGCCTGAGAGAGTTTAAGCTGTGCTGATGAATAAAGGGGGTCACACCGAATACTGACTTTGAGCTTGTTAGAACTCCTGCCTCTTATCCTGCATTTCCATGTTTGTTGGCACATGTTTTTATACATCTCTGCACCTAAATGCATTTTCCTATCAAATAGAAAGAAATGATGGGTGGCTCAAGACTTTTGTACAGTATTTTATACATTCCCACACAAGCATGTATGCACTTTTAAATTTATATAAACTACATAAGATACTCTAATTTGCCATAAAAATGTGATTTTAATACTTATTTATAATTTCCAAACATCCAAACGCCATCTTTTCTCAAATACAGCCTCCATATTATTTATTTTACGAGCAATTTTTTTCCACCTCCGTTATTTGCTTCAAAACTGCCACTCTCAAGATTCTATATATATATATATAAAAAATTCTCATCACGATGAAGGCTGGTGGAAAGTTCTCCCAATGCGACGCTCCGCTTTTCAAATCTTAAACTTCCACAAACTTAAAGACTTGCAGCCTACCGTAAATGAAAATTATGTGTGTAATTTTCTTTGCTTTCACCACAGTTTCTCCAGCAACAAGATTTTTAAATTCTGTTATAATTAGAAGTAATTTCCGGGGTCAAAAAAGCATGTCACACTTATTATCCCAGCAAATTCCTGCCCACAGTGTGTTAGTGTGAGTCGCCTAACTAGTTTCAAATAGAAGACGAGTCTGTATACACTACAAAATTGATTTCCTGGCTTTAACTGCATATGAATGCCATAACAGCCTTTTATGCCGCATGGGAGAGAAAACAAGATATAGATGAATCCAATTACAGTGCCGGAGTGAGGGAATGCTGCTCATACCAATTGTGTTTGGACTGGAAAAGCAGCTCACATGTATTTAACATTTGTATGAAAAGCGTTTTGCATCCGCGCTAGGTGGAAATAATTTCATAATATAAAGTTATCCATTCAGATAATTTGTACTTCACAAACAAATTTCCACCCTGTGTTACGCCCAAAGTCACACTGCCTGATAAGTTGCAGCAGAAAAACCTCAACTACTTCAGTGTACCTCAAAGTACTTCAAAGCGTCTAGCTGAAGAAATGTGTTTCAGAACAGGTATGATATGAAAGTAACTCCAAGTTATGACTTTAAATATAGAAATTGAATCTCTTGCTTGTCTTTAACCTTTTGAAGCACAGAAGTGAGGGAGTGTGAGGTGGAAAATGTCAAGCCTGTGTAGCTGACTCCATTGACATTCTCAGGAGACAAATTGGAGGATTTTACACTTCAAAACTGCCCGTCCTGCTCCATTTAATGCCAAAGGAGAGCTCTGCAGCACTCACTCAAATGTGGATGTGGGACACACCAGTAGGGGGCACACTTACTTTGTTGCAGTCCATGCATTGTTTCCACGTTCAGCACGTGCAGAGTAAGTGGGAATCAGTGCTACATGCAAGAAGCACAGGTCTGTGTGAGTTTGATGGATGTGGAAAAAGTAGAGCAGTGAAGACAAAGAGACAAAAGGAGACAGAGACAGCTGCCCTGTGCACTGAAACCACATCTGGAGCTGATCATCACTCACTTTCAGCTGAATGGTAGTGATCAAGCTCACACTTACAGTAATCTGGGGTGGGGAAGCTCATCGGTGGGCTCCTAATGGAAGGGGATGGAGTCTTGATAGTTGGTCCAAACGGCAGGCTGGGTGTGGTTACCACTGGTGGAAACTCGCCATTGGCTGAAAGAGAACACAGTGGATTTATTGAAAGGGTTGTGCGTTCTCACACTTTATGTGCAGCAAAGAAACCCTGTTGCTCTCACACTGGAGAAAAGTGAAAAAGGCACAGTAGCTGCAAACCCCTCACTGGCACAGAAAATGCGGACCCACCAGCAGGGGTCATTCTTTCATTTGTACCACCATTGGCCATACAGAAGGGGAGGAATACATAACCACCCAGCCCCACTCCATCTCTCTCTGCCTCCATCCTACTGTAGATGGGTAAGCACATTCAGTCTAGGTATTTTGTAGCAATCCATCACGCCTCCAGCCTCACTGCATTCCTAGGACTGAGATCATAAACATGTTGGTACCTTGATCTCTTCTGCCTCAAATTCTATCCCAGAATTAAGTCTTCCAGGCAAACCACCCCCCCACTGATAAGGATTCAAGACAGAGAGCAGGGACTGTTTTTTCTTCCAAAGATGTTAAAGTAAGGTAGAATTTTAACTACTAAAATGACTAGAAGCTGACCTTTAGAAAAAAACACACTTTCCTGTCCCCATTCTCTGGTTTTCAGCAGAGGTGGGGCTCCCATTGTTATTTGACTGAATCCGTGTTTTTTGATTAGGTCCATTCACTGCAATCAGTGGTACAAAAGACTGGTGTTAAAGAAATCTGTGTAGGCACCCAAGAACAATCGATGTAATGCTGACAACTAAACATAACACAATTCAATTATGTAATGAGAAATTGCCAGAATGATAAATAAATAAATAAAAATGTCCCGCAACGGACTGCAGGACAATAACACTAAAATCTGAAATTCAAATAACCATCACAGGAGAGACTGCAGAGCATGTACCGGCACTTCTTCCCTCACTGCCCGTTAAAGGTTTGACTTTATTTCGAGAAGCCAGCTCATACGTCTGTGGCTTGAGCTCTGTTTCCAAGGAGAGGCCATATTTCTGTTTGAGAGTTCTGTCCAGCATCTCATTTCTTTGATATAATGCTGTGCAGAATAAAGCCCTCAGAGGTTTGTTACTACACGACCCCTGTGGTTTGCCGTGAAAGAACAGGACTCGTG
Organism: Archocentrus centrarchus; assembly: GCF_007364275.1. Taxonomy (NCBI): domain Eukaryota; kingdom Metazoa; phylum Chordata; class Actinopteri; order Cichliformes; family Cichlidae; genus Archocentrus; species Archocentrus centrarchus. Next base: position 24,368,076 of record NC_044367.1, on the reverse strand, counting down.
CACAACTGAGATTATTTTCCAGAAATGTCAGATAAGCGTTACTGAGATCCGTGGAGCCGATAACGCCATCACGCAACTGTATGGCAACAAACATGGGGGCGTGTTCAGATCTTGGCCGCCTGCTGTTGTGCTGGTCCCCAATTTGATCTGCGACTTTTACAGCAAAGGTGTGTGTACACGTCGACGAGAGGCGTTAGGCTTCCCAGTCGGCTTTAAAACAAACGAAAATGTTGCAGTTTCAGCCAGACTGCCAAATACTTCCGTCCATCAATGCCAGTTTTATTTTAACACTTTCAATGTGCTCAGTGTAGATACTTGAAGCATGCGAGCAATAAATCGTAAATGATGCTCTCTGTGCATCTGACCTGCATATTAAGTCCTATTTCTCTTCTGCATATCGAACAGACTGTTGAGAGGATGATTACATGGTTACAGGGCCTATTTGCATTTCATACAGTGAGAGAAAAGAGAAGGTTTGTAACTGCAGACTGGCCTGTCTTACTCACCAGCAGAATGGCGCACAGCTTGTTTGTACTGTAGCTGCCTGATATTCTCTATAGGGCTGCCCTGAATGGCAAACAGCAGCAAAGGATGATTTAGAGGTTTATGAGAATATTTTCTCTCTTTGTCTTTGCTTTTCTGAACCACAAGCAGTCCCGGAGTAAAAAAGCTTCAGCTCCCTGTAACACTGGGAACCCATTGATGAGCCTGTGCTGTTTGCAAGATGCTGGAAAAGAGCTGTATGACTTGGATATGAAGCTAAAATCCAACTACAATTTCGCTAATTGTGAAGAGCCAATGAGCTTTCCCCGTTGTGTCATTCGCCTCCACGGTGAAAACAAATCAGGCCTGCTCTCTTCGTCATCATTACGGCTGTGTCGGGGGACAAAAACAACACTTTTCATCTTTATCTCTGTAATCATTTTACCACAGCAACATTCCCTCCTCTCCTCTCCAGCTCCCCTGTCACTTCAGGCTGAAGACTCACCATTTATGACAATATGGCGGGGGACTCCCTCAACAGCTGAAAGGTTTAGAAAGCTACTGTGTGCCAGTATTGCATCTGGTCAGGAAAAAAACCCTGCTCGCTTTAACTCAGAGCAAACATCTTGACCTTAATGTTCTGTGCACTTGAGCTGCAGCTTCACCTGAGTTCCTCTGGGTAATATGTATCATTAAAAGTTTGGCTTTAAATATACGCCAAAGCTCTGTACCGAATCTGATGGCTTTGGTCTCGACTGAAAATGCCTCAGGGTAGAGGAATCTTGTAATTTTGTCTTCAAAGCTTAAAAACCCACAGAACTGCTTTCTTAAAATCAATAGCTCATTCCTTAGCCCTGTAATCCCCAAATTAATATGACTGTCCAACTCTTCGCTGTTCGGGAGCTTTGATACTGATAGAGTTTATGTGCTGATTTGATGGATTGCAGCAAGCGACTGCAATGTGTTTGTGAGGGCAAGAAAAGAAAAGGAAAAAATACTCCACACCAGTCAATCTATCTGAGAAATATTCTTAGATATGTTACAGCACACAAGCTCAGGAACCTCTTACATTTTCAACAAAGTTGCTAATAAATCCCATAGCATCGTTATTCTCAGCATGGCAACACGCTACTGCAGAACTAAGGAACACACAGAGCTGCTGCACACAGCATTGGTATGCTGCTGCAGAAAGAGAAAGACTCAGCAGGTCCACCACGGAGCAGCATGAACCACAGGGCAAGGCAACAGCCAGCGTGGCTGTCACTGTTCATTAGCAGGGCGCCGTAAGCTACCTGAAGCCCACCAGAGGCCAGCTACAGAGAGAAGGTGGGGTGGGGTGGGGGTGGGGGGTTCATCTTGTTACCTCCCAAGCACAATCCCAAAATATCTCAAGATTGTAACAGCTCTCAGATCCACACAGACATTTCATGTTGACAGTCACGATCTGTCCATATGGAGACGCACAACTAGACTAAATCCCCTACATGTCGTTTCAAACGCAGCAAAAAAATGTAATATTTTTTCTTTCTGTTTACTTGCACACGCTATTGCTTTCTATTCATGCATCTAAATCTTTTTTGTGACTGCTGATTGTTCCGGCTGCTGCAAAAATAAGAGCACATAGTCGCTGATAAACCCGGACCAGGCCACGGGAGGAATGAATAAACAACACATTCTCATCCGAGAGTGTCAAATGCTGCCCTTCTGCTATGAGTTGCTGCTGTCACAGAGATATGACAAGCACCAGTAATCCGCATTTGGAAGGTGCAGTGAGTCACAAGCTGCCTCCCATAAGATTGAAGTTCATGTCCCGTATGGGAGCTTTGTGTTTTAAACTTTTTGTTTTGCACTTTGTATTCCACTGATTCCTCATTTCCTTCTTTCCTTCAGCCTCACTTGCTGGTTATGTTTAGGGACTAAAAACATCTTTGTTAGCAAGTTAAGGAAAAGATCAGGATTTTAGATGCTTTCACAACACTCACTGTGCACGATGAACATATAACGCTTACACAGAGAGTTTAAAATTAACTCAGAGAGGGTCCTTTACAAGCATCCATATGTAAAAAGCTGGAAGTGAGACCTGCACCCATAGCATCACTGCTGCTGACCAAATACAGCAGTATTCGATGTCCTGGGAATGAAACCTGATTTTAATTAGCACCACATGCTGTCGCTCTGAATGTGACAGCATTCAGTCGGGAGACTGTAGAGCATTAGCGCTTATTGGTACATGCTGTGTCATGTTTATTAGCACCAACACGTGCAAGTGATAATTACTAAAATTAACAAGTTTTTGTAGTCCCTTGATGAAAGTTACATGACAGATACACAGATAAAACGGCCAATAAAGACATCACCACATAACTGGAATTTCAGCCTTCAGAACAACAATTTAATTTCATCCAAATCTCCATCTTTTGCAGGGGTAAACTTTTGGAGGAGTGCTGTGCTGACTGTTCAGTGAAGTCAAGGACCGGGTACTGACTGAGGAGGCACACTGATGTTTGGGGCTCTCTGTAGACGCAGCTGCTACTCCTGTTAATGCATCTCAGTGCGTGGGAAAAGAAATTACAGTACATGCCAGAGAGAAAAGGATGAACTTCCTGTGCTGTCTAACCCAATAAACTAATTTATTGATTCTGCTGAGGATAAAATGATAAAAATGACAGTCTGGTCCAACACCTGAAGGGCAATTGATGCATCATCAAGCGCAGATGCTTGCCAAACTATATATCACACAAAAGCCTGTAGAAATGTAGGGAAGAGGCCACGGGTGGCTGATCCTCTGCATAATGTGTTCCCACTATGTTTTCTCACCAAAACACATTACAAGGCTGAGCCTTCCCGTTCAGGAATCCATCATGCTAATCAGTCACTGGGATCACTCCTGGAAATCACATCTTTTGCTGAGCTTCGGCATCTCCCATCAACCAGCCTGATTGATAGGTGATAAAAAGTGACGGTGTCAAGTGTAGCAGTAGGTAATAGATACCGGGTCCAGATTAAGAACTTGCCATCTGAGAAGTGAGTGCAACAGGAATGAGTGATCCTTCAGCACCGCCTCCCTGGTACAGTCCCTTTGCTTTGGAGGACATAAAACACAAATTGTTGTGCAAATATCTGCTGGAAAACGTAATCTCTAAATAAAGAGTCTGTGATCCAGAAAACCTGCACACGGCACAGGGTGAAGGTGACAATGCTCCAGCCTTTTCTCAATTATTTAGTTATGAGATTAGTACAGTGTTGAGATTATATCTGCATTTGATGAAAAAAAAAAATTAATCATCTAAAGATGATACAGCACAGATTATGTGTGCCATTCACATTTTTTCCGTCTTTGACATTTAGATGAAAACTGCTGCCTAAATAACACGCTTCAGTCGCTCACGCAACCACCGAACAGTTTCCAACATTTTATCTTTCACTGAGTTGTTGTAACGATATCAAAGCGGTAACGCTTTTGTATTATTCATTCATTTTTACTCATGTCTCCTGTTTCTTTTTTATTTTCAATTCAGTTTGGTTTCCAGAGCGGCTTTGTTTGTTTCAGTTTGTCATTGTTACATCAAGCACGTTACTGTTTCAGGTACGGCACAAAGTAAAGCTCAACCAGCCTACATAAACTGATAGCTCAGCTGATACTTTTCTATTCATTGAATTGGCGATACAGGCAGTGCTGCAACCCTGCAAGCTGCTTTGCAACCCACCTCCAGCCCAGCTCCTCCTTTCATGCTGTTCCTAAATCAGTGTCATATCTGTTGTCTCATCCATGTTTGGAAGATCAGAACTGAGCCATGCTGCCAAATATAAATTACTGCAGATGGTAACATCAAGCTCTTGTTGATGTTTTTTTTTTCCACACTTTTTTTTGTTTTAGGTGGCTATAATAATCATGAGCAATACCACAGAAAGCTATAAATTTTAATCTTCCAACAATCTCAAGTCATCAAATTAAAACAGGGGAAAACAAACAACTGTCTGTCGATGGGTGGCTCTCGTGCCCTTGTCTATTATGTTTTCTTTGCTCTGGGTGAAGTCACTTTAAACACAGTTCTCATTGTCAGAGCTATATTCAGGCACAGGATGCTGTCACACATTACTATTCCTCTCACAGTTCAAACCGGTTCCTTCTGATAGGCAGAGATGGAGGGAGGCACTGAACTCCTAACCTTTCATTCTCATTCTTACATGGTTGTCATCTCACTTCTGTTTTTATACTGATAAACCATCTCAATTATGACACAAAAATATCTGAAAAGGTGACGGAAAGCTTGACCTTTATAAGTGAGCAGCGCGACATTGGAACATAAGCCCTTATGAATCAGCGAGCACCAGTTCTGACATTTCAGGACATGTCCAAGGTTCTCAAAGAAAGCGCGTTAAGGAAACTGTTATCCCGTATCATTTCCATAGAGATTCATCTATCTGCCTAAAGGCAAAGCATTAATATATTTAACAGAGAAAACAACAGAGTAGGAATCTTGACTGAGATCAGTCTGAAAGCATACAATGTGCCATATTATGGGTAGCGAATAAATAAATAATGAATACATAAATCCTTGATGAATTCTTCCATGTGTTCAAAAGTAGTGCTCACTTAAATCTTATCTTTGTGAAATATGAACACGAGGCTGACCTGCACTTATTATTCATTTAATTGCCTTGGGTTAGTTTGACTGTTTACTTAAGTTTCTTTGAAGTAGGAATTCTTTTAATTTTTTAAAGCATTCCAGTTTTTCCTTGCTGTACGTGTCATGGCCAGTCAGCCACAATCAGTCAAACAATTTCGATAATTCAGCCACAGCCTGATAAGTAAGAACGAGAAAAAGAAAGAGTGGATGTCTTTAAAGTACTCACATGCCAAGAAGCAGTCCATGCTGAAAGAGATGTTGTCCACAGAGATGGCTGAACCGGGTCCAGGTCCATCTTCAGTACTGAAATAGAGCCAGAACCTGTGGAGAGGCAGAGCCGCTTTAACATCTCACAACCTTTGAACAGTGCAACAGCTCCTGTCTGAAATGATGAGAGAAATAATGTATTGTGCTTTAAGAAAATTGCCACTGAGAACTGGCCTTGGAGGGGTGGGGTGGGGGGGGGGTGAATTATGTGTGAGAAGGTTTGCTATTTACAACAAAAAAAAAAAAGGAGTTTGACTTCTATAAGGATTAAACTCACTGTCATGGTTATAGTTCCACAAATATATGAGAAGTGCTTTAATCTCAAACCTTCAAAGCAATACTTTAATATTTTCAAGGCTTCTGTCTTGCCAGATGTTAGCAAAAAAAAATGATCTTATGTCTGCATGGAAAAAAAAAAGATTAAGTTGGATCAAAGACTGCATGTAAAAGACGGATGTAGCCACCATGATGTCACCCATTGCTTCAGAGACTCCTGTTATAAAGCTCTGATTTTATTACTTCGGTCCACAATGTTCATTGAAGTCAGAGTCTGCCATATTTGGATGAAATGATGGAGCGCGAAGCAAAGCAGATCCACACACTGTATGGCCACATTTTACAATCTGTTTTTTTTTTTTAAAACATATACACTCTAATTAGTGTTACGTAACACCCATCCATCTTCTCAACCTCTTATCCAATTTAGGGTCGAGGGAGAGCTGGAGCCTATTCAAGGGTGTCACAGGGCTAACACATAGAGGCAATCGTGCACACCTCCACATCTGCATCCACGCTTAGGGCCAATTTATGATCATTAATTAACCTAAAACTCATTTCTTTAAAATGTGGTGAAAAACTGGAGAAAACCAACTGTGAGGTGACAGGGCTACAACTACTACAACCCATATGTTTATATGTTAAGTAACATATCAATACAATAATTTCACTGAAGTTGGAGCACAGGTCTATTAGTACAGTTAACCGTACAGCAGGACATAATATTTGTCAGATAGTTGCATTAAAAAGGCTTCAAAAGGCAACAACATACAAAAAGAAAAAACAAAAAAAAAACAGTTCAGTGACTCAGATTAGCTGAAGTGACCGTTAACAGACAGTTAGCCCTCATTTCTGCCCGAGTCTGGATCCACGTCAGTCAAAGTGGCCACACTAAAAACAGTGTTTTGGCCTTTTTGTGTACAGCTTGCATGTTCTCTGTGTGCCTGGCTTTAGGTGAGAACGAACGGTGGCTTATCCACTAGCACACCTCACGTTTGTACAAAAACAACAGCTCTCCATTTTACAGGGGGACTGTGTGCTGGACTTTATTTATTTATTTTCTTTGGTCAGGACCACTTGACAGGGAACCAAGAAGACATATTATGCTAATTTGTGAGTATTAAGAAGGTTTGAAATTGGATCTGCTGTTTTTTATTGTTTCCTGTGATTTTTTTTTTTTTATGCCAAGATACACTAACTATGTCCTGGCTCTGAACATCATGTTTGGCATTCAGGCATCAATCCTGCGATCTAACTTTCCTGGAAGAAAGTGAATAAGTAGATTTGTTGATTGGTGCAGCAGTGGCAACTGCATAACCTACAGTAAACACGAGCTCTGTAAATCAAGAAACAGTCACCACTTGGTCCCATTCAGTCAGCTGAGGTTTGTGTCACAGTTGTTTATTTCAGCTGCGGCTTTAAGTTGATGGGAGTTTACATCACGCCAACCCACACGTTCTGCATGTAGCTCGCTTCCTGGTATACCCTGACTCCTGCCTACACTTTAAGCTGTGTTTCTGGTTCTGTTTAAGCTCTACAAAGGTCAGTGTGCAAAGTCTGACAGGTTCACCAAGTGGTTACAGACATGACATTCTAATTAAGAGCACAAGCACAGCTGACTACATAACCCAGGAATCAAAAATTAATCACTCACAGGGGAGCGGGATTAATCAAGCTTGAATGGCAAAGAAACCCCCAGCCACACAAACAGAGATGAAATACTGTATTTAGAGTTTCTCGTGGTTTTTTTTTGTTTTTAACTTTTTTCTATTTTGTTTTAATTTGTCTCTTCAATGAGGGGAAATCAGGGCTGTAGCTAATTGGAAGGCATAGAGAGTGGAGAGAGCCTTGTGTATTGATTTATCTTTTTTTTCATCACAGACAAGTGGAATAAAGAGAGAGAAGGATATTTCGTACAAGTGTACACATGGCAGGTCCATTGTATAAGACTGGGGTCCCTATGGTATTCATTAATTTTGTGAAACTGAGAGGAAATGTACCCGGGAAATGGAATGAAAAATGCTGAAAATCCTCATTTATAAGGAAGAGCTTCTCTATCATGTTTTCTGAGACTTCTTTTGCTGTGTGAGTGCTTTAGTATTTGTGTGAGCATGTCAGAGGGTTGTTGGGATCAGAGTCGGATGACTGATGATGACTGCTCTTAAACACTTCAAAGTGGAACTGCCAGTTTGATGCCTTCAGACAGTCCAAACACGTTGCCTTGATATAATCACAGCTGCCTGACGTGCGGTGAAACAGGCGAGCACTTGTCATACCAGTCTGCCAGCCCATAAAGGGGAATTGTGACGAGCTTCCATCCTTTCTCAGATTTGGGTTTGGTGGCTGAATGCCAGAGTCGGCGTGGCTTGTCAGGGCCTGTGCCGTTCTCTGCGATCCACAGAGACAGCGCCCCCTTCTGGAAGCTCACAGAGCACAGCCAGAATCGCACCTGTGGAAGTGGGATGAGATTTGAAATGATCAGTATGTATCACAGGCAACTGCAGAGTTGTGTTGATGATTTCTGAGACATATAGTGAGCGTCGGTATAAATATAGATATAAATACGCCAACAACTTTAACTTCCTTTGAGTATTTTAGAATTGAAGTAAACCAGCCAAATGTTATCAGTCAAGGGAGGGATGCATTTAAAATTGCACTGAGATTAATCAGTAAGAGCCATCTGTTCACTTCTAATTATTCTAAGATTAATAGAATTCAATCAGGATTATAATTTGGGTTATTTTGCAGCCTGCATGCTTCATCACATATCGGCCGCACGCTGCAGCTTCCAGGAGGGACATGTTGGATCTAAACCTGCTGAAAATTAAACAACACACAGACTGTCACGAGAATTAAACAGCAAAAGGAAGTCTTAGGATGTGACCACGTCCCTCTTCAGTGTTTCTCGGAGCCAAGAGCATAATTCTTGTTTCACCATTTAAGTGGAACAGATGCTGGCTTAAGCCTGATGACTAAATTCAACACTTTTAGGATGAATGCTTGCATTGTGCCCACGGATGGCAGGTTTTGGTTCTTATCAAATGCGAGACCACATGGTGAACATTTAAACATCAAGATTACAGGCGCCGCACTGTGCACACCGGGAATAACATGAAAGTGAAAGCGGCCTGTAGCTAATACCCGAAGCTAATATCCTCGACAAAGTTGTCCAAGAGCGGACAGGCCAGGCTGAACAGCACCAGTTCAGTGTAGAGAGACGGATTTAGAGTGTTAATCTGGAATCATTACTAATCTTTGGCTGTGTGCCAAGAAGCTGTGAGCAGTGGCGTGTTACTGCCTCCACTGCTCTCCACAAACCTCAGACACCTCTGATATGCACCTGAAAAGCAGCAACACCATTTTTGTTGTTTTGTTTTTCTTGTTTTCCTTTCGTGCTGTTTCTCTGTGTTTTTCTTGTAAAGGTTCACTAACTTTTTATCTTGTTTTCTGACCCCTTGACCTTTTAATCAGCTCAGCATATCTACAGCTTTTTTCTTCCTTAACTTCTCTCACATGCATAGAAGGTCAAAGGTCTCTGTGCTGAGAAATATTAATATCTAACTAATCAAAGATGCAGCAGCATCAATCAAGATGTCGAGTACTGAAGCTTTTTTTTTTTTTTTTTTTACCTGGAGACCTGCTCTGTGCATATCACGATCTTAATAATGCATCACTTGCAATATGTGTGACCGTGTGACTGACGAGGTCGACCTCACTATCTGTCAGGGTCTCACAGGAAATGCAGATGCCTCAGTGCTAACCAGCTGTCTTGGCTGGTTACGGCTTGATTTTAAAGATATTCCTGCGAGCATATTCAAGACGTTCAAAGTTTTATACTGAATCAGAAACATAACAGTTAAAAATACAATTACATAGCATTTTATGTTATTCTATTTGCTATTTGTTATGAATTCATATCACAAGTCCCTTACTCCTGTGTTAACATCTTAAACTTCCAATGCAAAAATGATCTTACAGGGTGCAATATATGTTAGCTGGAATTATCTGCATAATGAATTGATAACAACTGCTCTGCCCTGCTAAGAATTAAACTGCAAACATTATAATATCTGGAAACTATCTTTTGGAAATGTATCGTTCTTAAGGCAAAGTGCATGTCATCATCTAAATATAGTATCAAGCAGAGTTAAAGAGCTGACAATAACAGAAGTCCTGTCCTCTTGTTTTATTTAGTTTGGGTTAAACTTTAGTGCTGCATATTAAATTCTTACTATTTCAAGCTGCTTGTAAAACAAATCAACTGGACATATTCCAACCAACTCACAGTTTTATCTGCCGATAAAGCCTAGAAAAAAAGTCAATTTCTTTAAAGGACCACAGCAAAAATACCTTTTGGTGATAGTTTGTAACATTTGCCTTTGCTTTGCTCTGAATGCAAGAAAAAAAAAAAGACAGCGAGTGAGTGGGTGCAGAGCTCACCGTGCAAGGAGAGTTTCTTAGAGGAGGAGGGAAGACAGGACTCTTCAGTAATGCTGAGCCACGCTGACCTTTAGACTGGCCTCCCTCAACAGTGAATGTAGCGCCTTAAACAAAGACACACACACACAGATGAGTGTCAGAAATGTAAAATCTTTTTTTTTTTTGCCATTTGTCTGTCAGTGAAGTTACTCAAAACCTGCCCGGCTGAATTTCATAAAAAATAATGGAGAAGTGAAGCATGAGCAAAGGAAAAGCTCACAAAATTTTGGCTATTTCCTGGATCACCTTATTTAAAAGTGCAGGGCAGGTCAGTGGCTTTGGTAGTCTGTGAAATAATTACAAACTCTAAGGGCAGAAATCACAGAGTAACACGTGATACGTGATGCACAAACAATACTGATGCTATAACGATGCAACAGTGCTGTGATTCTTGTCATCTGTGGCACCTGTAGATAAAAATAAAATACCCCCCAGAATGCAATAACAGTACATAATTTCTAATTTATTATATGAACCCTACACTCATTCATTTTGTAACCACCGCCCAGACGAGTCATCAAACAGTGATTCTTGTTCATTAAACTCTTGAGAGAATAATATAGACCAACCTTAAAAAATATCAATATTTGAAACCTGTGTATTGATAACTGTTACAAAAGGAAGCTGTGCATCTATTGCAGTACTGATATTTTGTCCTAATAAATAGAATCAAAGTCCTATAATATGATGTTATTGGAAATTTAAACATTTCAGTTTCCTGTATTCTGAACTATAACTGATTAAACTAAAGGCTTCAAAGAGACTCTCACCCATAGGTTGCTATCACAGTATGAAATTACAATGCTCCATTTATAGTCCCCCCCCCCCTTCCCAAACACTACCGCTGAGAGTTCTGTAAATAGTTGAGAACAAAACAAGCCTCAGCAAAGCAAGAGTTTAAAATCTCATCATGAGACACACTTGAGTCACCGCACTGATGATGAACTGCGGTCGCAGGAGTCTACATGCTGGAGCCACTATATCGAGAAGGGCTGTGTTTTCTTTCCACACTCACAAACTCAAGATTCAAATATTTAAAATGAAGTTCGAGTGAAAGAAATGCCCCGATAACGCTTTTGAAGTACATTTCAATGAGGCTGCACTGCACAAACTTAAAAGAGCCTGCAAACAAGTCATCTCAGAGAAGGTTCATGATATGATAAAAGGCGTGTCGGAGCTACCTGATGACGGGCAGCTCTGTCTGGTTGCCTTGACTGGTGACTGGAGTCTTTTCCAGGAGGGACCGCGGCCTGTTATTGACTGCCAGCTACACTCGTCCTCTTCAAAAGAGCAGTAGCTGCCATTGAGAAAACGGCCTGGAGAGAGACAGGAAAGAAACTATCAGGGGAGGAGAGGCAAAGAAGATAAGAAAAGGGGGGCACATAATGACTGGACAGGGCCAGCAGGAGGGTGAAAGAAGAAAGTGGAGTGAACACTGCCAGTCAAATTTCCAAGGAGAAAAAGGACGGGGCTGGGGTGGGGGCTGGCGATCAGGGAGCTGAGCGACAGTGAAGGCAAGAGGGTTAAGAGGAGAGAAACACGAGGGGTGCAGACTAATGGCTCACAGGACTCAATGTGTTGGGGGAAATTAGGACTGAGCTGTGGTGAGGGTGGGCTCTCAGATAGACACTAGAAACAGGAGGAGAAAATGGACGAGGCCTGAGGTGTCTAGAGGGGGAGACAGGAAGGAGTCTGAGGGGAAATGAGAAAGCTGAGATGGTGACATGATTTCTTTTGGGGATGGCAATCAGCTTGAAATTTTGCAGAATGGCATGAGCAATTTACAAAGGGAGTCTGCACAGCAATGATACAGTGAAAATTTGGAATTATTGGATTGTGTAGTGGGTGCAACACAAGCCAAGAGAGCAGTGTGTTTCCTTGTTACAGTTTCATAACCAGGGCTCAGAATACAGGTGCTCGCCCACAACTATACTGTGACTGAAACATCTGTGCATACATGAAAAATAACCCAATTTACTATGTTATACTATAATAAATTCAATAAAAAGTTAGGTATTTTAGCACAAAATAAATATTTAAGTAAGTCTGACACACCAATAAGATGTTTACTGCGTAAAAACGTGTCAAACCCTGAGAACTCCATTATGTAGTCCTGATTAACATAAATGACTGGAAGGCAACAATGTTTGGAAAAATAAATGAACTCGACTACACTGTCCTCAGTTTGCATCTCTCGGGTCCTGGTGTTTCTCCAGTCATAACTTACACTTGTTCGAGTGAGGCCAGACATTATTAAAGTTGGCATTTATCCGGCGTTGTGCAAATTTAAATTTTGTACAAGTACAAGCTGCAAATGTGATGGTACCCCACACACAGAACATCATAGCATCAAGTGACACTATTAATCTCCCAGAACATCAGTATTATTTAATCAGTATAGATTTTCCCCCATTAAGTTAATTTTAATTGAACCACACACTCTATTATACAGATATTTCTGAAGCAAGTTTCCATGGGATTATTTACTTCTCTAAAACTTCCCCAGGCCTGTAAAATGTTTTGAGAAAAAAAAGGTTAATTCCACAATTTCCCATGGTTTTCATGGGCGCACAAATTCCTCATAACAAACAAGTGCAAAACGGCTGAATTACAAAAAACATTTTTTCTTTTATGCTCTGTTACATAAATGACAGAATAAATAAAAACAAACAACTTTTGGTAGTGCAAACATTAAACACAGGCACATTTTTTTAATTCAATCTTTCATTATCAGGACAATTTTCTTCAGTCCATGATTTCTTATAAAAAACATTAAAAAATAATAACATCAGTGAATCACTGCAGTGCATTGAAATGACTCGAATCACTGACTGTCGGTCGCACACGTGCTCTTATATCTTGTAAAAGAGATTCTTAACCTGAAAAGTTTGACTTCTCGGCTAAATCAGGATTTTTAAAAAGCAGCTTTCAGAGTGTATTAAACTCACATCGATAAAACAAGCGTACTGTGTCAATTCCCCCCTTCGATTTTATCTCTGGGAAATCGCACACTTCTCTCAGGTTGCACCAAAATGCTCCTGGCTTATTAGTCATTTTACCAGCTGGTGTTTATGGAGAAATATTTGAGTCAGTTCAAACTGTCAAATGATGCTAATCCCAAACCAGTCAAGCAGGAGTTAACAAAGTCCTTCTAGAAGGACAATGAGACGTCTTTAAAGGCTTTGAGTACTCCTGAATTTTTAAACGACTTCAGCTGACAGTTTCAAAGTTTTCCCTATAAGTTTGCTTTATGTTCCTTTCATCCTGAGCTCCTGTCTGCGAGCGCCTATTACCTATATCTGAGAGATGAGAGATGTGGGATCACTATGCTTTTTTGGAAATGACCCCATCCAGATAATAGGAAGAGAAACTGGCCTGAGCAGAGATCATACGGCGTGAGGAGAAAATATTCCTTTCTCCAAGAACATCAGCTTTGAAATGATATTTTTTATTATACAAAAGACCAAAGGGTAGTTTTATTTTTCAACACTAAGAGCAAGACCACATTTCAAGGGATATTTCCTGGTATGTTTTCTTAAAGTAAACCAAAAAGCTTCTCTGGACCTTTGTGGGTAATAAGAATATTTCATGTTCTTGTCCGTCTTGTGATATGAGTCACTCCTTGTTACATAAACCCCTTAGACATAAAGTCTGTTTATACAAAGGGAAGAGATTTAAAGTCATATCACGCTTGAATAGAGAAGTCTCTGATGATTTAATCTCTATCAATGTCATTCAGTTTATAATGTCACTTTCATTCGAATATCAACACTACTTCAGTGCTGTCTGTCATCGCAATTTGACAGGAAGACGCAGTCTATAAAAATCTGTACGGATGCTTTTTGGACCACTTGTCAAGTTTTTTTTGGAATATACCAAGAAAAACAAGTGCAGTGCTTTTAAAACAGCTAATCACCACAGACACACTGCAGTGGCTGACGCTAAAACGCTCCGCAGAGAGAAGCGAAAATGAAACCTTCCAAGCCTGCGTCCTTCAGGATGTGAAGCGAATGAGGTCTGCGGATAAGAGCAGCAAGACCTTCATCATATTTGTCTGACGTAAAAATAAAACTTGATTACCCGAGTTCTTGCCATTACATGGAGGCTGTGCGCATCTGTGAGCGAATTATGACCATAACCTGCTACTTCTTATGTGACTTTAGGGGCTTCATGCAATTAAAACAGCTAACAACATTTTGATTTGATGTCTATTACTGAAACTATGTTTAAAAATGCATTTAGGGTTAAAGCCTAAAAAAATGTAGTCTAGACATGCCAACAGTCAGTAAATGCAGAATGTAATCTTCAGTTTTGCAGCACAGTTGTAGAGAAAGTGCTAAAAACATTTAATGTGAACTTGAGTTTCAAACTGGCTTTTGAGTCTCGACAGCCTGACTGGAATTCACTGGATATGTCTGGAGGCCAACAAATGTTTTCGTTACTTGATCAGAGTGCTGCTTCTGATACATTTGATCACCAAATTCTTTTCATTTGCACATTACATTACGGTAAGGTTTTTAACCAGTTTGCCAATTAACTTTCTGGCAGATGGTTCTTTGTAGCAACAGATGATTTTACTAAGCACTCTTAAAAAAAAACAAAAAGAAAAACAAAATTTTGTGCCTTTAATTTTCTACCTCTGCCAAAGGAGGCGGAGCTTCTGTGTTTTAATTGCTGTTTGTTTGTTTGTCAGCAGGATTAAGGAAAACACTGTCAGGCTGATTTATACAGTATAAAGCTGTTATTGAGGTGCAGCATGGACAAAGGGGAAAAATCTCTCTCTCTCTCGTGCCCTTTCAGTAATATATGTGTTTGATCTTTTGGGCTCTTCATTCCTAAATGACATATTAGGGTAACTGCTAATAACTGTCAAAACAACAAGAGATCAGATGTAGTACTAATGTTCTATTAAGAGTTCCCATTCAAATGTGGTGAGAGGTTTCTGAATCTCTGTTTCAGATCTGTGAGGTGCTGGATGGACTCTCAGTGTAAGCAGTTAAAGTGAATTTCTGTGTATGTAGATGGCAACAGATCTGCACATTTTGCCAGTTTATCACATTCAATCAGATTGCATGTTATTGCAAACTTGACTCCATACAGTCACATCCTGATAGCGGACTGATTGCGTCTTGTCGCAGTTTTATTGCCATCTCGACGCCGCAAAGTTGCTTTGAAGATGGGAACTGACTGTCACAGAACTGGCCCCAGTCTTTGAAGCAGCCATTCTGCACTCTTCTGCAGTCATTTTGATCGTGCTGCAGTCTCCAGGCACTGTTTTATCTATTGGGACTGTAGCATTAGTATTTATTTTCTTGTGTAAATATTCTATTCTATCAAAGCTACCACAGATAAAAAAAAAGCAAAGAAAACCATCAGTAATAGTACAGTAGAGTAGTCCTGTTCAGGAGGAGCAATCTCAAACATTACTAGATTTGAGTTCCTACATGCATCCGGCTTTAACAGCATTTCACACAGGGGCAGGCGAACTAATGTCTGCAGAATTTCAGCAAACTCAGGCCAACAAGAGGAAGTTCTCTAACACTCTCAAAGAGAGTAGGATGTGTTTGTGTATAATGATGCTGAAGTAGGATGGTGAGGAAGACCCACAGGGACTTAGTTTTTCTTATATGTCAGGAATCTTGGTGATTGATGCATGCTAAGTTTGTTCCTCCTGCCTCTGTCTGCCTTTTCCCATTAATGAGCTTTGGCAGAGCTCATGAAGGATTTAAATAGATCAAATCAGATGACGATAACTCATGGATATATCACAGAGAATAGCGTATCAGAGAGGGAACACTATGTGATTTAGGAAGAGGGGGTAATCATTACAGGGTGGTGATGTAAATGGAGCAAATATAGAACTTAAGCTACAGTAGTGTGTGAGAACGGGGGGGCAGGATAGACTGATGAATGAGCATATGTCTAATTGGTCCTTAATTAAAAAGGATAAAGGCTATTACTTTTCAAAAACAGACAGACAAAAAGAACCTTAATTGAGAACAAATGACAGCTGGCCTTCAAGCCTCTGTGCACTCTCAGCATTACAAGAGCACAAAGTGGAAAAGGTGTGTGGAAATGCACTCGGAACAATCACCATCTCTCTCTGCAGAAGCCATTAGTTTGTGTCAAATATTACACATGAGTTTCCATGCTCTGTTTGTTACTGATGCAAGAGTGTGCATTTACCAGTCTGATTAATGTCGTGAAAACAGAATTCAGGAATCCTGCAATGACCTGTACAACTCAGCTCTGTGTTTTACTGATTGTTACTTATGCTCAGATGTCCAAGTAAATCTTCGGAAATCAAAATGTTACATACGCATTATATTCGAATGGAGATTATACCCTTGGGTTACCCCCTCAGGCCAATTAGCACTGATAAGTCCTCCTCCAGTAGAAAGAGAGACAGTGCCTGGCTGGGATTTTCACCCTCTTATCTTTCAGCTCCCATTGTTAGCAAACCTATACACATGAGGAAGCAGCCATCATTTTAATAAGCACCACATGGGAGGCTGACCTGCACCATGGGCAAATTAATTCTGCTCAGTATAATATGGATGAAGAACTCTGAAATCAAGCTACAACATGTAGGGGTTAAAGATCTCAACTGTGTGTCTATAAATCTGAAAAAAAAAAACAATGCACATACATTCAGGTAGGACTAAAAAAAGATCCTCGGGACTCTCACACACAGACAC
Source organism: Archocentrus centrarchus (assembly GCF_007364275.1). Taxonomy (NCBI): domain Eukaryota; kingdom Metazoa; phylum Chordata; class Actinopteri; order Cichliformes; family Cichlidae; genus Archocentrus; species Archocentrus centrarchus. The sequence goes on along the minus strand of NC_044367.1, from coordinate 24,351,242 downwards.
GCACAAACAACAAGGCCTGGGGGACTTCACTTGTGAATGAGATGTCAGCATAGTTTGCTAGTGTTCCTCCTAGGCCTCGAGAAAAGCACAAAACAAATGTGCAAAGAGATAGAAATAACAACTACAGAATATGTCAAGGGTGAGAAATGCTCGCCAAGCATAGCTATGCTGGCTTTTTTTTTTTTTCTTTGCTTTTGCCAGTGCTTCTCTTTCAGGAAAAGCTCGTGACGATGCTCCGTTGTTGCTCTGCTGGGCAGGAAGCAACGGCTTCATTAAAGGAGACTCACTACAGCTGACCGATTTCGCATGTGCGCTGTTTTTATGCAGAAATGAATGCAGTTTGTGTATAAAGTTTACTCACGACACAGGCTGCCTTCGTCATCGCCGAGCGGGCAGTCTGTAGTGAAGTCACAAAGTTTGTCCAGTGGGATCTCAGGCCCGTTCTGACAGTGGTACTCGCCTTCCAGCGTGATGTTGCCGGGTGAGGATACTAAACAGAGAAGAGGAAAGAAAAAAGAAATGAAAATGGACATAATGGTTTTCAGGAGATACTGTAATAGCGACTGTGTGAGAAAACAATGTGTTTCCACAGTGCAGGTGGAGTTTAGGAAGTGGTTTGCTTGTTGGCAGGAGAATCAAAAGAATGCATTGTAAAAATAAAAAATGACAAAAAAAACAAACAAACAAAAAAATAGACAACTTTGAAGACGAGGAAAAATGGCTCCCGATTAAGCTTTAAGTTTATTGTTGAGTGTTGCTGCTAGATTTATATTACACACACAAAAAAAACACAAATCGGCGGCTCAGAGAAAATATATCTTACAAAAGGGAAAAAAAATACAGTTACTATATCAGTAAGTGACAAAGGCTAATATAACCCCTGAGTGTAAACCTTGTGTTACATCAGCTGACTGCCTGCACCATCATAAACAACTTGGCTTACGCAGTATAAGCATCTTGCTTTGAATACAGTACACATCCATCAAACAAGGAACACAAACACTAAAAAAAAAGAAGAAGAAACATGACCTAGATACAGTGAGCAGATACACATGCAGTGTGTGGGAGAACACACATACACACAAAGACACCAATTGATATCACTAGTCTCAGCAACTCAATTGTAACCAGGAGCATTTGCATATCTATGCAAATCAGAAAAGTGATATCTCACCTTCATCTTAATAATCAGAAACTGATCAGAGCAAAGAGAACAAAACAGAAAAGGCGGAAAAACTGCACACTGATGGGAATCTTGTTTTTTTTTCCCCCAACGTCTCTCATGGAGGAGCAAAAAAAAAAAAGAAAAAAAAAAAGGGGAAGTGATTCTTATCATGAGTGACTGGCTGCGCCTACTGTAGTTTGCCCTTGATCTGTAATATGCAGATTTGTTCTCTGCTCAGATGAACTTGGAGTTAAAGTCTGATAATGATGCCATGGCAGGAGAGGCAGCGTACAGCACAGGCTGAGACGACTATTCCGGCTAAACTTTGACACCAAGTTTGTAATGAATTAGCTTTTTGTTTTTCATTTTGCATTACGTTCTGCGTGACACGATGATAAAACCTTCAGCTCCACTTCGGCGTCACAGACTTACAGAAAATGTGCCAGAACAAGTTAAATTGGAGAATAAATCCACGTTTATAATCCTATACTCTATGCTTGAATTAATTCAGGTTTATTCAAATGACACTGAATGACAAATATAGTCATCTCAAGAAACATTTATATAATTTACAAGATAAAGAACGACTAGCGTAACAGACAGAAACCAAATGATACCTTATGAGCAAGCACTTAGTGACAGTAGGGAGATTTTTTTTCCTTTTAAGAGGAAAAAATCTTCAACAGCAGCAGCTTTTCAAAAGTTTTTTGGACCTCCTGATAATAAAGGAATATAATACTCCAACCTCAAAGTCGGACCATTGTATTTAGTCATGCTGGTAGTATGTCAGCATTACTCTGAGACAGGACATTTCCTTAATTTGATGCCGCACTTTACTTTAAGGTGAAAGAAGGGGTCCAAGAGACTTGTGTTACGTGTAAGTTGAAGAACATTTCCTGGACTCACAGTATTACTGGAGGCCAAGGTAACGCCACCCGGGATAAGCAGATTGTATTTCTGAGGTTTTAAGGGCAAAATACAATAACTCGGTTTCAGTCAAGATCACTGTAATCAAAAAGAATATTGCCATTTTCTTATACAGTAATTTATATTTAAGGATATGGCTCTTTTCTGGGACCTCCATCCCCTTCTATGCCCAATACTGTACGTGGAAATCTGGAGCAGGCATCAGTGAGAACAGAAGAAGGAGCTGGGGTAGAGATGGGTTGCAATGGGGTTTGCAGCTGTGCACCAACTACGGGCAGCTTAATTAATGAGCCTTATATGAGATCTACCAACTGGAGGTGAAGAAAGGCATCAGCTGGGTTGCTGGTTGATGTAGGCTGGTATAGATCTTATTGAGCTTGACTTTGTGGCCAGCTATAACTAATCCTATGGCCGATTTTTGTCTGAATTGAGAAGGAGCAAATTCAGGGTACTGTGGCTTTAGGTTATTCTTGTAGTTTCACTAACTGATTTGTGTCATCTGGCATCACAGATAAATATACAGTAGTTGGTTAACTGTTTTAACGATATTGCCATATTACTGGCTTGAAGCAATGAAAGGTTCTGATCCTAACAAATAACCCTGTGGAACTCCATATGTATGTCAAAAGGAAATGAATAAACAGCAAGAAAAATGCCAAAGCTCATTTATCCACAATTACACGACTGTATTTTGATTGTATTTTGTTGTTGCTTTCAATTCTGCATATATCTTGCCAGTAAAGGTTAATAAAGAAACAAATGTTACTATAAGTTGGTGAAGGTGTTGACATAACGCGTGTAAAGATGTGCAGGCATTAGATGTAATTAAATATGTCTTCAGATAACATATGTATGAGCAAATTGTCTAATTAATTGACTGTCTAATTAGAATGCAGCAGAGGCCCGACTTTTCACACTTGTGTCTCATTCTCACCACACTTCACTCTTTTTTTTTCTCAGTGTGGTGGAGAAAACCTTAAGGCCCAGCGGGAAACTGGCACAGTTGAGTCTGCGGCTCAGAAAGAAAGGGTGCCATTTTCACTGGACAAAACACATTAGTCAGAGGCCTCCCACAGCAGAGAGTCACATTAACATGTCAGTGAGTAATTCAGTTCAAACTCCTTTAACGCCTGGCCTGAGTAAATGACTGCTGATGAACCTGCTCTACTGTTATTCCTGAGCTTTTTATTTTTTATTTTTATAAGCTCAATGCAGCACGTGTTTGAACACATGAAACTGCAGTCTCTCGCAAACATGAGACGTGCACACAGAAAAAGGCAAATATGGTATTTTATTTAAATGAGGTGAGGAGAAGGCTTGTTTGTTTAGCACCCAGTGTGTGGGTATAGATGTGGTTTTGCTATGTGTATTCAGTCATGCTCAACGCATGTATTATGCATTGCTTGTGCTCAGTGGCTTCCTTTCTGTATAATGTTGACACTGCAAGCAGAGCGATTTATCAAGAAAGGAAAAAAGTTACCAGGAGTACACTGAAACCTTCAGGCGATGTATGTAAATTCATCGATTTATCTTAGTTTGATGACAGTGGAGTAAAAAATATCAAAGCAGCAGCGTCACTAACTTTAAGCTCCTGAAGCAGGTGAGAGCAGCCAGATGTGGCCGCTGCATTCCCGGCCTACCGCAGTTCTTAAATCACACTTGTCAGATTGTGAAAACAAGTGGGTCAGTGAGGGATGAATTGCCCGTGGAAGTGAGTGAGTTTTGTTATCCTTGTGCTCATGGGGCTGGCTTGGCTTCGAGAGGGGAATGATGTATGGGTGGCAAAAAGCTGGAGGGGTGACTGGAGAGGGCACAGCTGCTGCTGATAAGTGACAAAATGGATACAGAAACACAGGAATCAAGGTGCTAAGTAGTTAACAATTATGACCTCAGTGCATGGTTATTAACTGAAAACAAAACAACATAAATTGGGGTTATTTTTCTCAACGGTGCTTTCAGGGCTTCTAGCTGGGTCAGGATAGCAGACAATGGTAATCACATTCAAGCTTTCCCATTCTATCTGCTGGTCACTGTTCAAGAATGTATTTCTAAAATGTTAATAAAAATAAAAATCAATGTTGGGCTCAATGTGCCATCAAAGCGTGCTAAAATGATGGGTCGGCTCTCATCCTGAAACTCGGAGTATAAACCAACTACAAAAAAAACCATCAGAAAGCTTCCCGTACCAAAAATCACCCGTCACCTACAGATTTATATTCATGTGCAGGAATATGCTTGCTTTGACTGCACCAATTGGAGTGCTTTTTGAGGCTGCAGCAACAGACCTGGATGGTCTTACTGATGCTGTTGCTGAAGCTTTTATGAGGACGTGTGTACGGAGAAAAATATGCTTCATAATTGTTACAAATGCATACAATATGATCCACAAGCGCAAACTAAGATTTACAAGTGCAGTGTTTTGGGCGTAAGTTTAAGGACTCACAAATGTGTGCTCTAATCCTCACATACACAAAGCAATTTGACCACATGTAAAACTATTTTACAAATGCGTACATCTAAACCTGAATAAATAGTGATCATTTATGCACAATTTTTCAAATTCATCTTCACAAATCTGATCATTTTCTCTTTCAAACAGCTTCCCGTGCATATAAATATCTAAAAATACACGTAACATCCCTTTTGCTCACTTACAGAACCTTAAATGCCGTTGTTTGCCAAAGAGCCGGCTCTGACAGCCGATGCTTTGCAGTGAATCAGAGGAGCCGAATCCCGCTGAATGAGAGCCGGCTCCCCACTTTCTTATTAGCAGCATTTGGCTGCAATTTAAGGAAACTGGAAACATTAGAGCAGAGTCCCGTCATTGCAAACTGAAAATTACAGTGAGAACAGGTTCCATCTGCACCAATACACACGAACTGTCCATCCCTTGGTGCAGTTGGAGGAGAGAGGGCAAGCTATGTCTCCATCTACTGACCCTGGTGAGTCTGAGTCTGAACCAACAACAACTGTCACAGCATCCACTGTCCTCCCAAAAACTGCAATTATAACCCCTCATTCACAAAGTCCCCCTGAGCTGGCGAGAGACCAAGGCCTCAATTTAGCCACACCTGGTGAAGGTGATGGAGGGGAGACTGTGTATTGTGGCAGCATTGGTCCCTTCTGAAAGAATATAATCAAAAGAGCCGTCCTTTTAAAACGATTGCAGTGGTTGTTTCTGCAGGGACCTTTTACAACCAATATCTACATTTTAAAATGAAATTAAGTGACCTCTAGCGGTCGCAGATGAAAGTGCCGGTTTTCTCCGGCAAATCCTGAAAAAAATATGTAAATATGGATTTTCTCGCCATGTGTGGCCTCAGGTCCCCTGAGCTCCTGGTGGGCTGTGGTTGGCCTGGGTCCCCTGGGTCTTTCCCTATCTACCTCTACATCCCGGGGGTCGTTGTTGCAGCTTCTTGCCCTCATTATTGAGTATGTTTCATGACACACACATACACAATCCTGCTGTGTTATGTTGTAGTGTGTGTGTGTGTGTGTGTATATGTGTATATGTGTGTATGTGTACCTGTGCTCTGTCCCCTTATTTCTTCTGCTTTCTCCCCTCTATCTTTTTTTTTTTCTTCTTCTTACTTTTCTTCCTGCATGTCAGACCTGGCATTCATATATTAGCAATGAATAAATAAAAAAAAAGACAAACATTAACAAAAATAGCCTATAGAGAACGCATAGAGCTCTTCTTGTAAAAGCAAATATGTTTGGTACAACAGTGCATTCGGATCATGATTCTGATTGTGAAAACCTCCAGATATGACAGGCTAATAAATAAACAAATAAAATAAATAAATATGGATTTTCTCCAATTTCTGATTTTTTAAAGTCTGTTAAAAATGTTAAACAAAGTAAGACTGCTTTTTTTTTTAACAGGACAAATTCACAAAATGATGCAATTACAAAGTTTATCATAAAAACATTGAATGCAAAAGGGCTCAACACACAAACCATTCATTTTTGCTCAGTCAGGCTAAAATATGAGGCCACAACTGATAACAAGTAAAGAGCCATTTGGGAGCCGGAAGAGCCGGCTCTTCTCTCAGAGTAGAGGCTAAAGAGCCGGCTCTCTGAAAAAAGCAGAACTTCCCATCACTAGTGTGCAAGGATCCATAAATATAAGCTGTGTTCAAGTGCTTAGTGGGAAACTGGGATATCTGGGCTTTCTCTGCATTCCTTTGTTGTTTCAACTAAAGCGGACATTTCTTCTTCTAAATAAACAGAACAGTTCACTACCCCTCTGCTAGAACTACACTACACAGTATAGTATATGGTTTAAATAAGCTGCTGCTACATGCTGGACGTTCTGCTGCTGGGAAAAGTCAGTCAGTGCTCAGCTGCACATGGGAGAACACCATGGTTGCACATCCCTGTGGATCATCCTCTGGAATATGCCAACTAATCTCTGTATATTTTGAATACCGATATAATCCAGGTAATACGGAATAACACTTTGATGCTAATATTACCATTCTCTGATAACAACAGGCTAACATTAACATTAGACTCATCAAGGATGGTGATGACTCATCAGAAGTGGAGTTGAACAGCTGGCCCTCTGGTGCGGTCACAACAACCTAGAGGTGAATACACTTAAAAAAGTGGAGATGGCAGTGAACTTCAGGAGGAGCCCCTCAGCTCTGTCCCCCCATTACTTTGCTCGACAGCACTGTGCCTACAGTGGAATTCTTCAGGTCTCTGGGATCCACAAACACCCAGGATCTGAAGTGGGTATCTAACAGAGACAAAATTATCAAAAAGGCAGAGGATGCACTTTCTTCGCTAGCTCAGGAAGTTCAACCTGCCTCAGGAGCTGTTGATCCAATTCTTCTCATCAATAATCCATACATCATTGTACGGTTTGGATCAGCCACCAAACAGGACAAGAACAGACTCCAACAGACAGTGAGCTCTGCAGAAAAAATCATTGGTGCTGGCTTGCCCTCCATTCAGGATTTGTACAAATCCAGAATCAGGAAACAGGCAGGTAACATCATTGTAGACCCATCACACCCTGAACACAACCTCTTCCAACTCCTCCCCTCTGGTGGGCGCTACACTATACACCAAAACACGCAGACATCTGTACAGTCTCTTTCCACAGATGTGAGCGATGCACCTGAACCTTCAGTTGTTCCAATTTACTGTTTGCTGAAGCCTCGTCAGAAATGGTCTCACTGGAAGGGTGGCAATCAAGAAACTATGGTTAAAGAAGGGAAACAGAGAAACGTCTGAGGTGTGCCAAATTACACAAGAACTGGATTCCGGTCTTGAATTTTGGTAAAAATTGTGAGTGCCCACAGCTGTAAAATGTGGTAAAGGCTCCGTCATAGTTTGGGGCTGCATTTCAGCCATTGGTATTGGGGATCTCGTCAAAATTGAAATTGGAATTCTGAATGCAGAAAAGTCCCGTCAGCTGGCCTTCAATACCATCTGGAAAGTGTCTGATTAGCAACGGCTTCATTTTTCAGCATGACAATGATCCCAAACACACTTCCAATGCAGTAAATGAATGTCCTTCAAGAAGCCTTCCTGAAGACTACTCAAAGAAACTACAGAAAAGCTTGCCTAAGAGAGTTCAGGCTATGCTAAAGAATAAAGGTGATCAAATACTGACCTTCAAGCTCATTAAAGCTGCACAAACTCTATTTTAGCCTTATATACCATATTTCAATGAATGTTTATGTGTTTCAATGAATTGCTGTACCTATTTTCCATTTCCCAGGAAAATATAAAGGGTTGGCTTGAGACTTTAGTACAGTACTGTAACCAAAAACAAAAAGAAATTAAACCCTTCAAGTCTGATTGCAACAAGTGTGTAAGTCCCTTTAGGGGTGGGTGCATGCCTCTCAACTGCATCATTTTTTAAATGTAGGCATATAAAACTTGCCTAAATCGTGTACGGCTCTGAGAGGAAAAACAAGCCACTGTTGCAGCGGGTCCTAAAGGGATATTCACTTTTATCCAGTGACAAAGCAAACCATTTCTGAGGTCAACAAAGATGCTGGATTTCTGTCACAAGAGGGAAAATAAAAGCTGTGGGGTGAGTTTCCATAAAATTACACAAATATTCTCAAGACAGACTCATTGTCTCAAGACAGTTCAGTTTTTGCTTATTATATCTGCTCATTATATTTTTTTCAGTAAAATTATGCAGAAACCAAAAACACAGTTTTTATTCCAAAATAATCTTAGCTGCATCACTGATGTTTTTTTAAGGTCCACTAGTTTTCAGAGTCTAACACCCCATTGCTGCTTTTGTGTGAGGGGAATGAGCTGAAGCCATCCTACATCATCTGTAGCGTTCAGGTTATCATGGTTGACTGTTAGCAACTGTTAATGGCTGGCTGGTGAACAATTAACATATAACCAGATAAGAGTCACGCTAAACAGGTGGTGAAATGTTTTATTTATTTTTTCTTCATGTCAATGAAATCTCATTAAAAGTGGACCTTTTTATAAACACCACTGAAATATACTGGCTCTGAGGGCTAATTATCATTTTTCTAAGGAGAATGAAATTCATTTAAATTCAACTGAAACTGAAAAATGAGCAGTTTTTAAGTTAAATATGTTTTTCATGCATTTCACTGCCAGTTGAGCATGTTTGAGTTCGGATGTGTGTTCAGTGGAGTTTAGCTTTTCCTGCTCGTCATCTAATTATGAGCCAAGTTGCTCCATTTTATTTTATCTATTTTAACTTTTATTCATGCCATCTGCTTACAGGATGAAAATCGAAGAGGTTTTATCAACAAGATCAAGACCAATATATGGGAATTAATTTACAGCCAAAATTTTAAAAATAACTTAGATGCCCTCACTTCACAAAAACCTGTTATGGTCAGTGACCGTATTTTTTTTTTAGTATTTTCTATTTCAAAGGTTTAAATATTATTTGAATGTGCAGATTGTCCCCTTCCAGGTCTTCATTCAAACAAAGCTCAAACAAAGAAAAACTGTCCTGAAAATAAAAAGACATCTAAAACTTGATTGTGCCTAAAAGAGAAGGCTATAAAAATTAATACACAAGCATCACAGGCCAAGTCTTACACAAAGTTTTTACATCTTGGAAAGAGTTTTATTTGCATTGGTTGGTACTGAAGCCAAGCTTACGACGGGTTGTCTGGTTCAAGCACTTTTCTCCTGGCACAAACAAAAAAGCAGGACTCAAGAGACGAGGACTAAATTTAGACTTCAGCTTTACTTCAGCATGAAAGACATTAACAGGGCTGGTCAGGAGCCAGCAGCACAAAATCCTAAACTCACTTGAACTTAAACTGGAACATGAAGGAAGCCAACGACGACGACGCAGCTAAGAACAAGGGGAACCGCAGACACTAAATACACAGAGGGAAAATGAGGACATTAAGGGGGCACGAGGCAGGTAAGGAAAAGTAAACTCCAGATAATAAGAACACAGAAATATAATACAGAAAGAAATACAAAGGTGAGAAACAAAACCATAAACAACCTGAAGAAAACCTCTAAAGTGTAAAAACACAGAACGCTGGGGCAACTCCAGGATCACGACAAAACTGAAGAACTAGTGAGCCTAGCTGAAATCAATTCAACAGCACCGTTTAACATTTTGGTGTTTTTGCATAGCCCTAATAAACATATCACATTTTAGATTCCACTGATAGAGACATTACACACAGCAAGATATCAAAAGATCTTGCAAAGCAGTTTGCCTTTCCATTTGAATAAAACTTTTGCCATGGTTTGGTGGATATCGCTTGTAGATTTGAATACAAACAGACGCATCCTTGTTAAAGACAAGCTGCAAAAAAAAAAAAAAAAAAAAAAAAAAAGAAAAACACAATCTGGAGTCACAGAGAGGGTAGACTCATCCAGAAATTAATATGGTTTTTGTTTTCCTACAGATGAGCAAGCACGTCAGTCACATCCTAAAATCCCTCTGTGTGCTTTGAAACAACAACAAACCCAGTCTGAAGAACCGCCTGGCTTGAGATCTGCTTGTGCTTTGTGTGAATAGAATGCCAATAAGCAGAAAAAGGAAAACACAACAAAAAAAATATCTTCACAGACTTGATTGAGTCTAGCAGACAATTCAGCAGTAGTTAGAACTCATTTATCCCATTCTGCTCATTCATTACTTCACAATCTTCCATTCTGAGTGCCATAACGGTGGCCCGTCCTCAGCCACAGGGGACAAAAAAACTAAAAGAGCCCAAGGATTGCTGGGGCAACTATCTTGCCACCCCATTAAAGGCAAAATTTAAAGATATTTATGGAGATTTACATATGCTGCAATACTCAAGATGGATGAAGCTGGGCTTCCCACTGGACAGTCGACAGGACAAGAAGTATTCGCTCATGAATTCAATTAACTGCACACAGCCACGCTCGATTGGTCCGAGCTCTGCCCAATCACCATCACTATCTGTCATGCTCCCTGCTGGAGAGAGCTGCACACACAAGAGCATAGATGGGAGAGAAAAATGTCAGTTCTGCACTCCTTTTTTTACTGCAGAAAATGAAAGATATTGTACTCAGTGTGAAATAATAAATATGTATTATATTGTAAGATTATCCAGCTGCCTTTTTTTTTTAATTTTATGTACAGTACGTGACCGATGCATTGTCTAAACATCTCCTCTGCCTTTTAGGTTTTATGTGTACATGTCATTTCTAACTACAAAATTACCCCAAATTTAACCAGCAACAGCTACATAACTATGAGGGCTCTATGAAGCTCAATGATTAGGAGCCACTTGATATATTTTGGAAATATTTATATTTTTACTCTGCCTAATCTAAACTGTAAATGACAGAGTAGATAACAGCCTCATAACAATGAGCAAGTAAATACCGATGTTATTGAACCCGTTCTAAAGACTCTCAACTACTGCTTTGCCATATTTGATGCGACAGAAATACATCACACAAAGGCCACCTCCATTAAACTTATAGCAACACCATAAAGCCTCTTCGGTGAATGTGAAACACTTGGCCACTCTTAAAAAGGTTAAAAGATAGATGCAGCACTCTTGGGGTTTTAAAACCAGCCATGACAAGCCATGGGTGGAACTGACTGAGAAGACACATGGTAGACTGCATACTCTACTTTACCTCATGGTGTACTCAGTAAGAACTGAACACAGTCAGAGTCAAAGGAAAGCGTATTGAGGTCATAGGTCATGAGGCAGTAGGATTGGTTTTTCATCTTATACAATCAGTCTTCTTTTTGCAACCTCAGGGCTCGCCCCTGGTTGCCCCCCTGCAGTTGAAGTCCCTTGAAGTAGAAGTACAGTGCAGAGGTTCCTTCAACTGCGGGTTGAAGGGACCTTCAAGGAAGAGGAGGGCTTCAAGGTGCAAGAGGTAAAGACTACACTACGCTAGGAGAAATACACCCTTGTCAATACTAGGCCTTAAAAACACTGAGCATTAAAGTCTGGTTTCTTTATAAGTACTTTAAAGTAAATTCTACTTGATTTGACATCCATTATACTATGCAGGGAGAACTCTATAATGGAGTCCCAAAGTTTCCTCTTGTGTTGGGGCAATACCTGCACTAAAGGAGACAGTTCTAAGAACTATGATTGTACTAATTCTTACAGTGTGGGAACAACAGATAGAAATGGATCCTACAGGTCATTAGAACTCTGAAAGACTATCATTTGCATATGTGTAACTTTGTTTTGTTGTTGACTCTCAGAGTTATAATGATACTGGATAATTTTTAGGATAATTTGGTTATTTTTCTCAGTTTGGTTGCCTCTGTCTAACTTCACAAGACATTTTATACCACTACATACCTTTCAGGAAAATAAGACTAAGATTAGAACCAGTGGGAAATGTCTTTCAAGCCAGTTTTTTTTTTCTTTTATCTACAATTTATGTGGTCATTTCCTTGAAGTATACAAAAGAGTGAAATTTACAAGGTGCATCACTGTATAAGTCTCACAGATGACGCATGACATGGTGGCTATTCTCACTTTTGTTGCTTTTTGCATTACTGCAACTCTGCCTCTATGAACCTAAGTAAACATTGTTACCAACAAATGACACACATTGGCTTTGACATCAAAGCGTCTTTCCCACAGACAGAGTGGCTGTGGTGAGACTGTAGCCTTTGTTTTGTTTAAAATGATCAGCATTATGCTGCAGGGCTTTGATTCCACAGCACTGGCCTTGATGTTTCATATCTTTAGCAGTTTGATGAGCAGGTCTGGGCTTATTGCATACAAGAAATCATCTCAATGCAACTTTAAGGTACAAAGTCATAACCAGTATTTTTACTTTACTATTTTACTGACACTGATTTCTTCAGAAGGTGATGCAATATATCAGAGTTTTTTTTAAAAGATGTAAATTCTGATAATTTTGTTGAAATTTGTACTAGCTAGAGATTTTTGGGTGTTCCTTTGTCTCACTGGGAACCTCAGTAAACATCTAACTTATAAATTTCAGTTGCTAAGGCCTCAGTCACGCTTGCCAAGGGACCTGTAGGGAACCCCTCAGCATCCTGATGTTGCTAGGGAAAAATGTGTATACCCCAAGTGGTTTGTGAATAGTTGCTGGCGGTCACCAAGTGAAAATGATTGCAAAAAACATGCTGCACCAAAAATCTACTTGTGATTACTTTGGTCACTAGCAGATTGCTATAGTCGCTTTCATGGAAGACACTGACCTGACTGCAAGTCGGTTTTCAGCGCAGCACTGTATATCTCTTTGGGACCAATTTCACCTAGCGACTGCTAGCAATCTCCAGCAACCACTTATCAACTGGTTGGGAAATACACATTTATTCCTTGCAACTTGTGGTTGCCAGGGGGGTCAGTGACCGGTCTCTAGGCCTGTGGGACTTAGCAATGGATTTCTCACATTTTACCAGCTGGGAAATGCACATTTTTCCCCTCATGACTGGAGGTTGCCAACTGGTCTCTAAGCTTGTTTGACCGGGGCCTAAATTACCCACACATTATGCTACAAAGACTCCTGTGAGTACAGCCAATGACTGGTTATCAGGCTGACATTGGCTGGTTGGAAGACTTTAAGATACTGCACAACCCTTCTGTACCTACATAAACATTAGTATATAAAGTGCTGTTTGATATTAAATGAAAAGAAGAACCTCAATGAACAGATTCATCCCAGCATTCTTGATATAAACATATGCTTTACAGACTGTAATTAGAGTTAATGTTGCTTCATCTTGATGATTGACTTTTCGTCAATGCTACTTTAAGTCCATAACATCCAGAAATTTCCTCCTCTATGCCAGTTTAGGGCTGATTCAGACATCTGTTCCATTTGGCGTATGCATGTTGTGAACACTCTACTTGGTGCCCTGGGCCATTTAACACTTGCTCAATATCTTAAAATGAAACTGCCTGTGTAGATTGCCTTGGAAAGGTGCCTGCAACAGAAACACAGTTTGGGTTGAGGGGATGCTGCTTGTGGAAAGGCCTAAGGCAAGACATTAGAGGTATAACGTGATAAAGCTTAGTGCTGGCAGAAAGACTCTTTACTTGACGAGTAGTATCGTATATTAATTGATGAGCTTTGTTTTCCTGTTTTTAACTTGCTCCAGGTTTTTTGTGCCTGTATATTCTCTTAGAGTCGCTTAGTGTTCAAAGGACTTCAAAGTATCCCAACAAATTACAAGATTAACAGAAATATCCATTTAATTAGCTCACAGGTATATCTGGCAAATAGATGGACTTCTGTTTGCCTTCAAGGCTCCTAAAGGCTTTGAATGCAAAGTAAATAGTAACTTCTTTTTAATGTATTTAGCTTAATTAATTTATGAAGCACGCATCTGTGATCCAAAATATCATTTTATTGTGCTCTTTTAAGCCAGACCCTGAGGCAGACAATGTAACCCACAATAAAGGTTGTAAAACAACAACAAAGAATGAATGACAACTAGTTATGTTGAGATGTACTAAAAACAATCTTACTAGAGATGCTAATATGCTCTACAGGCCTGGAGTGGTGGCCTAGGGGAGAAGAAGAGGGTTCGTCACTGAGAGGACCCTGGTTCAAATCCTCGGGCTGGCATCACTGTGGGTCCCTGAGCAAGCCCACCCCCCCAGGTTGCTCCCCGGGCGCCCTTTGGCTGCCCCCTGCTCCATGCTGTGCTGTGTGTACTACATACTCCATGTGTGTGATGGGTTAAATGCAGAGAATGAATTTCACTGCATGTAAATGTATGTGACAAATAAAGCTCTTTCTTCTTTCTTCTTCTTCTACAGAGCTGAATTCGGTTGTTGCACCTGATTCTACACAATATACATTTGAGTGCAGTGTGATGCCCTGCTTTAATATACAAGACCTCTTAAAGCATCCATCCATTTTCCTCCACTTATCCAGTTCAGGGTCATGGGGGAGCTGGAGTCCATCCCAGCTGTCATAGGGCGAGAGGTGGGGTGCAATGGGGGAACTACTCATGTTCATATTCACACCTACAGTGAATTTAGAATGACCAGCTAATCTAACCTGCATGCCTTTGGACTTTGGGAGGACGCCGGAGTACCTGGAGAGAACAATGTCTTGCTATAATATGTTAAATTTCTGTTTCTTTGCCACTGAACTCCTCGTAAACAGGAGTGGAATAACCAAAACTGTCACACAAGTACGTCCTAGTCATCATGTTGCCTAGCAACCACCTAACAATAGCCTAAAATTGCATACTGTTGTGTGAGTGTGTACTAGTCATTGTAAAATTTAAACAGCACCTCATCAAGAATTATTTTAAGCTTCAGAAGGGGACACACACACACACACACACACACACACACACACACACACACACACACACACACACACACACACACACACACACACACACACACACACACACACACACACACACAATACATTATGAAGATCCTAAATGAAGTAGACACCCGGTATCAGATGAACAGCTTGTGGCCTACATTTCAAGTATGTTAACATTTTATTAAATTCAGCAGACATTTTATCTTTTTGCTGGCTCAGTAACATTATTTGATTTGATTATTTTATTTTATTTTTGAAGTTAGTGAAGGTAGACATTCACTGCTTTAGGAAAGATTATATGTCCACATGTCTAGCTGATCTGCGGCAGCCAATAAATAGCCTGTATAGTAAATCAATCAACAAGATGTTAAAATAATAAGGTTTTTTATTAATATTAATGAGAATTCCATATACAATCAACCTAAAGCAAAGAAAAACTCCCACCTGACACCCCCAAAAGTTTTTCTGTATGAAAACTTTAGTATATTTCAATTATGGCATGTAACATAGACCAAACTGTGTTTTTTAACCAGACCCTGAACAATGTGGCCTCTCCATAAAGCATTAATTACATGTTATTTATGCTTCCTTGTATTAGAGTTTATGAACTGCAAACAGACAGTACAGACATCCAACTAAATGGGTTTATTACATTAGACATAATTAAATTAGATGGATATTAAAACAGATTAGCTGTGCTTTTTGAGGCTCAGACAGAAAGAGCTATGTGGACGTGTGCATATAGGGCCTGTTTTGTGTTTTTGTCCTTGCTAGAGGTATAACAACATAGCAATGTATGTCTGAAGGTTGTTTAGGTGATGCAACTCTTGTTCCTTATTTGACTGAAAGGAATTAATTGAGCAACTATGAAATTCTGTAGAGATATTCATGGTGCTCACAGGTTGAAACAACTGTAGACAAACAATGAACACAGCTGTGGTTTCAAGTGCGTAAGTGTCTTAAAATGGCTTTTTTTTTTCAAAGATCAGTGGAGGGAAAATCTTCTTGTTGCAAAAAGAAGTCTGATCTAAAACTAATTACTCTCCTAATAAAATTATGTTCTCGGTCACTTGTTTCATAACTTATTGAACAGAACATGATGTTCATTTTTCAAATTATGAGTGAAAAAGGAGTATAAAGCAAAGTAGCTACTTTGTGGTTGTTGTGACATACAATCATATAAAACAAAGTTTTTATAGAGTGCAGTTCTGTGGAAAACTAAGTACACCCTTACTGTTTCCATGGGGAATTATGAAGATACAGTAACTAATGCATTTGATTAACTGATCATCAGCAAGTGTGTCCACCTTTTGTGCACCAAAAGCAGAAGTTTTGGCAGTTTGCTGGTCTGCAGCCTTCAGGTGCATGTTAACACAATGCCACAATGTTCCCAGGAGTGGACATACCAGTAAATTCACCTCAAGGTTAGTCTGTCCACTACTTGGGGAAACAGCAGAAAAATTGTCTTAGTTAGCATTTTAAAGTTCATGCCAGTAGAATTAGAAAAAGACTGAATGAGAAGGTTTCATTTGGGAGGGTTACAAGGAGAAAACCTCTAAATTGCATCTGAAAAACTACAAGAATTGTAGAAGAATGACCTTTGGACTTACAAGGCCAAAGTGGAGAAGTTTGGTCATGTGCAGCATCATGTTTGGCAAAAAAAAAAAAAACAAACAGCATATGAACACAAAAACCTCGTACAGTACATTATACCAACTGTCAAGCAGGATCGTGGAGGGGTGATGGTTTGGATTTGTTTTGCAGCCACAGGATCTAGGCATCTTGCAGTCACTGAGTTGACCATAAACTCCTTTGTATACCAAAGTATTATAGAGTCAGATGTGAGGCCATCTATACGACAGCTAAAGCTTGGCTGAAACCGGATCATGCAACAGAACAGTGATCCTGAGCACATCTACAACAGAATGACTGATAAAGAAAAGAATCGAGGTGCTGCAGTGGCCCAGTCAAAGTCCAGATCTCAACCTGATTGAAATGCTGTGGCAGGACCTTAAGAGAGCCGTGCATAAATGAATGTCTGTAAACTGAACTGAAGCAACATTATAAAGAAGAAAGTCATACAGAAAATGATTGCTTCAAGCTATTGAAGGTGCTAAAGGTTATTCTACAAGCTACTGAATCACACTTTTCACAGTCCTGTGTGCACTCTCATGACTGTATAAACTTGTTATTCAGCTTCAAAAAACTTTGTTGGCTCCAGCCAAAACGCTCAGCTTGAGGCTGCAAAAGCAGGACTTGCACAACATTGGGTGACGACACTGTGTCTACATCATACAGTGCCCTGGCTTCAGCAAGAGGTTAATATTAATGAAATATTGTAGCAATTGGACTGGATGCTGTGACATTTGGTACATGCATTACTTCAGAGGGATATGTAGCATCATCAACAGGGCAAAATTTGAATTTGATTGCTCTTAGAAATATTAAAAACATCTGACAGAACAATAATGTCAATAGCATTTGGAGCTGTGGTCTGAAAGCTGCCTAGTTCTTCTAATTTCTTCCCCCAAATATATTACAAGATTCAGTTCAATTCATATGGCACCAAATCACAACAACAGTGACCTCAAGGCACTTTTTATCGTAAGGTAAAGACCCTACAATAATACAGAGAAAACCCTAATAATCAGATGTCCTCCTGTAAGCAAGCACTTGGCAACAGTGGGATGGAAAAACTCCCTTTTAACAGGAAGAAACCTCCAGCAGAACCAGGCTCAGGGAGGGGCAGCCATCTGCTGTGACGGGTTGGGGGTGAGGGTAGAGAGACAGGACAACAGACACACTGTGGAAGAGAGCCAGAGATTAATAATAACTAATGATTACATGAAGAGTGGTGTACAAAAACACAGAGAGAGTGAAAAGAGGTTAGTGATAAAGATTCTCTCAGTGTATCAAGGAAAGCCCCAGCAGCCGAGGCCTGTTACAGCATAATTAAGGTAGGGTTCATGATTGACAGTAAGTGGTGTTATTACAAAGTGGAAGTGTTTAGAAACCACAGCAACTTATCTATGAAAGTGGCAGACCACATAAAGTTACAGAGCAGGGTCGCAGAGTGCTGAGGGGCCAACGCTCTGCTGACTCAATAGCTGCAGAGCTCCAAACCTCCTCTGGCATTAGCACAAAAACTGCACCAGCAGCTTCGTGGCATGGGTTTCCATGGCCGAGCAGTTCCCGAGGTGGCCGAGTACATTTGTCCATATAGTGTGAACATATGACTGAGACTTTATTTCATGCGATCAAACATCCAAAGTGAAAAAGAAATTTAAATTAAAGCCTGATGTCCTGCTATAAAGTGAATGGCTTTTTCCATCAACCATCCTTCCACATGTCCACATTCTGTCCACTACACTAGCTTTCTCCAAACCCATTTCCCTCATAGCATTCGCCACAGGGCCATATTTGATTGATGGGCCTAGGGACACTTCATGCTGCTGTGTACCTAATCACAAAGTATAGACTTGTTGTAACGCTCCATTAATGCCCCGCAGCAGCACGGTGTAGTGGTTAAGGAAATGGACCAGGGAAGAGAAGGTCAGTGGTTCATATTCCCTAAGGGTTCACTGCTGCCTTCACTCTGCTCAGTGTCCAATTGCAAAAATGAATTGTGACAGTTTGTGGGGTAATTCATGAGCACAAATACAGAATATGTTCTTGAGAGGACAAATGTTGTTATAAATGTTAAGGAAAATGTGACCTCCTTGCTTGCCATAGAGGAAAAGTCAAATCTGTTGACACAATCTGTTAATGATCTTGTCAGTCATCACAGTAGTGTCTATTTACTTTCAGGATGAGAAACGGTAGGAGGTTAAGAGAGTTGCTGACATGTTTGGTGAGACTGAATAATTATGTTCTCTGTACAGATATGCCGCAACCATAAAGAGAAATACTAGCAGAAGGTAGGATTCTAACTTCCTGTCAGAAGGATGAGCTCCAGAGATAGGCATATAACCACACAAGTCACTTTAAGGGCAGCAAATTGGATTGCTTGTTGGTCCAGTGACTGATGAGTTAATTAAAGTGGAAGGGTATGGAGAAAGGAGTCAGACACTACTCCATTTATTTATCCTCTATTGACTATCTCCGTGCACTTCACTAGCTAGAGTAATCGCTGCCTTTCTGCCCATGAAAACAACTAAAGAGGAGGAAATGGATGTAGTCAAAATACCAAATAAGGTGCAAAAGATGAAAAGGTAAGCTGATTTTGACAGAATCTACAATATTTTGATGAATTTCAATTGGGTGACAATAAATAAAATATATATCCTGTTAATGAAGAATATCTCAAGGCAGAATTGCTTAAAAAAATGAACAAAAACAAAACACAAGCACTCAAGAAATAAAATTGATCATTAGCAAGTTTTTCTCTCAGTGATTTAAAAATTATCAGAACGAATCATGATTTTCTTTAAAAAATTCTTCCAACTCTACAGGAAACTGTTATGCAACCACAACAGTGCAGTCCATGTCCACAGCCTCGTGTTTGCTGAAATTAAAACTTCAAACCTTTGGGACCAAATTAAACACAATTAATCACCGAAGTCTGGATCAGTCTTAGAGCTATTCACCCCAAAAGCTTGATAATGGAGGTCATTAATAGTAGTAATTAGCAAATTTTCAGCACAAGGGACTAGAACAAATAAAGCAAACGGGTGTATTTGTCAGGGATTTAGTGTGAGAGCCTTAATGGAGCGCTCTGGCTTCATGTTCTGAGGAGAGAGGTAATTCAAGCTCAGGTTTGTGACAGGTGCTGGAGGGAAAAGTGGGGGAGGTTTAGAACACCACGAGATGCGGTGAGGCCACACGGCGAGTGTGCTGAGATGGATTAGGACTTAGTTTAGGAGTGGGATGTGTGTAGTGGGTGTTGCACTAGGGACCCAGGTGGTGCCTGAGGAGAGTATGGCACGTCTGCATGCTCCCCCCCGTCTGCTAGCCAAGGCTTATGCACTGTCAGGGAAGAGGAACAGGGTGAACCCAGAACAGAGAACAATTAGATACTGTGCAGCCCAAGGTGGATTTGCATGAGCAGCATCACACACAATGCTCTAGACAAAGAATCACAGGAGAATCACTAATACTTCAGTGAGATGGAAATTGGTTTGCTTGATGTGAATTTAATGTAATTACATGTTTTCATAATTTTGCACTTTTAATAGCAGCATTTGATTGAATGATTTTCTTCACTTCAAAGAGAACTGTAGGTTAAGGGAGATATGCACTGAGGAAATATGAATGCATTTCCTCTCCTTCTGTTACTCCCTCTCTTATCACACTCATACACACAAATGCATTTACATAGTTGATAACCAAATTATACCATTGACCTGAAGTCAAGTTTAAACACCTTATTTGAACCAAGTCTGAGGACAAATCGACAAGACTTTCCTGTGATGCGATGTTCCTTTTTCACCTAGAGCTAAATATTGACTGAGCATAAAAGCGATTTCATTGTTGCAGAGTGCAAAGAGACTCTGCCTCTATAAAAGTAGAAGGGATTAAATTTGCTGGACTGTGAGCATCTCTCTGAATTTAAAAAGAGGCCTTTGGGAATGAGTACCTTTTTGCACTGTATTTTTTTTTAAATACAGAACTACACGGCAAAGGCTCACCTGACTGCATTCCAGTGCTCTGCACAACAAGCAGTCAAATATAAAGTGCAATACATGTCCATCTGTAAGTCCTTTGTTCAAGTGATCCAACCAGAATCAGTGGCCAGAGATCACTGTTGATGATTATATTGATATGAGAAAATTCTTCACATACAGCTGCAGGCAAATTGCATATTTGTTGATCTTTTTTGAAGTGAAAAGAAGTAAATACACTCCCTTCAGTAGAGTGATATAAAAACATCACATGTAAATTCACTTTACTTTTCATTTTGTGAACTTAAAAAATGTGGCATGCAATTGTAACATGTGCAAACATCGGGGGAGCCTTTCCCTTGTTAAATCTCAGAGCCTTCTGGCTCATGACCTTAA
This sequence comes from Archocentrus centrarchus, assembly GCF_007364275.1. Taxonomy (NCBI): domain Eukaryota; kingdom Metazoa; phylum Chordata; class Actinopteri; order Cichliformes; family Cichlidae; genus Archocentrus; species Archocentrus centrarchus. The sequence continues at coordinate 24,330,398 of NC_044367.1, read as the reverse complement.
TTAGGTCCAAGCTGACTTGTTTGGAGTTCAAAGATTAGATTATCTGTCAGCTGCTGACAATGAGATTCATACATTTTCTAACTGTTTAGGCTCCCGGGAGTAAACACTGAAGAATCTAATAATGAAGATAATTGATGCCTAGAAAGCAGTGAAAGGTGTCTGAAGGATTTGAGAATGCTGCCAACTCGTTTCCGCTCTGCGAAATGTCCTTAAACGACAACGTGAAAGTCGGGCGCAATATAAAGAAGACCGGCTTCACCACATTCTCAAATTCAACATCAAACCACTGCAAAGCAAAAACTTGGTCATTTTAAAATCATATGCTGTTGGCAGGATGAGTTACAAATCTTTAGCCACAAACACCAATAATGTTTTTGGAGGAAAGAATGACTGGAGTTTGATCAAAATAACACTTTGCCAGCAGTCACGTTTGGGAGTGGAAATATTCAGATTTGGCGATGTATGACAGGCAGTGGCACAGGAAGCGCTGCATGAATAGAGCACAGATTGAATTTTTCTAACTAAAAGCAAATTATGAACGCTATGTTATGCACTCAGTTGGGAAAGTCAAAGTGAAAAGAGGCTGGCTTCAACAATGGGACAAAGATCCAACGTAGACCTCAAAACCCTCCTTGAAGTAATTTAAGAAATTCAAGCTGACTCTTTCAGAATGGCTTTGCAGCTGAAGATCTGTGGGTAGATATTTAACATGCTGTGCTTACAAAATATCTCAGAGCTTGAAATGGCTGGCAGAGAAAAGTGTGTGGAAAAGGTAACAAAAAAAGGAAAATGGAAAATGGAAAGTCATTGCAGGCTACTACACCTGGAAAAGGCTGACACAGACTCTGAGAAACAAGCCTAAATTTTACAAATTCAAATGACTTTCCTTCATTTTTTTCCCCCCATTTTTTGTCTTTTAAATAAAAAAAGCAATAGTGCACTTTGTTGCAGGGGCTCTAATTATCATACAATATGTGCATACAAAGATAACAAGAAAATATTTTGCAGCATCACATGTGACAGGACCAAGACCAAAAATCAGGAAAAACTATTTCCTGGATAAATATGAAAGCTGGAAGTGCCAAATAACATGAACAAAGATGTGCGTCAACAGGAAAGCACAATGCTAGATTGTCATAAATCTAATGTTGCAATACACAATAAGAAAGAACAAAAACAAAAAGGATGCCGCTGTTCCACTCTGCTGCCAATTTCAAGATTGAATTTAGTTGATTATAAGAAGCTACTGGTGAACCATTTCTTTGGTCATGCTTGACTTGATTATTCCTTTTTATGTGGGTTCAGCAGCCACTGAGATGGTTGGGTAAACATTTTATTATTTTTTTTTACAGAAGCCTGAAATGAAGCTTTTTCGATCAGCACTCAGAAAATGGTGCCACTTTTGACAAAAACTATGTTATTTTATTTTATTTTTTTTTTAAATGGGAATACTTTATACATGCACATTAAAACCTTCTCTTCTATTAAATCAGCACCTGGTTGGTGTGACAAACAGGTGCTGATTTGCAGTTTTCTGCCTGTCAAACATCTGCCACTGAGAGGAAACAAGGACTTTCTGTGTAATTCTACACATTACATGTTTGAGGAAGGATCGCTGTGCTTCTGCATCTAGTTCAGAGGAAATTGAATCAGTTTTATTAACTCGATTTCAGAAGCTTTCGAGGTTGACAGAGAAGGATATTATTCCAGTCTAGACCGGTCTACGCATTTCATTTGACAACATGCTGTAATGAAGTTAAAAATGACAGAGTGTAGCTATGCAATTTCCAGTTTGACATGTTTGAGAACTCAGTCACTCTGCAGACATGTGAGACACATTTGTCTGCATGCACATTCAAAAACAAGAAAACAACTGAAAACATAAAAGTCACAAATTTTATTATCCGATATTTTGATTTCTATGAGTTTGGAGCCATTTGTGTTTAATCCTGAAGCAAATAACTTTCATTATAGGTTAATTTAATTACTCAATTATAGAAATGTAATGCATTGCCTTCCCCACTGTGTTGAGTTTGTGGTGATATAAATTTTAGAAATGACAGCAACTATTTTGTTCTGATTTTTAATCTAGTTTAGAATTATTACCTGATAAAAGACAGCTTCATTAATCTTTAACTAATGAATATGTTTTTTAGTACTCTGAATAAAGGTGACTTTTTAAAATCCCCACATCACATTAACAACAGTAACAATAACAAAAAAGAGCTGCTTACCCATGGTGCAGTTGGTAGTGAAGTGGGGCTCAATGGTGGCCGTATCATCCTGCGGGATCCGCTGATCGTAGCTGGCTGAGATCCGAAAAGGCGATCCTCCATTTGCCCCCAGGGTGAGATGGACCACTGCCCAGCTGCCAAGGAGAGAAAGCAGGAGCAGGATCAGTGCGAAGAGCAGACACCACGGCTGACAGAAAAACCTACAGCGGCTGCGGGTAAGAGGGGTGAGGGTAGCTTGGGCCTGCTCGGCCTGAATCACAGAGGTGGCACTGTCCAGGGCTGCACTAGAGGCTGTCATGGTGGCTGCCTCACTCCCTTCCATTTTGGGAGGGTTCCTTTCTTCCTTTGTATGGTGATGCATGGCCCACCCTTTGAGGCCACCCAGACTCTGCAGGTGTAGAAGAGGTTTCAGAGGTGGCCAGGTGTCAGGTGGTGCCTCTGCTGAAAGATTACAGGTGGTGTGGAGCCAGCACACGCTTACGGGTTGAAGCCACAAATACAGAAAGAATGTGGTCAAGAATCACCAACACACTGAAGCCAAGTTCTTGTGTGTCAGTGAGCTGAAAGTCCTGCAGTGAATGCCGTTCTCCCTCAAGCACCCTGGCTTTGTGCAGTTCGTCTGTCCCTAATTTTATTAAGCAAATTGTGCTGATTTCTCTTTGGCTCTGAGCTCATCAACAGTCTCTCTCTCCCCCTCTCTTTCTCTCTCTCTCTCCCCCCTCCTCCTGTCTCTGCCCAACCCTACATACAAGTCATGACACCATGTATAGTTAACGTCCTGTAAACAGGTACTTCCCTGATGAGAACGTAAATTCATGTGTGCCACACCTGCACACAGACACACCGGCTGCTACAGTACAATAGTGCTATATACTATATTATTATTATCGCAATAGTAACAAGTGACAAACTACAGTTGGCACACTTGCGTGTGCATGAATACAAAGGCCATTACAGGAACACTGTACATCATGACAGACTGCAACAGAACCTTGTTTTGTCAATTTAACTTTTCCTGAACCTGCACTATGATTTCATTAACTGCATCCAGTTTGCTTAGACATGCCACATAGACAGAATACACATAAATCAGGACATACATTGTTATTACAATACATTACAATGCTCCTACTCTCACTCTACTTTATTATGTTTACATAATAAAGAGCGGCACCGGGAAATAGTCGCTCATCCACTCATAGGCACAGACTATGAGCAGCTAAATGTCATTAGCATGTGGCTGTGGCTGTTATCGAGTTCTTCACTGTGAGTGAAGAAGACACAAAATTTGCCAAAGTAAACCGTGGGGTAACCACCACATAAACATTTGGAACAATAACCCTGATCAGACAATGAAGCCACCTTCACCCAGCCGGACACAGACAACCGCAAGCCAGCAGCCTCGGTATGAGCAGTGAAAGGAACAAAGCAGTTTTTCACTTGGAGACAAGTGAAAAATTAAGGCTAATGATTAAAACAGATGTTATGGCCAACCTGAAAAGTTTTTGTGGATTTTCAATAAGGGGGAAGGGTTATGGCCAATAGTGTTTGTGGCTAGCATTAAAATGTTGAATTTCAAAGTTAAAAAAGGGGGATAAATAAGTAAAAACGCACAGCTGAAATATGACCCTGGTCAGAATACAGCCCTCGTGATAGTGAACAAGTGTGTGAAGTCTGATGAGATTACCTTGAACTGTATAGAACTTGCGGTTAACGTTCAATTTTTTAATTAAATTTCTAAGTTGTGTGTAGTCCTTGTGATAGTGAACAATTGTGTGAAGTCTGAGTGGCCTAGCTTGAACGTTATAGTGTAGTGGCCAGTGTAAAAGGTTTTGTGGTACAGACGCCGCCGCCGACTCCAAGCCTACAACAATAGCTCGACTTTTTCGAGTTAAAAATGACCATTTTTAAAAGGTACCCAAACTCATAGCTCTCACAGCATCAGCATCTGCAAAACGAGAGTACAGAACAACATGCTAATGTGTAATCAATAATTTCACAGTGCAATGATGTGTAGTGTTGAGTATCTGTACTGTCTCTCTAATTTTTTTGCCTGGAAATTTGCTGGTCCATAAAGTCCATCATTAAATAGGAATTTGGGTTTTGTGATTTCAACTTATTGCTATGAGTCTTGAGACATTTTCAGTGGCCGCACAGATTTATTTCTAACAGCTTAGTTTGGTGTGTTGTGGTTAAACTTTGAGTGGTTGTGAAAAAAATTAAAATGAAATACTTCTAAAATGAATGCACATCTCTGGGTTAAAAAGTTGATTTCCACCTTGACAGAAAACCTTGGAGTCACTGGGAATGTACGGATAAGAAGCACTCCGTTTCTATTCACAGATTTATTTCCCCCACACCTAGATAACTTAGATCTGTTTCCACACAAGGATTAAGTGAGCCAAATTGGAACACTTTCACTACTTTATAAAGGTTTTAAGCCATAGACCATTAGCGATGTTATTCTAAGAGATCTCAGCAGGTCTCTAGCTTTCAATTATGACAAGTGCACTGGGTAAGAGGGAACTGTCTGTGTTTATTTTGGGGTTTATTTTGTGCTTTGTTTGGGTAGAATTGTGCGAGTAAAAGTACAGCAAATATGAATGCACACACAAGCCCCCACTACACAAACAGGCTCTGAGCTTTTCTGATTTCCCCAATGTCTGCGCTTGAACTCAGCAGGCTTTGCATTGCTACTTTCACCAGCTTTCCTTCTTGTGTGTTTTCTTCTTCTTTTTATGTTGCATTTCCTCTCCTCTGTCCTCCTCTTTTCAGAGCTTTCACCGCTTTCCATTCACTTTTCACTAAACCGTCTCTGCACCACCCCTCTCTCTCTCTTTTCACCCAGACACTGCTCAGAGTGGAGGGAAGACAGGAAGTGATGTTACGGCACCATAGAACACCATTAGAGAACAGCTCAGCGATGTGGGACTTGCTACCTGTCATTCCCCTTAATAAGAAGTAAATGAAACCCTAGACAAGGGCTGCCACTGTCTCCTTGATAACCTTGAAATGATTTGCCAACTAAGTAATATACACATGATCTTGCTAAATTCTCCACCAGCTCAGCTAAATTTAAATACGGTCTCTCTACATGATGATAATAGGATTGTAAGTCTGCAGGGATATACAAATAAATACAAGAATATGCAAGAATATACAATTTGACAAGGATGGACTAGAGTCCACCAACCTTAGCGCTACAGCTATAGAGCATGCTCTATAACTGTAGAGCTAAGGTTGCTAAGTGCACACTTAGTGCAACTGCAGAAATGTTCTTGTATTCTTCCCGAGGTCTGGGCCTCAGCACAATCCTGCCTCACATGTCTAAGGGCAGTTTTCTTGGGCTCTTGGCTTTGCTTTAATTCTGCAGTCTCAAGAACCCTCAAAACAAGTATGATGCACCAGAGCTCAACAGCTACTGTGACAGCAAAGGTCTGACTACTTGTATGAATTTTGAGGGATTTTCAGCCTTTTCAGTTTAATAGATTAAGATAGATTGTCTTTAGACTGATGAGAAAAGAGTACTTGGATTCAACTTTAAGATACACCTGGAAGTTGAAGGGGTCTTCAAACATTGGGAATACATTGTAAACCTCATTTCTGTCTTGTCCAGTCACAGTCTAAAATTATGCACAAGTCTTGGTATACTGAATCATTTTTATGTTTCGTCATGCGGTGTGTCTGTGCTGGCACTCTCAGGACTCATTAACAGAACGGTGGATCCGAGTAGAGCTGCAAGAGCACATCACTCAAACATTTAAACTTAATTAATAGTATATCATGCAAGACACAGTAGTCCTAAATAAAAATATAAAAAATGATAATGAATGATAAAGACCCCTAATGTGGGAATTAGATATACATGACTAATCTGAATGCGGATGCTAATAATTGTCATTATGGTCCTTTGTGCCATAAAGGCCTGCTGGTTATTTAAAATCACCTGACCTTTGTTCAGACTGCTGTTTTTTCAAAGACTCCCATGATGGGAATGTTCTCTTCACCACAGGAAAACAGAACAAAACAGCTCAGACTGACTAATCTTTGCTGCCAATTGACAACTCTCATTTCATAATGCTATTCATTTATGCTCCCCTAGTGCTGTGCTCTGGCTAACGTAGTGCTTTTAATTTTCATTTGCTGTGTGTACGTGTGTACGTGTGTGTGTGTGTGTGTGTGTGTGTGTGTGTGTGTGTGTGTGTGTGTGTGTGTGTGTGGTAGGAGGCTGCTTATGTCCTAACCACATTATGACTTATTTGTTATGGGTTCTGGTTTGCATTATCTGTGACTCTCATCTATCAGGACAAACAATACACAGAGATGTGTGTTATTTTGTATATTCTTTCAGTGTGGTAATGTTTCCCTAATGCTGTGAGGTGGACACTGCCAGAGTGAGACTACTGCACAGAGACCAGCTTTATGTCTGCATTATATCAGCCATTGTTGTCCATGTGGTAACATCAATGGCTGATAAATTCTCCATTTCCTCCCATGGCCACTTGAGGCTGGCTGCAAAAGTGACAGGTGTGCCAATACAGGCAGGTATAGTCGATAGCTGTCTACTTGGGCCTCACCTCAGCTAACCCTCTGAAGCTTGTTTGTGCTGATGGTACCTTTTAGAGCATACAGTTGCGGCCAAAAGTTTTGAGAATGACACAAGTATTGGTTTTCAAAAAGTTTGCCGCTTAAGTGTTTTTAGATTTCATTTTTTTTTTAATGGTAAACTGAAGTATAATGACAAGCATTTCATAGGCTTTTATTGACAATCACATTAAGTTTCTGCAACAAGTCAATATTTGCAAAGAATGGACGGATTCTGAAATAGCACTTTTTTACTTGACCACTCAAAGTGCTTTATACAGCATGTCTTCATTCACCCATTCATACAAGCTTTTTTCTACACCCACAGTAAATGCTTTCAATCTAATATGGTTTCTGCAGTGGTTTGAATCATATTTATTTAATAGACTGCAATTTTTTCATGCAAATGGGGAGTCTTCATCACATGCTAAGGTTAATTATGGAGTTCCACAGGGTTCTGTGCTAGGTCCAATTTTATTTGCCCTATACATGCTTCCCTTAGGCAGTATTATTAGAAAGCATTGCATCCGTTTTCATTGTTATGCAGATGATACCCAGCTTTATCTATCCATGAAGCCAGATGACACACATCAATTAGTTAAACTGCAGGAATGTCTTAAAGACATAAAGGCCTGGATGACCTCTAATCTCCTGCTTCTAAATTCAGATGAAACTGAAGTTCTTGTGCTCGGCACCACAAATCTTAGAAACATGGTGCCTAACCAGATACTTACTCTGGATGGCATTACTTTGGCCTCCAGTAACACTGTGAGAAATCTTGGAGTCAGTTTTGACCAGGACATGTCCTTCAGTGCACATATTAAACAAATATGTAGGACGGCTTTTTTGCATTTGTGCAATAAGCACCTTGAGGTGGCTGTTGTGGTTTGGTGTTATATAAATAAAATTGAATTCAATTCAATTGACAAAATTGTGAATAAGCCCATTCCCTTGGCTGAGAAGTAACCCCACACATGAATGGGCTCAGGATTCTTTAATGTTGGCATGACATAGGACTGATCGCCCTTAGCAGAGCAGTCCAATCCCTGCACTTTTTGCAGAGTATCTGCCTGTTCCTGATGGTTTCCCAAAGAGAAGTGGCTTCTTTGCTGCCCTTCTTGACACCAGGTCATCCTCCAAAAGTATTCACCTCACTGCATGTGCAGATGCAGTCACATCTGCCTGCTGCTACTCCTGGTTAAGTTCTGCACTCGTGGTGCCCCGATCCTGCAGCCGAATCACCTTTAGAATCCTGGTGCTTGCTGGACTTTTTTGGACATCCTGAAACCTTCTTCACATCAACTGAACCTCTGTCCTTGAATTTCTCTATGATCTGTTTGATTTAGGTGTAATCTTACTAGCAGCAATACCCACGTGAAGCCCTTTTTATGCAAAGCAATGATGACTGCACGTGTTTCCATGCAGGTAACCATGGTGAAAAGAGGATCAACAATGATTCCAAGAACCACCCTCATTTTGAAGCATCCAATCTGCTATTTGAACTCAATCAGGATGACAAAGTGATCTCTAGCCTCGTCCCCATCAACACTCTCACCTGCGTTAACGAGAATGTCCCTGAAATTTCAGCAAATTGTCATCAGGTACTTTTTGTGAAATGAAGTGGAAATGTTTTTTGGGGGAGTTTGTTCATTCTCAGGGCAAAGAGGGACTTTGCAATTATCTGCAATTCATCTGATCACTCTTCATAACATTCTGGAGTGTATGCAAATTGCCATCATAAAAACTCAAGCAGCAAACTTTGTGAAAACCAACACTTTGTGCCATACTCAAAACTTTTGGCCATGACTGTAGGAGTGGACTGTCTTTCCATAATTGTAATTGTCTTTATAGCTTGAACACGGATTTTTTTTTTCCCCTTTTCTTTTTGTTAGATAATTGCATTTAAACAGCTGAAGCTTTTTTTTTTTACACCTTTGTTAAACACACTTGGAAATCACTCACAGTGCAGCTGGAGAAAGACTTGATTTTTGTAACCCATAGAACCTCCTTTAGAACCTCCTGCACTGATGTTTCATGTAGTCACTTATGAGACTTGCACAATAACGGAAATTTTGGCCCATTTGGCCTACCAATAGGGATGGATGTTCAAAGCTTACATCGATTTTGGTGATGTTTTCATTAAGTACTCATATTCCTTTATGCTGAATGGTTGTATACCTGTTGGCATAAATGAATAAAAAAAACACTGAAATATAAATACACTTAGCTAAGATAAGGCTGTGTAAATGTGCAAAAAATTATGAATTACTACAGTATTGTGTTTTGAATCAGCCAGTTTCACATCACAAACACACTGATTCAATAACCTAGTAAAATCAACAATGTCTCCTGTTGCTCAAGTGGCCCTCTGTAGAAGCCAAGCTGGTGATTGTATGACAGAAAACTTTTACCTGTAATATGTTGGGTAATAACAAAATACAGCTTATGGTATTGACAAAGCCATTTAACTTGTGTCCTCAAGTCTGAGCGCACAGAATGGAAAAGCTTTTTCAGAGTCCAAGTACCCGGTTAAATGTATGTGCAGTAAAACTAAAGGAAGGGGAGGACAGAAATAGAAACTGCTTTACATGGTAATGGAATTTTTACTCCCTAAGAGACATGGGCAATGGTTTTGATCATTCTGGCTATAGATCGAAGTGGTATTTTTTTTCATGGTGGAAAGATGAGACTGATTGAAAATGATGCTGGTACAAAACAGGTAAGCATGGAGGCAGCAGGGGTTAAAGACTTTGGAGGTAGGTGGGGGCTCTGCAGTAATTGCTGCTGGATCTCTACTTAAGACACATTGATTTTGACTGTCAAATGGCATAGTGCACAACAAGCTTAAGCCAATATGTCAAGAGAAGTACAGATTAGATTGAATAGCCTGACATGGCCTAGCTGAGTGAATGTCATTTACCCAAACTAAGCAGGACACTTTTGAATGGTATCTGTTGAGAGCAAAATCCGTTATGCCGTAATGCCACTAGAGTGATAGGGTGGATGAGATAAGCAGGGTTACTTTGTGGTTTTATGTTTTTAAATCACTCTCAAAGATTTCTTTGTAATATTAGTTATGTAGGGGGGGAAAAAACAAAACACAAAAATCACTATATACCTCATTCTAAGAAGGCAAACTTTGGTATCAACAAATGCATATCTTTTAGACGGTGAATAACAAAATGTTTTCGTTTTAGCAGTTTGTGAACAATATCAACTGCGGAAGAGTGGCTTAGGCAGCAGTAATCATAAGGCTTTCACATAATTTGCAGACTAAAACTTGGGATCGCACTCAAGGCGAGCATTAGCCATTGTACATTCAGATGAGTCACACCTGAATACAGCTATCTTGCATTTACAGTGCAAAGCAAATTATTCTGTGACTGAAAAATGAACAGAATCTGCCACAAGCAAATTACAGAGGATGAAAGCAAACCCAACCTAATAAACAACCCCAGATTAAAAGAAGAAAAAAAATGGGATGCAAGTGAGTCCACTAGGGATTCATGTCAGTGTGGTATTTTCAGATGGCCTAAAAACAGACACAAAAATGCAAAGCAAATTTCATCATGAAGGCAGACCAAGTGGGTAATTATCAATGGTCACACCTCCTACTACAATGTACCTACTTCAGAAAGCTTTCTGTTTACAGTAAATACAGAATATATGAATTGCAGAAGTGTCTGAAAATGTGTGTGCCTGTTCACAGAAGCACATGAATATTCAAAGATAGATCTGATGTGCTGATAACTACATACTGACTCCTCTTTTGTATGTGGGCTGTACAGTGACCTGATGGTTTCACTTTCATTTTAAAAACTGGAATCCAAATGGATTTTCCACTAAATTATATGAACTTGTGTGAAGCATATATATGCTTCACCGCATCTAGTGGCAATTATGAATATCTGTGTACTGGAGGGCTTCATTTCTGCACTGCATTTAACTCAGAACCACAACAGTTAAATGTTGCTGACTGGGTCCTGTTATCCCTCCTGTGTGCATACATGAAAAATCAGAGGTGAGGCGAGCAGCACCAAGACCCACAACAGACCACACCACTGGCAACAGATAAGTTGTTAATTTAGTCAGAAACAGCATGAAAAAAAAGGTGCTGGAGTAGAGATGAACTGCAAAGTTCAAAATTCAGCTTAAATAGCAGGCCCTAAATAAGTTGGCCAGTTGGATATGTAGCAGGGTACTGGCTGAATTACTGGGATTAGCTCAATTTCATTGTCAATAAAGCTATACTCAGCCTCAGTTACATACAACCTCGCTACTGAGTAAAGAAACCAAACAGTAAAATGAGAAAAAAGAAAACAACTGCAGTGTCCAGATGTGTAAAGCTAACAGCTACATAGATTATATGCATGCAAATTACATTTGAAAAATAATAAATAGGGTGAAATGAGCCCTGTTTTTGTTTTTTTAACTAAAACTTTCTTTTTCTGATGATCATTTTCACACATCCCAAAAGAAATCTACTTTGATGCACTGATGTAAGACAATAAGAAATGCTGAAGGCTATGATGTGATTAAACGATGACTTGGATATCTCTCTATTAGATGTACATGATGGCTATACATCAAAAGAATGGCAGGCATACAGTAACCCCATTTTCATTTTCTGAGTTTCCGTCTTCAGTTCTGCAGAGAACACATTTTGCTAATGTCCTGAGCAAGCATTGGATCAGATCTGAAAATTATTACAGTCTTGAAATGAAATGATATCTTTGGCATCTGCTGTTGAAAAGTGTACAGGGTGGATGTTAGCTTTGGAAATCATAACCTAAATGAAATAAGTTCAAACCATCACAGTGAGTGAGCAAAAAATAACTAAGATAAAAAAGAGCAAAATGAACTTTGCACGTTTTGCTGTGACTGTAAGAACATGTTCCTCTCTGATACGGGTAAATAATGATGTTAAAGGCTAAGCACTGCTGAGTGATTATAGACCAATGGATCAGTGGGGCTGATATATATCAGCTGATATTATTTGCTGATAAATCGATATCTGCATTTATAATGGACGATAAATGAAAAATTTAAAAAGTAAGGAAGAGATGGAAGATATACCATTCAACAATGTTACGAGTGTTAATGTTGCACAGTTTGTCCACCAGAGGAAACGCTGCAACATCCCTGTTAGCAACGCGTTTGGAGCTGATCCGTGCAGTCGGTCAGTGCATAAAAAAAAAAATCCATGACTTATTGTAACAGTAAAATAAGATTATTTTCATCATCTATCTAAAATCCTAATCTTAGTAAGGACTAATAATATAACCACACATACAACGTTAAATAAATCAATTTATGGTTTGTGTGGCGGAAAGAATAAAGTAAATATCAGCTGATATATTAGGTTTTTAAATCAGCAAATATTTTCATCAGGCACTAGTAAAGATAACTCCTGGGGTTCTAGCAAACAAATCAACAGTAAAATAATGACTTCAGTGTGATGAAGAAGAGGGTGGTGGACCAAAAGAATGAAAAAAAAAAAAAAGCTTATAAAACAGGATTATGCATCTTGTTATTCAGTGCTGATTGGCAGGTTGCTTCTGTTAACTGCCCATCTGCACTCAGATATCTCTCGCCAATTTTTGCAGGCTTCAAAAATTATCCAAGGTTTACAAAAAAAAAGAGGCACCAGTTCATTCTGATACTGAGACAGAAGAACCTCAAGAACCAGGGGCACCTTGTCCATCTGGAGGAGCAAGAAACTTTCCCAGTGGCCCATCAATGTGTGGGATGATACCACTGACACAAACAAAGTCACATTCTGTTTGATTATGCACTAGAGTGACCAGCTGGCTTCATACAAATACGCTTGCGTGTGTGATTTGTTCTGTGTTTTTCTGTTGCAGCTATCCATCATATCTTTCTCAACACATCCTTCTTTCATAACCTTCACTTTGGAACCTGATTTACATATCAGCCATCCCAATGAGCGGCCCTTATCAGTTGTAATCAGCCACACAGATATGCTCAACAGGCAGTTGGCATACAATGTAACCAGTGACAAACATAAAAAACAAAACCAAACCAAAAAACAGATTATCCAGGAGACCTCTAGTGTTCGTTTGAAAAATGGCAAGTCCCACTGCCCCTTTTGACTTTATTGTAGAGTCTTTACCTTACAATATAAATCACCTTAAAGCGACTGTTTGTTGTGATTTGGTGCTATGTGAATAAAATTTAATTGAATTATGCCATGAACTCCTGCTGCTTTTGTAAAGATAAAACACTCTGGGAACTCTATATTGTAACTCTATATCGGGGAGCCTACAATGTTACACAAAGAACCCTAACAACAAAACAATCCCCTCTGAGCAAGCACTTGGTAACAGTGGGGAGAAAAAAATTACTTTTAAACAAGAAGAGACCTCTCCAAGAACCAAACACACAATACAATATTAGAGACCATAGGAGAACAAACAGGACAACACACAAACTACAAGAGGGAGAAGACAAAAGTTCATTAGACTATGTAATTTCTGGAAAAACTGTGGTGGGACTGTTGCTACAGCTGGACATCATGTTTGGCTTGCTGCTGAATAAGTTGGAGGTAAATTAGGTTCACTAATTCAAGGAAGACAACAGTTAATATTTATATAATTAAAGGTTAAGGAGTTACTGTACAGTTCCCATGGTAATTGCAGACATGTCTGAATACACCTGTGCCTGTTCACAGAAGCATAAGAATATTCAAAAATAGAGCTGATGTGTTTGTAAGTACATACTGACTCATCTTTTATATTCATAATTGCCTGCGTGACTGATGGCAACCAACTGTTAATACTTCTCTGCTCGGCACTCCTTTTGCAAAACGGCTTACAACATTCAAAACATGAATTGTATCCACCTGCTTTAAAATCTGTGAGCGTCCCATGAAGTCGCTCTACAGATCTGCCCTTTTTGTACTGCTAGTGTTAAAAATGTGTTCACAGGAGCAATATAAGAAAAGAGGTTGTTTCTGCTTTTCTCCAGAAATCCTTGATCATATTATAATAGGAGTCTATTTGTCAGTTAGACGGCACTCCTCTCACTCAACTGCATACTGATCAAAAACTATAAAACTGCTGGCTTTTGAGTGAGACCTTGTTTTTAAGGTGGCAAATTTTCCTACAATTTGGTGATAAAATGATGGCTGTGGAGTGAAAATTGTCGATTTACCTGCAAATTTGCAGAGAAAATTTTCAAATGAAGTTTTCTACTTCTCTCAGTCCATCAGTCTCTCCATCCCGGCTCTCAACATTCTGCCCGTCGTAAGGAATGGGATTATTTTTGGCGACAAATCACTGCGTAATTCCAAAAAGGTAAAACATGCATCAAAGCTGAGTAGACGCACGTGTTGTGCAACCAAGATGGTCATGTCAGTGTTTAAATGGTGTTTATCACCAAACAGAGGCCAGAAATTTTGGAAAGTATTTTTTTATTGTAAAACAAATGGTGAGATTACTTGCTCTGTAACAATCCCACCAATAACATGCAACAGTGGCTACTTAAAATTTCAAGGTGGACTGTACCATTAAATCAGGTGTTAACAGCCTGATGAGCCTGAGCAGGAGGTCACCTATGGGCAATGTGTATGGAAATAACTAATAAATCTAATAATTACCACTTACAGTAAGTGTCTGATAACATTTGAAACAGGTGAATCTGGTATGTTGGTATGTTTTTAAATCACACAGTACTGACTCTAATGACACACTGCTTTTGTTTCATTTAAATCAGTGGTTCCCAAACTCAAGAGTGCTGCGGCCCACCTGCAGGACCTCGGCCCACACTTTGGGAACCACTGATTTAAAGCATTATCTACCCTCCAGTTACATGTTTAAAATATAATTTCTATATAAATAAATTCTGCTGTGCGGTGATTATTTATGTTGATATAGTGAACTGCAGTAAGGCATTTGTTTTGAATAATTGGTGAGTAACAGCGGGGATAAAAAGTGACACCAAAAAGCAGCAGCAGTCCAGTTGACTCAACATTTTCCAGATCTGCTGACGCCATTATTCACAGCTCCTTACACAGAGCGCAGCAGTAGCATCTTTACATTTCACCAGCTTACAAAAAAACCAACAATGCAAGTGTTGAGCCAAAGCGCAGTGTTCAGTTGATACATGTGTCATGTAATCCTATATTCAGTAGATTCATCATATATTGTAGAGAGGCACTACATGTCAGCCATATTCAGTCCTCCTCATCACTGTATCTGCTTTCTCTCTCTCTGCATCTTTCTCCCTGTGTTATAATTTCATTTTCTATAGTTCCCTCCCCATCTATGCAACCATTAGTTACAATTCTTCTCTCCCATTGATTTTTTTTTTCCTCGAGCTGGTCTCCTCATGCGGTTCTATAATCAGATGTGTTATTCCACCTACACCCTCCTGTTCAGAATAACTCAGAGGTTACAACACGGCAGCCGCAGTACTGTCTAATGATATTGTGCTGATTGAAATATCACAGCAGTTGTGAAATATCAGGGTTGGAGCCTAGAGGAACCACAAAGACACATTAAATTCACTTGTAGCGAGAAATGGAAATCACCTTCTCTTTGCAAAAATAATTTAAAGTACCTTTTAGTTCAACTCAAGGAAATGATCATAGATATTACTATAGCAAACTGATATCTCCCTTGTCATTTATTTTGCTTTTGCTGCCCATTCTCCTCTGCACATGGCTGAACCTCAGCTCATTTGTGTTTTCTTCTTGTCAATGTCAAATTAAACTGCATATCCAATTTAATAAGGCTGTTGCTCTACCCTCCATGGCACATAAAACATGGAGGACCTCGATAAATTACTAATTTCAGTGATGAAAACTTGGCCTCTCAATGTAAACTGCTGCGCTATTACGAAGATGAAAGGCGTGGGGGGAGAGATCACATGGCTCCTTGCACTTTTTAATTATGACCCAAATTCAATTACTCTGCAACCTCGTACTTTACAGAGCCACGGGAAATTGCTCCAATCGGGTGACAGCACTTGTGATTAAAACATGTTCACTTTGTAACAGAAAAACGCCGTTCACAGGTAATGGATGATGACTCAAGACAACAGGACAATGTCACCCTCCCCTAACTGACTAATTTGTCTGTCACCAGAACACTCTGCATGTTAGAGCATTTTTTCCTCACATGCACATCTGTTCTTCTCCCTGCAACCAGCACATGGGACAGAATGTTAGCCCTGGGAACTGCTCATTTAGAGTCTAGTTTGCACTTCCTGGTGAAAGGACATGAGAGACCTGTAAAAAAAATTTTTTTTTCAAACATTCTTCTTTCATTTTTCTTGTGATGAAGGAGATCATGGAAGTTGACACTTCAGTACTAGCTTGTATTCATTTATAGTAGACAAACCTCAGAGGTGCAACAAACTACTAATCAACCCACATGATGTGTGTGGCTCTTGGGGCCACCCACTTTCAATATGTTATCTAGAAGGTCACACTCAAAGCAGAGACCTGTATGTGGCTAGACCACGACTAGGAATGGGAATTGTAGCAGAGCTTGGTGAAAACCCTGCCATGTTAGATTTCACTCATTTCATCCTTTTTAGATGATGACAGACAGACTGCTGTTAGTGAATGGCCACAACCAGCTCGAGCTGCCTGACTTGGCCATCAGCTCACAGCCAGCACAGTTTTTTTCATGCTTGCACAGGGAGGAAAATGAGTGAAGAAAGAGTGAAAGGGTATCCCTGTACAGTCACTACATTTTTGGAAAAGGTTTGTCACCTTTTCTCCATGTACAAGAGGCAGATTTCCATCCATCCATCCATCCATCCATGTCTAAGGTTGTGTGGGAGTTGAAGCATAATGAGCTTAAATCTTATTGCATCTACACACTGTTAAGAACATGAGCACAAATATTAAAGAAGGCAAAAATTTCAAATAGTTGTACAATACAAGTAATCCCTATGAGCTAAAAGCTCAGCCTGCTCTAAATTTTCTGTTTCACTTTTTTTTTCTACCCTTGGCTCCGTAGGATGCCAGTGAAAGCAGATATGCTTAATATGGTCATCTCAAGTACATAACTCTGGCTGTGAGCTGAGCAGCCCATTCAAACCTTCTGTTTGTGAAGGGCAACCATTTCTGGAATTAAATTACCTTTTTTTTTTTTTTTTTTTTTTTACATGTTTGCCCTTTTAGACAGTTGAGGAGCGCAAATAAGGGTTATTTTTAATTGTGAAGGATGCAACACTACATAAGTCCAAGAATAAATACAGAGTTGCAAATTAGCATGATGGTGTAGGAGTCGATGGAAGGAGACACGAGCAGGTATGTAGTCTCAGCTTTATTCCGTAAAAACACACAACAACTAGCACTCCAAATATAACTCCCTCCAAAGGAGGAGTCAAGCCCTTTTATCCCAGGCCTCTCTCTCCTGCCTTTTCCAGCTCTATTCCGGTCTCTCTCTTCGCAATAAGAGCTTGGGGCATTCTGGTGTGAAATGTGCATATATGTGGCCACCACACAGGCCCCCCCTGAACACACAGAATGGCAAACAATACAATAATAAAAACAGCAACCATTTTCAACTCAACATAGCAAAAAAATAAAATACCACATCAAGAGTATCTCCTAGGGGGTTTAACAAGGCGGCCGCTACGGCTGTGCTTGGCGACCACAGGTGGTGAAAACGAGGGAGGGGCATAGCCCCGACCACGGCGAGACTGCCCCCTCGCAGGGGAAAAAACAGCAGCTGGGGGCAGGTCCTCCGAGTGAGGCATAGAAACGGGAGGACGACCGCGGCGCGGAGGTTGGGCCAACTCAATAGGACCATCCGGAAACATGTGAGCAGGCTTAAGGCGATCCACCGAAACCCGCTCCTGACGACCTCCCAGCTCAACCAAAAAATCCTTAGGTCCCACCTCTAGCACACGGAATGGACCATCATAAGGAGGTCGAAGTGGAGAACGGTGCGCGTCATGGCGGATAAAAATGTACTTGGCAGACATCAGGTCCTTTGGCACATATGACTGTGGAAGGCAGTGATGCGCCGCTACTGGGGCCAAAAACCTATCATTCCCCGGGAAAACCGGCCCGCTCCTTTTGTCGGCCCCCGAAGCAGATGCACCAGGAAGGAATTCCCCTGGAACCCTCAAAGGCTGGCCCAGGACCAGCTCGGCTGAAGAAGACTGCAGGTCCTCCTTAGGTGTCGCACGCAGGCCCAGCAGGACCCAAGGAAGGCGGTCAACCCAGCTGCTGTCCACCAGCGCAGCCCGTACGGCAGCCTTCATGGTACGGTGGAACCTCTCGCAAAGGCCATTGGCCTGCGGGTGGTACGCGGTAGTGCGATGGAGTCTGACGCCAAGGTTCTCCGCCACAGCAGTCCACAGCTCAGACGTGAACTGAGGACCCCTGTCAGATGTCAAGTCAAGCGGTACGCCAAACCGAGATACCCAGGAGGAGACGAACGCACGAGCAACATCTGCTGAGGTGGTTGACGCCAAAGGAACTGCTTCAGGCCACCGAGTCGTCCTGTCCACCATTGTCAGGAGATGGGTGAAACCCCGGGAAGGGGGAAATGGACCTACCAGGTCTACATGGACATGTTCGAACCTTCTCTGGGGTATGGGAAAGTGCTCCAGAGGGGATTTGGTGTGTCGTTGCACTTTGGCGCGCTGACAAGCAACACATGAGGAAGCCCACGCCCTGACCTCTTTCCGGAGGCCGGGCCACACAAACTTGGCCCCTACCAACTTAACTGAGGCTTTAACTCCTGGGTGCGAAAGAGAATGAACTGCCTCAAAAACCCGCCGACGCCAGCAAGCAGGAACCAAGGGGCGAGGCCTGCCCAATGACACGTCGCAAAGTAGGGTTACGCCACTATCCTGAAATGATACATCTTCCAAACGCAAACTGGACTCGGCCACCTTAAAAGCCTGAATCTCCGTATCCGTAAGTTGGTCGGCAGCCATGGCAGAGTAGTCCACTCCCAAATGCACAGAACTAACCTGCGCCCTGGACAGACAGTCAGCCACCCGATTACACTTGCCGGCGACGTGCTGAATGTCAGTGGTAAACTCTGAAATAGCAGAAAGCTGCCGTTGCTGCCGTGCAGTCCATGGTTCTGAAACCTTTGCCATGGCAAATGTGAGAGGTTTGTGGTCTACAAAAGCGGTAAAGTCACGGCCCTCAAGCAGGAACCGGAAATGACGCGTCGCGAGAAAAAGGGCAAGGAGCTCCCTGTCAAACGTACTGTACTTTCTCTCCGCATCCCGAAGCTTCCTGCTAAAAAGGCGAGGGGCTGCCAAGCACCACCCACCCATTGTTCGCACACGGCCCCGACTGCAAAATCGGAGGCATCGGTAGTAAGGGCAACAGGCGCCTCGGGAGACAGGTGGGCCAGCAGGGCAGCGTTGGCAAGAGCAGCTTTGACACTGTCAAATGCCTGCACCCGCTCAGGTGTCCACTCTATCTCTTGGTTGCCTTTCTTGCCCTGAAGTGCACTGTACAGAGGGTGCATGAGGTGAGCAGCCCGGGGGATGAAACGGTTATAAAAGTTCACCATCCCCAAAAACTCCTGCAGGGGCTTCACTGAGGAAGGGCGCGGAAAAGCAGAAACTGCCTCCACCTTAGCGGGCAGGGGAAACGCCCCTTGGGGCGAAACGAGGTGTCCCAAAAACTCTATGGCCGGCAGACCGAACTGGCATTTAGCTGGATTCACAATCAAACCGTGCTCACTGAGACGCTCAAACAACTGGCGGAGGTGCACTGAATGCTCCGCGGCGGAAGGGCTGGCAACCAGTATGTCATCCAGATAGACGAACAAAAATGGCATACCACGCAAAACGGAGTCCATGAGGCGCTGAAACGTCTGTGCCGCGCCCTTCAGACCGAAGGGCATTCGCAAAAACTCGAAAAGGCCAAAAGGAGTGATAACCGCGGTCTTGGGCACATCACGCGGATGGACAGGAACCTGATGGTATCCCCTCACCAAATCCACCTTTGAAAAAATAGTTGCCCCCGCAAGATGAACCGAAAAATCTTGAATGTGGGGAACCGGGTACCTGTCATTAGTCGTCGCATTATTAAGGCGCCTAAAATCCCCACAAGGGCGCCACCCACCGTCAGCTTTAGGGACCATGTGCAACGGGGACGCCCACGGGCTGTTTGAGCGGCGCACAATACCAAGGCGCTCCATGTTTGCAAACTCCTCCCTGGCTATCGCTAACTTCGCGGCATCGAGACGGCGTGCACGCGCAAAAACCGGCGGACCCACAGTGGTAATGTAATGCTCCACACCATGTTTAGCTACGGCTGCAGAGAAGGTGGGAACCGTGAGGGTGGGAAACTCGGCAAGCAAACGCTGGTACTCATCACCTGTGGCAAGCATGTTAGCGAGGGGCAGGGGGCCAGGACTACCAAGTGTACAGGGGTAGGTATCAAAAGACACAGCATCTATCAAGCACCTATTAGCTACATCGACCAACAACCTGAAAGCACACAAGAAATCAGCGCCGAGTATAGGTACTGACACAGACGCTATCACAAAGTCCCAGTTAAACTGACGTCCCTTGAAACACACAGTCACCAACCTCATTCCATATGTGCGAATGGGGGTACCGTTCGCCGCGTCCAGCAGGGGTCCGCGACATTGTCCCAAGGCGTCCGCAGCTGAAGCCGGCATGATGCTACGCTGAGCACCCGAGTCCACAAGCAGACGGCGTCCCGAAGCAGTGTCCTCAATGAAGAGCAGCTTGTCCGAGCTGCCAGCGCACACAGCTGCTAGTGAGCACCGGCCCTCTCGTTTCCCTGGTGCTGGAAGGTACACGGCGGAATGCAGCGCTTCGCCTTCACTCCGAACCGGCGATGATAGAAGCAGAGCACGCTCTCCTTCCTCCGGCGCTCTGCGACGGCGGCCACAGCACCAGCTTCTCTCGTCTCCGCCCCTTGTAGAGCCGCACTCGGTAAAAGTGCATGCACACCGGAATGCCTGGATGCCAGCAAAATCTTGTCCGCCTCTTCAGCTAGCCCGCGGTAATCCTTGGCCCGTATCAGAGCGGAGCTGGCTAGCGCGGTGCGCACGGGAGGGGGGAGCTGGCGCAGGAACAGATGCGTAAAGAGAAACGAAGCGTCGCCCGGGCCGAGCAGAGCCAGCATGTGCTCCATCAGCTCGGAGGGTTTACCATCTCCCAAGCCATTCAGGGACAACAGGCGATCAGCCCGCTCTTCGTCTGAAAGCTGATACATCCGCAGCAGATTCTCCTTCAGCGCTCCATACTTGTTAGCAGGCGGCGGGTCCCGGAGCAGTCCCATCAGCCGGCGTGTAGAAGCAGAGTCCAGCGCCGCGACGACATGGTAATACTTGGTGTCGTCTGAGGTGATCCCGCGGAGGTGAAACTGGGCCTCCACATGCTGGAACCAAGGCTCTGGATCGTGCTGCCAGAACTCCGGGAGCTTGACCGTGGCCGCAAAAATAGCGGGAGAAACGGCGGCGGCTGGTGAGGAAACGGCGGCGGCTGGTGAGGAAACAGCGGCGGCTGGTGAGGAAACAGCGGCCGCGGCCGTTGAGCTGTCGTCAGCAGACATGTTCTTTAGTCGGGGTCACCAATGTAGGAGTCGATGGAAGGAGACACGAGCAGGTATGTAGTCTCAGCTTTATTCCGTAAAAACACACAACAACTAGCACTCCAAATATAACTCCCTCCAAAGGAGGAGTCAAGCCCTTTTATCCCAGGCCTCTCTCTCCCGCCTTTTCCAGCTCTATTCCGGTCTCTCTCTTCGCAATAAGAGCTTGGGGCATTCTGGTGTGAAATGTGCATATATGTGGCCACCACAATGGTCTCATTTACAAGCCCAAGATCCTGTCTGAGACTTCCCAGAGCTGGATAGATCTGAGATTCTTTGTAACCTGTACAAACCAAAATAATGCACTTTAATGGCCTTCGGAGACACAATTAACCAATAATTCACAAGCAATCTGGCAAGAACTTAAGGAAAGTATTTAAAATAAAATATCTAGGAAAACTATGTTTTTCTGGTGGTCTTCATAAAGATACGTACACAGATGGCATCTACGGAAGATGCTATTTTATGGAGGAATGTATGCCAATATCCATATGGCATAAATACTCTCTTGTTGATTATGATCTCTAAATAACTGAATTAATGAGCTGAGAATCAAGTCAGAAATAAATGTAATGGACCTTAGGTTACTATCTCACCAGATGGCACCTGAAATATATACTGTTCATTATGTCTCGGATAATAATCCCAATTAAATGCGTTTACCAGCTTTAAAATCATGTACATTCATTTATATATGCAAAACCTTAATGAACAAACATTAAAAACAGGCTACAGTACACGACGATGAGGGCGCTGCATTTCTATTTCATGTTTTCTTCATGCTGAGGCTCAAATTAGGCTCCCTATATATTGTATACTAAAAAGGAATAATTAAGTGGTATTTACTTGTAAACCTTAGGCCCTGGGTTGTATGAAAGGAATGTTTTTTATGTTTAAATAGGAAGCACAAGGGAGTGAGTGCTGGGCTGGGAGCTTAGAAAGCAGAAATCAATGCGAATGCGATATGATTTGCTTTTAGTGCGGAATGCTGGCTAAACCAAATATGAGCAGCAGTCGGGACTTCAAGGAACAGTGCTTCCTCTGTTTTACTTTCCTTTAATGTCACATGGCCCGAGTTGACTTCCAGCATGATTCACAACTAAATACCTTAAAAGACAAAACTGGTTAAGCAATTAGATGATTAAAGAGCTTCAAAAGGCTCTGTGGAACGACGTAAACTAAATGTGCTTTTTGGCCTTTTTTTGATATGACAGGAACAAAAAATTTTTGTTTTTTATGCAGTGAGTCAATTGGCTTTTTCATTTTTTTTTTAAATACAATGTGTTAGCATAAAAAAGTACTTGTTTTTTCTTGCGTTAATTTTATGGATAGGATGATGAAACACCGGTAAAAGGCTTAGATAATGAGGGCATGTATACATGATATAGATATCACATGAATGTGTCATGGAGTTATTGTTAAACCATTTTGCATAGATAATGAATGTGATGATGCACCACTTTACTCTTACCTGCAGTGTGCAAAGCCCATTTATTTTCTCAAAGAAAACATCTCGTTCATTCAAATCGAATTGTTCCACTCTTAGAAACTAAACACTTCAAAGATAGCTGGCAGACATGGCAAACTAAATTAAAAATGTTTTAAGATCTACAAAAGCAGCTAAATTTTATAAGAAGAGACAAAGTGATGCACCACGTATTGGAGCCTTGGTTGCTGCCTGATTGAGCATTGTTTGTTGTAAATATGACTGTATTCTGCATGAATAATCACATAAGCTGCACTCGTGTAGAACAAATCCATGATCACATTTCTGCTTGCTCCTGTGAGGAAAACTTTATGTTTTATGCAAAAATTCCCATTAATGTTACATCTTTCATTTTCAGTCATGAAAATGACTGAATGGTTCTATCAACATCCTTTTATGCATTTCATGAAAAATACAGTTAATTACAGTGAGTAAAGGCTGAGTCCCAGAGCTCAACTAGTTTGCAGTTATTAATAAGTAACTGAATTTAGAGCTCAGAAGTTGTGCTACACAGATGAAACTCATTGAGCGTGGACCCGTGAAGTAACAGTGCCCTGCTTTGCCTGTGACCGTTCAAGCTTGGCGTGACTGGGAGTGCCTATTTAATTCGGACAGTGCAGTGCAATTTTTGTGTTCCAAAATATTCGTGCATCACTGCCTGCACAGATTACATCTTAGCACAGAGGTTAGGTGTATGTATTTGGATTTCTCAATGTGACTGCACTCATCACAAAGTCCCTGCTCCAAAAAAAAAAAAAAATCCATGAATACATTTATTGTATGAAATGTTTTCTAAGATGTTTTTTAAAAAAAAAATCACCCTTTACATGCACATTAAAATGTGTGAGCACAGTGTGTAGCAAGTTCTATTAATGTGTTATTCTTCTGCCTTACACAGCATCTCTTTAGATTGATAAGCTCTAGTCTTTCAGTTGATTAAATCTTTGCAGCCAATCTGAAGCATGCAGGACCACTGTGTTTGTTCCAATTACAACCTTGAATTTGAGGGATGCACTGCACATAACCAAAGCACCAAAATAGTGCCCAATTACGTCCACCTCATGTGGGAAGCGTGATTAAATTTTGTGCATCCAGGAGCTGCTGCTCAATGACGCATGTAACAACTTCACGACTTGTCTCAGTCTTCTTAAAAAATATAAAAAGCTGACGCTGAGGTAACTTACAGAAGAGACAGACATGTGGCTGTGATGTGGCAGAGCAGCCAAACATTCAGCTAACTTTAAGGTGTAGTGAGCCACACGGATCATTTATTAGAATGCATGTGGATTTAACTTTGACCTGTACCATTTAGGCATGCGCATAATTAGTTGACTAGGTGGTTAAAATTTACCGCCCTCTCTACTGGTGTACCAGTCGGCAGGCACCAGCTGTGTCTTTGTGTCTGGAAGTTGTAAACAAGCAAGATGGAAAGTAAGTCCAATAACATCCCAGCGAATCAGTGTGGTTCTGCAGTATTTTGATCTGAAAAACAAACAGTTGTCCGTCCATCCAGGCTGGAGCCCACCCCAGCTGACAGCAAACAAAATATAGATGCAGAACAAAGTGGCACCAAACTGAAGAACTGCATAAGCACAGCGAGTGACAGCAAAGTGAATCGAATCCAACGATTGAAAACAGCCAAATAAAGCGCAAATCCAAAAGATCCTAACAGGATGTAAACCGGAATCTATTTGCTAACAAACCAACAATTAATACCACTGCCACAACAAATTCTGCAAGTCTCTAAATGGGAACCATTACTGTGCGGTTGCTGATACTGCTGGAGGTGCTACATCAGGGCAATGGTGTCACAGGATGTGCAGTGGTAAGATGCTGGAAGCTTCTGAGAAAACCTCATTCAATTACAGCCACACCACTAAAAACTGCTTCAGAATAGCCCAAGGAAGACAACAAAGAGCTGCAGGCATCGACTCTGGTCTCCAAACATCGTATTCATAATCGAATTAAGCATCCATGAGATGTGCCAGAACACGGCCGATCCAGGGAGGGACCTAAGCATTATTAGGTGGGTGATTTAAATGACACAATCTGTGGTATTACAGGCAGGATTGAATGAGAATAATACCACATGCCAAAGCTCTGGCCTCGCAGCTCCCTTGAGTCTACAGTAAAGGTCAACACAGCGTGAGTGACCAACCTTTCCTCATGAAAACAAGGACAAAAGGCCTTCACATTAGATACTAAAATCAATATTTTAAAAATGATTGATTTATTTAAGTTTTGTAAAATAAATTTAAAAATCTTAGGACTTCTTTATAGGGGAAAAAAAAAGCTATGACCGCAAAGAAAAAAAAATTCATTAAATGTGCTAAAGTGATCAGATCAGATTAACAACTTAGACACATTATCTGAAAAGCTTAAGGACTGACTGACATTTACTTGGTCCAGTCACAGTCAATGGCTTTAACACTGGGAAACGGGCAGCAGCAGAGGACACTTACTGCACTAAAACTCCTGCTCAGCTCATACCGGGGGAGAATTCAACTGGCATACTTTAAAAAAAAAAAGAAGATGATCTGTGTAGTTAGTTGGTATTAAGCAACCTCACTGTCACCAATAACAATGTCAGCCCTTTGGTGGTCGTATTAACCAAACTCTAATTTATAAACAATGTATTGGAATGTATCAAGTTCTTAAAGAATGATGTAACTGTCAGTATTGTTGATTCATATTTCAGTGTGGATGTAGAAAGAAATAAAAGTAAATGCTTTGATTTAACTTCATTACATTTTCTTTTTACAGATAACCAAACAAAAATAATTAGATACACACACACACACACACACACACACACACACGCACACACACACACAGTACATATGAATATTCTGTGAATCTTTATCTTTCAAATTAAAATTGTTGGTGCATATCACCACACAAAGAACGTGCTGATGGGGTTCCTCAAACATAAATTCATTTAAAAAAGAAAAATTATCTCCTGTTGGCAACATGTTTTTTTTTTCTGCTGTGTGTTTATATTTATGAACTAAACCTTTGCGTGCATCTATTCAGATTTGTTAAAACAAAACTAATAAAAAGCTTTCAGCTTCCTGAGTTCAGAATTAGCCGATTACATGAGAAAAGTTTACAGAGTGAAAGACTTGAAACAAAAATGATGACATGCCCAGTGAAATGTTTTATGTATAGTTTGCTCTGCCAACAGTTCTGGGGAGCTTTGTGCAAAATGACTTGAAATGCAGAATGAAATGAATTGTGTGGTTTGTGGATTGTTTTTTTTTTTTTATTATTATTATCTTTTCTTCATAAAGTTCTCTGTGGTTAAAAATCTGACTTTATAATTTTTAGGTTTTGGTAGGGGCTCTGTGCTAAGTAGAGCTTCACCACTGCCACACATTTGAACTGAGCACCATCTACACAAGTCAGTCAGCTAACATGAAATGATCTGGTTAATGTTTACTTTATATTTCAAAGTCAGATATGACAGAATGTGGCAGTCTTTATCACTTCTTAAAGCCTAATATTAAAAGCAGCCAATGGAAATATTTCAACAAATCAGTTTTTCGGGCAGGCAGAGCTTATACAAGTCATTCATCATTACCCTTAACCTGGCTAAAGATAGCTGAGACCAACTCTGCTATTCCCTAAATAATTAAATTTGTAAGTCAAGTTAATTGACTTAAATTAGCTGTATTGACCCTGTATTGGATATGTGAAAGAAAATGGATGGATGGAAGCCATATATGAATTAGCCAATGGCTGACACTCAGGCTATGGCTATAGCTCAGCTTCTTCTTTGAAAAAGCTGAGCTAAAAATGTTAATGGTTACTCTGTGATATGGTTACATTGATTAGTCAGAGAAAGGAAATTGAGGCCCGGTTGCATATTTGTAGAAAATATTTCTGTTAAAATATGTTAGATCATTTTTTCATGACTAACAAAAAACTGTAAATAACAATCATGAACGCCAAACTCTGCCATGTTCCTTCAAATCATTCAGTGTGTTTGTACTACATATCACTCAAACTGAATGAAACTGCTGTCATTCAAATGCAATGAAACTGGGCCAGGGTGACTGACATGTAGCACAGTGGAATAGAAAACCTTGTTGTGAATAGGCAGTCAGAATCCTTTGCCATGAAAACTTTATGTAACTAGGGGGAAGATGAAAGGAATAACAACACAGTTTTGCCATATCCTTTGTCATTACAAACAACTGCCTGACAGTTTGTCTCCCTAATTTGCCTGGTGTGTTTGCAAGACTGCAGAGAGGTTTAACCCCTGCATCGCAGGAAGGCCACAGTACAGAACTTGTTATCTTTTCTCATCATTAAAGCGTGAGAAGGGTGCGAGCATGCCTATATGCAAGTCTAAAATTTGTGATGAGAAATGTCAACCTTTGCAGGCCTTACAACATTTTAAAAAAAGGATGACAAAGAAAAGGAGAGCAACAGTTTATCTTTGAAACATTTTTTTTTCCCTCCACAGAAGAGACAGACTTGTTTAGATGTTGGCATTATTGTTCATGCAAGAATGAAAACATTTGATACTCGTTTGCTAAAATGTTCCTGTTATTAAAAAGCTGCCGGTCCAACTTTTCTCTGGAGTGTAAAACACAGAATTTGCAGAATTTGCATGACCTTCTTTGTGGTGCTGAAATTGATTTTCAGTTCTTTAAAATTTTTTAACCCTTTTTTCTACCTTTTTCTGCATAAAAAAAAAGAAAAACCCAACCGGTAAATCGACAGCTTCGCTTTTATGCTCTTCTTTACCACAAACGACCGATGCACCACCTGATGAAGCCAACAGGACCGCACCATCCGCACACTGTGGACCAAGCTCTCGCTGCAGTTCAACAGGGACTGAATGGCTGGCTACAAAGGGCCAGACACCCTATACTCCCACAGTGCCTCCCACAGGATACCCTGTGCCTTCTCCAGGTCCACAAAGCACATGTAGACTGGATGGGCAAACTACCACGCACACTTGAATATCCTTGAGAGGACAAGGAGCTGGTCCAGTGTCCCACAACTAGGATGAAAACTGCATTGTTCCTCTTGAATCTGAGGTTTGACTAATAGACGAACACTTATTTCCAGCACCCTGGTATGGACCTTCCTGGGGAGGCTGAGAAATATGATCGCCTAATTGTTGCACTACACCCTCTGGCCCCCCGTCTTAAAGACAGAGACCACCACCCCAGTCTGCCAATCATCAAGAGTTCTTCAACTACCTCAGTGACCTCACCCCCAGTGATGGGTGAGTCCCCCTCCCCACGTCCCCAGACTCTGCTTCCTTTACAGAAAATGTGTCAGTGGGATTAAGGAGGCCCTTAAAGTATTTCTTCCAGTGCTGACTATAGCCTCAGTTGAAGCCAGCAGTGCTCCACCTGCACTATTCACTGTGTGGGTAGAGCGCCGCTTTCCATCCCGTTCTTAGTCGCCTGACAATTTGCCAGAATCTCTTTGAGGCAGTCTGAAAGTCTTTTTCCATGGCCTCATCAAGCTCCTCCCACAGGGTCAAGTTTTTAAGGAACCTCTGCATTAGCCTTACTGTTCAGACACACAGACTAGATCCATCTTTTATATACAGAGTTTTTGAAACCTTTAGCTATATTGATAGTGGCTCAGCCTTTGCAGTTTTTTTAATGTCTCTTCTCTCAGTATTATGGAAACGTTTAAGAAGTTTGTTCTTAAAACGTGCCTCTAAAATATTTATTTCAAGCAATAAAATGCCTTCATTAAACAAGTCACCTGCACAGTCACAACCATAGATGTCACAGGATTCACATATATCTATTGTTTTAAGTCCTGGCACAAGCTGCAGCTTGAGTTTCCCAGGGCTCAACATGACTTTATGATTCAGTTAGTTAATGGGCACCAGAAAACACATGGCTCTCTTCAGAGACTGCCCTCTAGACTGAGCTGTTTTACATTCAGCTCCAGTGCTACGGAAACACTCAAGCATAGTTTAGCAGTAAGAACGTGAAACCCATAAAACATGCTCAGTCCCAGAGAAGATTTATGATCGGATTCCCTCGCTGCTGCTGCCAGCAGTAGATTACATGTCGAAAGTGGCACAACGAGCAGATATTTCAGCCAATAAGTATTGGTGGAGGGAGAGGAGGACTCATCTCGAGAGTGATATTGCTCGGGCCTCACTGTGAGAAGGGCTCAGGCTGACCCTTGATCCTATTGTTCTTAAGAGTGATGGGTAACCATAAACCTGCCTGGCATCATTGAGGTGAAATGTAGCAACAGGAGACACAAAACAGATTACAGGCCTGAGGTATAAAATACTCAGAATGGAATCTTCTCACAGAGCGAGCACATAACTGCACAGGTAGGGTCCAACTTGTACAGTTTCTAGAGGTGATGAGCCAATTGTTTAAAAAAAAAAAAAATCTCAGTCATACAAATCACTGCCAACAGCATTTGATTTAATGGGAAACCATTTCTCCCTGAGGCTATGATATAAATATTAAGACTGGACTAACGCAAACTATTTAGAGAAATGAACAGAAACTATAGTTTGAAGGCAGTGAAGATTGTCACTGGATACAAAGAAATCCTTTTCAAAACCAACCTCAGTATCAACTAAATAATGTCTCCTTGAGGGAACACAATTGCCATACAAATTAAAAGTCTGAATCATTCTAAAATGATCAATTTATCTACATTTGGAGCATAAACATGTAATTTGAACTATAATACTGCACACTATATCAGAAAACATTCAAAAAATAAATCATTTTCCAACTTCTATGCACCAACTTTATATTATGTATAAAGAACACTGTATTATATAGTGCATTTGAAAATTAGGACCCAAATTACACCAACAATAGAATCAGTTGTATGAATTATGTGCAAGTTATTACACTATATTGCTAAGAGTATTCGCTCGTCTGCCTTCACACACATGTAAACTTGAGTGACATCCTATTGTTAATCCATAGGGTTTAATATGATATTGGCCCACCCTTTGCAGCTATAAGAGCTTCAACTCTTCTGGGAAGGCTTTATGCAAGTTTTAGGAGTGTTTATGGGATTTTTTGACCATTCTTCGAGAAGCACATTTGTGAGGTCAGACACTGATGTTGAATGAGAAAGTCTGGCTCACAGTCTCTGCTCTAATTAATCCCAAAGATGTTCTATCAGGTTGAGGTCAGGACTCTGTGCAGGCCAGTCAAGTTCTTCCACACCAAACTGGCTCATCCATGTCTTTATGGAGCTCCTTTGTGCACTGAGGTGCAGTCATGTTGGAACAGGAAGGGGCCATCCCCAAACTGTTCCCACAAAGTTGCGAACATGAAATTGTCCAAAATGTCTCGGTATGCTGAAGCATTAAGAGTTCCTTTCACTGGAACTAAGGGGCTGAGGCCAACTCCTGAAAACCAACCCCACACCGTAATCCCCCCCTCCACCAAATTTTACACTTGGCAGAACGCAGTCAGACACGTACCGTTCTCCTGGTAACTGCCAGAGCCAAACTCATCCGCCAGATTGCCAGACGAAGAAACGTGATAACACGTCTCCACTACTCTAGAGTCCAGTGGCAGTGTGCTTTACACCACTGCATCTGACGCTTTGCATTGTAAGGCTTGGATGCAGCTGCTCATCTTTGGAAACCCTTTCCATGAAGCGCTCTATGCACTGTTCTTGAGCTCATTTGGAGGCCAGGAAAGTTGTCAACCCCTGCACACTATGCACCTCAGCGCTCTGGGATTTTATGTGGCCTACCACTTTGTGGCTGAGTTGCTGTCGTTCCCAATCACTTCCACTTTGTTATAATACCACTAACAGCTGAATGTGGAATATTGTGTGATAGGCATCCTATCACAGTACCACGCTGGAATTCACTGAGCTCCTGAGAGCGATCCATTCTTTCACAAATGTTTGTAGAAGCAGTCTGCATGCCTAGGTGCTTGGTTTATACACCTGTGGCCATGGAAGTGATTGGAGCATCTGCATTCAATGATTTGGATGGGTGAATGAATACTTTGCCAATACAGTGTATAATAATCTTTAGTAATTCAAGGGATTTTTTTTATTCAGTTTAAGCAGAGTCAAAGATTAATTGTTATCTTAGAGACACACAAAGCTTGTTTCTTCTAACATCCAGATCCTATGAGGTTCTTAAAAAAATGATAAAAAACAGGCGCAGTGCTCACAGCGCTTCAGTTGGCTGAGCTTTGGGAGCAGTGACAAGGCTGCTGTTGTTTATTGTCTTCACCTGTGCAAATCTTTTGGCTTGTCACTTATCATCAAAGGTAGAGGGGCTCCTCGCACAAGTGATCTTTGAGAAGCTGTGCTGACTCATGCGTTGGATGTGTAGTGACAAGGCTGCAGTTATAGTATTTCTTCTGCACGGGTGGCTCTCATGGATATCTAAAACCTGTCAGTTCACATCGAGGAAGGAGGGACCCATGACCAAATGATCTACATGAACGACTGCTGAACCTTGTTTCTGTTGTCACAACACAGAAAATGTCGAGTCTTTCAAGGCACCCATTTTCCACCAGGAAACATGATCTCTACAACATGTCCTGGGTCTTCCCCAGCAGTCTCCTCCCAGTTGGATATGCCTGAAATACCTTACCTAGGAGGCAACCTAATCAGATGACAAAACCAGCTCAACTGGCTCCTAGATTAACCAATATTGACATTTTTCCTTCATGCACAGCTCTTGCTTCACCCTAACGGAGCAATCCTTCAGTCAGTCCCCTGCTTGACCCCCCCCAATGCTGCAACAAGACCCCGTGCTTGATTTTATAAACCCAAAACTAAGAGCTGTTCAACAAGTGCATTCAAATTTAAAATGCCAATCTAGGAATACTAGAATTTATTTTAAATCCTTTTTTTCTATAATCACCCATGTTATTAAAAAAAAAATCCATATAATGAATACATCATTTGTCACTGGGTGTTAAGAGTTTTAATATCAACAGTCTGCACAGAAATACAAAAATATCCTCCCATGCACATCAGACACTTCTCAAACAGCGGGGAAAAAAGGTGAACTATTCTAAATGCAGTGCAGGTGCTCTGTGCTTTTTAAACTACAACAGTTCAAACATCTTTGTAGGGGTAAAAGATCAAAATCAAAGAGCTCATCTCATACCCATGAGGTAAAGTTAACACTGATAAAACATTTCACAAGCTAAAACCAAGAATTTATGAACACAGACAGCCATTAGAGACTCACCTTTATATGCTATCTAACACTCCCATTTAATTAAAGTCTTAATTAAAACACACTAAAAGGTTCTGAAGCTTTGAAAGGAGGCAGATTTAAGGATTTATTACAATAATACCTTCATTCATTTTGGTGTAAACCTGCATCTTGACAAAAGCCTTTGATTTGATTGAAGAGATTTGCTCACCCCAAGTGTCGGGTTCATACTAACATGGCGTAAATACCATGTTATTATTATTTTATCAATTTAGTTTATCATAATTTGGTGTACATCTGGATTCAACGCCTGATTCTAATAGTACAGAGTTTAAAAACAGATTATCAATAAAGCTTTCTACAGTGTTTCTTTTTCTGTTAATATCTTATGTGAATTATCCTAAAATATCTGGTCCTTGGTTTAAATGGAAATGTAAGCAGTTTAATGGCTTCTGAAGTTGAAGTTATGACTTTGCCATACTCCTTAAGAATCATTAAATATGACTTTATAGTCCACATTAATCTGCTGATTGCCTTTCTGTGCTTTTAATGGCTGAAACTTTTCTAGAAAAAAAAAACCCTGCACATTTTGCGTTACAACATTTGAAATATTATCTTTTAAAAATGTTTAATTAATTGCAATTTGTATGTACTTCCAAACATCCCATTAAAAACAGTATGATAATGCCACTTGAAATGACCTGAAAAATATGGCAATAATTTATAACATTAATCCATATATTTATGAACCCATCATACTAATGTGTTTCAGCATAAGCCCCCCATTCAGACTGCTAATGAAGCCCGTTTGTTGTTTTTGGCAGAGCACCAGGCTGCAAGGTCATCTGGGGGCATATACCAACCATAAATTCTTCATCTCATTAATGTGGACGAGTCCACTTCCTGTTCAGTGTTACAGAGGGTAGAATTGGACTTAACTTTTTGCCGTTGCTGGTAACAAAAGGAGTGATGCACAGAGGCAAAAAAAGCTATTTGTCTGTTTCAATCATAGCACAACAGATCTCAGGTATTATTTTATCAGTGATGACAGGAAACAGTGTGAACACAACAGTCTCTTCCTGTAATTCCACTGTCTGGCATTCAATCAGATCGGCTCGTTACTGTGTGAAATGGTGCATATAAAGAGCTTGGTTTCATGTCACTAATTCTGATGCCAATTCCTGGACAAGATTTGATTTCAGTGATGAATACGGAGATTTCCCTTTCTACTTTTTTACTGTTATGTTTAAAAAAATCTTATATAGTGTCAGATGTTAAATTATTATTGAGAGAAGTTTCATGAGGCTTTGAGAAATATCTCTTATGAATGAAGTGTGTCTACACCCAGGCTTGAGATGGATAACACAAATACAGAGCAAGCATTGCATTTCTCAAGTCTTCTTCCAATACAATAAAGCTAAGCTACAGTTTTCCCCAAGGCCAACCCACAACCTTTTGGTTTTACACATAATTTCTATTTAAAGCCATACAAACCTACCAGACACTTTTAGATGAATTTAAGCAACTCTTCTACCTTCGACATATTCTTCTACCATCATTACTGAAACCCTGGCAGTCGAGTTCTTCACGACTGGGTGATCGGCCTGGATTCACTGCTGACCCTCAGCCTCACATCTCACATCTCTCTCCTTCTCTTTCCAACTTTTAATGCATTTGCCCCCGTTAGATAGCCGCACAGCTGCAGCAATGTAATCCAGTGTATGTTACATCAGCATGGCAATCAGTCACACAGCCTACCCCGTTCGCTCGCCTGTAAAGCGATGGACGTGTGAGCCATCGTCTCACATTAACTTGCAGAAACCCTGCAGAAATGAAGGGTTTTGAATGCTCAGTCAGCACTTGAGAACAATGTTGCTTTGTGACAAACTCCAACAGTTGGCTCAGAAAAAAAATCAAAATAAAATAAAATCGCTTTTCCTGATTAACCAATAAGATCATAGATAATAGCATTATTTTTTTTAAATGGGCTATTAAATGTGGATATTGATGAAAAATAGAGTCAAACTGAGAAGAAAATGAACCAAATGTGATGGTGTTTTTTTGTGTTTAAAGCATCTC
Organism: Archocentrus centrarchus; assembly: GCF_007364275.1. Classification (NCBI taxonomy): domain Eukaryota; kingdom Metazoa; phylum Chordata; class Actinopteri; order Cichliformes; family Cichlidae; genus Archocentrus; species Archocentrus centrarchus. Next base: position 24,296,283 of record NC_044367.1, on the reverse strand, counting down.
TAATGCCTTCAATTATCTAGTCAATCAAGGCAGGAAGGTGAAATCTCACAAGCCAAGCTACACAGTGCTGTCCTGATAACCAGCTTTCAGGATGTTACATAAGACAACACTGTTTCCAGAGTCTGCATTATTGATCAGAAAAGTTCACTTTTTAAATTGAGGCCTAACAGCTATGTAGCAAAGTATAAACGGAAAAAATGATCAGCTCTGGAAACTTAATAATAATGATAATACAGTACTTTCATCTGATTTATACACTGGTAGAAATCAAAGTAGCCTCAGTTTTTCCCTGTTAAATCCAGAATTCAATTTACAATCCTTTTCTGACAGCTCTGGAACCGGCTCCCAGTTTGGGTCTCTACGTTCAAAATTAGGCTTAACACTTCAATTTTTGATAAAGCTGGATCAGGCGACCCTGAACCATCCCTCAGTTATGCTACAGTACCATAGGATCAGGCTGTCAGGAGACATGATTCACTTTTCACTCCTAATGGATTGATATGCTCTCCTTTTTCCCTCTTCTCTTTACCCTCATCCCCAACTGGTCGAGGCAGATAACTGCCCCTCTCTCAGCCTGGTCCTGTAGGAGGTCTCTTTGTGTTAAAAGGGAGTTCTTCCTTTCCACCTTTGCCAAGTGCTTGCTCAAAGGGGTTGATCTGTTTGGTGGGGGTTCTTGCTCTAATATCAAAGGGCTTCGAGGAGGCTGTTGTTGTGAATTGGTGCTATATAAATAAAATTTAATTGTACAGAACTGAAAATAAAACCGCAAAATGGAATAAAAATGGATAGCATGGGCAGCTCCTCCCCAATGCCTCTAATTCACATGGCAAAGTATCCTTAGGCAAGATACTGAACACCGAGTTGCTCCCGATGCATCTGCTGAAGTGTGAATGTGTGTGCTAATGTAAGACAAGGTGCTTTGGCATGAATGTGGGTGAATGAGACTTGCAGTAAAAAGTGCTTTGAGTGCTCAGCTAAGAAGTGGTAGTAGTGGCGCTATATAAATACCAGTCCATTTAATTGACAAAAATGTCAAAAAGTATAAAGACACTGTGACCTTAGACATAATTTTTTAATAAGCTAAGCTAATCGAGGCCACAAATGTTACTTCCTGTCCTACACTTCAAGTGTTCTTTGATATTTTCATGTATACTTGTTGCAGATTGCACTTGTTTTTGAATAGGACGCACAAGTACAATAGTTACTATAATTTAACAGCCACTTGAAATTTATACATTTCACAGGGTAGTTGGATTCAATAATGGTACACATTATATTCAGAGATGGAGCAGCCTTGTCATTACTGCTGCCACTTATTCTATATTTATGTGCAGCAGCTGAACACACCAGTGCTCCTCAGTTTACTTTGTGATATATTTGTGTTGCATATCCATCTTATTAATGGATATGCAAAAAATAATGGTTAAAAATAATGGTCAAAATTGATCAGACTGAACTGACCCATAAAAATGAGCCTGATGAGGCCACAAGCCAAATGAAGCGAGCCAGCACTGTACCTTACTGCTGCCAAGCGCTTGTTCACAGCTGCTCGAGGAGTCATTAGGTTTCTGTGTATAGCGTCGTCGGGCCTTTACATTATAACATAAAGTGCTGCGAGGAGACATTTTTTGGTGATTTGCCTCAGAATACATGCAATAACCTTTTTCCAGCTGAAAGTTGAGGAACACACCTGCGAGTAAAAGTAAATTGTTAACATTGAGACAGTTTCACTAAAAAGCGCAGAACCTGTCAACCTCAGTGTTGTCACAATGAACTCTGAGCTTGATTACACACCTGTGAACTGCCAACTCTGAATCCAAGAACCGATGCTCCGTACTGACAGGTACACATGCTAATTTAAGATATCGCACCATCATTGCAAAAAGAAAAAACTTTGCACAGTACACATTTTGTATGAATGCTGTGAAAAACATTGTTTTACAACCCTGATGTATTCTACAAAAGTCTTTTTTTTTAAATGTCATATTTATGATGTCTTTGCTGTAACAGTTAGATGGCAGTACCCAGGAAGTTTTTTTTCCCCTCTAAGGTATTCATGGCCTAAAAAACCTTGAGAACCCCTGCTACACATATAAATGCAATTTATCAACATAATGAATAATGAACTGTCTGTGCCCTTAAATTAAAAGGATACATATAACAAATATGTTTCACATATACTGAAAAATACTAATAAGCTGCATCTCAGAGTGGTTCTTGAATTTCAAGTCTCCTGGGGTGCACCAGGTGAGCTGTAGATTTGTACTGACCCAGAGTTTTTGCTTTGAGTATTCAGGGACAGGATCTGCTGCTCAGCTCTTTGGGGCACACTGCTCTTCATAACTCATTTAGAGAAAATAAATTACATGCAGTGTACCTGTTGAATCACAGTACAGATACAGCACACCTATTTTCAGCAGTGCCAGAGAGCTGCCTAAAAGGCAGCATGGGAAAAAAATATGTTTTTAACTTTAATATTACACCAAGGTTCCACGTTATGACCCCATCAATCTTGGTTAGCACGGTACATTCATATATTGTATGGGCGCAACAGACAGTCAGTATCAGCTAAATAGTGCGGACTTATAAAACACTACAATTTCACCGAAGGACAAAGTTCTTGGATGGTCTGTACTACACAGCAAATCATAATATTAGCCATATAATCAATTAATAATGCCCCAAAAGGGTCCAGTAGCACAGAGTGAGGTGGTCCAGTTTAAGAACACAAAGTAATAGATGCTGGAACAGCTGGTAGTCAAAGCAACCACGCCCCCAACTCAATGATCCAGGTGGATGAAAGGGGAAAAAAAACAAAAAAAACCATCCTACTTGTTATGAGAGGAAAATCTATCCATAAACGCCCAAACCGCTTTCCGTACCAGGCTGTAAATACGCATTTTAAATCTGTGAATTTGGGCATTTTAACACAAAAGTCTGTGGGGACTGATTCCCTTTTGGAAAAGCAGCAGTTTTTGCCTCGTACATGCTGGCTTCATTTTTCAGCTCTGGAGGAAACCCCCTGTGTTTTACAAGCACCAAGAAAAGTTTTTTATGGAGTAAGTATTGTCTAGGATGAAGAGAGCCTAAGCATTCAAAAGAAAAGAACCGTCAAGCTTACTTATATGATCTTATAAAAGCTATGAGTTCACAAAAACCCCATTATTATATATACAGGATTGTTATATTTCCACTACTGTTTTGTAGAGAAGATTCATGTGACTGGTTATTTTAGTTTGTGAAAGTAAAAAAAATCCTGATTTTAAAAAGCCTACAGTTTTTAACTTGTTGCACAGCTGGGCTCAAGGTATGATCTGCAAACATGCTGTCACTACAGGCATCTCTTTGACCTATCAGGAGAAATACCAAGATATTAGTCTTTCTACAGAAAACTTCCTGCTTTGCAATTATGCTTTTGATTCGTCTGACTCGCTGCAGTCTTCTTTGAAGCAAACAAGTATAAATGGTTATGGCAATCTGCTGAGGAACAACTCACATACAAGAGGGCTAATGCATCAGCCGTAACTGTGACTTAGTTTTCAACACATTTGAGCTCTAGCAATCAAACCTAATAAAAGCAGTAGTACAATAGGAAATGATGAAGTTGGAGTTATACCGCTTTCTTTGAGTGTTAAAGTGGATGTAATACATTATTGAGTGGGTCCAATTGTTCAGCCTAGTCAGGTCTGCTCAAGGCAGGGGTTCTCAATATCCACGTATTACAACCTGTCATTATGAGACATGGTGAACAGGTGCAAAATGCAGCTTTACAGCACTCACATAAAATGACAAATGTTAAACACTTTAATATATCTTAAAAAAAAGTCAAGTAAAAGTGCAGTGAAAAATATTATAAATAGTACCACATTGAAGCAAATAGTTTACTTCTTCAATGACTTCTATTCATTTCAGTAAACATAAACCATTAAAAAGGCATGCAAAGAGCGCCGTACATCGCAGCAGTGATGCAAGAAATCCATGCAAATTTTTCCTTCTGAAATTATACGAACAACACGGGAGAGAAAATAAATTCTCTAAGCGACTCACCTTGACAAGAAAGTAATCCTTTCTCACAGTGACACACGCGGCCATGCACCAACACACAAACCCGTCTGTACGTCTCGAGCGACAGAATACAGCAGGAAGATGTTAATAATGGCTGATATCAAAGGCCCATTTGTTCTTATACAATGAAACTACAGTTAAAGCTACACTAGAGCTCTGACCTCTAAGAACAATGCTCAAACAGGTAGTGCAGATTACCTCAGGTTGTGCACAAGTCAATGCACTCACAATTCCCTTTGTGTCATATTACTGAATAGATTATCAAGGTGACCTTAGCTGACTCACAGAAGGATAAACGTCAGCTCATGATACACAGAGAAGACATTAACACTGAATGAAAAGGGTTCGCGTACAGTTTTTTTTCTTGTGTTATTTACAGTGATTAGCCTCAACAATGAAACTACCGACATATGAAATGTATATTAGTGATATAATGTTCTGACAGCCAGCTCATTCAGGACATATTTTATTATTTTTATTGGGATCTCCATTCATAGCAGTGTTAGCCTTGGCTTTTCTTCCTGATCCTAAAAACCTTCACACATACACATACAGTCTACATCAGACATTAACCAGTATTAACATATGATGCTGCTTTAACAAAGAAAAGGAGGTATCAAAGCTGAATTTAATAAAATAAAAACCAATTTGAGTGCTTGAAATGCAGGTGGGGTGGAGGCTGTATGGAGCTTATATAGACAGTTTGTAAATGAGGTAGGGACCTGAAAGGAGGACTGACGTCTGACAACCAGTACTGACCAATTGCCAAGGGCCATTAACATAAACTTTAGGTCCTGGAATTCATTTGTTTGTTACTTTGACACATTTTACTTCACCAAGCAAACCCATCCACAGCACTCCCCAACAGCAGTGGTCTCGCCCAGCAGGATAACTGTTCCCAACTCGACACAATAACTGCTCAGGCACATTCTGAAACAGGTGACGCACATAACAAGTGCCCTAAAGTTTCCCAGTCCAATCGCTCATCTGCAAGATGCATCAGAACAAGCCTGCTGTAGAGACGCCCCACTGCCACCACTGGACACCCCCACTGAGCCAGAGCTGCTTTAGAGGCAAAAAGCCATTGTTTTACATTGTTTGCATTAGAGTATTTTCTTTCTTTGCCATATACTTCTTCACATGCACCAATACAGAGGTTATGATTATTTAACTGTTTTTCTTGTGTTAAGACCATGACAACATCTACCAACACACTGGTCAACAATCTCAGTACCATATCGTAGCTCTGATGACATACAGAGACAACAGAGAATCAGAATGACATTTAGAGTACTCCCACTCACTTCTACAAATAACTCAGATTGATGTGACATCTATCAAGAAGAAGAGAAAGTCAACTTTTTGGTGGGGAATCTGCCAGTACCACACTCTGATGAAGATAAAAACAAAAAAACTCAAGGCGGATAGGATTACAGGTTCCAGGCAACAGCGATCAAGTATTCCTCGATGTCAGTTTGACTTTCTATTAAGAAAAAACAGAATGGAGTGCAGCTGTAATTACCGAATATTGGAGAAGACAGCAAAACATGTGATAGGAAACTGTTAACAAAATATCCAGAGAAAAGTTGTCAGTAAATAACACCTCAGAATCTCTCTTTATGGCACAGGAAATACTTCTTCTTAAAGTTTATTTATATTTGGGTTAATGTGACTCATATATATTAGCATTAAATTATGATTACTGACTAAAGTACACAAATAATGGTCACTGTATGATAGGATGAAATTAGTGAAGTTATATTTTCTAATCGATTGTTTATTCATCAGTTGTGTAGTATTTTGGTTCGGTTTCACGTTCTTGAAACTACATTTTTTAGCTTTAATTTTTCATTTTGTTCTATTTTCAATTTCAATCAATAGAAATGCCATAAAAGGAATCTGACTCATGAAACTTGGATTGAAGCCTTGGTTACTGTCTAATAATACAATGTGCAGTAAACTAATCATTTCTAATTTATATGAAATGAACAATAAACTGAATCAGCTGTTAATGAGTTTTACGTCTACTTGTGTTATTAATGTGAAACCCGATAAGAAACAAAAACAAACCTGGTGACTAATGTTAGGCTCATAAACATATCCATCTGTATGAAGGATAACAATACGAGTGTGTGTAAAAGCACAACACCATCAACTTGCGACTGAATGACTGCAGCTGTTCTAAACGTAGAATCTATCCTTTAAAGTTAAGAGAAAATTTCTAAGATAAAGCCATGAGACACTAAAGCTTCATACATACTTCATACTGACTGCATGCATCACAATTATTATGAGTGTATCATAAAATACTCAGATGAGACTGGACATGTTCAATTTACACAACAAACAAAGCTGCATAGTAGCAAAGCTTCCATCTGCTGTTTGACGATGCAGACGCTGTGCAGGATGAACTTTTTTTTCCCAGTTTAAACATAGTTAACTAGTAAAAGTGCTTGTGGCAGCTTGACCTTTTGAATCAGACTGACGCTTGAAACGGTTTCACCTGTGATGATCCCTGGCATGCATCACTGCTTGAATACTGAGCAAGCTTCAAAAGAGCATTTGATGAGTTACAAAGGCATTCGCCAAGGGAGATATCCAGATGCCAAATATTGCTCAGAGGACAGGTGCATTTGCTTCGCTGAGGCACTGTGTAAGTAAACAAAGCAATGACAAAGAGAGTGGGAGGAGGGAGGAAACACCAGGAAGGAAAACAGTGGGCTAAAATGGGGGATAGAGGAACAGCAGGGTTGTGTGTGGCATCCTGAGGCTCTATAGAATGAAAGGATCACCGGGGACAGAAAACTGTATGCTCATTGAGGTGCAGCTGTTTCTAAGGTTTTAGAAGTTGAGCAGACAGGTCCTTGGCCATTTCACACAACAATGGACTTCCTTTAGCCAGCCCTGACAAGTGAGCAATGGCCAAAGGGCAGGGAGCAGCATGGCTTTAAAAGAGGTCAGTGTGCAAGAACTCCAACAAGATGACTCTTAAGATGGCAGGCCACTGGGGTAGTGGATGAAAAATATGGCTGGAACAATTTAGTGAATAGTGCATCATTTGTAACCCTGAAGGAATCTCCGACTCTCTGGACTACACAAATGAACAGTGAAAGGTCTCTTGGTTCAGTAATGAATGAGGAGAGGGAGATTCCCTTGCCAGGGTCTGCAGCCAAGGCTTCTGGCTGGCCGGACCTGTCAGCTGCTAATGATAAAAAAGGTGGCAGGTATGTGTGCGCAAATTGCACGTGATGAGGTTTCCGTCTCTGGAAACATCTCCGTCAGAGGAATTACACATGAGGTAATCTAATTGAGGTAGCCACAAAGGCAACTCTGACAAAAAACAGTATTTACTGCAGGAGTCATTACGTGTCAGAGGCTGCTGAGAGGTCCATTTTTCTCAGGGCTAGGAAGCACCTTCCACTGATACCTAAGCTCCTGCTGCTTTAAATCAACTTAATCGTATTTTGGATCCTGTGATTGGAGACAAAGCTGGTTATTCCTATATGTTTATACCATGCTGCCAGAAGGGAAATTCACATCCCTGACCTGATGTTAACAAAAGAAAAATATATATGTGTTTGGTTCAAGTTCCTACTAAGGACTGATCCTGCTAGCCCGGGGCACACTGTGTTTTGAGACCAGTTCTTTTAAAGGCAGTATGCATCCAACAGCTGAAGGTAAACACTAGTGTGACAGAGGAATTTCTTAGAAGGAATGAAAGCTTGTTTCTGCAGGGTTGCATTTGCTGGGGCATCTTTGCCTCAAGGCTCATTCATTGCCTGCAATTCTTTCTAGGAGGAAATTACACAGTATGATTTTTAGAGTTGTGCTTTGGAAGTATTTCTCTCTCTCTCTCTCTCTCTCTCTCTCTCTCTCTCTCTCTATATATATATATATATATATATATATATATATATATATATATGCAATATAATATGCATAAACCACACTACCTCCTCTTTTACAAAGATAAAATGGGCTTAATCTGACTTCATCAAAAACGTGCCGGCTCACATCACGAGCTCGCTCTTCCTAAATTATTTTCTATACCTGCTTTGTCATTGTGCTCCATCTGATTCGGCAGGACAGGTAAAACCAGCTGTTTCCTAGGAGAAGTTATCAGCTAACTCCAGCCGCTACACAAATGCAAACAAAATTGAGTTTCGCATTGACAGCAGGTGAGATTTAACAGCAAATGCAGTGTTGTTTTCATCTATTCCTTTCCCTGTAGCTACCAAGGAAAACTCATGTAATAAATTGTACTATCAAAGGAGTTGCCATGCTTTCATCTTCACTAAAATAGGCCCTTGGGGCTGATAGGTGATGGAGGGTTAACATAAATACAGGGGGAGGTCTCCAAAGGTACATCGTGGGGTGCATAATTGTGGTGAAGAGGGCAATTGGATACTGAGGATACGATGCAGCATGGAGGGAGAAGGAGGCTTATGTAAAAGCCACATGGGAATAAGCAGCAGCATGGTTTCTTCTAGAGCCAGTATGTGCTTCTAAAGTTATCACTACTTCTACAGAGTTTTCTACTGTTGGAAACACAGAAAACAGGGAAAATGAAAGTAAGAAAGAAAGAAATAGAACATGCTGTTTTGCAGACCTTTAGATCCAAAATATGAATCTTCAAAGAGTCACATTTCCTGCTTCAACTAGAATATTGCTGTATACATTTGATCAAAAATGCTATTTAGTTAGATAAGATGCTTTCTTACTTCTCAAACCAAATAAATATCTGTGATTCAAGTTAGGGCTGGGTAATATGCAAAGTTTTTAAGATAAATCCAAACATCTTACCAGCAGATGTAAGATGATGATATATTGTTTGTATCAATATAGTTTGATGTTGTGTTGCATAAAGCATTTTTTCAGTGTTGCTGTGCAAGTGTTTGCATCTCTCCTTTTTCACTACACTCTCCAACTTTGCAAAGCCCCTGACATACTTTAACTTTGCACTTGGAATGATGTCTTATTTGAAGGTAAACATTGAATTTAAATGTTAAATTTGTATATGTCACAACAGCTGACGAAGTTTGCTGATTTGTGGAAATAATTCACTCAAAGTTCCGCTTTAAAGCCTCTGAAAAAAACCTGCAATTTTTACCTCGTCAATCATTATTTCGTATCCAAATGATCCCAGTAAAACACAAAACCCACACAATTCTGGGGGCTTTGACACCAGCTTTCTCATCAGGAAGGACCGGTGGGGCAACGACCATGTTCTAAATCTAGTGTACACTTAAACTGATATTGATTTCTCCGAGGTGCCTAAAATCCGTTTTCTGCAAGTGCATTGTTGTAGGTTGTGTGCCAGTCAGTTCTACTGCTGAGAGTCACTCCAACCGCCATCTACTCTAAGTAACACACTGACTGTTGACCAGTCGTTCAAGTGCTATGTTCAATACAAACATGAACTGCACTCAAACTGCACTATTTTGTGTGAACAACACAAAATCAAGGATCCACTCTGCATCGTATCAATCCCAGCAAACGTGCCTGTGTGGGCCCACAGTGGGTATATCTGGATAAACTGTGTGTGCTGGGCAAACCCACACTTAACTCCACACGGATCCAAAGTGGGTGTGCCCATATATGTGGGCTTGCCAACAGAAAACCTATGTGGGCTCTATTAGGCTAGCTCATGTGGGGCCCATAACTGATTTACCTTTTTGGGCCCCCCTCAGAGGGCCTGCTGTGGGCCAGCTTGGGGCCTGCATAGGATAGGTGTGGGTTTGCTCTGCCCACACAGCCCCACAGCTTACCCACACCTTTTTACTGTTGGCAGATATGGGTATGTTTGCTGACATGTTATTTATAATACCACAGGGAAATGTGACTATTATGGAGATAAAATCATAGAACATCCTTTATTACACTGTCAGAAATAAGAAAGCTAAGAGAGGTCAGCTGATTCAAAGCATCTGTAAAATGGAAGTTAAACTGGATCTTATTGATGCAGACTTGCTGGTTTGATGGGACTTTTTGAGTGACATTCTGGTCAACACTCCAACACTCCACCTGTTGGTGGTGGTAACGCACAATTTTACTGTATGCCAACTGCCAATACACATCGAGAAGAAGGAGGAGAAGCAGTAGTTTTGGGCAGGAAAGTATTTATTTGTATTTACACCAGATTCTGCTTCAGAGAACGCCAGACTGACCTCAGAATTGGTCTGTACCAATCACACCAGCGTCACACAGCAACAAGCGTCAGCAGATTCTTCTATATTTGGCTTTTCAAGAAGGCCGACAATTAAGGGTGAGATTTAGGCTTTCATCTTTAGGATTGCTGTAGTAGATGCTGAAGTGAGATTAAACTAATTATATTGCATAAATGAAACAAAGTAATTCATTACTACTGATGCTTTCCTATGACCGTTCTTTCTTGTTGTCAATCTCTCTTTCTCTCTGCCTCAGTCTTTTTCACTTTCATATACACTATACTGCTCAAAGTATAAATATAGCGCAACTTCAACCTTTACAACTGAATGTAAATTACATATTATTTTTGTGACTGTTAAGTACATGTACTATGTATAAGGTGCTTTTAATTACACTGATAAGCTGGGCATGAATTAATTACAGTAATTAATTTGAAATGTTCTCCTTTTCACTTATATGCTGTACAATATAGCACCCGGGCCAATCTGAAGTGGAAACTTTGATGAATATGGATCTACAATGCTAGAGGCTGGTATGGGGGAAGCAGCAGAAGGACTTGACAATGAGCAGCCTTTGCAGAGTTTGACTTTTAATGTCCAGCTGAGAAAAAAACAAAAACTTTGCAACTTTGCAAACCTTGTGGAATTACCAGAATGTTATAGTGTTATAAGCAACTACAGGAAACAGCTGTTGATGCTACAGGGGTTTCAATGAGTTTTACTTTTTCTATAAAGTTATTACTCTTTTTTTTTTTCAATAATTACATGAACAGTACAACTTTTCGGGTGTTACTTGTAAAGTCAGATCATACTTGTCTATAATAGAATCTTGATTTAAATTATTCTGTATTGTTATTATAATTTTTTACTGTTTTCATAATTTTACTCTGTTATTGTTTAAACATGACTTAAATTATTAATTCTATTTTGAATAAGTGTAGTTACTTTGGATTTGTACTAACAGTATTGTGTGTATATATGTGATGCATTACATTTAGAAAGGACCAAAGTAAATGGGGAAAGTACTGTGCTCACTTAGCCCCATAATTTACTCACTACCATATAGTTTTGCCCCAGTATGCCTGCCCCCAGTATTCCTGTGTACAAGTGGCAGGCATACTTTCTATGAGGCCTCGATACTTACCTACCCGCTGTAGGGTGGGCAGCCAACTGTGGGTGTTGGTACTGATGTTAAATGTGGGGCAGGCTTTCAGCTCCTTAGTACCAAGGGTCATCATTTCAACGCCACAGCCTACCTGAGTATTGTTGCTGACCATCACCATCCCTGTATGACCACAGTGTATCCATCTTCTGATGGTTTCTTCCAACAGGATAATATGCCAGGATCCAAAGCTTAAATAAACTCAAACTTGTTGCTCAAACATGACAATAATCATGTTCACATGTGCAAAGCTGCCACAACGGTGTCAAAGTATGGCTGACATAAGAGAGATGATTAACAAGATGTGCTGGAATGGCAGGTGCATGGCCGTGCAGCTGATAAAACTGCAGCAGCTTTGTGATGCTAACATGTAAATATGCACCAAAATCTGAGGAATATTTCCAGCACCTTGGTGAATCTATGCCATTAAGGCATTTCTGAAGACAAAGGGAGTCCAACCCAGTACCTGCAAGGGGTACCTTATAAAGTGACCACTGAGAGTATATGGTTGCACCAGAGAAACCAAATGGAGCTAAATGTTTTCCTTGTATTGTACCAGGGCATCAGCAAACACCTCTGTTTATATTCATGGTCAGCTTTAACTCCAGACTTCTAAAGGCCTTGAAGTCTAGTTTTCGTCATCTGCCTGGGAGCATGATTCATTTGACAGTTTGGCTTTACAAAGCAATTGACATCAAAGAAACACAGAAGTGGAATGATCTTTCTTCACTCTGCAATTTTAATGATTCTTATGAACTCATGCTGAAGGGTAACATAATGACAGCTCTTGACTCTGGAAAGGTGCTGTAATTTCCCAGTAATTACAGCACCTTTCTGGGCTGGAAGTTCTTTCTTGTTAACATGAAGTAAAAGACTAAATGGAAGTTGAGGGTGTTCTCAGGTGGGGAGTCTTGCTTAGACAAAGGAACACAATAAAAAAACACATCAAACTGAATCTGAGACCGAGAATGAGAGAAGGAGGGACAGCATGGTGCTCCATTGTGTACCAAATTATTCAAGTAAATACAGTGAATTTTGCAAAGAGATGCTTATTTTCCAGCAGTAACATCAACATTCATTTGAAGATGACAAAGGTCAGTTGTTATGATTTGGCATGCATTCCCATTCCATTTCTAGCCTGGATGATAGGGAATAATTTCTAGGCTACCAATTTTCTTTTTTGGTTAACTTGATTGGTGAGGCTCTGGAAACAGACAAAACAAATAAAACAACAGAAAACAGACCATATTTTAAATCTGGCTGTTCCCTCTTTCAAAGTTGTCCACTTGTGCAACTCTGGAGCACTAGACCAATTTTCAGGGAGAGGAAAGAGTTGCAGCAAAACAAATCTGGTGAGTAAGTTGTGTCTTTAGTAAAGTTTCTGTGGTCACAAAATCACATCCGATAGTTGCACTTTTAGCACGCACACAGTCACAGAATGACATGCATCACAGTTGAGGGTGTTGACAGGAAATATCATCCCTCAGATACCTCAGGATGTTAGAGTAAAATTCTGTATTCACAGTTTGACCCCAGGGAGGTAAATGTGAACACTTGTCAATGAAACAGCTTTTATAAGCAGCAATTACCTCTGAAAGCTGTGTCAGTTTGACACAGAAGTTTTCTCTGTGCACAGTTAAAAAACGGCAGCATTTCACAAGCAGAGGCAAACACCAACACGGCCTCTGAAGGGGGATTTGGCCAAATTTAAATGAGGTAAGAGATGTAAACTTTTTTTTGTTTGCACCTCACATAGTATAAAAGCAAATCAAAAAAAATATATTACACAATAATTAGATTAATAATTGATTGTAAGTGTTTGACATTGTAACATTGGTTAAGCCACATTAATCATTTCATCAAACACAAAAACCTGGAGCTGCTCCCAGTGGTTCTGGCTGCATTTTAAATTGCAGCAGGCTGAGCGGGGCTTATCCCTTTTTTGTCTTTTGGAAGATGTGTTTGTTCAGGAGCATTTTTACAAACAAGTGCAGCAAACACGGGAAGGTGGGCATTTTGAGGAATGAGCTGTATTTGTCTGCCTTTTAAGTACCAGCAGGGTCAGATCCCGCTTAGCTTCTGACATCAGATGAGAGCAGGTGGGTTGCATGGCCATAAAACGTACTTTTCTAATTGTGCACGACAGCTCGTTTATGTTCTCAAATGATGTGCCTGCGTGGACGGGAAAAAAAAATGGGGTGTTTTTTTGTTTTGTATTGTTTTTTAATTCAATAAAATTTTTCATTATTAAAAAATTCTTCATGCCTAAAACAGCATAATAATCTGAGATAAACATAATCAATTCAGTTACTTGCTATAGTACTTCACAGTACTTCTGTGGTGTCTCCAGTGTATGACTGATGTATACAGTATGCACATCAATTTAAACCGCAAGCCGTATTATAAAGCCACTATGTTGGAGAAGCAGAACCACCAAAGCTCCTCAGCATGTCACCCAATTGCATCACTTCATTCAGTGCTTCCTTCCATCTGGTTTCTCTCTGAAAGCAAATCCAGTTTCCTCTCATCATGCCTGTGTTCCATTATCAGTCTTGTGCCTGAAAAAGTGCCACAGCAACACAGAATGCGTCAGTGCTGCTTCTGCTGCTTTCAGGTAGCCAAACCAGGCCACGCTCTATCGTGTCGAAAAGGAATTAGAGACAGCTCAGCGCTGAGTGAGGGTAATTCTTGCAGAGGAGCACTGATGAGCATCTGGATATTTTTATGCACTATTAATTACCGAAGGGCTATTATGCATCAGGGTCTTGTCTCCGATTGCCAATTTCGGGTGCTAATTAAAAGAGCTGCTATTTCAAAAACCTAAAACTGTTGAAAATACTTTGGAGAAAAGAGCCTGTGATAATACTTTAGAAATTAAATGTTTACTTCACCGGAGTGTCAAGCAAATGTATAACTATTTTTACTTGTAGGTAAATGCCAAAGCAAGAAATTGGTCAGACAGGCTCTTATATTAGCTTATTTGAATGACGTGCGTTATTACATTCATGTTTCTTTCAAACGTACAACTGTGTCTGATGGAGTAATAGTCATATCTGTCTCATAGTACCCAAGACAGCCATATGAGAACTCAGAAGTAAACAAACAGTTTGCCAGTTCTCAAACCACAAAGCCAAAAAACTACAAGACTCTCCACCCTAATTCCCTACGCCAAACCTCTACAGAATGCTTTATGATAAACAACCCCAACAGCCCCGGAGCATGTTCAAACAGCCAGCCTTATATTTATGGTTTTAGTAAAAAAGGAAAAAAAACAAACAAACAAGCAAAGCAGTATGTGCTTAATTGCAAGAAAACTGTATAAGGCTGCATCAATTACCATTTCTAATTAACCATAGATTCATTTTCTACTGTTAGAGGAATTATTTATTGGTATTTAGATGATGGCAATAATTGCATTGCCTTGTTTTATTGCTGACCATGGTGGCAGGAAAAAAATAAAGCTATTTAAAAGTAATACGCAATGACAATATATTGCATTAATATTATTTTATATATAGACCCTGTCCCAGTTTGTAAAACGGATAACTAACAGTGTATGCATACTCACTTAACCTCATGAAATTGCAGTGATTAATTATTTTATACATTTTCACATTGCTCATACAAACAACGTTGCAACTGTTTTTAAATGGCTGGACTGAGCATTAGAGACAATAATGGCTAATAAAGAAGAGCGACTGCTGATTTCTTTGGGCTTCGGAGAAAGCTCATTAAAGTCGTGGAGCTTCTGTGAGGATGAGCTGTCTGAACTTTGCTTTAATTTGGTGAACACCAGAAGCTCTGAAATCACGTTAAATAATCTCAAGTCCCCTTTCAGATTTTCTGCCTGTGAAATATTTAAACAGGATGTACTCCTGAAGTTTATGCCCCAGCCACATTCTTCTTTTGTACACAGTGTTGACATAACTGCAGAGGCAGTGAAAGACCCTCGAGAAAAACATGTTTTCAGCAGAAAGACCTACACACTATTTTCCACCAAAGCAAAACCATCTTCACAATAATAATAAAAAAATTGTCCATATAAATATCTCTAGATGATATTGAACATTGTTTCTATAAAGGGAAAGTAGCTGAAAACTACTTGAATTTTATAACAGCAAGGTCATTGCGCTCGAGATAACTACAAGAGACTCATCAGTCATGATTTATCTTAATCTTAATTGCATGCATTTTGATCATTGTGACATTCTTGGCTTTGTCTTTTCATACACAGTTTCATCTTTTCTGATCTGACGAATGGCACAAAATCCTCATTATCAGCAGCTTCAAACACATTTCAGTGGAAATGCCAAAAACTGCAGTTCTTCAAGTGGTCACTGAGGCTGGCTGTAAAAGTGAGTCACTCCACACAGAGCCGTGTTTAAATGTCCAGAGTAAGTCCTGTAACCTAAGTCCTGATAACCAAATGTGCTTGATTAATTGCTCATCAGCAAGTGTGACCACCTCTGTGAAAGCAGAAGTTGCATCAGCGTGCTTTGCATTCATGCGTTCGTTAACACAATGCTGCAATCTTCCCAGGAGTCGGCATCCCAACAAATTCACCCCAATGTCAGACTGTGAAATTCTTACAGAAACTGCAAAACAAATGCCTGCAAACCTCAATGAACTGAAGCGATTCTGCAGTTATGCACAATCTGGAGAAAGATGGGTAGGTGCCAACAATTGTGTCTTTTGGAGAACATGTATTTTTAATAATACAGATTGGTAATTGTACTAAGAGAGGAAGTCTTTTAAGTTTCAGTGAGTAAAATTCAAGTTCTTAATTTGTATTTTGTCACTACTTAGCAGATATCTGTGTAACGCACCAATAAACTCTATAGTTACAGCTTGCTGACCAGGCCACCTGGCTGATAAGTTAGTATGCACCCTTAGTAACTTTGGCTGCCAGAAAGAAGTGACTGACAACAATCTAAATGCTAAAAATTAGACTGCAGAACGACAACACAGCAGGTAACATCACAGTGATACTGTATGTTCATCTTTTATATACAGATCCTTCATGTGGCAGTGTTGTTTGTGAATTAAAAGCTATCCATCTCTTTCTTGCCACTCTGGTTTATTCTTGTCCGCCCTAACAGTGTAAGAGCCCGGAATTTTTTTGGAGCCACTCTCTGTGAAACACAGAAGAGTGCACTCACAGACGTCTCCTTGATTTCTCAATAGTATGTTAGCCCGTCCATCTCACTGTCCAGCAATCTTACATCACCCTGGAACAGGACTAATCTCCTTTGTCGGTTCCCCTTATCTGAACTTATCACTTTTTTCATCTCTTCCTCTTTGGCGTGTCTTCCTGGGATGTCTGCTGCTTGTTCTGGGCCTCTGTGCCACCCTCAGTACAATGAGTTGGATCCACGCCACAAACAAAATGAGCAAAGGACCCTAATCAGTATATTTAGCGATGGCACAACTCTGAAAAGTGACAAGCAAAAAATACCCACAAGAAAAGTTTGAGAAAAACAAAGTAAAAATCTTGAATAAATTAGAGAACAGCCAAAAGGAACTGTAATAAGATGCATCTGGCAGAAAAAAAAAATGAAGAAAGAAAAAGAAGTTGTTTGTTTGCTTCACGGCACTATTCTGCAGCCATGAGCTGAATATTCTCCATAAGGTACTGTATAGAGTATATGATAAGGAACATTATATAACACCAAATGTGATTTTCAAAGCTACACATGAAACAGAATAACATGAAAAATATTACACGCCCAACACCCCATCATCTCAACTACTGCCTGCCTTCCCAACTCAAATGGAATGACTGACTACAGTGAACCCAATGATATCTGTTCCTTCTCCATTACAGACTGTGTCACTCCATTTACACACTAACTGGGACATTTCATCAACATACTGAAAGAAAGAACCACTTAATGCTCAAAGAATAATTAGTTGACACTCATCACTTTGATCCATTTGTACAGATCTAATCTGGCCCAGAAATGAATATCCTCACGCAAGGACGCTGACGTCTGTATCTCACTCGCATCTACTGTAATAACCTCGGATGCTGGAATACCAGATTAAATCACTCTTTGATCCCCTCACTTTGTTCCGAGTCATTGGAGGCAAACGAGGCAAGTGTGCACAGATTTGCAGAAGCAAAGCTCATCAAGGATGACACTTAAAGGGAGAAGCGAGAAGCGCAGAGATGAAAACTCCAGCTTACGAGTCCTTAATGGAAAAGAAATAAAGAACGTGCAGAGAAAGGTTTGGTGATTATTTCATAAAGTTTCGATCCTGCAATTTCTCATATCATAATAATTAAAGGATAAGTAAAACACCAAATCAGACAAGCTGCACAGTAAAACAGATTAAGGCACACGGTTTGTACTTTTTCATTCAAGAGGCTCAGCAGGATGTGGGATGTAAAGTAACACTGGCAACGCTGCAGTTTCAAACCTAGTTTAAAAGCCTCTATTGCATGTTATACACTTTTATACCCTTATTTCCTTCAATTTCTGCATAGAAAAACAGCCATGGCAATCTTGAGTCCCTGATATTACGTTTTTAAAAACTGAAGATAAGATTGCCCTCCCGCTGCATATCTCTCCAAACAAATAGAACCACCACCTGAAAAATGCTTAAATGCTTCTTGAAGTTTTGCATGTGTAATATCCTGTCCCATTCTATTACCTAAGGCTCCCTGAAGGATTACAAAGACCATGGTGCTCTCATTTCTGTTTTTCCCTCTGTTGCTGAATCCCCGTATTAAAAAAAAATAAAAAATCTAACACAACAACTTACAATAAAAGAAGGCTTTTAAGAGTGAGGAGAAACTGTTTCTCATCCCTAAATAAATAAAAATTTCCCAGTTGTGTATTGTTTAAGTTATGGTCTCAGTGTACAGTGAAGTTAACCTTTAGGACCACTTCCACAGACGGGCACGTTCACTAACCTTTAGCAACCTCCACGATGACACACACAATCTTTGGATTGTAGCCACCTCAGTCACCTCTTTGTGTATCCTGTAGCTGTCAGGGTTTGGGCTTGTGTGCGGTTTTATTTGTGTGCTGCACTGTCAGGTGAT
The DNA here is from genome assembly GCF_007364275.1 of Archocentrus centrarchus. NCBI lineage: Eukaryota > Metazoa > Chordata > Actinopteri > Cichliformes > Cichlidae > Archocentrus > Archocentrus centrarchus. The sequence continues at coordinate 24,277,841 of NC_044367.1, read as the reverse complement.
GAGGTGGGTGGGACTGGTCTCCCCCCGGGGCAGCTGGAGTCACACCTGTGAGCGATCTGCTCATTTTTGGGCTGGATATTTAAGGACCAGGTGTGGCAGTTATCCTCCGACAGTTTGTTCGTCCTCCACGATGAAGCTCGGACTCTTTCGGTTCTCGGCTCTCGCCCTGAGTGTGTCTAATCTGAGTCTTTGTTTTTTCACAGAAATCCATTGGAGGAGCTCGGTTCGTGTTCCCCAGGATTTGCCACCATCTCCCTCTCTTGCTGGTTCTAAACTCTTGCCTTCCCCTGCCTGCCCACTCTCCATCAACGCCCAGCAGCTCGCCTTCTGGACTCACCCCACCAAACTCTACTCACTTGCACCCTAAGTAAGGCTATTACTTTTACCGACACCTCCACCTTCGTACCTGGCTCTGTTTTAACTATCTTCTCCCTCTCTGCAGACACCACTCCAGCTCCCCCCGTGCACATTCAGACCGGGTCTCACCATCCCCAGCGGCTCCCCGATTCCCTCACTTCACTGTAAATAAAGCACTCTGAGCATCGTTAATTGCAGTTTTGTCTGTCTCTTGGGTCTGCCAAGTTGTGGAGTTATGACAATAACACTTCATGCCACTCATAAATGTTACATTTTCCATTCTATATATATCCAAAACTAATCAGTAAGTAACTAAGCTTCAGTGTTTCTCACAGATTTGGTTCCATTTGTGTTTTATGTGTGAAGGCACATGTGCGCAGTTCAAGGAAGCACAGATGCTTTCTTAAATTAATTATTAAATGATAAAATATCTCTGCTACAAATATTTGATTTGCTGAGCATCTTGTGACAAAAAAATAACAATGGAATATGATACTGTTCTTTTCTTGGAGCCCATGTTTTGACTCCAGCTCTACCATCTTGGCCTACAGCAGGTGACAGTAATCTAAATTAGTTCACCAGCCACTGCAGGTCCTGGTTAGAGTGACTCTCCTGTTCACAGCAGATCTCAAAGAGTGGATAAAAGACTGCAGCATGACGGTGGAGTTGGAGTATGCTCCTCTCTGGAGAAGGAGCTGAATGATACTGAGGACCACAACCTGCTAGCAAAGCTAGCTGGTAGGGAAAACAAAAGACAGGAAGGAACAGGCTAACTAGCTAGTAAGCAGTGAACCTTCTAGAATTAGGTGAGGGGACTGCCCACTAGTCCACAGATCACACTGTTCTCTCAGATGAATGTGCTTTGGCAGCTGTTAATGTACAAGGGGAGCCCACCTACAGTATAAAAAAAACAAGTCTATGTGTGGAAATCACTGTTTGATTTCAGTTGATCAAGAGACACTAAAAAGTGCCCTTCATGCACACGTGCTTCTACAGATGTTGGAGAGGTGCAGGCAGCATGGCTTCCAGAGGCCAAGTAGAAGAGGAGCAACTGAGAGCTTGGTGATAATGAACATAAGTGGCGGCTACTTGTGGGGAAGTAACCCTCAGGAAGAGGGGGCCATAACAACCATCTGTTTCTCTCCTAAATATGAGTTGCTGTTATAATATCAATGAAAACACCCTAAACTATGAGCACTAAAAGCTGCTTAGTGAGCAACAAGAACAAAAAGAATTGCAACCACAATATAAACAAGTGCACTTGTTGGAGAGGTTTATACAAAAATCACATTTTACACTTACATTATATTTGACATTTCATTTGCTAAATTGTGCACACTAGAAAAGACACAAACAAACAAAAGGCCATCAACTGGAGGGGATAACTGCAGTCAGAATTATGAAACCGGCAACCTGCCAACATTATTTGTGCGACAGATCTATGAAAAGTTAGCAAAAAATGTCATTCTCAAAAAAACTTTAAATGTCAGGATTATAGGATTTCGACTGCTTATTAGAGATTAACTTTGGCACTGAGTGTAGAGACTGAATAACAAAGATGACACAAACATACTGATGTGAATAACCTTTGTCTTCTTCTCTTATTCAGTCAGATAGAGTGCATCATTAATATTTCTAAAGGAAACGCTATGAAAATGATTCAAGGACTATACAAAACATAAGCAGTAAATTATCACCTTTATCATAGGTGCAGTACTGCAGTTAGATTGGATGAATGACCTGACTGACGTGAAAAGGACTCTCTGTCTTGGGACACCAATCCCATCGTGAAAATCCAGGTTTTTGAAGGTTTTGGAAACTCAGCCTCTCATCTTGGCTGTACTGTAGCAGCCCTCTGAGGCACTTCAATAACCAAAGTGGCATTTAACCAGATGGCAAAGTTGACTGGAGGATGGCCTGATTGGAGGTGATTATACATCTGGAATGGGCCAGCAAACCTGGATATCAGACTCTCAGCGGACAGCTGTAGGATTAAAAAAAAAAAAAAAAAATCCCTTTTCTGAAGTGCAAAACAAAAACCTGTATGATCCACCTGTCCCCCCTGCTGTCCTCTGATGTGTAATGGCCTTTGCAGTTATGAGAAGCAAACTGCTCATCCTGAAGCTGCCTGAGCAGTTTAAAGGTACCAAAGGAGAAGGGCAATGTCAGGGGGTGAAAGTTTTCCACGCATCCTCTCACTATATGCAAAACGTAAAGTTTCAGAGCAAAGTTGGCTTACTGCTGCTCAGGCTGTGGCAGCGGACAGGTGTCCTCAAACTTGGTGTGTTTTACAGTTTGGTGACATGATGCAGGTTTCCAGAGTGGTGTAAGGACATTTAACTAACACACAGTGCAGACTATTTGGACACAGACATTTTTGTACTCCAGTACTCTCAATTTCAAATAAAACCCTACGTTTTATCACTTCATACTGAATGGAATAAAGTGCTAATGCTCTGCTTCAATTTAAGTCGGTATTGAAAGAAGCACTGAAAGAATTGTGTGGAAGATAGAGCATTTTTAACATAATGTATGGTGCCCAAATGGGAGGGTTCAGTTGCAGTTGAACACTCAGCCAGGGTTTTTCCTGTTACAGAAGGAGGATATGGGGGTGACTAAAACTCTAGACATTTTCTTCTTATTTCTCACTATTTAATAAACAAAAATCTGTTTTGCTAAGGTCAATAAAAATTCCAATTACCAAAACTTATTTAAAAGGTTTAATTTCATTAGAGTGCTGTGATTTTCCTTTGTGGAGGAAAAGAAAAAAGGAAAAGCTAATAAATATTTAGTGGGTAATTTCAGCTTTATTCAAAGAAAAAAAGCTCAGTCCAGGCTCTGAGCTGAGAGTGGCCATTTAGATTAAAGTGATTAAGGTGAAGCTTTCTACCAGTGTAAGGAGTACTGTAAATGCATGCAAGAGAGACAATAATGAGGCTTACAATGCAAAAAATAAATCACATCTATCACAGGTTTGCTATAATCTACCCTCTCAAAAAGCCGGCACACAGAGAAACTAGAAAGGTGCTGGACTGATGTCTAAAAGTCTTGTGGATGACCAAAAATAATTTGAATGGTAAAAAAAAATTCATCCCAATGTGCAAACCCCTTAAGAAAACAGCAGTTTGAAGTTTGCAAAAACATACAAAAGTAACAGGTGAAAATGTAAAGCAAGGTTTTATGGACTGACGCAACACAAATCAACCTGAATAAAAGTGATGGAAAGAGGAGGGGTGGAGGGAAAAAAAAGCAGTTCATGACCCAAGGCAGCAACTCATCTGTCAAACATGGCGGTGCTGCTCTTATGGGTTTCTGAGTGAGTCATCTGATTGAGCTGCATTCTGCCTGACGAAGACCAGACTATAGGCCGAGAGACTCCAAAAAAACAAAAACAAAAAAAACAGGTGGCCAGACAAATGCTGAAAGCAATTTAGTCTGTCAATTTAGCCTCAGTCAGTTCGTTTTGTTTTCCACGGAGTTATAGACAGGCACACACCAAAATCCTTTTGGATGCAAATGGACAGAGTAACAGAGCAACAGAGTGCTGAGCATAAAATGTAAACACACGACAGTGTTCAGACATGTCCGACATCATTAAAAAAAACACAAAAAACAGCATATTGGATAAACAGCTCTGATTGTACTGTTTGAACGGGAGAGGGGCCACGGATGGGTTTGGCCAGAACAAATGAAACGTGAACTCTCAGATGCATCTGCTTCCCAGGTCAGAAGGTAGCAGCGGTGAAAGCTGCTTCAACAGTTTAATGTGCACAGAGCCTGACAATAAAGTGTAATTCTCCAGACACTTACGTCATTTGTGAGTATTAGTAATATCTCTGTCTGCGCTCTTCCAGGCCCACAAATGAGTCAGCTAATTAACTCAGACAAGGTGGAGGCTTAAGATTTGTGTTTAATATTTTCATTTATCAGACAGAGATACCCAGCGCTGACTGCTGAGTGGATTAAAAAAAAAACAGGCAGTCAGAAAGTTAAAACTGGAATACTGCACAGCCCATATTAAACGATTCATCGTGCACATTAAGCAACAAATACATGTGCACAGAGATGTTTTTAAAGTGTTGCTAAAAGTCAAACAGACATGCACAGTTATTGCTGGTGAATTTGTAGCATCACTGAACTTTAAAAGAATAAAATAAGTTATAAAATAAAGAATGCCTTTTAATTGAAAAGGAAGGGAGCTAATCAGCTGACTTTCAGAGGAGCCAGTCTCGCAAACTAACAAAAGACCTCCCACTCATCTGTTCAAAAATGTTGCTGCTCGCCCTCTGTCAACATTAACTGCACTGCTGTATAATAGCTGGCTTTCACAGGCTGTAACAAGATTAAATGCATCATTGTGTTGAGGTGCAGTGATGCAAAAGTTAAGCTGGGAGATAAAAAAAAAAGAAAAAAAAAGAAGCCAGTTAGCTGTTGATAAAAATGAATCATTCGCGAGGCAGTAAGAGGGGGAAAAAAGTCATTTAGAAGTTATGTAAGAAGTTTTCTCCATACTTGGAGTTGTTTTACATTAAGTTTTATGAGTTACATAAGATTTGTATTGATAACTGCATGTTAATGGAAATTCACTGGATATATATGAGCTGTCTATAGGTCAGGGCTTTGGTACAGAAACTATTTAGAAATAAGCCCACAGAAGAGCAGAGATATGAGTACCAAAAAAGATTGCACAGTAGGCCATTTTAATCTCTGAGGATCAATCAGTTCATTCTCAAAACTCATCCTCACAAAGCTTATCTAAGGATAGCTGCAGTTTGTCTGATGACAAAAGTCTTTGGGTGCAGCTGAAAAGGTAAAGATTACTGAGATACTTAAGCCGAGACTTGACCCTATTAGAGATATCTGGCCTTCCAGTTGTCTAGGACATAACAGACAAGTTCATCTGCTGTAAACTGAAAAAAAAAAAAGCATTTCCGGATAAATGCAGTTGTGACTAACATGTCATTAGTCAATGAGCAGAAACTTTCTGACTCCAATAAGGACCATAATATACAAAATGATCTTAATGTTTTATTCAATATGACCTCAAACTAGTGACTGAGCCCCTAAAATATTAGTAAAATGTTCACTGAGATTAGCAAGGGATGGGCCAGTGCGTCCACATGATTTCAGGTGATGTAGCAGTGGGACGCAGCCTCAGTGAGTCGCTTCTACTTTTGTACCAGTACCAGTTTTTAAATTGTGTTGATAGACCAAGTAAATCCAGAGTTACGGTCAATAATTTACACCATGCTGTTTCCTGTACATTGTCGTCATGTACGATGCACGTTTGGTGCAGGAAGAAACAGTAAAAAGAGGATCTCCACCAGCAGAAAGTACTTACAAGCAAGCAATCAAACAAACAAATCCGATTGGTGGAAGAATGCACCACATCAACCAATCAAAACATTATATGGGAAGGCGCGGCATTTGGTTGCTGAGGAATTGTGACAACTGTGAGAGAGACTGTGAGAGTGACAGGGAGAAAGAGAGACAGTGACACTGACAGTGAGTTTTGAAAATTGAGAGATTTGAGTGCGTTTGGAGTGTGTAGTGTAGTGTGTTTAGTGTCTTGTGTAGTCATGGACAAAGCAGATGCTGCTAAAAAGCCATCAAAGGCTGATTCAAATGTAAGTACTGTCTCCAGGTATACAACAGGAGGTGTGACACACCTGGAAATGTCAGGCCCGTGAAGGTCCCTCTGTCTCTGGTGGACGGAACTGTTTTGTTTTTGTTTTTTTTGGAGCGGCACAAATAATTTGTGCGGCATCTTATTGTTCTGTAAAAATGCCCGAGGCACTGCCTGCATTTTAATGTAAATATTTATATATAAATTTGTTCTTTGTGTGACGTTAGGCTCAATGTATTAATACAGTATGAAGAAAATAACTGTACAGTCACACGTGATGCTGTGCTGAAAAAAATGATACCAAACAAGGGAAGGCAAACAGTTTTAAGGTGAACTATAAAGGTAAAATCAAAAGTAGTTATAAATGGCCAATTATACCCTAGACTTCACAAAAATCATAAAAAAAAAAAAATCAAATCTCCCTCCAAACCAAAATCTGATTCATCTGATATTTGGAACACAGTTGTTGAGGGCCAAGAAATAGTTCCAAACTGATTAGTTATAAATAGTGATTAGTGCCAGTTATAAATAGTGAACAGTCATCTGGATCTGATTCAGATTCTGGATTTGCAGGCTACTTGAATTTAACCTGGGAATCTCCATTTAATGCATATTCTTTTGCCATTTGTCGCAGTAAGAAACATATTACTATTATCCAATTTAGAATTACTATTACATTTGATCGGAGAAATGCAAATATATGACGACATGTAACATTTGATCGGGATATGCAAATATATGACTCAACTTTTGAGTCTCTATCAGTCTGATCACTCAATTCCCCTATTATCGCCCACAAGTTGTGTATTTTCTCATTATGAGAAATAAAGCTTTTCCAAAAAATTGAAATGTCCATGAAATGAAAGTTATTTTACTTTTTAAACCTTGGAAATTATGGGCATAGACAAGGACAGCTGACATGCTGCTGCAGTTTTTAATCTTTATTATCTGGTGACTGCTGCATCATTAACCAACACAAATCACAAATCAGTGCCATTTAAAAGAGACATTTCCATACTGTTAAATACCTACAGCTGAGTACAGAAGGACAAATATTAATGTGCGGTACTCTTCAACAGCAGGGTTGACAGTTTGTGTCCTGTTCCAGACCTCTGAGGATTCTGATAACACACACACACACACACACACACACAACACACACACACACCACACACACACACACCACACACACACCACACACACACACACACACAGCAGCAGCTCTGTGTAACTCAACACTGGAAACAAATTCAGCTTATTCAGAGTATATTTTCACCTTTTTATTTTTGACATTTTATATTTGGCTGACTTCCCACCTTCGTCTGACCTGCCTGGTAACCCCAAAATGGCACCAACTGGCACCAAGAACATTTTTGACATTAGTACAACTTTTGCATTGAGGTTTGTTTTTTCCAGTGGAGTGCCACTTCAGTCTGGCACTTGACAAATGGCTCCCTGGTACCGAGCCTAGAAGCTTCAGATAAACTGTTCAATATTTGTAAAGCAAATGAGCTTAGATTGCCACATATTTAGTTGCTGTCAAAAAAGATTTGAAAATTACATCAGCTATATGTATGTAGTATATAAAAATATTCTCAACCATCTCTCTACAGGCTACCATTATATTTGCCACTATTTTTTGTCACATTTAGCCTACAATTCACATTCAATGAATGCAAGCTATTACCTTCTGAATGCAACAAATATTGTTTTTCAACAACTAGGTGTCAGCTGGAAGAGTTGTTGATTTTGTACACTCAGAGGATGAAGCCAAGAAATCATTGGCTATCCCTTGGTTCTCCACCACAATGTTGACATTTTTTGTGAGTTATCTGGACAATTACTAAATGGACTGTCAAGTATTTTTGGCAAAGCCACTTATGTTCTCCAAAGGCAGAATCCTAGAGATGTTGATGACACCCTTACTTTTCCCCAAGTGTCACTATGAGGTTACTTTTGGGGCTCAATGCAAAAATGTTTGACATCTCTTAGAGGAATCATTTTTCACACTGGGTGGTGACCCTTCATGGGCTGCTTAAATCAGGTAAACCTCTAAAGGGGCATCCACACATGAAGTGACTAAGCAATGTGGCAACCAGAGACCACAGAAATTCAAAGACACCAAGCAACTTCAACCAATGACGAGTGAAATTTCTGCTGATGACGTGAACTGGGCAGGTTCCAAATTAAAGTTTTTTCAACTTCCAGCCAAGTTATTGAAGCGACTACCAATGAGAGCATGGAATACCACTGATTGGCACATCATTTGGCAGTAACCGGAAGCCTGGAACGACCACTAGTGACCAACCACCAGAGACAAGATGATGTGTCAGTCGCTTCCTGCATGCTCTATACTGAAGGATGTTAGCTGACTAATGTATCGCTCCTTTCTACTGTCTGAATTGACCCTTTGAAGGGTGCCCGAGATGATGTCCAACGGTCACGCACTGCTTGCTATTGTAACAGTTCAGAACCAAAACTAAATGGTCTGCATAGCTTTTACATGTTATCCTGAGATTGCTTACTATAGGTTGACAGCTTGCTCAAAGGGACCTGTGGTGTCAGTTTTTGGGAGATGACAGTCCCAAAAGCTATCCAACTTTTGGGATAGTCTGAAACACAGTCCATCGAAAGACATGAGAGTATCTATGATATTAAAATATATAATTAATTGGGGCTATAAAGTTCACAGTGACTGATCTTTAATGTTTCATGTTTAAATGAGTGACCTTTTCATGCCATCGGATCATTCTCAAGGAGTCGGAGGACTCAAAATTTATGACTTATTGGTGTTTCATTTTGCATTTTTAAATAAGGCTACACTTGACATTTTCTGTCTGAGCAGCTGACGTTTTTATTGTGAGTTATCACTGCACACCCACAATACACCTGAGAAACATGCTCTTCCCAACACGCTCTTCATAACACAAGCCCACAGGGGGACGGGGGCAAGCAAGGAGAAGACACACTATCTCTATCTCAGCATTTTCTTTGATGCAAAACTTGCAACACAGGAAGAGACTTTGGTGATTTAAGGTGCTAAGCTTTAGTCAATGTCTGGGCTTGGGATTTCCTTGTGCTGTTGCCAAAGGTAAAAAGGAAATTCGGTATTGGCATAAAAACTAGGCCACTGATCCTTTTTCCACCAAATATCACCTGCCTCTACACGTGTGCAAATCTGTCAGGAATGTACAAGACAACTTTGGGAAAAAATGATTAAAGATTCTTAGATAAGACAGAGGGTCTATAAGCACAATGGGAAGGGCTGGGAATAAAACCCATAGTACCTTATGTAACCTGTCTGCAGAGAAGAAGGGGAAAATATAAAGAGTGCGCATGAGAGGGAGAAAATTGTAAAGTATGCAAGCTGAGGATGATAAGATATAACTCATCTGTGGATTGGCCCCTTTTTTTCTTTTCTTTTCACAACTGCATACAGTATATGAGGCTGAAGTGTTTCATTTTTTGAAGCTTTTGATGAAGTCCCACCAGGATCTGCCAAGAAAACACTACAAAGACACCATAAAAAAGTTTTGGTGAGAGAGAGAAAAAGTGTGTAGATGGCACTATGAGATAAAATCACAAACAAACATATACCACAGTGTTCTAAAGAGAATTTAGTTGGATTTTATATTTATATAAAATCTAATTTTACTTTATTAATGTATTCTTTTATTTTCCTACCTCGGGTAAAATACTAACACCAGAGTGTTCAATTCATGCTCAACATTCTAAACAACACCGTAAAAGGGTTTTTTAAATAACTAATGTAAAGGAGTGATGTAAAAGTGACACCTAACATCTCTAGAAATCAGTGACACCCTGTATATTTCTTTGATATATTCCCTTTGTTGGTTTCACTGAAAGGACATTTTAGTATGAAGCTACCGGCAGATGTAGAGAGGCAGAATGTTTTAGTGAGTGAAAATAATTCCACCACCTCCTTTCTCTGGAAATTGGTATAAAAGCCACCAAGAACAGTTGTGTGGCTGTTGCTATAACATGTCTCATTTACATTTGAAACAGTAGAAAAAAAAAGAAGCAAAGAAGGCTATCAGGGAGCCAAAGAAAGACAGGAAAAGAGTATGTCAAGACATAAAAATGTATTTCTTTCAATTCCCTCTTAGAACCACTGCCCGAGCACTCACTCACTTCTCCTCTTTTCTTTTATTTGGTAGTGTTCGTGGCTCCATTTATCACCGCTTCTATGACTAAAAATATAAAACGAATACATATCCAGTTCACCAATTGCATTGATGCAACATAGAGAAGGGTATCTTAAAAAAGTGAATAATCTTATATAATGTGCAGCACAATACAATGGTCTTTGCAGCCACTGACAGGAGTTTTGTATTTATGTAAGATCATTTATTTGAACTGGGTCACTGCTGTCTGTAAATTAGCTGTTTAACAGATGAGGGGTTCTCAGAGATTTTGGGACTGGGTACCCTTTACAGGGAAGACAATTTTTCAGGTTATCATATTCTTAACTTTGATTGACTCAAATATTTCTCAGTGCTCATCAACTAGCTAGCTGGAGCATGATTTTGCTGTACTCTGAGAAAAGTGGGGACTTTTAAAAAAGATGCATGTGTCACAATCATATCAAGGTTTGTAATGGCCTAAAGATACACTATATTGCCAAAGTATTCATTCACCCACCCAAATAACTGAATTCAGGTGTTCCAGTCACTTCCATGGCCACAGGTGTATAAAATCAAGCACCTAGGCATGCAGACTGCTTCTACAAACATTTGTGAAAGAATGGGTCGCTCTCAGGAGCTCAGTGAATCCCAGCGTGGTACCGTGATAGGATGATACCTGTGCAGCAAGTCGAGTTATGAAATTTCCTTGCTGCTAAATATTCTGCAGTCAACTGTTAGTGGTTTTATAACAAAGTGGAAGCAATTGGGAATGACAGCAACTCAGCCATAAAGTGGTAGGATACATAAAATGACAGAGCGGGGTCAGTGGATTCTGAGGCGCATAGTGCACGGAGAGTTTTACGGAATGAGTTTCCATGGCTGACCAGCTGCATCCAAGCCTTACATCACCAAGAACAATGCAAAGCATCAGATGCAGTGGTGTAAAGCACACTGCTACTGGACTCTAGAGCAGTAGAGACGTGTTCTCTGGAGTGACAAATCACAATTCTCCATCTGGCAATTCAATGGATGAGTCTGGGATTGGTGGTTGCCAGGAGAACAGTACTTGTCTGACTGCATTGTGTAAAGTTAGGTGGAGGGGGGATTATGGTGTGGGGTTGTTTTTCAGGAGTTGGGCTCGGCTCCTTAGTTCCAGTGAAAGGAACTCTTCATGCTTCAGCATATCAAGACCTTTTGGACAATTTCATGCTCCCAACTTTGTGGGAACAGTTTGGGGATGGCCCCTTCTTGTTCCAACATGACTGCACACCAGTGCACAAAGCAGGTCCATAAAGACATGGATGAGTGAGTTTGGCATGGAAGAACTTGACTGGGAGTCCTGACCTCAACCTGATAGAACACCTTTAGGATGAATTAGAGCGGAGACTGCGAGCCAGCCAACTTCACAAATACGCTTCTGGAAGAATGGTCACAAATTCCCATAAACACTCATAAACCTTGTCAAAAACCTCCCCCCGAAGAGTTGAGGCTGTTACAGATGCAAAGGGTGGGCCGACATCATTTTAAACCCTATGGATTAAAAATGGGATGTCATTCAAGTTCATATGTGCGTGAAGGCAGACGAGCAAATACTTTTGTCAATATAGTGTAACATGGTAAGGAGCGATGCTACTGTCACACCAAGGAAAAGAGTGGTTGCAGACCACAGCATGACCAATACTATTACAACCGTGTTGCTTGTGAAATGGTTGCTTTGAAGATGGGTATCAGATTCACAACCACTTGCAGTCACCTGCAGTTTTCAAAGTGACTTTGGTGTATTTGTATTTGTGAAGTTGGCTGGCTCCCGCTGGTCGGTGTCGAGTTTTTAACTCTTCTACTCTTGCACAGTTTTCTGCTGCCTTTGAGCAGCTTAACGTTCCCTCTGACTTACATACAGAGCAACTAAGTCTCTGGTTGGACGGATCTTGTAAGTGTATTTTGGATGCTGTAGCACCTAAGAAAATCATGCAGTCCAAAGTAAAAACTGATCCGTGGCTTAATGACAAAACTCGCACCGCCAGACGGGAATGCCGTAAGGCTGAACATAAATGGAAGAAGGACAATTTGCAAGTTTCCTTCCAGATCCTCAAAAACTGTTGGCGACACTATCAGAACACCGTCAAGGAAGAAAAAAGGGAATACCTATCCAAGATTATTGTGTCCCATCGTGATAAATCACGTATGTGTTTTAAAATGATTGATCATGCCCTTAATGCCCCGCAGCCTGCCTGTGTAGAGGCATGTCCTAAAGCATGTGATGATTTTCTGCACTTTTTTAAAGATAGGGTAGCTGCGGCAAGAGCCCTTATTTTACCACCTATTTATGATCCTTCCTGTATGGCTCCTTATCCAGCCCTGTTTGAAAAATTTGAAACAGTGAATCTGACTTTTTTAAAGGATATAGTCGAACATATCAAGCCATCAAGTTCTCCTCGTGACCCTGATCCCCCTCAGTTTCTTAAGGAGGCCTTTTCCAGCATAAGACAGATTATTCTTGACATTGTAAACAACAGCCTGCTGTCAGGTACAGTTCCGCGAGTTTTAAGCACGCTGTGGTGCAACCTCTTCTTAAGAAACCCGGCCTTGATCAAACAGTTTTAGCTAATTTTGGACCTATTTCTAAGTTGCCTTTTATCTCCAAAGTTTTAGAGAAAGTTGTTTCCACTCAGGTTACGTCCTATCTAGACGAACATAACATTGTGGAAGTTTTTCAGTCAGGTTTTAAGGCCCTGCACAGTACGGAGTCTGCGTTAGTGAGGTTTTAATGATATTTTCAGGGCAAATGATGCCGGGGAGCATGTTGTTCTTGTTCTCCTCGACCTAACTGCAGCATTCGACACAGTGGCCACAGTATTTTATTAGCTCGTTTACGAACCCAGTTGGCTTCAGTGGCACCGCATTAGAATGGCTTAGGTCTTATCTGGCAGACAGAACCATGTCTGTAAGGTTAGCCAATTTTGAATCGTCATCTGCTCCCTTACCTTATGGGGTCCCTCAAGGCTCAATCCTCGGTCCCCTGCTCTTCTCACTTTATTTGCTCCCATTGGGCTCAATACTTAGAAAACATGGGATCTCCTTTCACTATTATGCAGACGATAGCCAGATATACATGCCCTTAAAAAAAGGTACTCACTCGATTAAGCCGCTTGCTGTGTCTTGAAGACATTAAGGCATGGTTGGCCTTAAATTTCCTAAATTTTAATGATAAGAAGACTGAGGTAATGGTGTTTTGTCCCAGTGGCTCCTACGCAACATCTTCCATTGACCTGCGGCCCTTGGCATCTTATTTAAGGCAGACCGTCTCAAACTTAGGTGTAAAAATTGATAGCGACTTTAAAATGGATTCCCAGGTCAGGGCAGTGGTTAAGTCCTGTTTTTACCATCTTAGGGAACTGGCAAAGATTAAACCGATCCTTTCAAAACCACATTTTGAAACACTGATCCATGCCTTCATTACATCTCGGCTTGACTGCTGTAATGCTCTTTACCTTGGAATTAGTCAATCCTCCCTTCCGCCTTCAGCTTCCAGAATGCTGCTGCGCGGCTTCTGATGGGGGCCAGAAGGAGAGAGCATATCACTCCTATTCTGGCTTCACTACACTGGTTGCCAGTACATTTTAGAGTTCATTTTAAGATTCTCTTATTTGTTTTTAAATGTTTACATGGTCTTGCCCCATCTTATCTTTGTGAGCTATTAAACCCATATCTCCCAGCTCGTTGCCTCAGGTCGGCTGATCACCTGCTCCTAGAGGTACCAAGGTCGAAGTTGAAGCTCAGGGGTGACAGAGCTTTTAGTGTTGCTGCTCCTAAACTATGGAACAACTTGCCGTTGCATATTAGGAGCGCCCCTTTATTGGCGACTTTTAAAACTGCTCTTAAGACACATTTTTATTCCCTGGCTTTTAATACTTGCTGAGACTCGTTTTATTCGTATTATTTGTTTTATTGTGTTGGTGCTTATTGTCGTTGTTGTCATTGTTATGTGTATTAGTTTATTTGACTTCTATCTGTACAGCACTTTGTTGCAATTGCTGTTGTTTTAAAGTGCTTTATAAATAAAGTAGTAGTAGTAGTAGTAGTAGTATCAAGATGGTGACAACACAGCATTAAGACAGTCAGCCTGCTATCAGTCTGTGATCAGTCTGGGAATGAATGGGGTCAAGTTGGCAAATTCATGCAATCTGTTAATAATTAACTATAATGAATCAGTGAAAGTTGAAAAGTTGCCATCTGCTACATATAGAAATTCACAACCAGACTCTCATAGATTTGAATCAGAAATTAAGAAATTCCTCTACAGCTTTATAAAACTACCTAACATTTTCTGTTTGTTTACAAATTTGCATGTATATCTGTAACACTGAGAGGAAAGTCTTAACATGTGACTGGAAAAAAATAAATAGAGATTTGTGTTGCAGTGGCAGATGTTCAGCAGCATATCACAAATCATATGGCACATCATGGCTCAATGACCTTTAGAGGTTATATACTGTACAATGAGCACATGACGTCTCAAGGAACAAAGTTGAAAATCACAGTTGTATGCTGCCTTCTCCTGTTCTCCGAATAATCTTTAACAAATGTAACCTTCCCACTGGCAGCACTCCCAGATCCACAGCTATGAAGATCCCATCAGCTGTGGCCCTGCGGCAACTACAGTCCGAGAGCCGGAGGTCAGCTTTTGGTAAGCACTAAGTGGAGAAGTGGAGATTCCTGCCAGGCATGGATGCTCTGCTTTGCCAGTGAGAGGGCCTCGAGGTTACCCATCTCTCCCACTCTAATTTAGCTTCACTCATTGAAGGGCCCAAAAACATGGCTGTAAGAGACTCTTTGTGGGGTGGATGCTTCATGATTGCAGTTTCATGAGAGTTTTTACTGTACAGCAGAAACATGATGCTGTGAAAACATAAAAGGGTCACTGCATAAAACACTGCCAGGCTTCAGAGGAGACTTGATGATGCTCAATTACTTATTTATATTATTTATTTGTTTTGACGCTAGTAAGTGTTTTGAAGGTAGTAAGTGGGCTGAGAGAAAACCTAAGAGCTTGAAACATTAATTATTCACCAAAGCGTCTTTATTAAATCTAAACGCTATTTATCTATCAAACTCAAATCACAGCTGCTTAATCCACTTCAGACAACAACAGTTCATGACTTTTTGGATATAATGGAAATAAAACATTATATTTTACCATGCACTCATGATTGTCATGACCATACATTTATCATATATAATTACTGAGTTCAAATATTTGTTTTAAATCCAAATTTAATATGCAGTTTTTATTGACTTCTTTATTTTATTTTACAAGTTAAATAATGCACTATTTGGCAATATTTCAACTCGCTAAGAGTATCCACTGTAAAGACAGATGCATATGATGTCAGTGTTGTGGCTGCTTCTTATTTCACTTGTGGGAATGTAAATTGTATAATTAAGTTAGTCGCAAGAATAATCCCTTTCATTTACAGGGATTAAAGCTGGCTCAATTTGACATAAAAATACAGCTATGCTTTTAATTCTAGCCAGCTGACTCTGCTGTGTGGGAACACTTTGATGAATTATAACCATGAAAACTCTTAATTGTACATACAAATGGCATCAACTGGTAATGCTCATACTGCCTATACAGTCTGAGCAGCATGGCAGCAGAGCAGCCTCACATTCAGAGCACAGGCACAGTACTGTATGGTCTAGGTCATAAAATCCTGTCGCTCTCTATATGGACATGGTGAGATGTGCAAGCCACAGCAACATTAGATGCAGAGTGATGAAGTCCACATTAGCAGAAGTATTGGAGTAAGTCACAAGTTTGTCAGCCTGGAGATTGTGGTTTGTGTCTCATTTTGGAGCTTTCTGTTTAGCACTTTGCCCATTTTTTTAAAAAAACATTAAGTGGTGGGCCATGTTGTCAGAAATTAAGTCCTTTTAGAGTTGGAAAAAACATTTAAGAATTTTTTCTTCTGAAATCAGAAATGGGATCCAACATTGCTTCACAGTGTAAGTAAAGTTGTTTTCCAGCAGTGCCAGTGCTGCCAAATATCAAAATGCTCAGTGCCAAACTGCACAAAACGGACAGCCTGTAGAGGACTTCTCTGCTTTACTGTCCGGTTTAAATATTTGTCAGAACCAGTAAAAAATATTTGTATCTTCAGCTTATTCATGTAGAAATGAAAGCTGTTACATTACTGATAATGTTTAGTAATCTGTAGATTTTTAAATTTCAAAAGTATGTATACATTACTTACATATAACATGAGTGAAATGGAATCATTACTCACTGCCTGCTTCAGTAATGCTGAGGTCCGGGCTCTGGACATTCCCAACACCACTGGCCGAAATGCAGCCCCAAACATGACCGAGCTGCCACCATGTTTTACAGATGACTGTAGACACTCACTTTTATGCCTTCCTCCTGACCGACGTACATAATGAAAACAATCTGAACCAAAGATTTCAAATTTAATTCATCACTCCATCAGACCTGTTGACACTGATTTTCAGACCTGTTCTTGTGTAATGTGGCAGACCTCAGCCTTTTCTCCCTGTTTCCCTTCCTTAAGAATGGCTTCTTGACAGCCGCCCCTCCATTGAGACCATTTCTGATGAGGCTTCAGTGAACAGTAGATCAACTGAAGAGCCAAATGCATCTCTCAGGTCCTGTGTCAGGTCTTTGCTGGGTTTTTGCTGTTTCTCAAGGGCATGACCTTCAGATACCGTTCATCTGCTACAGATAGTTTTTCAGTCCTCCACTTGTCCAGTTTTATCAGATTTCTTAACACTCCATGCTCAGATATGACAAGTTTTCAGCAAAAATACTATTTTATGCCTGTCAAACTGTGTTTGACAGGCATTTCTCATAGAGTCAACAACAACAAAAAAGGTACAAATGATGTGTTTTGTGACCTAACCCATAACCCTGTTAATAACAAAGTGCTGAAAGATACAATTTCAAATTGGTTCTTTGCCAAGTTGTCTGTTATGTGTAGACACAACATTGACTCACCCCTTGAGTTAGGTACATTTTTTATGCTTGAATGATTCATAGGTCAGTGTTGAGTGACTTAACAAAACAAAAACAAAAAAGTCCACAGAGAAATGCTGAAAGACCTCCAGAAAGCCTGTTCTTCCTGCTTAAGATCACTTTAAAAAAAAAAAATGAGAGTCTGGCTCTTTTGAAGCAAAATATGAAAAAAAGAGGGGTAGCTCAAGACTTTTGCACAGCACTGTGTCTGTGTAGATCTGTGTAGACTAAAAGAGATTTTTTTCAAACACTGCTGCTGTAAGAAACTTTAATATCCCAGCTTATGTATGAGGAATAATTATATAGCACTCCCCATAATATTCCGATTGTACATCAAAATTAACATTAACATTTGCCTCCGTTGATGCTTCCTTCCCCCACATTACATAAGCTATCGATCAATTTTATGATGATCCTACTCTGCTGTGGTGCTTTAACCTATATCAGCCGTTTTCCCACACCGACGCAGGATATCATTTTTTTCACACTATGAGGTCCTGCCCTATTCTTCTTTCATTTAGCATCACATTAATGCACCTGCAGCTGAGGCCATTGGGTACTTGTGGTGCTGTACACGTGGCTCTTTCCTTGCAGGCATGTGCAAATACTGTACTTTCACAGAGTTCATGGGAGAAACACACTGACATGAGGACATTACAGTCTGAATAAATATTGGCCAGAAAACACACATCCTGCAGCTCTCCTATACATTTAGACAGCTGGGTTTCTGGAACCGATGCTGTCTGATGCTGTGAAAACAGTGTGAAGAAATCTGAGGCGGGAGTTTGAGAGAAACTGTAAAAAAAACCCCAGTAACTTTATAATTCCACTAATATACAAGTGAGAAAAAAATCTTTCCAAACTACCATCACTGAGAAAGCTGCCACCTCATTTCTGTCTCTGTGTGCTTAGCCACAGTTAGCCAAAGGTTCACTTTACTCACCTACTCAGTTAAAGGCCCAGTTTTCACATTGATGCACCACGGTACTCAATATCAACATGATGTACTGTTATACATAAGATAGAAGCCTTAAGCCTTAGCTGTGTCTCATTAGCCTATAGTTCCAGTTAACTATTTCACACATATAAAAACAACAAAAAATTAAATACTAACATAAAAAAAAAGGAATCAAGAACCATGAAAATGTTTTACCTGTTCAGTTCACCTCTGTCCACTAAGGCAAGATCATTCATTGCCGTATGTGATGTATTGTGACCGTGAGCAGTGAACTTGCAATCTTGTTGCCTTTGAAGTGGTTGCTTTGGAGACAGAGACCAGGTTTGTGACCGCCTCCAGTCAGTTGCCTCCTCAAAGCAACTTTGGTGCAAGACGGTAATAAAACAGCAATAAGACAGAGTCAGTCTGCTATCAGTTTATGATTGAATGAGGTCCAGTTGGCAATTACAGGCACTCTGTTTGTGAAAATATGGTGATTAACTGTGCTATAGCAGCAAAAATCACAAATCTGTTGCCATCTACATACACGGAAATTCACATGAACTACTTACATTCAGAGCCCAGCCAGGACCTCACAGATTTGAAACAGAAATTCCTACACAAATAGTGATGTAGTTGCTGCTGCAACCAGAATACAACTGGATGCCAACCAGTTGAGTCGAGTCCTCTTTTGCAAAGAGAGTCGTTGCATATTAGCTGTGCTCATCAGTGCAGGCTGACTCAGACTGACTGCAATGTTAAGCAAACTATTTGCAACCACCAGACAGCCACCAATTTTCTCCTAGTCACAAGGAAGTTGTTGCCCTTTTTACTTTAGTGTGACTGAACCATAACCATGATTTAGTGCTCTTTCATTAGAAAATGAACTCCTTAGGTGTCTCCTTCCCACAATCTGTTGTTAGCCACTGTGTGTGCAAAAATACACTTTGGTTAACACCACTGTTCCCTCAGTGCCTAACATTATACTGGATTGATAGTGCAATATTAATTGTGTGCAAAATGTCCTCCAACCCACAGTAAAAACTTTGTCTCTTTTTCTTACGTTGTTTAATCTTTCATTTTATACTTGGTATATCTTTTATCATTTCTCCACAGAAAAGTTTCCGCACAACTTTTTCTTTTCTACACTATGAAACAAACTTGAAGCGGATGAACCATTATACAAAAAGATTTCACTTTCAAAGACTTCATATGCTTGGACAATCCCATCAGATGTGATGCAACATTAATGAAACTCAGATGGTCAAGAAGCTTTCAGGACTTTCAAAGCAAGCGCTCTCTCCAAGGGTAATGGCTGGAGGAAAAGTTGTGTGCTTGTTTTAGAGAGCTTGTTGATTAAAAATACTGCTACAGACAGAAGTTACAGGGGCTACAGCATTTACTGGGGCATCCTTAATTTTTGACAGCTCCAGCGATTAATTAAGAGAAATGTTGACTGCACAGTGTCGCATTTATTCTCTGCCCTCTGTGGCTAACCACTGAGGTTAGGCTAATATAAATACAGAAGTACTAAAAGATACTGGATGAGGGTTAAATGTTCTTTATTGGAGGAGTTACAGAATCTGAGAGCTGTGGATCAGCAGAGAGGACTGCCATCACATGACAGGAATAAGATACTGAACGCTAAACAAAATCACAGCCGGTGTCTCAGATGACGCCGTGTATCACACATGGTTATTCATTAGGATGTTGCTTCATGGTCTGAATTATTTACTCCCAAGAAGTCACGAACCTGAGCTCAATCTCCATAATAAAATAATTATCTGTTCTGAAGCCTTAATACTAGCGTCCAGGACACTGTGAACACAGGGATGGTGTATACAGTGAAATTTTTAATGTCTGTGTTTCAGCTAATGACTTTATACTTTAAGTTTAAAGTCAAGACCACAATTATATGGACATGGACAGTTACATTTATTTGCCTCAGTGCTTAAACAGTTATTTTGAAATCAAATAATGGAGGTTAAAATCAGCTTTATTACAGTATGAGCATGCAACTATGGCAGCTTTTGCCACTTTAACACACAAAGCTGAAAGTTTATGGGCTTTAAGGATATTCTGTATGTCAAAGCAAAGCATAACTTTCAATACTGTATGTAAAAATTATTTGCAGTCTCTGAGTTTCTATAGCTCTGCTGGATCCACAGAGCTCACCCAGTGCATGTATCTTCCTGGATGCCGCTCTCCCAGATATTCACTGAGCTCTTGTTTGTTGTAGAAATACAGCTCAGTCGGACTGAGATCAGGTGATTGGGTCAGCCAAACAAAGATGTTGACTGAAAAGCTTTAATTTCTTTGGCTGTATTTTTAGGCTCTGTGTTCGGCTGAACAATAATAAGAGATACAAATACAAATTACAAAGAGTTTTATAAATGTTAGCAGAGAGGGTTGGTAAGATTTTGAGGGTTATGAACAAAGTCCAAATTCTTCTGGGGGTGGCTATTTAATACACAAATTAGCATGGAAATGCAACACAACTGGCAAAGAAACACTCAGAAATAACTACGTTTGGAATTTGGGCTCTATGTGCTGAGGCAGACTGCAGTACATGAGTGTTGTGTTTCTTTTTGTTCTGTACGTTAAAGCTGAGCGTTAGCATTTTAATGTAGAATCTGTTATTTTACTCCGAGCCGAATGTCTCCAGCTTCATGGAAATGAACAAAATGAATGAATCTCATTAGGCTTCATTTAATTCAAACTACCTTGCAGTTAGAAAGACTCTGGTAAGTGACTAATCTATACAGGGATATTTTTTTTTTCCTGCTTGACTAACCCTGTGCTAAATGCCCAGACAACTAAATTGGGCAAACATGTCAAAACATGGCATTAAAATTCAAAGGCAAAGGCTCAGGTTTGCAATTAGTAACCTGACTGACTCTACGGATGTTTGTGGGTGGCTCTTCTTGCTTTGTTTTTGCCCTCTCTTTTTATAATACAAGTGTCTTCCCATCAGAGCAGAAATGTGGGGAGTTTAGCTGAGCGACTCAGAGATGCTGTGGGAGGATGGCAGGCTGACTACAAATGAGAGCGTACACAATGCACAGCCTAATCCGTCACACATGTAATGCATGTCTCTGTTTTGCTCCCTTAAGAACACACTAGTGTGAGAGTTTGCATTAACATAGACACACACGCACGCACACATGCACACACACCCAAATGTTAATGCACACTCCCATACACAGGTAGCTAATGCTGGGGGTGTGTGTGTGCGTGCTCAAATTCAATTCAATTCAATTCCATTTCATTTATATAGCGCTGCCAATATCAGTCGCCTCAAGATAAAGCATGATATTCACATGATACCAGTCCCCTTAAGAGATAAGACACACAAGCACCAAGAAACCTGCTCATAGCAGCAAGGTGAGCTCAGCTCTTTGTATTGTCATTTCCTATTGACACTTCCCCTAAAAAGAACATCTATGCTAATAAAGCCACATGTGGATATGACCACACATACCAAGTATTTAGAGCTTAAACAGGTATTGTCCTGGCCTGTGCCACCCTGTTGCTCTCAGTGTGAGACACAGGTCTCAGTAAAGCTTCTCTGAAAAGGCAGACCTGGTGTTAATTAAGGATTACGCACACCATAAGATAATACTAATGCATTAACTTTGATTGGCTGCTGCAAAAGAAAATTACCATTGGTTGTAACAATGTGCACTACAAAAAAGCAGGTCTTAAAAACTAGAAAAAAGAAAATAAAAAATTAGAGAAATTAGAATTATTTAATCTAATTAGCAAAATTATCTGCCAATGCAGAAAATCACAATTAAAAAATTTTACTCAGCACATTAAAGAAAAACAAACCAAAAAACACAACTGATCATATAAAGTCTCAAAGAAGTCACAAATATCTAAAAACTAATGTGGCCAGATTATTGGTGTCCCCCCACCATGCACGCTGTGCCATGACTGAGCCCGTTTGACCCCGAAAGTCTGGTTCTGTTTTTTGCATAATTGTGCATAAAATGGAACAATATCCAGTTTAAATGTACTTAAGTATCAGCAGGAATTCCACTTTTGTATATAGCCACACAGTGTTGGTCCAATTATCCCATTTATTTTTTCCAATAAGGTTACAAAAAACTTCAACAAACCACTTTTGCACTTGTCCGTGTTGTTCAAAGAGTAACAAGATTTAAATCTCATTATTCAGAAACACGGACAAAAAAAAGGAATCTTTAAAACCAGTAAATTCTTCAATGTTACACGTCCTAGTACGAAGAAATGTCCGATAAAAAACAAGCACACATTGCCTTAAATGAACATATTAAGATGGTGGGGTGGGGGGGTTAAAAGCCCTAAAAACATCAACAAAAATTAAATTAAGCACCAGGATTTATTTGTATAAAAATGGGCTTACCCTGTGATGCGTGGGAGAGCGTCCGTGGAGAAGAGCGAGAAGGGGGACTTGTCGCGCACTATAAGCCAAACGGTGTATTGCCCGCTTTGCCTGGGATGGAAGAACACAGCCATGTCCAGGCTACAGAGACCTTGTCCCCCCCACAGCCAAGGACTGAGCACCCAGGGGCCTCCAAACGCTGAACTGTTCACCCAGAGAAACTGACCTGAGGGACAGAGGAAAAGCAAACAAGTGTAGAATACAGACGAGCAGTTGACTAAATGCACGAGTAAAAAAGCTTGAAAATGTTCAGAAATTCTAATCTCGCATGCATGTCGCGATCTCATGGTATGTTTTTAGATGATTTATGGGCGACAGAATGAGATAGTTTTAAGGCAACATGTGAGGCTAGCCCTTGAAGAAAATTAATAAAATAAAGCTGCTTTGAAAATGAGCTGTCAGTGACACCCTGTGCACAAAAAAGTCAAGTGAGGGGTCGGGGGTGGCGGCGGGGGGGCGAAGAAATCAAAGGAGTTTTTTTTTTTTTATACCTTTGATATCCCATTTCACTTTCTATTGCACTCACTCAAGGAGGAAGTTGATCCGAAGCTCAGAGTTCTGTATGTGTGTGTTGAGGAAGCACGAGTCTGAACTTAAAAGGCAGAAAATCCATTTTTTAACAGCCTCAGTTACAAGTATTGTTAATGAGGGGAATTTAAAAAATGCAAACCAAAAATCTTGCAGAATAATTGATTTTCTGTTTTTCTCACAAACTGTTCAAGGTCGGCTCTTTATTTTGTTCGGTGTGTCAGATGCAACTGTAGAAATAAATTTGGAAACCAAGGAAAAAAAAAAAAAACACACAATGTCCTCCACCCCACTTTTTTGCTTTCCTGATGTCAGATTGTATTAAAATATGCTTCTCCAACTGGGACACAGGTGTCTCTTAACTTCAAACTGCTTTTTGTCATTAGATGTCCGCGTTGCTTGTATATTGGTATATATAAAACAGAACAGAGATTTCTTTAAATCTAGCTTATTTGGTCTTTAATAAGACCGACCAGTGTCCAGTGTCAAACACTAAATACTGCAAGAATCTGCAGTTAGGTGGCATCCAAACATCTGACACCACAACTGAAGATACTTTGGCTTTGCCTTTGTTTGTTGCCAGCACTGGAACTGCACTGACTCCACATTTCTTCAAACCTGAACCTCTAGTAATGTCAGGATTTTTTTTTTTTTTTAGGATTCTCAGTTCAGTGGGGTTGATGTTAGGTGACTGTAGAAAAGAGAATTTGGAGTGCATTTTGACTCATTATTGTGCAGCAGTATGAATCCTTGTCCAAAAGGGCGCAGCAGAGGGTGGAGCATGCCTCTGAAGAATGGAGTGCTGCTTCACCTCAGTCATAGTGTAATCCACGTCGATCGTGTGAGGTATCGTCGCCCCTCTTCCCTTTGTCTCCTTACATTCACCATTATCTCTAACAGGGATTCACCAGTAAATACAACCTCCTTCCATCCTTCACGGTGAAATGCTGGGAGGACTTAGACCACCCAAAGCATTTGCTTTTCTATGTCAGTGGGCTGCCTTACTCTGTTTCAGGTACAACTGATCCAGTTTCCAAAAAATGTAGCCATGCACTTGTCTTGGAAACCTTAAAATAAAAACTAAAATTAAAAACTTGGAAACCTTAAAATAATCCTTTCACTTAGTTCTGATGTAATTTTTCTCACTAACACAATGCTGCTTAACCAGCAGTGCTCTGCTGGGATGTTGAGGCACAGCCTTAATAGCTATAGTTGAATAAGTCTCTGGTGCCATCTGAGCACTGCTTTATTGGAAGGATACAACTCAAGGGACTAACAGCAGTTAGAATGGTCAGTGTCACAAATCTGCTTCAATTTGACTGCTCACATAGAAAGAGTGACGAATCTGAAATACAGCTTCATTCAACAGAGAACGTCTTGGGTTATTAAATGTTTCTACACCCTCAAAGTTTCTGATTATTTCCAGTGTTAATGACAGATGATTAATTCTACTATCACAAAGCTTTTCTCTTCTACTGTATGTCAACAAGGGAATACCTCTGCTTATCAGAGAGGTCGCAATAGGTGCTGGTGGTGCCTGCAGAATTATGCTTGATGACAAATGCATTCCTCTATCCAATGGGGTTGTTGGAAAAAAGCTGTATAATTTGAAGGCCTTCACATTGGAGTGCTCCAGTTAAGCCTCATTTGCTCTGCCTTCCACATTTGAATGCTTCTTACACAAAGAGTCCAGACAATTTGGCAAGGACAGTATGAATGCTTACAACACATTTTAGGCAATGTAGACTGAATGCATTTTCTACACACCCAGCAGCAATCTGATATAAAGGTTTTAAGACTTAGCCTGGAAGGGCGTTGGCCCCCAAGGCAGAAAACTATTAACTCTCTTTTTCCAGGCCTAATAAGATGGAGAAATACCTGCTTGGAAGCAATTACTGGCAGGGCACAAATTATAATGGACTGTAATTCTGTTAGTAGATTTCAGCTTCAGCGTCACCTGTAAATACTGCTGCCTAGCAGAGTTTGATAGTCTTACGTAATGCATCACAATATCTGCTTCCACTGACTGTCCGCCTCAATTTGCATAGAGCAACGTCATCACTGGGATATTAAGCAGTACTGACGGACAGGATCACTCACCCCTTTAAAAAAGATCAACATTAAAACTTCATGAGACAAAACATGAGAATGATTTATGATTCTTTTTACTTAAGTTTCAGTTTATGTTACATATATTGTTCCAGTGGTGGATGTTCATATCAAAAATGAGCAGTTTTCCTTTCTTTTTTTTTTTTTTTAAATGGCTTGATGGATGAATATAAATTACACAAATATATTCTAGTATGTCCAAGAATAGATATACTAGATTTGAAAATGTGCACAATTAGCACAATAAGCTCTTTAAACGAGTAACAGTTGCATTTTTAAACACGGGTCTGTGAAAGCATTTCTTATTTGGCCAACAGATTAACTGTTAAAATCACACAACAAAGATAAAGTTATCGCTCTTGAAAGATAACCTGCAATTAAAAGATAAGAACTGTGGACTAACAGTTCTTTTAATCCGCAGTTTGTTTTTCTTTTAGAATATTTCATAATTTAATTGTGTACTGACTGGTTGAGAGCTGCTTGAGGCATCATAAACAAAAGAATTGACTGCTGTGAATCAAATTTTGTAAGCTTCGGGGTAGGAAACGTGTTATCTGTTGAGATAGTATTTATAATTTTTCAGCAAGTCTTTTTAAAACCACAAAATATCATGATATTTTGTGGTTTTAAAAAGACTTCATATTTGTATTTGTTATTAGCCAATACCTACAGGAATATATAATAATGGGAAAAGTATGACACCTACTTTATTTATTTATTTTTTAACCAAAGTTGTACTTCTATTTTTAATTGTGATACTTTATTTCTTTGCAGAAAACTTCACATAACAGCTTAAATTACAGAACAATCACCTTATAGTCAGTCAAGACTTGACTGTGGATTACCACTATCAGGCAGTGCAGAGGATTAGTAAGGAGTAAGTGAGGGCAGCTATGAAGAGGATGCAGAGTGGAAAGGCATACCTGCGGAGGTGTGGAGATGTTTAGGAGAGAGGACTTTTTAACTAGACTGTTTAACACAATTTTGGAGAGAGAAAGGATGCCTGAGAAATTGAGAAAAAGCACTGGTACCAATTTTCAAGACCAAGGTTGATGTGCAGAGCTGTTGTAACTAGAGGGGGATAAAGCTGATGAGCCATACCACGAAGATATGAGAAAGATTCGCTGAAGCTAGAGAGGTGATGGTCAGTGAGCAGCAGTATGGTGTCACTCTGAGAAATAGCACTACAGATGCCATGTTTGCTGAGAGAGTGTCGCAAGAGACGTATGGAGAAGGTAAGAAAGAGCTGCGCTGTGTCTTTGTGGATCTAAAGAGAAAGCATGTGAAAAGGGTGCCATGACAAGAACTGTGGTACTGCATGAGGAAATTAGGAGTGGCAAAGCAGTACATGAGGATGGTGCCGGATATGCATGAAGACAGTGAGATGGTGGAAAGGTGTGCAGTAGTGACAGATGGGTTCCAGGTGGTAGTGGGATTACATCAGGGATCAGCTCTGAGCCCCTTCTTGTTTGCAATGGTGATGGACACGCTGACAGATGAGGTCAGGCAGGAGTCTCCATGGACTATGATGTTTGATGATTGTGATCTGTAGTGAGATGAGGGAACAGGTGGAAGAGAGGTGGAGGTATGCTCTGGAGAGAAGAGGAATGAAAGTCGGGGAAGGTTTACAAGATGGTAGCAAGACTTGCTGTGATGTATGGACTGGACACAGTGGCACTAACAAAGAGACAGGAGGCCGAGTATGAATGAGGCATGTTGAATAAAATGCTTTCAGTGCTCAAGTACAGTAGAAAAGTGCTATATAAGAACCTATTTCATGTTTAAGCTTTTCCTCTACCATCTAACGCCAGTTAGTTCCCAAAGACTTTTTAAAAAATTGAGAAAATCCATATTTGCATATTTTTTCAGGATTTGTTGAAGAAAACCGAACATGTTAGTCACATGCCCTTTCATCTATGACCTATGAGGTCATTTTTTTTTTCTCAAAGGAGGATAGGCTGGCGCTGGAAGTGACCAGCATGGACAAGATTAAAAATGGCTACATCAGAGGAACAGCTCAGGTTGAGCGGTTTGGAGACAAAGTTAGAGAGGCAACACCGAGGCATGTGTAGAGCAGGGATAGTGGATAAATTGGAGATAGGATCATAAGATGGAGAAAAGCAGAGGAGAAAAAGAGGAAGACCTCAGAGGATGTTCATGGATGTAGTGAAGAGCTTATGGGGGGGTTGGTGTGACAGTTGTTCCCATTAAAATCTAATGCAGTAATACAGAAAATTCTGTAGTAATTATATATCCTTTAGTTTCGAATAGTTGTAAACAGCATAATTAATATTTCCATAGGCATAAAAATTTTATCTGTAAACACTTAAAAAAAAAAAAAAATTCCTTATTGGAATTATCAAGAAGAGTCCAAGAATAAAAGTACACACATCCTACAATTTAAAACTCAATGAAAATTCTAACTTTTCTCAAACGTCTCTCACTAAAATGACTGCATGAGTCTAGAACTAGAAAGAACCCTTCAGGAACCACCAATTAATACACTCTTCTTTTCTTTCAACCCCACACTACCAGTAGCACTCTGTGTGACCCGTTCTTCTTAACGAATGGAGCTTGTTGGAGGCAATTTCTTATTTATCTGTGAAGTTCAACCTCAGCGACACCAGTTTAATCAGCAGTGTTTCAAAAATGATACTTGATTGCTGTCCCTGCGATGAGGAAGACAAGCCCCAAAACACAGAAGCAAGAAACATTTCAATCCAAAGTTAAAGTTGTATTCTGTATCACTGAATCAGGCAGGCTGGTAAACAATCCTCTCTCTCTCTCTCTCTGTGCAGTTACCGATTCAATCAACGGAGGCTCTTGTTGACAGCATACCAAATCTAACCGTCGGAGAGAACAGAATTCCCTCAGATAATAAAATTGCAGCTAAAGGCCTGAGAGAAGGAGGAAAACAAACAATTCAGATTGTATTCTCTGCCAAATCCTCTTATAGCATAATGCATTTACCCAGGGCCAGCAAAGGCTTTCTGGGGTCCCAACAATTTGACTGGCAAACATTTTAATTTACAACCCATTCATCTGATCAACACGGTGACACGGCTTCCACTGTTGCAAAATGGTGTTAAAGTATGTTCTGCATGCTGATAAAAAGCCATCTTGGATTGTTGATGGTTTCTTCAATAGAGCTGTTTACTGCCGCAGTGATTTCGAATTTAAATCTCATGTGTTATTATGGTGAAAGGAGACAAATCAGTAAAAATGCAGTCAGGGACCGCGATTCACTGCCAAGGCTGAAAATTTCCTCCGCACCGTGCAAAAATAAGTCCCTCGACCCAGAAGGATTTCTGGATGTGCATTGTGTTGGGTTTCTGAGAACATCAAGACAATGTCTCCCAAATTTTCCAATTTCAACATGATATGTACCTGTGGGGATGTGCTGCAAAAAGTCCAAACTCGTGATGGTGAAGAACCCATCCGAATATGTTTGATCCAAGTCAGGATTGAGATCCAGATTGAGTCCGAAAGTTAATCATTCCAAGTTGGGCCAAGCCCCACTTCTGGTCATGCAAATCCACTCAAACTTCAGAGTAATCTGGCTACCAAGCAAACCAAACTAATCACATAACCAACTCCTTCGCCCGGGCAAAATTGCTTTCATGAACCATGACAGGAAGTGTAAAAGGATGAATTACACTCACACTGATTTTCTTCACGGGACTAAGAAGAAGCAGCAGTAAAAAGATGACTTTTAAACCTTATTTTGGGGGCAAACACACAGCACATTTGTAGCCAGATGAAAGTGTGTTGTTGCCAATTCAGTATTTTAATTGAGCATTAAAAATTGCCTATGTTTGGTGGCTGAGCCGGTTGCACTGTAGCACATTTTCTAGTTGCAGTGTGTAAGAGACTGAGGTTGTAGTTTACGACATTGTGCAAATAAAACCAATAGTTTCAGTCTTTGTAAAACTAAAGTGTGCGTCCTTTTACGCAAAAACATCCCAACTGGACTTTCACTGTCTTTAAAATAAAATTGTGTTTTGGTATGAACAGAGCTACTGTGTATGATGGACAAAAGTAAATCTAAAACTTTCAATAATAAATGATAAATAAGATGATTAATTCTGATGAAATTGGATGGGACCTAATGCTTTCACTGGACATTGCATGCAAAGTGTAAACATCATAAATAATGACGTGTCCTCTCAGACTGTGTCCTCTGCCAAGTTAAGAATTAAAATAATGTGAAAGTAAAAAAAAATAAATAAAATAACACTAATCTGAATAACTGAATAACACGAAATGCTCACGGGCATGCTGCCCACTGTATGTGCAACTCAGTGTGAAGTCTAATGTGCGTAAACGAACAAAAAAACATCGTGTGTGGGAGTGCCAAGCAAAGCACGGTTTTATTTTTGGTTTTGATTTTTTTTACATTGTTTAAAAAGGAAATAGCTCATTGTGACTATGCAACACAGGCAGATATGAAGGGGGTGTGCAGGTCATGGTGTTTGCTGTGAAAAACACGCAGAAAAGATGAATAACAGGGACAGAAAAACTTTCTGCATTCCAATTTGATTCTTATTCTTAGTGTTGTAATTTGGTTCTCAATTCAAAATGTGTTTTTTTTATTTAATAGAAATAACAAAAAGCATTCCATTTGTTTTTTTTTACTTCAGTTCACTGTGCTAAAAACAACCTCATCTGCTCTCACAGCTACAACTAAAACATAAGTGACAGCTATGTGGTTTTGATAAGGGTCATCATGAGGGTGAGAAACAGCAGAGGGGGTCTGTGAGAGCATGCAGCTTTTAAAATGTAATTTTTGTTACAGTTATAAATATGTTAACTGTATTAACTTATCTTCTTTAGACATCTTCATATTTGAAAATTACTAAAGTGACATTTACTGACATCACTGGTTCAAAGCTTTTGTGAAACAGGGTTATGTGTTCAGACAGAACAACTTGTGTTGTAACACTGGCTCAGTCAGGATCAATACAGTCGAAAGAACACTTGTTATTTTCATCTGCAGTAAATTCTATTTGGCAGCATGGCTCCAGTTTTGGGACTTCTCTGCACACAGGTGGAAAGCAGCATGGAGCGGCAGCAGCAGGACCAAGTGGAAACACAGCAGACGTCAGTGACAACTGGTGTGACAATGATTAGGTCAGAAAGAGCATGAAAGAGGAGGTGAGGTGGAGGTGGGTTGCAAAGCAGCTGACCAATGTGCAGCAAACGCAGACGGGCACATCCTGTGTCGGCTGAGCCATCAGCAGATGTGAGCTGCTGATGGCTAATAACTAAGTTATTTCATTTTACCCACCAAAACTGATTGAAGCTGGTCAGCTGATCTCATTTGTTTATGGTAATCTGCTATGTTTATCTATTTTAATAGGGTGCAGTGTATTCATGAAATATCAACTAAATTTCAAAGGTTTTTGTCCAGTGTAGGGAAGTAAAACAGTAACGTAATGAATCAGATACAAGTCATTTTCAGGACTTACAGTTACTGATTAAAAATGTGAAAATATCACTAATATACTCCTCAAATATATTGGGATATTGGTCTTTTTTTGGACAGTATTCTTGAAGAATAAATTAACAATATTATTTCACTTGAAGATGAGCTGTTTTCCCTGTTTATAATTACAGAACATAATATTATAAAGTTTTTTATTGATTTTGACTTCCCATTACTGAAGACAGATTGTCAGGATAAACTCTTTCTCTGTACACTCATAATTACAGTTATTAATAAAAATGTTGGGATAACAAATAATTTACATCAAAAAATAGTTTTGAAAAAAGCTTTTATGTAAATAAAACCTTTTTGTTTTTACCATACATGCAACCAGTAAACAATGCATGTGACCATATTAGTACTAAAATACATTTATTATATTTTTAAGTGTGTAAAAAAAAACTGTACCCTCGTTAACCACTAGAAACCACTTATTTCCTCTTCATAGTCAAATCCCACGGCTGCACATTTGTCCTTAGGTTTGTCTTTCATTTTATCACGTAAATTACAAAATTAGTTCTCTATAAAAAACATAATGTAAGAAGGAAATTATCAAGCAGATGTGACTTTTTATCCCATAAACCTTTAATACCCACTAAATAGTCCAGTATTTACCTATAAATGCTGCGTATTTAACAGGGCAGAAGAGACAGTTTCGATTATATCATCTAAAGTATTTTCTGTGTTCTGTTCACTCTTTCAAGCCCACCTCACATACTTAAGTTGTTGTATTAATCTCCATTGATCTAATGCAGTAATTTGATTTTTGTAAGGATCTTCACATTATTCCAACATGATGTATTACTTAAGCGGAGGATATTAGGCTGCAGTGTTTATAGTGTTGTAGTTATTGCCAGGAACTCCCCCTCTCTGCCTATAATGTGGCAGATCAATGGTCTCGATGTGGCTCTCAGCTACATCAAGACCATTGATTTGATTGATTTACTTTGCTTAATTAATTTATTTCTTGAGCATCTGAGCAGCTGTTAACTACATGATAGAAGACCACATGCACCAAAGACCAAGTTCAGAAACATGCTCACTGAGAAAAAGAAAGCAGCTACAGTATGTATTATCACAAACAATAACAAAAGGCATGCACTCTAAAGAACTTAATACCCTCCATTGATAATACAAAAACAATTTTTGTTGTTCAACAGATGAGACATTTTTGGGAAGGGTAGTATCAGACAAAATATTTGGATTTCACCACCAGGCCAAAAAAAAGGGCTCTGAACATCATCAAGAAAAGTACAATTTAAAAAAATTAATATTGAATGTGCTATTATTATTCTTAATTACAGTAAAACAACTGATGAAACTAAACACCACAAGCAAACAAAAGAGGGATCCCACCTAATATTGCTGTAAGGTTTGGTCTTGTGTCGTATCTGCATTGCATAACAAGCCTGTCCAAGGAAGTCGATCTTTGAGCAGTCGATGTTTGATTTAATGAGACTAATATTTTAAAGAGAATAATAAAATGGCAGCATAAATCTTAACCACATAGATGTCAGAGCAGCCACTGCCCTCTAAATGTGCCCTTCATAATTACATCAATTTATTTATTGTTATTGATACAGTTAACCTGCAATGTCTGTCACTCTGTGTGAATATAATTGCACTAGTTGTTCATTACTCCACTTAAAAAGGTAGTTGCTACTGTAGCATGTCCACTAATCATTTTCACACTTTATTTCATATTCTTGGAAAATCCAGAAAGCACGAAAAGACAGTAAGATGTATGTGTATACAAAAAAAACAAAAAACAAAAACCTTGCAGTGCATAATAAATAACTGGCAAAGGTAATGGCAGTCAAATTTTTATCCAGAAACAAATCTGTCAAACCAGCGTGAAATGTAAAGGAAATTATGAAATGCAACAGCTCATCCTCAGAGACACACCTGCTTAAAAGTAATTTTCACAGCAGGGAATTTTAAATTGCCCATCAGCTGATGAGATAAAAACTTGCTGCTTCCAAGTCTTCCAAACTACAGCATAAACATATTTATGTTCCTTTATAAAAACCATATTATTGCAGCATTTTCCTGCAGATTTCTTAATGAATAAAAACAAATTGCAATTAAGTTGATTATAACCCACAAGTTAAAATGTTATAGATGTCACACAGTCAACAAGATAACTGCTCTGTAATTTAAGCTGTTTGACACTGACGAAAGAATTTCAAAATGAAAGAAATCTCTCATTAATGAGGGCTCAAAATACTTTAAATGTAAAACTTAACGCAGAGTTCAGGTGTCTCAGGCCCTTCATTACACTAAACCAAGCATTGCGTAGAATACTGTTACAAATATAAGTTATTTGACTCAGCATCAAGGAAAGTATGATGGTTAAAAAAAAATACCTCACAGAGTCATTTCCAGCGTCTTAAGTGGATAAAATTTGATTCCCAGCAGCATCTTTTTTTATTGATGAGACCTCGAGCAACCGGTACAAAATATATTAAAGGTAAATCTTGAAAGGTACGACAGGTGAAGATTTGATAAGTAAAACGACAAATGGGCAAAATAAAAAATGTTTCCAGTGCTCCATATGTAAAGATACAACCGCTGCTAGTTGATTTAAGCTCAAACTGCTGGCAAAATTACTTCCCCTATTGGCAAAGTCAAGTTCTCTAATACATTAACTACACTAATCTTTATAGCTCTAATGATATTCTGTAGGTTATGCACTTCTTATACTGACAAAGCCACTGATACAGTCCTTACCTATAACTTTAAATTTAAAAGGAAGAGAATTATGCTAAGTAATGAAATTGTATATCACACACAAAAGCACGCCATATGCTACTGTATCTACAACTATAGTAAATTACAAGCAAATGCAATTAGTCAGATAGGGAATTATTCATGGCACAAGAATATGCTTTTTGGCTGGCATTTAACCACTTAACTACCTTTATCTAAGCTTATTGCAACAAAGGTAAAACTGAATGTCAAGGCAGCAAATACATTTAAAGAGACAGTAATTTATCTCAATCAAAGAGATGGATGTTTTCACTGCAATGCCAGCAATGTTAACAACTGATTGCATAACTCGATCTTCCAAACCTTTGACTATTTTACTGTGTTATCAAGGATAGCCTGATACCATGCAGTGAGACCGAACAGATGCCCAAAGCTATTTTGAAAATGCAAGGCATAATTTCACAAATTTGTCCTAATGTAACAAAACACAACTTTTGATAGTACATAGAAAGAGAGTAGAAACAGTCTGTTATGATCTTCTGAGATTTGCAGTTTTCAGAACACAACAGTAACTGTCCTGCAGGTGCCTTAATAATATCTGCAGTGTATTATTACCAGTGTTGCTATTAATGTAATGTAGACCAGGAGCGGGAGCTGAGACAGTGAACTTGATACATAATGTCATGTCACCATTCCATCCAACGCAAACATGAAAGTCAACAGAGAGTCTAAGTCATGATTTAAAGAGGCTTAGCAGAGACTTCCACCGCAGGGACTTTATGTCTGGGGCCAGTGAGCTGACTGATTAAGTGGCCTTGTTTATGGATTGAGCTGATACAGATACCGCCAATGGGGCCTTGACAAATGAGCGAAAGATGCAACGGGATATTCAACGTTCCGTCAGTCACTGCTGATCAGTGTCATTTGAAACAGGTGAACAAAAAGTAAACACAAATAAGAATGAGAACACTTCACAAGATTAACGGTTTCACTCATGCAATCAGTAATCTGGGTGCATTGAATACATGACTATCAGTTCATTCAGTTTCCTTTCCCCATCAGAACCTTTAATTGAAAACATGTATATTTACCACAGTCAGAAGTCATTCATGTCAGTTCAATACTGTAAGTTTGCTTTACCTGGTATAAGAGGCACTTAATGTTATTTTTTTTTTTTGCCAATCAATCTATTGACTGGTGTTTGGGTAACAAGGCATGACAAGTGAACAGCCAATCACACTCAGATGTATCTGATTCTTTACTTATAAAATTAGACTGCGCCACTGTCTGATGTTTTTGAAATTATTTATTACAGCAGCAGCTATGTTACATATAAAAATTCAGGTATGATGACTAATATCACCTGGGAGCCTACAGGTGGATATTGGGAAGGTGGATGGTTTTCAAAGAGTCTGCAGTGGTGGGACCACTTGCAGCTTAAGTAGGCTGAATTTTGGAAGGTATGTTTGGAATAAGGTAGGACAGTGAAGCATGTAAGCGATGCAGCTCAAGTTGACAGGCTTTGTTGCGCTGATTTGTGCAATGATAATAAGTAATAAGCAATAAGAAGTAATACCATCAACTCAAGTTTGTAGTTTTCTCTGCACCCCTCCCCAGTTGGACTAGGAGTGACATGTTTAGCCACGTGCTCTCCTTAAATTGCTGTGGCGCTCAAAGAAACAATGCGGGCTTTATAGATTATTGGGAAACTTTCTGGGGAAAACCTGGTCTTGTTAGAAGAGACAGCATTCATCCCACTTTGACTGGAGCAAGTCTTATTTCTAGAAATTTAGCAAAATTTATTAATATGATATATTAATAATATTTATTTATTAATATGACCAGAAAGCAGAGTTGCAGTCTTACAGGCCTCTCTGGAGCTTCTCTCCTCCCATCATCCCCCCAAAGCCCCATCCCCATAGCAACTGTACTGCTCCCAGACCAAAAAAACAAACCAAGAATCAGAAAAAAAAAAACCCTGAATTAATCATAAAAATTCACAAAGAAAGAGCAATATAACAATAAAATACCCAAGTTGCTTCCCATGATGCCCTCAGTGTTCTTCTTTACTCACCTCATCACTCTATATATGTTTATACACTGCTCTGCATTTAATCATTAGTTATTATTAATCTCTGGCTCTCCTCCACAGTGTATCTTTTGCCTGTGTACCTCTCCTTCCCCCTGAACCATCGCAGCAGATGACTGCCCCTCCCTGAGTCTGGTTCTGCTGAAGGTTTCTTCCTATTAAAAGGGAGTTTCTCCTTCCCACTGTCACCAAGTGCTTGCACATAGTGTGTCTTCTGATTTTTGGGGTTTTCTCTGTATTATTGTAGGGTCTTTACCTTACAATAGCTTATCTTGAGGCAACTGTTGATGTGATAAATAAATAAAACTGAACTGAATTGGATAAGTAGAAGAAAATGGATTGATGGATGGACTGGTATCTGGCTTCCTAATAATTCTAACAGAGTAGCCAGTGAAGACATTTGTTATTTCCTCATTTTCATATTTCCGTCAGTCTACATGTTCTTAAAAAAAAAGAATTGGACTTTTAAAAAAAAAAAAATCAACCAGGATACCCAGTGTCCCAGAAATGATTTTTCACAGTAATTCCTGTGACACTGCAAAATAAATTCTGCAGAAGGGCAGACTAAGTAGAAATCCTGGCAGCAACTGAGTTGTGCATTCAGTCCACCAGATTTGTCAGTATCCACAGGTTCGTACCCACTGGTGTTCCTTCGTAGCCGCCAATATAATGACCACAGTACAGGGTAACTCTGAGCCATGCAGTACAGACAAGAGCTGGACTGCAGTCCCCACACATTCATTTATGCAGATGTACACTCAAAGGTGCTGACCTATAAAAAAAGGGGGTGTCAATCTGCCCACCCCTTCCATATTTTCAAAAATAAACTTACGGCCAGTCCCGTAACTCTAGTTCTCTGCTGCAAATCAAGTTTGCATAACAGTGAGCCTCCTCATCAGGCCAGTTTAATCAGGCCTTTAAACTTAGATGTTTTTACAGTAAGTAGCAGAGGCAAATGGTATGAGTGCATCTGTTTGTAAACAGTAAATAATTAACAGTAAACATACACTAAGCACAAGACAGGGAAAAAAAGAGAATTTTTAAAACACGGAATATGTACAGGACCTAAAAATGACATAAATGCATTTTTGCTAATGCATGTCTACAGCTGACACTTTTGATCTAATCTGAATCCATTTCATTGTATATATTTTTTTGTATTTAGTACAAATCCTTTGCAGACTCTAAGTGAACCTATTTATGTTTCAACATCACTAATATTATAAATAACTGAAACTCAAAGGATCCTGCTGAAGCTATAATTTAAGAAGACAGAAACACTTTAGAGTGGCAGCTTAAATAATTCACAACCTGAAAAAATGAGATAAGACAGAACTTAATTTATCCACAGAGGGATTTTTGTGCCAAATGTATACACAGTAAACAGCAGGAGTTATCAAATGTTGATTCAGCATGTACACCTTATTTCCATTAGCTTTCTTAAAATTTTTAACCAGAAATTCTAAGCCCTGAAACTAGAAGACACAATGAGCGATGGTTTTACCAGAGGAGGACAGTCGCTCTGTTCACCTGAACCTTCCCTGTAATCCTAACAGACTGTATACACTAACGCATAAATAACCCTCTGCTAAAAGTGGGAGGCTGTAATCTTAATGTTTTGTAAACTGAGCTTGAATAACGAGAGAGAGCGAACTCAGAAGTCGTTCACACAGAGATGCACTACAGTACGTGTGAGCGATTTATCAGAAAAGCTGTACTGCCAGTCACAAGACAACAGAGGTGGTCTTTGGCTTTGGCCACAAATAAAAATAAATGAATAAACTCAACTTTCTTTGCAAGACTTTTTGCGCACAACACACAAAACTTTACAGCTGACACTGAAGCAAAAGACCCAATGACATCTAATACCAATAGAAATCCAACAGTTGTTTTTCCTTCTTTGTTAGTCCAACTGTTAAAATAAATTTAGTCTATCATTGCTGATTAGACTAATAAAATCATCAATAGCTATTAAAACACCAATGACTAATAATCTACCCTTAGGTAAAAGTAAAAGCGTTGAAATGAAGTACCTAATAAGACTAAATCTCATTTTAATGTTTTTGTTTTTGCAGCATGAAGATAATTAGAGCTTGCAAATTCAACTAATCAGCATTTCACTTTTTTTTTGTTAATTTAAATTACTAAAATTTATCAACTGAAAAGATATCTCACACAGTTTAACGATCTCAACAACAGAAGCCCAGAGCGTTCACACAAACAAGGCCCGAACAGACGGGTTTCTCTGGCAAGATAATCCACAATAAGCACCGTCAACTGCACAAACTACCGATCGCTTTAAATACCCTCGTCTATCCTTTTGTTTGGATAGTGCAAATCTAGTATTTAACAGTTGTCAGAGGCTACCTTTTTAACATTAACGAGTCTTTTCTGCAAAATCAAATATTTAAAAAACTAATTTCAGTAAGAAGTTCATCAAAGCACTTGAATAACCTCTAACATGCCCAGAAATGATGAACTTTGAAACTGCGTGGCCACAAATGAACATGTTTAAAAAGCTCACATACTGACTAGACACTGACAAAGGAAAAAGAAAACTTCAGAGGCATGTTGAGACTAAAGGCAGAATGGTTTACGGATGTTACACGGCTTCGCCTGGGAAGCGGGCCCAACAGCTGAAAGAAAAACTGTATATAAAGAACTGGGACACGTTCTGCCTTTGTAGTCAAGAAAAAGAGGAATGAATATAAATAAGAAGACCTTCTAAGCAGAAAGGCACAAGAGTGTTCATTATAAAACCTTAGGCAACAGATCTCCACCCAGTGAAACAGGCTATCATGAAGTCTGGTGGAAGGTACAGACCTTGTTGATTATTCTCCAAGTGAATGCTGCTACTATCTCCTAGAGTGAATCTTAAGAGCCAGGATATTACGTGATTATAAATCATCAGAGGGAGATGGTTGTAATAACTCCATTAAAGACTTACACCACCGTTTGTCTGCCCTTGTCTTACTTAACCCTGTTTAGAGTCCCACTCTGCCTTCCCCTACAGGTGAGGGAGAAGCAGGAAGGTCTCTAATGCGTATGCATACACGCTGATGTGACAAAAACATCTACAGTCTGCATTTTGTAAGCATGTTTATTTAAAATAAATTAAAATAAATGTGTTTGTGTTAGCATACACACAAGGGCCATAGTTCCACTTAAAACAAGTTTTGCTCCTCATTGTTGGTTTACGAGTGTGTGCGGTACTGTGTGATAGCTGACTAGGGACTGGTTATAGACTGAGGGCCAGCCAGCTAGCTTCATCTCAGTGAGGTAAAAGGAGATGATGGATCACAGTCCACCAGGGAAAGTCAACACTTCCTTCCCCTGCCAACACCTTCTGCCTGGCGCTGCTGCAGGGAGAAATCCCAAAGCTGCTCTCAACAAGAGGCCTGGAAGCCTTGAACAGGGATGCAGCCAAGAACCACAAACAGAGCAAAGCAGGTAGATTATCTATGATGCTGCATTTCTGTGTGTTGTAGGCTGCATGGATTCTTTTCAGCTGACAGAATGTGTATCTAGCAGCTGTTTATTCGGCTGGAAATATACAAGACAATGAGGACAGTATTAAAAGATGAAAAATAAAAAGAAAATTTATCTGAGACAATAAAATTACTGAAAACTATAACTGTCCTTGACTCATCTGAACTTTACATAAAATATGAGCATCATTCATTACAAAATGCTACACAGCTATGTGATGTTTTCACTGCCAGCGGCTTGAGTCATTATATGGTCAAGGTTTTTGACAGAAACATGCTCAGTATTGGAGGTGGCATGCTGATTTATTAAGGAACAGAAGGCACTCACTGAGTAATACAGTAAGCCCTGTTTAATTCACCTGCTTTCTTGCTGTTCTTGTTTGGGCATCATGATCTGAGTACTACAATACACTGCTCAGAAAAATTAAAGGAACACTTTGAAAACACATCAGATCTCAAAGGGAAAAAAAAATCACGATATCTGTATAATGAACAGGGTAAGGCCTGATTTAAATGTCTCTGTTGGGTCTTTGCAGGGTCTACGTACTTAACCAGAAACCCATCTGAAGACTTCCGATGAAGTGCTACGCCAAGATGGTAGAGTAGTGGAAAGCTCCTACTAATCGGTTGCAGGAAAAGTACCTTCAGGCAAAAATTAGCTTCAAAAACAATGTAAATGAAATATGAGGGGGGGGAAACAACAAAGGAGTCAGAGGAATAATAAGAAAATGCCTAAACCACAACAAAGTCTGCTGAACACAAGGGAGATGGAAACAATGGAGAAGCAGCGCCAGGTGAAGCTAATCCACCAGCTAGCAATAGTGAAAACGCTTTACTCGAAGCCCTGTCATCACTCGCCGAAGAGTTAAAAAACTTCAAACGAGACATGAGAAATGAGCTGAGTGAATTCAAAAACGATGTCAGGAAAACTCTGAAAGACAACCTCGCGGAGTTTAAGGCGGAAGTTTTGCAGGAGCTACAGAGTCAGAACATTAGCAATCTTAAATAGCTGATCTGGAGTCGGTCTGCTTGGAGATGTAAGAAACGCTCCTTACAGGGGGGGTGAAAGAGAACATGGAGACGTGGGACAAAATAGTCGATTTAGAGAACTGTTCAAGGAAGAAACAACATAAGAATCTACGGAGTGCCCGAGGAAAAAGGCGGAAAGTCTGTCACCGACTTTGTAAAAGAGCAGTTCAAAACCCTCCTCAAATTGCCAGACAGTATAGAACTCCAGATCGGGGAGCGCACAAAGCATTGATCCCAAAGCAAGCTGCAACTTCATCACCGAGATCAATAATTGTGAACTTTTCATAGTTTTACGTTAAGGAGCTGGTACTTAGGAAAGCATGGCAACAGAAGATAGAGATGAATGGAGGAACAACTGAGCACAGTGATGGCATGGAAAGGTACCAGTATCATTTTATAGCTCATACAGTCATGGATGTAGGAGAGGGGTAATCATACTGTACTTATCCTCAACTCTGTGAAATATGAATGTGTCAAAGGAATTAGTGATAAAGAGGGAAATATATCCTAGTGAAAGGAAAACCCAAAAAGGAAATGGTGACAGTGGTTAATTTATCAGCCCCGCCTAATAGTGGAAAACAATTCTTTAGACCTTTGTTCGACACCATGAAATTAGAAATGGAAGAAATACTAATATGTGGTATACATGTGGTGGAGACTTTATATTCATTTGAATGGACAAGTGTGTTCAAACATTTGACTGGTACTGTGTATATATTCCAGTACTGATGTCTCTAGACCAGCTGTATCAGTCAGGCTCCAAAAAACACTCTCAGTTACAGCTATCCATCAACTCTTTGCAGGCTTGGATACCAGTTGACATCAATATCCTTGACATCATACAGTGTTACATCCTCTCATTTGAGTGTAAGCAGGTCAGAGAAAAAGTGGTTACAAGTAAATGAACACTAACAAGAGCAGAAGCCTAGTTGTTTGACAGCAGAGTAAAAAAATTCATGCTCAAATAGCTGGGTCATCATCTGAGCTCAAATCTGACTGCTTCAGAATCAGCTGACTTTTTTTTTTTAAACGTCAACTAGAATATCTAATGAAGTCATGCAAAATTTTCTACTACAGTGCAGTGAAAAAGTATTTGCCCACTTTCTGTTTTCTTGGACACAGACAAAGATAACCTGAGGAAATACAAAATGCAGTTTTAAATTATGATTTTATTTATTAAGGGAAAGAATCTATCCAAACCTAGCTGGCCCTATGTAAAAAAATTATTGCCCCCTAACCTAATAACTGGTTGTGCCACCCTTGGCAGCAAGAATTGCAATCAAGCATTTGTGATGACTGTTAATGAGTCTTTCAATTGCTGGAGGAATTTTGGCCCCACTCTGCAGAATTGTTTTAATTCAGCCACATTGGAGGGTTTTCGTGCATGAACGGCCAGTTTAATGTCAGGCCAAAGCATCTCAATAGATTTAAGTCTGGACTTTGACTATGCCGTTCCAAAACCTTTGTTTTTTGAGCCATTCAGTGGTAGACTTGCTGGTTTGTTGTCCTGCTGCATAACTCGAGTGAGCTTGAGCTTCGAATTGAACTGATGGCCGACATGCTCCTTCAGGATTTTCTGGTAGAGCAGAATTCATGGTTCCAATAATTACAACAAATTGTCCAGGTCCAGAAGCAGAAAGAGCATCCCCAGACCTTCACACTACCACCACCATGTTTGACTGGTGGTATAATGTTCTTTTTATGAAATGCTGTGTTAGTTTTCTGCAACGGGACTCAAACCTTCCAAAAAAGTTGAACTTTTGTTTCATAAGCTAACAGAATA
The DNA here is from genome assembly GCF_007364275.1 of Archocentrus centrarchus. NCBI lineage: Eukaryota > Metazoa > Chordata > Actinopteri > Cichliformes > Cichlidae > Archocentrus > Archocentrus centrarchus. The sequence continues at coordinate 24,236,100 of NC_044367.1, read as the reverse complement.
TTTTCCCAAAAGTCGTAGGGGGTCATCCAGATGTATCACAAGCCTTTGTGTTCTTTTTGGTTTTGGTTCTGGCCTGCACGGTGTTATGGATCCTTTTGTGACCTCCTGGATGAGTCATTGATGACTCTTTGTAATTTTGGTAGGCCGGCCACTCCTGGGAAGGTTCACCACTCTTCCAAAATTTCTCCTTTTGTGGATAACGGCTCTCACCGTGTTTTGCTGGAGTCCCAAAGGCTTAGAAATAGCTTTGTAACCCTCTCCAGTCTCAGTGTTTCTAAGTTGTTTCTTTATTTTGTGGCGTGATGTGTTGCTTTTGAGGGGGATGGGGGATGGGCGGGGGGTAGGGGGAATTACTTTTTCACACAGGGCTAGGGAGGTTGTGACAGCCCCCCCCCCTCCCCCCCTTTCCCTCAATAAATAAAATCATCATACAAAAACTGCATAAAAAATATCCAAAAAACATGAGAAATCAGGAAGAGGGCAAATACTTTTTTCACAGCACTGTATGCATTACAGCTGTTTTCATATATAAAGTCTGTAAAATGTCAGGAGAAAATCAGGTCAGGTTGTCTAAAGGTTGTCTCCGGCACCCAGCGGGAGGCAAAACTGTTCCTGTACCAGTTGTTGCCAAACAGCAGGACGCTGGTCATAGAACTTTTTTGATATACCATTTTGAAAAAATAAAAGGGTCTGAGAAGTGTCAAAACCTAGCAACTTAGTCGCCAAGTTAGAATCAATGACATGAAGTGAGGAGTGATTATCAGTGCTGTGAGTGAGAAGGATGTCAGGCAGACAAGCTGAGCTGGTATTTCCGGTTAAAAAAAGACAAAAAAAAGGAAAACGATACAGATAAAATTGAAGAGCATACACCTTCATCGTCTAATGCCTAGAAAAGTTTAGGGCTGCTGTTCATGCTTGAAAGAAGCTTTGACCATACTTGACAACCTATTAGTCTAACATTTGGGAGGAGGAAATTATGGTTTTCCCAACACTTTTACTTAAAGGCTTTTATTGCTTTAGCAGCACAGCTTGCATTTTTGATGAAAGCCCACCAAGACCATCCCAGGGGGTGTGAGGGTGCTGATAATGTGTGGTGTCCTGCAGGAACTTTATGGTGCTGAAAAAGACTGCAAAAGGTCTGTGTTAATTTAGCGCTAGCTTCTGTCACAGATTGAAATCATGTGTAAGAGCATTCAGTCATGCTCAGCGAGTCCCTCTGTTTACTATCAGATGGCAGTCATCACTTCACGCTATGGGTGACAAAGTCTCAGCCACATATAAACACATGAGGTGGCCTGCTGAGAGAGAAATGTGGGCTTCTTGTTCATTAACACCCTGTTTTTTTCTTACACTTGATTTAGTCAATCACTCTCTTTTCCTCAAACACATACATTCAGAATTCCAGCAGGAGTAAACAGTGAGTGCGATTTGTGCCCACGTCCCCAGCACAGCTCTTCAGAGCATGGCAGACCAGCTGAGGGGTCATATGTCTGTGCTAGTGTTTGCACATACAGTACAGTACAGATTGGCTGTGGTGTCTGTGCAGTGTTAAGATTATTTAAGGACTGAGCCGTCTCACAAGAACACTATTGATCATGCAGATTATCTGCCTGCTTTCACTTAAAGTACAATAAAGACTATTAAAAACATACACAAACAAATGGCTTTACTCCACCCGCCCATTTGTGAATGCATAGACCTCAAAGCACCAGCACAGACACACATACATATATTAGCACACACAGCAAAAGCTAATGTAATTAGCTATCCTGCCAAACAGGCGCTTCTTTTTAATTACTTGTGGCTGCACCCCGCAAAGTCTCTCACAGCTTGCAGAATAAGAAACTCACCATGGATTTTCATTAACTAATGACTGTGCCATATACAGTACGTCGACAATAATGGAACACTGAAGAAGACAAGTCAAAAACAGCCTACATTCTCACAGACAATGTGGTTCCAGAGATATATGAGGCGAAAAACAGCAAACTAATTCACCATTCCCTCTGAGTGAAGCCATGTTATTAGAACATACTTTGTTAGTGTGATGGAGAGCACAATGCTTTAGTGAGCGGGCGGGGGGGTAAAGAGAGGAGAGAAACAAGCAGAGAGGAGAAAGGAAACAGGAAGGCGAGAGGCAAGGGGGGGAGAGACAGAGAGAGAGAGAGGAGAGAGAGAACACAGAGACACAGAGAGAGAGAAACAGAGACACACAGGAGAGACACACACAGACAGAGAGGAGAAGACAGCAGAAAGAGAGGAGAGAGACACACACAGACAGAGAGAGAGAGAGAGAGAGAGAGAGAGAGAGAGGAGATAGAGAAGAGAGAGAGAGAGAGAGAGAGAGAGAGATGGGAGAGAGAGAGAGAAGAGAGAGGCGATAGAGATCTCTCTCTATATGATATATCTATATATACACACATACATATTATATATATATATATATAGACCACACACGTATTATATTATAGATTATATATATAATATATATATATACACATACATCTATATATATATATATGTGTGTGGTGTGTGTGTGTGTGTGTTGTGATTTCTCATCAACATTTGTAACACAAGGTGGCCCAATGCACACACAACAGGCTTCACCTGATATGGCAGAATGAACAATGATTACAGTTCGACTGCCCTCAATGACGGTTACACGGGTGAAAAATATCGATTCCTCCTTTTCCTTGTCAGGGCCAGCCACTGCATCACTTAGTGTGACTCAATGGCTGCAGGCTGCACCCAAACATGGCAAACTTTGTACAGTCATCTTTGAAAGTGATTATAAACTATGAAGCCCAGAGAGGTGAGAAGAGAGAAAAACAGTCTGGTAAACCATTTTCTAAGTATGATTAAAAGTGTTTTCGCCCACATGACTTAATAACAGCTGAACGGCAGCTTGGTGAGGCCTCTGTGTTCACAGCCAGAGTGATGTGCCTGAGGAGAACATATTAAGGATATCCTCTCTCCGTGACATCATATAGATAATTAATAACCTCCTTTGGAGGCACAGTGTTTGGTTGCAGTGTGACATTGGTGTCCCCTTGTGTAGCTCTTGAGAGAAGGTGTTGATCTAATTTGGTTATTACTGTGATGAGCCTAAATGTAGGTTATTTTCTGGGTCTGGCTTAAATCTACCTTGAACCAGGAAGGTTCCACAACAGTTCAACATAAAGACAAAGAAATTAAAAAATATCAAAAAGAATAATAAACGGAGCAGATACAATAGGGCCTTCGCACGTTTTGTGCTTGGGCCCTAAAAGAAACGTGGATAGGACGCACAGACTATGAACATTTTTAGCTATTTTTAACTTTATTTATTGATCTACACAGATCAATAAATTATGATGGACAAATGTACAAATGTACATTATGATGGAAAAAAAAAACAGCAAAGGCACAAAAAGCAGCCAGCAGTTATGAGTGTTGCACATATTTCCAACAGTGCCCCCAAGCAACCATGGACAGCCACAACATTGCAATACCATGCAGGTCCTTTTAGTGCCTTGAAGAAACTGTGAAGACTTGTATTCCTATTTAAAACCATGGGGTACTGCCACACTTAAAATGAGCATTACAAAAACAATCACCTGCCAAAACTTTAACACAAGAAAAACAAAATATTCCTGGAAACGCACATTTCGCTTGGCAAAACATTTCCTCGAACTGCTTCAAAAAACAAAAAAAAAAGAGATCCTGGCAAAACCTTTTCACACCTGTTCTTAAGTCATAAACACAGAAGGAACACTTGTGGCAAACAACACAACCTGGAACTCGGTTTTAACTCGGTTTTCTAACATAAAACAGAGATTTATTTTTGAGGCAGTGATAGCAACAAAAGTAATTATTACCTTCAACAGTTTACAGCACAGTGCAAACCTGCTTTTACCAAAAATATCTTTAAATTTCATTGCGCTAATAAACTAGATGTCAACATGCAGCCCCTACAGTGGACATATTTGCATCATATCCTGTGTCAGAGGAGGCTGTATATTTCTTGATACACTATCAGTGAGCCAAACCCAACCCTGGAGGCCTAAATCCATCTGTGTTGCGCTGCATTTAATGTGCCCCTCAGAGAGCCACTCATCCCCCCATCTCTGCATCTTTGCCTGCTGTCGGTCCATTTCTGTTTGTGGCACAGAGAAAATTCAATTGCCATGGAAACCAAGACTACTTCCACTGACATGGACACTGCTGGGTTGCAACCAGTGAGAACAATTCACTATACACAAAGCCCAGAATGTATTCGAGGGCAAAGTTCAGATTATATGAACAAGTACCCCTGCTGCCCACAATCTCTCCTGCTGTCCAGTATAAAAAAAATATTAATTTTACTGTGATCACTCTCCTAGAAAAAGTTCTTTGACCTTAAACACTTAAACAACAAGCCTAAAATTAACTAGCTATGCAATACACACACATGCACACACACACACACACACCACACCACACAAATAACAGGAAATGCAAAGTATTACTTTCCCAGAGATTGAAGTGCAACCTTTGTTTTGCAGGCCACTTTTTTGTATGCTTTTTTTTTCAGCTGCACAGAATAATTCCACAGCTGAGTCATTTCTGGCAAATAGAGAAAGATGTTTAATTTATTAGAATTATTCAAGCTTAGGAAAAGTCAGAGCAGGAGTGTTTAGATGTTTGTGACATAGGAAAAAAGAGAGACAAACACAGGTCCCCAACAGAGATCTGCCTCAGGTATTTGGTATTTTGTTAAAATTGCCCCTCATATTCACAATTTAATCAAATGCCTACAACTGTATCCATCTGTTGGAGTGACATGCAGTTACATATGCATATATATGTAATGTAACTAATGACCTTGCGTAGTTGTTTTTACCATTTTGAATGGGCCACGGCAGCTACGGGCCACCACCGTTCACCATAAAACCAAGCTGCTAAAAGAGGAGTTCAGTTCAGAGGGTTGCATTTAGTAAAAAGGCAAACTAACCTGATTCCATCAAATGTCTTCTGGCTCTCCTGCCCTCCATTTTTTGAATGATTCGTATTCTTGACTGCTAGTGCTATTACACCTTTGGCTCCGAGCAGCATCTCAGCTTGGCTTCAGACACCAGATGGCAGAGGCGATGCAAGTAACAGGGTTATAGAAGTCTCCTCTCCCTCTGGCATCCAGGCCTGTGGTATTTCCAAACAGTCTGGCATTTAGCACAACAGTTGATGTGCCACTAATAGGGGCTGGGCTGCCTCCCACCATTACCCTAAAGGAGAATCCTTGTCAGCAAGTATGTGATCAGTTACGTGATCAAGGGTGTTCAACTACATGCCTGATTGATTCAAGATGTCTTACGAGAGAGCTGTAACCACAGCTGTTTATCTCGGAAACCAGGGTCAGAAAGAAGGACTCTTTAAAACATGTATTTCAGTAAACTGAAAGAATAACTGTAGAATGTCTGGATGGCCACAGTGAATATTATTACTACAATTAGAATTTCTTTTTTCTATTGGAATTGAAGACAGCACCAGCATAGCATTTACTGCATACTATGCTTCAGTGAATTCATGTGCTAAATAGTATAGTGACCTGCACCAACAAGAGGCACATCAGTGATAAATGTGTGGCTGATCAAGGTAAAAATCTGTGGAAAGAACCACATCACACGAAACACATGCTGTGAAATCTACAATATGCTGCATGTTTAAATTGCTTTAAATTGTCTGCTAAGGTTTGGATCTTAGAAGGAAGGGAGCACTTCACCCACTGAGTTCAACTGAAAAGTGCTGCTGTAATCAGGCTCATAAAATCTTCACTGCTGTTCAGAAACAACCAGCGGAGTTTTTTGATGTTGTTAGAATCAAAGTCCAACTCCTTACTGGCAGATTGATTTGCAGCAGCTTTTGGTTGCAGCTAAAACCTTACAAACCCACACATCCTCATCCGTAGCACAGTACTGAGTTCAGATTGTTCGGCGGCTTCAGCACTTGAAATTCTGTTCGCTGCTCTCAGTGTGGAGTGTCAACCGTGTTATTATGTAAAATTGCCATAATTTTGAGGATCACTTCAAATGGAAAGGAGAATCTGATCAGTCAAATCAGCAACTGCTGGGCTGGAATCGAATCCTAAAGCTTTGTGAAGTCAGTATCTGTAAGCTTGGGAGAGGTTCAGGCTGCCTGAGCCTTCTGTGTTTGAAATTTTTTAACCTATGAATTTTAGGTTAAAATTAATAATTTCATTGTTATTTGAATTAACTGTTTTTATAAGCTTGATAAATTCATGACAGACAGAACAGGTCCTGTTCTTGCCTTCCTGGTGCAATGCTAGCTGTACTGTCAGAGAGTCAAACAGAATCCATCCATCCACCCGGCGCTGAGTCACAGGGGTTGCAACCTAAGTACAGAAACTGGAGGAGGTGGCTGAAGAGAGGGAGGTCCCCAGCCACCTCCTCCTCAGCTTGTCCAAGGGAATATCGAGGCATTCCCAGGCCAGCCGAGAGATGTAATCTCTCCATCATGTCCTGGGTCTGCCTCGTGGCCTCCTCCCAGTAGGGCATTGCCTGGAACACCTGACCGAGGAGGAGCCCAGGAGGTATCCTAGTCACATTCCTGAACCACCTCAGCTGGCTCCTTTTGATGTGGAGGAGCAGCATTCTACTCTGAGTCCCTCCCAAATGATTGAACTCCTCACCCTGTCTCTAAGGACGAGGCCAGCCACCCTATGGAGAAAACTAATTTCCACCGGCCGGACCTTAGCCTGTGGTTCCTGGGGGCACAGCTGGAAGAGGAGGTATGAGTGCTCCCTGTGAGCCCACTACTGGCAGGAGGTGCCATAGGGGTTGGGTGCAATGTATCAGACCCTGGCAGTCTGATCCCCGGCTACTGAGACTGGTTATTGGGAGTAAAACAAAATATTGGTCAATATTTTATTTTACTTATTTTTTTTATTTTTATTTCATTTTCTTGGTGGAATTGGTTTCTTGTTCTCTAAAACCACCCACTAATCTACTGGTGCCATTGTGTTTTATTCTATTTTATATTCTGTTATATTCTATTTTGTTAATTAATATGTCGAAGTAGTGATACTTGAAAACATTTTCTCTGTCTTTATTCCAAATTGACCCCTACTGCTTCTTTAAGCTTAGTTATGAATGGGGTCTGGCTCTGCAGGAAGCAGCGACAGACGACCAGAATTTGTGATCTGTCTTCATTTGTTAGAAAACAATGAAGCTAAAATGCCATCTAACAATGCAACACCCAGAGCGTGCGAGCGAATCCAAAGACCTTTTCCATACCAAGCAGAGGGAATACACTTGCCAAAAACAGCTAACAACTAACCTTGAAACTGTTTCAGAAAAAGCTCTGAAAGGGTACACAAGTGGAAAAAGCTCATACTAAAAGTTGGGATTGAATTTTATGACTCATCTTACTCCACGCTTAAAGCAATCAAGATTAAGCACAAAGCATGGTTTGCAACTTTAACTTTACTAATTAGGACACTCCACAGCCCCATACGTTTGGCAATTTTCAAGCAAACTAAGGCCCACAGTTAAATACTTAGTTTGATGTGTTAAAAAGAGGGTTTAACAACCACAATGTGTTGGTATGATTATGGTAAAGTTATTACTTATAAGATGGCTGCAGCCTGTAAAAGCTTGAGAACCCACTGCTCTAAAAGCTCTCATACTAAGCCAACCTCGGTATACAGAAGCCAGATTCAAATCCCTATAATCTCTGATTACTACCAGAACAAAGTTTTTTGGTACTCCCCCCCTTATGGCTTATAAGTATAGGTAACTCATTTGAGTAAGGCTAGTAACTGCAGTATAAAAACAACATATTGAAAACCAGGGAAGCTAGAGATGTTATGAAGCCTCTAGCTGAGCATTTTTTAAGTGGCTAATTTGGTTTTCTGATATTGGTCATAACGAGGAGGGGGTGGCTCTGACTGTGAAATAGAGGACACTCCAAGCTTACAATGTTACCTTCACACTTCATTCAATCACAATGTAGTCCATAAGTCATCAGGAAAGTATTTCCTGGAGTCACAGATCAGTGGGGTCTACAGCTGTTTTCTACACAACCATACCCCCCCACCCCCACCCCCCCATGCAGGCGTAAACTTCCACTTTGCTGTTCACATTCAAAAACAACATTCATCTTGTATACAGTTCCAACAATTTCCAATTGTTTCTTATTTAGATGCTGCAAGGCATCCTTCAACTGATGCCTTCGATTCGACTGGTTTAATCTGGTCTGAATATGTATCAGCATTATAAATGGTTGGAAAACATTAAAGGTCAGCTGCATTTAGTTTATCTATGAATCTGGTGTGTGCTATGGTCACAGTATATTGAAAAACTTCTATGCTCTACAGATCACCTCTCCATAAAGAGCATGGGGACTCCCCCGTGCCCTTTTCAGCCAAACCCTGTCAACTTAAATATATTTACAGCTCATGACAAATTATTTTTGTCATGTCACCTGTCTTTGGAAATCAGGCTGCAACCACATGACCGCTAATCTCAAAGAGTATAATCACATCATTAGCAAAGTTCCAAGGAGTCTGAAACTGAGACCAGTTCATGATCCACAAGCATCAACAATTTGATGCTTATGCCTTTGGTTATGAAAAGGTACAACACTTGAGTTATTGCTGAAAGCACTGTCTGCTATAGTTTCTTTGTTTTCCCCAAAAGGTTTTATTGATCTTACTGACAAGCAAAAAAAAGATCTTTTCTCCTACTGAATCTCCTGGAAACTCCTACTTGGTGAGACTTTAGATAATATTTGAGTCTCTTTGTCAAAACTGCTTCACTTTGAGCATTTTTGTTTATTTAGGACCGACTTCCACCTCTCAAACGCTTGATAAACAGGCCCACACTATCACAGCTAATTCAATACCCCCAAATGTGCAATGCTTACTGCGTGTTTGATTTTTTTTCTTTCTACATATAACGTTCATAGGATCCTCTCAATTTTTCTCAAATATCAGTTGTAAGTAGGGCACTGACTGTTATCTGTCAGAGATGTCTTCACTTTCTATCACTGTCTTATAGACTCCATACCCATCTTATTTCTAACATCCATCTTTTCGATGCCACATATTATCTTCAGATCTCCCTCCGCCAAATCTCTTTTTACTCTATCAGTGCCTGTGACAATTTCTCTTCCTCTCTTTTCTCATCTTGTGTCTATGAGTCTCATCTGTCTCTTACTCTCTCCTATTTCAACACTTACTATTTTGCTCCATCTCCCAGAGCCACCAATCTTTCTTTGTGTCCAATCTCTTTTTGCATCATTACTAGCTCTACTTTTCTCCCTCTCTCTTCCCTTCCTGTCCCACACAACTTTAATATTTGTCACTACTGGCCATCCTGTCGATCTCTCCTTCAATTCCCACCATCTCACTTCCATTTCTCTCCCTTCTCTGCTGTTAACCAACCGGCATTGCGGATAGCTCTTGCTGTGTCTTTGCCTTTGAAGGGAGAGAGAGAGAGAGAGAGAGGAGGGGGGGGGGGCCCTTACTGGTACTGAAGAGATTTCTGTCTTCTGTTAAGAGCGGCACAACACCAGAGGCACTTTATATTACTTCAAAGACTGAAGCAACACAATCATAAGCAGCATAGGAAAGCAGGGCAGTCTGAGGCATGCAGACAGTGATACGGGGGAAAAGGTGCTCACAAGTAAAACTGTTTGACATCTTTGCCTTGCTGCCCATTAGACTGATTGGCAGTACCTTGAGATCGATGTTTAGACCTCCTGTCCTTGAAGACTGCCATTTTCAAACCTTCCTGTGCTGGCTTGGTCTGCATCATATTGAGGTAAAATAAAGACTTAAATGAATATTTTTCTAACTCAAAGGGCTTTTTTTCCTTTTTTTTTTTAAATCTGAGCAACTCTATGTGTTTTCCATCAGAGTTCACTTTTATGTCACACGCACACACCTGTTCACCAAATTCCACATCATGTTCTTTTGCCTTAAGGCATGGACCCCGAGGACAGGAAACAGTTTCTCATAGCTCATCGTCATCTTAGAACCCAGGCCTAACAGACATGGACTTCTCATCCTGTGCATGCCTTCAGCTGAGGCGTTACATCAGGTGCATTCATGATACATTCCAAAACTTTGAACTCACCTCCTGCTTGTGCCTTCAACTTTCCGACCCCATCCTCACTACAAACAATTCCGCTTTCCAATCCTGCCTGTAGAGTTGAGAAGCTGACTTTTTTTTTTTTTTTTTTTACTTGCTCTCCATCTAATTAGTGTCAATGTTCAATTCCTCTTCTCCCCCAACATGGCACTCACTCTCTTCCCCCCACCATCAAAGCTCTCAGCACAATTAAGCGTGTAAAGCGAGGCGAGGAGGAAAGAGAAAGGGAAAAATAAAAGGCGGACATGCAATCTTGAAGTGCAAAGTGAGATGGGGCAGGTAACCCTCTTGCGGGAGATTAGTCAGGTTTGCTGCACTGCTGGTGAGTGGAGGACATGTACAGTGCCTCAGCCTTAGAGCATTTATCCATATGTTTCTTTTGCTTCACCGTACATGTGAGTAGGGATTAGGTAACAATGGCACAGAGCAGTGATTTTGATTGACCAGGCTACAGCGCTGGCTACTGAGTCCAAAAGATGTGATTTAGCAAGAACTGATCATTCATTCACTCCACCATCCCTCCTGCCAGCAAAGGCCCTTTGATTAGGGATGACGTGTATCTGTAAATGCACATATTCTAGTTTTCTCTAATATTTTTCTTAGCAAAAAACAGGTAGATAAAAACTATCTAATATTGATCAATTATCCTGTTAAAAATTAGTTGTGAATATTAACAATTTTCTCATGTGTGAGGAGTGCTATTTTACATTCAAAATTCATTTCAGTTTCACCCTTTTCTCCTTCAGAACATACTATTTATGCATGCGCCCCTCTCTCCTTTCTCACACCGGGATGCTTCACACCATTCCCTCTCTCTTTGATGTAGGCGGCTCTGAAACATTTGTCAAGGCAGATGTAAAGTCGCAATAATACCAAGCTAACCAACAGGGTCAGATTACATTTAACATGAAATGAAACAAGTTGTCTTATTTTTTGTATATATGTATATATATTTTTATGTTTATATAAATTATATGATTGCTATATTTCCTCATGAATCAAAGATGGTTTTTATTCTCAACTGAGATTTTACCCAGAAGCCATGAGCATCACTGCTTTAAGATAAAAGTGGCAGCGGTGATCTGTGAATGTGAAAGCGTGCAGCAGCATAGAGTGACAGGGTTCAAGTTGGGTGGGACCACTATCGGGGATTGTCTCTGAGCCCCTTCTGTTTGCAGTAGTGATGGACAGGTTAAGAGGCAGGAGTCTCCAGGGACTAGGATGTTTTGCAGGGTGACATTTTGATCTGTAATGAGAGCAGGAAGCAGGGGACAGAGCTTAGAGAGGTGGAGGTATGCACCGGAGAGAAGAGGAATGAAAGTCAGCAGAAGTGGGAGAGAATAAATGTAGGAAAGAGAAGATCAAGGAGAAGATTCATGTATGCAGTGAGGGAGGACATGCAGACGGTTGGAGTGACAGAGGAAGATGCTACTGTAGATACAGGTTTGAGATGGAGGCAGATGATCCACTGTGGCGGTCCATAATGGAGCATTATCTGCTGTGGTCACTGTAAATCTGTGTTTGAAAACCTGAAGTATCCACAACAATAACAGACTGAAGTTGCCGATGTGTTATGCATATCCACTTCCTATTTACAGATTCCACATAATGTGGAAAATGTAATATATACATAATACTGTACTCTTTACATTAAACATGTCGAAAGTAGTTTAGTATGACCTGAAAACTGATTCATTCCACTTATTTATTAGCTTTATAGTCTCTATATTTAAAAGGAAATGGTACCCAGTGGAAACTCTTGAATCTGGGATGTGTGGGTTATCATGTAGCTGTAGATCTAGTGATGATCATGACTGCAAACAGTAGTTGTGGAAGCAGGATACGTTTGTGCAATAAATATCTAATTAAACTGTTCTTTTTTAAGTGAGAGGTCATTTCGATTCTTAAATTCACACTTAAAAACAACCTGTTGCTGAGAGCCCAGAGAAGAACAGCTCCTTGGACAGTTTATGTAAAATTCAATACACAAAGGCTGAACTTCAGCTCATGACCGAGGTGAAGGTAACAGCAAGAATTTCCCGGGATTGCAGCGATGTGTGTATATGTGCTAGTGGGGAGCAGTTGCAACAGAAAATGTGATGCTAACAAAGAGAGAAGACAGAAAAAAACTGTAGCAGGAGTGAGAGTATAAACAGGGTTACAGGTGGGTCTATTTCAAGAATATTCCTTCAAAAACTTAATACAATGGGCCAATCCACCAAACACTTGACCTGCTACAGGATGGCTCAAACTGACAATCTGCCAGTCTATAAAAAAACAAACAAACAAAAAAACACCAGCCCAGGAGTGTTTTTCTTTCTTTTTCTTTTTTTTTGTGGATATCTGGAAACTTGATCCTGGTTAGTGATCCATAAATCCAATCCTTAGGAGAGGCAGTTCTATGAAAGCAGTACCTACTCACACAGTGAATTGGCCACAGTTCAAAAGACTGACTTAATGCCAAGAGGCAGCACCACGAGGAATTAAACACTCGTTACAGATTTAAGAACAAGCACTTGTCAGTAGTGCACAAACACAATTATCCAAAATAGTTGCTTGTTACTTCATTTCAGAGCAGTTAAGTGGATGTGTATTATAGGGTTGATTAGGGGAAACAAATTAGCTTAGATGATCTAAATTGTTCTCTAACAGGTTAGCACGTACACACTTTATTAAACATGCATCACAGCATCGATTATGTAATTAATGAAAGCGCTCGCATTTGCACTAATAAAAACAAACAAACATGAAGTAAACTATAATAAATAACAAGAAAAATATCTTAAACATGATTTATGGATGGTATGACCACCTCAGGATCAATTCAATACATTTAATAAAGAGTGATTTTTTATTTAAGGTTTGGCTTAGTTTAAGCTGCTTCAACCAAGCATGCTCAACCAAGCCATACACCACTGCCCCATAACTTTAATAAAGTCCTATCTTGCACTAACGTGATTAGCTTCAACACCGTAGTCGTGTTGAGCTAATCGGGGCTTCAACACGAACATTTCTGTGCCTAAATGTGTTCGAGGAGAGGAAGGGCAAACCGACCATCCAGATGGATGGTGGCTGGGGCGATGATGGTCTGTTTGAGAAAGACAACCCAATGTGCAGAGGTGGAAGTAACAAAGTATCAATACTTTGTTACTGTGTATATGTCAAATTTTTAAGTATCTGTACTTTACTAAGTTTTTATTTTTCTGACAATTTTCCTTTTATTCCCTACATTTTTACACAAATATCTGTACTTTTTACTCCTTACAATTTTCAAACCAGGCTCGTTACTTTATGTTTAACACATCTGAGGGAAGTTTTTATTTCCGGTCACTGTGCGCCTTCAGACATCAAACCGATCTGAGCCTAAATGGAGGAACAATAACACATGGGAGAATCGTATTGGCGTCTCCATCCCCGGGGCTTATTGCATACAAAGACATAAAGAGGCCAACCACATAATTTATGTATCATTTATAGCGCTGTAATCAGGGGTTAAAGTGGACCAGAAGGTGTTTTTGGTCCATAAGTTGTAGTTGCAGTATTTCCAGCTTCTAGCTAGCCCTACAGAAGAGGAACAAAAATAAAGGGAATAATGTTTTTTAAGTGGCAGGTAATTTCAAATACACCTTTCTAAATGCTCAACAAATATCAGCAAACACACAAACTGACTGTGGTTTGTCACACAGTGTGTCTGCTAGCTAAAGGTGCAGCTGCTGTATTTCCAGGAGAGAAAAGAGTGAGAGAAGTTCACTCAGAGATGGAGAAGAGGAGAGGAGAGGAAGAGGTGTTAGATTCAAAGGTAGGACTGCTCAATGACATTTGATGAGCTGGAATTTAAAGCTTACATTTTAAAATCAGATATTGGATCTGTATATGAAAACATCCTGCAAAACAACTGAGGCACACCAACTTTGTTATCCAAAGGTTGCATGAAAATACTGCAGTTTAGTTCAGGATAAACAGGTCAGCTGTTGTAGTGCGGTGCACTGCAGATGTGCTGTTTGTGCTCAGATTTGGGTTACAGCAAATGTAGCAGAGATGGATTTGAATTCAAGCTGATGATACTTAGATTCATTCACTGAATTCCACCATTATACAAGTGTATACTGTCAGTATAAAGACAGTATAAACAGTATACTGTCAGTGTAGGGGAAGGGAATCAGCCGAGATAGCTCGTGAAATACTGGGTTACATCTTATTGAATTCAATTGTGTAAAACCACAAAGAGCAGCAGCAGCTGATCACAGCCTGCACACAAAGAAAATCTACCGGAGTTCACATAGAAATTACTATGAGTTGTGTTTTCTTTTTTCCGACACTGAGCCACTACAGCTGATCTTAGCGTTCCCCCACCTGCTGGATCCGACTTTAACCCCTGACTGTACTCATTTTTTCTGTTTAGGTGATGAGGCAGAGTCACCCTAACAACAAATAGAGCTTTAAAAATTCTCTTTCTTTTTCTCTGCTCATTTTCTTCGTAACAGTGGTTCAAGCTAAGTGCATTCATTAGAATTAGAATTTAGACTGAAATAAAATTTGCATTCTCATGTTATAACATTGTTTTATTATTACATTAATATAGCATGAGGTTCAGTTAGCTTTGTACAAAATTAGCTGGGAGAAACAAAGAGCTACTTTTACTTTCTTACTTTGGGTACATTTCAGAGCCTGTACTTGTTCACTACTAAAAGAGTTGAATCAGTACTTCAACTTTTTAATAGAGTATTTTTTAAGCACAAGTATCTGTGCTTCTACTTAAATACAGAGTATGTGCTTTCGCCACCTCTGCCAATCGAATGGTTTCTAAAAGTCAACTATCACATTACATTAAAAGAGAAAAAAATCAATCCACAGAATATGCATTTGTCATGGTTTTGACTGCTGTTAACTTTAGGTTAGTTTTTTTCCTCCTAATATGACTTTACTCTTATTCCTGGTTGTCTTCATGCGTTTGACCCTTTTTTGGACTTCATCTTTCACCACCCCAGGTTACCATTCCTGGACTGTGCTGTGCTCACTGAGGAAGATGGAAGCCTTAACAGTGACATTTACTGGAAGCCTCCACACACAGACTAGTAACTAGTGTTTGACTCCCACATCCACTGGAACACTACTTGGGGGTGATCAGAACCCTGCAAAACTGGGCAGAAAATGTTCCCTCTACGTCAGAAGGTAAAGAAAAGGAACACACACACGTGTAAAGAAAGCTATTTAAAAGATGTGATTATCCCAACTGGGTCTTCATCAAATCAAGATGCACGGGAAAGAAGGTCAGATATCAACTAGGGAGAAAGAGAATGACAAACAGAACAACATCGTCCTCCCTTATGTAGCAGGTCTGTCAGAGAAACTCAGGAGAATTTTCCCCAAGTATGACATCAGTGTGCTTCAGACCCAGGCACACCGCAAGAGAGACCCCTTTTTTTTCAAGCTCTTAAGACCAGCTGAGAGCTTTTTCTGTGGCACAGGCCTAGCTTTAGAATCACCAGCCTTTGTAAGTGATGCAGTTTTTCAACACAGGGTGTGTTTGTACTGAGAAATAGAAAATGAGCTGCAGACTGGCCCTAAATGTGCTTTCAGACAGCGAATAGATGCCGCTGTCGCCTCCATTGTTTTCAATGTAAACACCACATCTGCTGTCTGAATTTATGATGGCTGAACTTTTTCAACTTGCTACTATGGCTCACTGTGTCACCATGGCAACCACAGAAACTCCAAAAAGGAAAGAATACATGAAGTAATTTTGCAGGTACTAACTTATCAAAATAACTCACTCCTTCACAGATAGGGATGGATCGCTGCATGTTTACTTAGTAAAAACTTCTCCTTTGGGTGAGTTATATTCCTATTTCCCCCCAGTTTGGCAACATGGTGTAATTACACTGGCTGGATATCAGTAGGATGTGGTGTACAGGTTGGTAGAATCAGAAGTATCGAAAAGCTGCCACTGTGTCCTGCTGTTCAGCTTCCCAAACTGCCAATTAACTCACAGAAGAAAAAGCTGATGTAGACAACCAAAATAAGGCAATGGTGAAACTATTATTCATGCTCAGTGTTTTGAGCAAAAGTTCACCTTCCTTTCTGTTAACTGTTTCTTCAGGAGAACAACTGGAAAATACCATTTCTACCAGGAAATTAAATCTGGACTTAAATCCGATGCTTTGGCATGACCTTAAACAGGCCATTCATGCTCAAAAGCCTTCTAGTACTGCTGTCTGCAAAGAAGAGCGAGCCAAAAATCTTCCATAGTGATGTGAAAGACCAGTTATTAAGTTTAGAAAGCAATTATTTTTTCACATAGGGACATATTTCTCCTTAATATTAAATTTGTTTGATTATCTGAAACATTAAGTGCAACAAATTTGCAACCCCCCCCCCCCCCCCCCAAAAAAAAAAAAGAATCAGGAATGCAGCAAATAGTTTTTCAAAGCACTGCAGCTTGTGGATTTGAACCTACTTTGTACCTTCTTGCAGTGAGACTATAGTAATACAAGCTCCTGCCTTGCCCTTCATATTATTGTGACCAAAAATGAAAGAAGTTTACTGGAAAATCATGAAACCATAGTAGATACATTAAAAGTGTTATCAGACATGACATGAAAATGTAGTTAATATAGATTTATTTCATGGAATACTAGAGAAAACGAGTATTTGCTGACAAATGAAAATGAAAATTAGACAAGGAATAACATTCCAATTGCTCAGATACAGTATATGCTTTCCTGTGCCCCAGGCGATCAATTTGCCACAGAGAGAATTTTCTACTGTATACCACAGCCATAAATGAGTGAATTTTCCCCCCTCCTTGATCTGTTGTCACACATCAGCACTCAGCTCCATAGAGAATAAAGACAGATTGAAACAATGACTCTGAGATTACCCAGGAGAATTATCTGGGAAAATTGATACATTTTCAGACTCCCGTTGGCTAACAACTCTGCAACCATGATTCAGACATTAAAATTGAAACAAACATGCTGAGTCTACAAACCGAGACTTTATGTAGCTCCACACTGTTTTGTCTCAGTTTTAAATGTTAGCATGAAATGCTGTAACGTAGAGACACAAATGGCCCATGGATATTGCAGTAACATGTTTTTTTAAACAACCTACAAATCTAATACTGAACGTGGAGGTCATGACAACGTTACGAGTTAAAACTGCATGAATCATGCAATGCACAAAATGAATATCAGCAGCATTCAATGGACAAAATGGGCCTTTTGAAACACAAGTCAGTGCAAAAACTGAAATGCAGTGTGTTTAAATTCAAATCTCCATTTTCCAACTCCATATTTCATCTGCTGCGACCAGTTGGGGCTGAGGGGAGAGAAGCAGGACAAAAGACATGCTGTGAAAGAGAGCCGGAGATAATCATTAAATGCAGAGTGGGATGGTTCAGGGTCACCTGATCCAGGGTCACCTGATAGGGTACTATGAGGTCTTTGACATAAGATGGGGCCTGATTATTCGAGACCTTGTATGTGAGGAGAAGGATTTTAACTTCTATTCTAGATTTAAGAGGGAGCCAATGAAGAGAAGCCAATATGGGTGAAATCTGCTCTCTCTTTCTAGTCCCTGTCAGTACTCTAGCTGCAGCATTTTGGATCAGCTGAAGGCTTTTCAGGGAGCTTTTAGGACAGCCTGATAATAATGAATTACAATGTTCCAGCCTAGAAGTAATAAATGCATGAATTAGCTTTTCAGCATCACTCTGAGAAAGTATTTTAAGAAATATTGCACCAATGCAAAAAAGCACTCCTACATATTTGTTTAATATGTCCATTGAAGAACATAACCTGGTCAGAAATGACTCCAAGATTTCTCACAGTGTTACTGGAGGCCAAAGTGATGCCATCCAGAGTAAGTATCTGGTTAGATACCACGTTTCTAAGGTTTGTGTGGCCGAGTACAAGAACTTCATTTTATCTGAATTTAGAAGCAGGAAAGTCTTACACTAACCTCATTATTTGAAACTTGGGCTACGTTTAATATGAGCATCCACCACTGGAACAGAAAACAATTAAATAGAAAAACTAAAAGAAACATTCAATGAAAAATCCATTTAGAAAACAAATGAGGAACTTTTTTCCTCACATTCAGTGAGTCTCATTATTAAAATGAAAGGCTGCAGTCATAACTCAGAGAAATGAACTGCTCCTTGGCTTAACCAGTGTTACTTTAACATGGTATGGCGGGTTGTGGATAATGTCTTTGTTAGAAAGAGAGGTGTAAAACTGATAACGACTGAAACTCAGATGAAATTAACAGTTCAAGCAGGAACCTCATCCCTTTGTAACAATTTGCAACAGCTACCTGGTAAAAAGGCCCCTAATTTTCCCTTCCTCCTGTGCAGATTTCACAAAACTATTCAGTTTGGCCAGTGGGACACATATTTATCATTATTGATTGAGTACAGGAGCATTTTAGGGTAGCTGCACATAAGAAACCTCCAAAATTTATTGTCTGATTTATACCCTTACATTTTAGTGCCCTCCTTTGTTAATGTAGTTCAAGTTTATCTTCCAAAAACTACACTTAAAGCAGACTGAGGTGAATTTTGAGCTATCAGCAACTTGCTGGCCATGTCATATTAATTTCTTTGAGTCAGCTGCAGCTCACTACAACTGCACACTGAAAATTAAAGCAAGTCATCAAGGCAACTGTTCTGAATGTTATGAGAATTCACCAATAGACTGTAAAGAACATAACATTTGTAAGTCAAAGGATGAATCCAATGAAGTATGTAAAATGCCACTGTTCAAGAATGTATATTTTCTAACGAGATATTTTCACATCTGCTGCACATCTTTTATCAAGAAACAAACAAACAAAAAAAAAAAACCCAGGATGAACGAGTCAGTAGTGAGTCTGAAACAGTCACCAAGGCTGAAATGACAGAAACAACCTTCAAAGTAAAAGAAAAAAAAAAATCCAAGGGCAAAGACAACATAATGCTTCACTGCAAAAATCACACATTTCATACAGACCTTAAAGCTGAGCTGACAAAGTCTACACAGACATTAACTTCCTACTATACTGTAATAGTTGTGCATATTTGAATTAGTGAAAATGATAAGAGAAAACCTGTAAGGAGACCAAGAGGCTTAATACCTAGAGGGTTGATATGAGAAAAGGTATACAATGTTAGAGCTGTAAAATGTATGCAAACAGTAACAATGTGGATAGTGCATAGTAATAACAGCTTTATTGCAGGAAAAGCCAATAACTATGAAGGTCACAGCAGTAAAATATGGCATTTACTGTGGTATTTGACTGCAGCTACCTCTCACTGTATCTTTCTCTCTCTCTTCTGCTGCACCAGATGATTTTAGTCCTTCTGTCCTTTCACAGAAGAACCATTAAGTTCATTAGATCTCCGCAGGTGGGGTAGAATCTGCGTCTGTGTGTGGTGGTAAAGGGAGCAACAGTTAGAGCTAATCAAGTAGGAGGTCACCCATCTTTATCAAACCATTTGACACTAATGTCATTAGGTGAGATGCATAGCTATGTGAGTTCATAAAATTAAGGTTGAGCTACTGCAGACACTGTGGCTCCTATGCACAAGCAGTGTTATGAGATTAGCTTGATGTGCTAAGAGCTGACAGGCCTCATCAGTTCACATCATGAGCAGCACGATGTGAGAAAAACCATACTACTCTTCGTGGGCTTACCCTTGGGATGGGGGTGGGGTATGCATGTGCTAATACAACGGTTCAATGAAAGGGAGAGTGAGAGAGACAGGCCGGCAATGCTTGCGTTCAACAATCAACATGACTCAACCTCTGCCTGGGAAGCCCAGATGTTCCACAGACCCCTGTGCCAATGCCATTAAGAGTCGAGCCAAATACACTTGCAGATTCATGTTACTGATGGCAAAGCTGATAGGTCAAATTGAGTGTTACAATTTCCAGCAACAAACGGATGACCTGCCTCGAACACTGATTACAGCAGACAGGCATTGGAACGTGTTCTGAGGAGAGCAGACGTTTGGACTGAGCTCTGTGTTCAGGCCAACTCTGTCATTCTGGGACAGTGTGACCTTGTACAAGCAAAGCGCATTAGCAGTTGTCAAAGGGAAGGAAAAGTGCTGCTGCTAGCCAAGGCCAAGGAAGGACCCTGGTCCTGCAGTCGGAAGGCTGACATCGGAAGGCTGAATCACAGCAGCAGACTTTCAAATAAACACAGCTCCAGGGAATCTTAATATTACTTCAGTGCTATTTCAGTTGCTCTGCATGAGATTTAAAGTTGAAAAATTATTATAAAACAAAGAAAAAAATATTAGAAAAGCATGTTTGCCCTAAACGAAACAACCAATACTGCATAATAGTCCAGCATTATCTGTTCCACCCTTTCCTTCCAGATTAATGTCATTAGCAAGGCTAAACGCAGTCTCGCTGGTCAGCGTTGTAAATGTAAATCATCATGCTGATTATGATAAAACTAAAATATAGTATTTGTTGTATCCGTAACCAATGTAGCAACTGTGACTTATAGATATAAATATGCACACATTCTTGCCTTAAAAGAGAAGCGGAAAGGTTCAAGTGCTGAAATTTCCATCTCCCTAAAGAGATTTTGCCCGAGACTGAAACTTATTACAATTTTCACCGTGTAAATCCCTGAAAGATCCACGGGATTGCTGTTCAAGTTGAAAGCAGCAGCAAGAAGATTTGTATTCTTCCATAAGACTCCCCTTAGGTTCCTTTTTTATTTGGACCACCTCCAGAACTGAGAGAAATCACTGGCAGTGCAAAAAGAATTTTTAACCCTGACTGCCAAGTGTCACTGTTTGCCTGAGGCAATTTAGACTGATAACTTTTTAATTATGGGCTTATTAATGTTTAATCACCGGACAGGTAAGCTGTAGGGAAGTATCTATCCTGAGAGGGAAGATGCAAATATAGACTTTTTATACTTCAAGCTCAAATGAATAAGATGCCTACGCCTCGCCTAAGCCTTCATACGATCGCCTCCATCTTCCCCCCGTCCTGGATGCAAAGAGAAAAGTGTGGAGATGATCATTAATCAAAGAACATCAGCCTATATTACTAATGAGACTCCCTGTGATATGTTTGAGATGGGTGGTATTTCTAGATTAAGTTTAAGAACACAATAAAGAACTATTATTATTAGCCTGATTTAAGAACAGACTGACACATGACACTTAATGTCTATTAATGTTATAGTTTGACAGGCGCTGCATTCAGATAGAAGATTGGAGAGTGAAATGCTTGTGTTTTTAAAGGCCTCATTAACTCAGTAACCTTTCACGCACATCTTTGTGAAGCATTCGTTCTTCCAGCCAATCTGACGACTGACTGAATCACCAAAAAACTGTATGCCACAGTCTCTTTATCTCTCTGTCAGTTGATACATGGTTGTTTCAGTAAACACGCAAACAAAAGCACCCCAAATCTGCCTCCTCAAAGAACAACTGCAAGCTAATTTATTTTCTGCGCTCTAAAGCGATGGAGTTAACTGCGGAGCTGGTGCTTCTTTTATTCCTTAACAAAACGCATGCCGTTCGTCAGTCCTGTCCAATCCCTCTGTCTTAACACCATTTGTTTTGAGCCTAAGATTTCCATCCGGAGAACAGAAAGTTATATTATGCTACACCAAGGAAGAGCAGAATAATGGCAATAAGCTGACACAGGGAGGAAAAAAAGGCCACCATATCCATCTTTTTTATTATTTCATTCCATAAGGCTTAGTTAGATTTCCTCACTATATTTACTCATCTCTTCCACATATGCATCTTCACAGAGAAGGATATGTGAAGGAGGCAAAGAAATGAAGCTCTTCTGCACGGCCTGAAACTGTTAATGACTTTCTGAGCAAGAGATGTCTCCCACCCTCTTCTCTCAACAGTGGAGGAACATAGTGAACAAATGAAGACGAACTGAAGTCCTCAGAATTAGGACTCGGGGATATGAGTGATGTTTCAGTCTACTTGTTTTGTTAGGTCAGCAGCTTGTTTGGGGAGAATAGTGCTGAGCAAAGCCCCTGTGTTTAACTGGGTTTAGACCTGTGAGACAGGTGTGGAGCTGGTCGATAAGCCTGTAACAGGTTGACTTCTTGCTTGTGAAAAAGAAGAAGTGGAGCTGAATTGCTGGGATATAAATAAGGCTCATCAAACGCCAGCCACATTTTTATTTTATTTTTTGTCATCTCTTCAGTCTATCAGCATTAGAGACAATCTCCTTTATCTCTATTTCTCCTCTGCTTCCCATCTGGTCTTTGTGGTCCTCTGAAGCCAACTCAGGCCTGTCATATCTCTTTCCTCGACTACTCCCTACTCTATCCCTAATCCTTCTTCCAGACTTATCTCACTCAGTCTTTGACAGTGTCGCTCTTATTTTAATATTATTTTATTATCTTTTTAGCATTCTTGCTCCTCCGCCTCTTTCTCTGTGCCCTTTACTGATCCATCATTTTCCATCACTATGCTGCCAGTGCTATCAAAGAATAATGGGGAAAAAAATCTCCACGTTGAAAAAGACGCTGATTTTGAGCTGAGTCAGCTCCCACTGCAGGGATGGCATTTCCGTTCAGTGACTGTGGAGGCTTGTAGGGATGAGGATGTTCAATTACTTTAACAGTTTAATAATCATAATATAGTAATGAAATATACTGAAACTGATATACCTTCACTGCATGGATATTTTAACATGTTATATCTGTGATTACATTTGCGTGGCTGTACATACAGTATTTCTCAGTTATCACTGCCTGGTTGTGGAAAATATATTGTCTGTCTTCAATAGAGTGTCATGGTCCTGGGCCTTTTTGCCCAGTGTTTTGTACTTTTGAGGTTCTTTCATTGTTGTATTTCTTCTGTGTTCTGAATTTGCCTATGGGTTTTGAACTTGGATTTAGGACTTTGAGTTTTGGACATTATATGAAGATTCTCCATTCTGGAGTTTATGTTTGTTGTCTCCGTGTCCTGTGATTGGATCCAACTCTGCCTGCCACACAGCAAACTCATGACAGTACAACGTGACCACAAAATGGACCCAGCAGATGCTATCCCGCTGGAGCACATGGATGAACTGGGCATGCTATGTAGAATTAGTCCCCCTGCATCAGGGCGTCCACGGACACAAAGACACTTTTAGTTGGGTTAAGTGCTATGGATGCCATTATCAAAACACTCCAGTCTCACCCTCACAGCAGCACGACCCCTCCTCAGTGCTGCCGCCGTGGGCTGGGTCCTCTTCACTGTATCCTCGACCACCAGTCTCCACAAAGCCTCCTGGGAGTCTTTGCCGCTGGCCCAGAGGCCGGCCTCCTGAGTGTCATTCCCAAAGAACTATTAGTTGAAAACTCAATGTGGTGTACAGTGTGTCCTTAAAACTGAAAATTGAAGGTCAAAAGAAGGCCTAAAAACTATCTACAGCAGGTGAACAGTATCTGAAAGCCATGTCCTTAAGAAACAGGAAAAACCTGATATGGGACATGGGTTAATCCATCTGCTGTTCACTGAAGCTCCATCAGAAATGGTCTCAATGGAAGGCTGACAAGAAGCCATTCTTAAGGGAAACAGCGAGACAATGTTGAGTTATGCCACATTACACAAGAACTGGACTGAAAATCAGTGCCAACAGGTCTTATGGAGTGATAAATCCAACATGGTGGAGGCCCTGTCATGGTTTGGGGCTGCATTTCAACCAGTGGTGTTGGAGATCCTGTCAAAATTGATGAAATCATGAATACAGAAAACTGCTTTCAGACTTTGATCCACCATGCAAGACTATCTGGAAAGCTTCTGAGTGACAACAGCTTAATTTTTCAGCATGACAATGACCGCGGCCACACTGCCAATGGAGTAAAAGCATACCTGGATAGAAAAACACACAATGGAACAGTCCCTAACAACACTATCACTCTTGAAGCAGTGTGGAATCATCTTGATTGAAAACAGAACAAACAGCAGCCAACATCCAAAGAGCAGCTTTGAATGTCCTTCAAGAAGTCTGGAGAACTATTCCTGAAGACGACTGAAAGAGACTTCAAGAAAGCTTGCCTATGTCAGCCGCTGTTGAAGAATAAAGGGGGTCAGAACAAATACCGACTCATCAGAAATCTGCAAAAACCGTTTCTGCCTTATAGTATAACGAGAAATGAGGGGTGAAGACATTTGGAACAGCACTGTATGTAGTCACATTGTGACCCTGAAAAAAACCTTGTTTGAATAACAAGTTTCTTCACATATTTTATCTTTCCCAGTGGATGGGAATGCAAATCTGGAAGAAACCGTGAACATTTGTCATTTTTATCATGCAGAATTTGACCCATGCACTAAAATAAGCAGCGAAATTAAAAAAAAAAAAAAATGCTGTGATTGGTTTCATGTATTAGTTTTCAAATCCTAATCGCAAACATGCATTCATGTTTTTTCTGTGCATTTGTGTGTGTAAGAGTGTGCACACCGTGGTCTGTTCCACCTAGATTAGCTGTGATCTTAACAGGTCCTGTCTGATTCATGCTGCCGTGGTCTCTAAACACGCTCTCATCAACTTTTTCAGAACCAATTCAAAGGACTGCATTGACTGCGGGTGACACAGCCCTGATGAATAATGTAACACAGTTCACGAAAGAATATTAACACAGTATAATCTTTAGGAAACAAAATGTATGAGATTTATCTTTGTATGAGATTATTGCTCCTGGTAGTGCCATCAAATGCGACTGAAAATCCATGCAATTTTATAGTCTTTCATTTTAAGGTTAATGAGGTACAATACTGACTTTTGTCCCTTCACTGATACTGTACAATCATCCTTAAAAAAAGTACATGGTAATAAAAAAGTGCACATTAGGCAAGCAATACTGAGAGGACTGTATGAAAGCTAGTTTCTGCCACTTTTTTGCTATCCATAACTCGAAATTTTGAGTTATGCTGCACGAAAGGTTTAGGCACTTTCGAGGCTTAGCTTCTTTAGTTCCTTATTTATCAAGCAAAACCATCAGGGAAGCTTCTGAAGCTAACGCTAAAGTTTTTCTGAAGGCAAATGTTGGACATATCCAATACTGAATGCACAGCCACGCTTCAATCCTGGGTTTCAACAGGAGTAGAACATACTGTAACATGAAAATTAAAATAAAACTAATTAATTAATTTAAAAGGTGTGACAAGAATTAGGTTTATGTGGATTTGACTTAGGATTTTGCTGTTAAACACTTTCTGTGAAGGTAACTGATAATTAAAAAAACATTTATGACATGCACATAAATGCACAAACTTTTTGAACACTGAAGATGCTATGAGGATGTGATTAAAGCATTCTAGACCTGGCCTTCAAGCCCTTTCACAGACCAACCTTTCAGCTCCTTGTCCTTCAATATATATTTTTTTGATCTCTGTATGTGTCTGAGCCAACTGAATGGGCCATCCATTTGAGTATCATCTTCTTCTTCTTCTCTTTTTAATCTCATTGTGGGAGCCTCCATCTCTGTGTCTGTTGTTTTCGCTCCCTTTCTCTCTCACACACACACAAATACTTAAATATGATAAAGCCGGAGTCTATCAGGGATGTAATCATTATATCAAAGGAACATGATGTCCAAGCATGTTCCTACAAAAACACACATTTCCTTCATTGTACCAGCAAAGAGTGATGACTGAGCCCGTGGCATTTTCAAATGTGCTTAAGGAAGAATACCAAACATGACTCCTGCAGCCAAGCAGCAAATGCTGTTTAATAATCACAAAAAGATCTTTTTTTTTTTTTTTAAACAACATTTCAGTCGAGCAACACTATTGTTATCTTCCACCTGCTTTATATTATAGTGTTTCCGGCTGCTCCACTCACCATTTGAAGCAAATTAGGTTCTTGTAATCACGATGTGAAATATCCCTCACTGTTATGACCTTCTGCATAAGGTCGCTAAAGAAAATATTTGCATAATTTCTTTATCTAAATGCTTAATTAAACTCTAGCATTAAATAACATGCTTGAATAAATCGATGTAATGTGTGTGCTTCATGGCTCCTTCTTGCACTAACAGGAAACAACAATGGGAACAAAATAGTGTAAATACTAAAGGTTCTTCCTACTGTGGGTTAGGGTTTGCAGGGATCTGTTTCACTGTCAGCTGGTGTTATTAATCACTTCATGTCACAATCATCGCATCATACTGGATGATTAAACCATTTGGATCACTTTACTTTGCATTATCAGCTTGGCCTTCTCTCCCCGTCTCTCTCAGAAATGAGATGATAAAAAAAAAAAAAAAAAAGAATCTGTTAAGCCTGCAATTAAATGCTGACCTGATCAGACCCTACGTACTATGGAAGCTTGATTGTAATCCTGCTACGTGGTGAGGGATCGTTAAAAATCTTATCTCGCAATGAAAACGAGGAACTATGAATCACGATTCTTATCATCCACTATTCAGAATCAATTTAAAAAAAAAGATTTTTGTAATAACATTGCTGAATGGAAAGAAACTAGAGAAGCTCAGTGCAGAAACAGGATAGCTAATGCCACATTTTGATATTCATCTTCCAAAAAAATTGGGGATTTGGGGACATTATCACCAAAACAAGGTTTTTAAAAAAATAAATAAATAAATAATTTACTGTACCACCATCACAGCAGAGAGGCTGGAACAATTAAGAACAACACAGTGGCTCACAGTTCCAGTATATTAAAGTAAATCAAAATTATCATACAGGAAGAAGATGTGCCAAGTTCATGCAGTTAAGCTTAAAGATTCCTGACAGTTAATGAAAAATAAAGATTCTTAAGATGAAATCTTAACACATCCAGGGACTAATCTGATCTGTAAATATGGAATACATGACTTTCCCTCCTTCCTGGAAAGCTAATTTCTGCACATCATTGCTATCGAGCCAAAAGAACTCTATAAAGCGACCGTAATGTCTGATCCAGCTCAGAATTTACAGAACAGAGAATAAAACAAGTTTTACAAAATACAAAAGTAGGCAGTCACAGCTTCATTTTGATGAGTTAAACATAAACTGATTAAAACTTCATTCATACAGCAGCTGTATTTAGTTACTGTGCACGTTTTCTCCCCGTCTGCCTGCTACATGTGATTCATCCAGCACTGAAAGACTCACTTTTTTAACTATGCGGTTGGGAGGATTTCAGCACGATGACTGACACTACCTCCATATCAGACCCTTGTGAGTAGTTAGTGTCAGCCTTGTTTGAATAAAATTATTTGTTTAAAATATTATAATTCACTGTCAGCACTGTACAAGTAAATTTTCAAAGTACCTCTTAAAGCTAAAGAGGAAGGGAAAGCATTATATATCCACCGATGAATGCTTTAACCCTGAAGTGAAGCAAAAGACAAAAAGCATTTCCTTGAGCTTGGGCTCAATTACAGCCAGAGGCAACGGAGCCCTGCTGGCTTCCATTCAGCAGAATAAGCGGTCAAAGTATTTATTAAATTATAAATGTAATGTGAAATCTGTACAGCAAAAGGGGCTGTAAGGGAGACCATACTGAGACTGAACAAGCGTTAGAGCTGCAGTTCCCTTCAAATTGTAGCCTTCCGCTGGTGCTGAAACACCAGCGGCATCTTTCTTACAGGGGTGCCTGAATTCATTGTACAATGCAGTGCAGCTCAGAGTGATGAGCAGCACCCGTTTACAGTCAGCGCGCCAGTTGGAAACCCTGGCTTGAGGTTTAGACCATTAGAACACTATAATAAAATAGGCTCAGCTTACAGTATAGAGCTTTGACCTAATAATTGACTACAGTATGTTGATATTCTTTGATTTGAAGCCTTAAATATTTTCTGCCGCCGAATACGACCAAATTTCAAGAACAGTGCAGCCCTAATGCCTTTAACCCTGTATGTGTACATCCTCCCTCTAAAGATTTAAATACTGCTTTATTTTATTATGCAAATATCCAGAGCTGCAGTCCTTTATCAAGTATTATTGTAACTTCATGGTACTTCAGTCACTCCATCTTGTGCAGCTTTTACTTGCTGGTGAAAGGGATTATGTTTTACTTTTACTGCACTGTCATGGAGATGACCTGAACCATATTTTCTTTTATTTCACAGTTTAATAGAGTCCATATTCCTGCATTTTAAGCACGCGACAGTGGTTGTGTGACTCAACCTACACCTCAACTCTGTGCCTGAATGCCCCTGTATAGGCACAGAGGAAGCTCGAGCTGCTCCTGTTGCTCTGTTAACACTAAGCCTTTTGTGTAGATGTGGGGTATGATTAAATTAGGATGTTCTTTCTCCACCTCTCTAATGTGTTTATGAAGCTTGTGAAGCATCAGAAACATAGCCTTGCTGGAAAATCTGTTATGCAGTGGCAAGCTGGTCTATGATGCATCTAACAAAGGTCTTCTTAGACTATTTTATTGCCACTACTAACTGACAGAGTTTTTTGAATCATCAATAGGCCAATAAACATTTGCCGATGAAGGATAAGTCCAGTTTATTTTAAGCTTTCATATTTCTAAATAATCTATCAACTGTGGCTCTTAAAATAAAAATTCCCACCTTCAGTTTGTGCAGTCTCCTCTTACATCCTTTAGATCCCTAGAAGTTCTATTCTGACCATTTGAAGTTTCACCGCTGACCTCAAACTTATGCACAGAGCAAAGAGAATCTATGTAAAACTCCCCAGACACTAATCCAAGATTGTAGACCAGTCTCTCATCACCAGTGGAAAAGACCACAGTGCCCAAGTCCCAAGGCATGTATCAGGTCAGGACTGTGACCAGTAACATGCTCACCCCATTTTTTGACATTCATAGGATTGTGCACAGTAAATGATATCAACTCCAGCTCCACTGTAATGTCCTGAGGCATCATAGGAAGAACACTTGGCACAAAGGATAGCATCTATGGCATGTACCAGCATGGCACTGTGCATCTTTTTTCACAGCCCACTAAAAAGGCAGGAAACACCAACACAATAGTTGTTTACCACTACATGTCCTACTTGCCAGATTTGGCTCCCTGCAACATGCAGTTCTTTGCCTTTAAGCAGCAGAACAGGACTTGCAGAGCAAAACGGAGCAAGAGGAATGAGAGCGGCTGTTCAAGAAAACCTGGAAGCAGATAAACTGAACACCTTCTACAGTTGTCACAACACTAGCATTTCAGACTTGATATCAATACCCAGGAAAATACTCAATACTCTATACCAGTTTCAATACCAAGAAGAAGCTACTTTTTGGCTGCTCCCATAAAGGGTCACCACAGCAGGTAGCTCCACGTTTGATGTGGCAGTGTTTTACACCGGATGCCCTTCCTGACACAACCTCAAAGCGATCCTGTTATTCTGTCTGGAATCAAACCCGTGACCTTTTGCTTGCCAAGCCAATGTGTAACCACTACACCAGTGGAGGCAATCAGGATTTTTAATACCACAGGGAAAAAATGACAAAATTAAGAGCCATTTAAAAAAAAAAAAAAGATTAGAACAATACTGGTTTGCCCAAATATATTCAGCTACAGACCCATTTATTTTCTATGCTTCTGGTGACTTGACACCATATTTTCCTTGCTGATCAAATTCAGCTGGTTAGGTAGGCTGCAACTGTTGCTCGGAGACTTTTCTCAGCTTCATTCTGGGACATTAAAGATAAACAAACATCACAAGCATCAAAGTTTTCAGACACAAATAACTGTGTTGTCCTGTTACATTAACACTGACTATTAACGTTACAGTGGGCATTTTCGGAATTCTTGTATCAAAAGGTACATTAAGTATCAGTTCTGGTGACATCCCTGCAGGATACTCCAGGTTGGCATAAAATCTGATCCAGTACTTGAGTGTGTAAATCAACAAGGGTTTTTTGCAGCTTATAAGAGTGAGGTCGGTCTCTTTATATTTGCTGTAGACCTAAAACATTTAGGTTTGGCATAAAAAAAATTTAATATGACACAAAAGATCAACATCTCGTGTATTTACATCTGGATCTGATACACAGTTCAGAAAATTGCACCTTTTGTCTGAAGCTACCCATTTTTCTTGTGAGCAAAAGTATTAGAACATGTGTCTGACAGGTGTGTTCTGTTACATTGCTTATTCAGACCATGAATAGCTCTGAATGTCTACGCTCACTTTCAGATTTGGGTTTTGCCTGTGCAGGCTATTTATTTCTAGTTAGAGGAGTGACCAACATGAAAACCAGAGAGCTGTCTGTGGGTGAAAAACAAGCAATTGTGAAGCTGGCAGAAAATGGAAAATCAATCAGAGCCACTGCACAAACATTGGCCATAGTCAGTACAATCGTTTGGAATGTCCTGAAGAAGAAAGTTGTTACTGGTGTACTAAGTAACAGTCAAGCAGGTAGACCGAGGAAAACAACAGCAGTTGCTGTCAGAAACATTGTAAGTGCTGTAAAGAAAGACCCTAAAACAGCTGTTAGTGACATCAGCAACAACCTCCAGAGGGCAGGAGTGAAGGTATCACAATCTCCTGTTCGCAGAAGACGTCATGAACAAAAGCACAGAAGCTTAACTAGAAGATGCAAACCGGTAATTAACAAAAAAAATAAGAAGGCCAGGCTGGATTTTGGGCAGAAGTACAGAGACAAGCCTCAGAAATTCTGGGGCAAAGTTTTACAGACTGATGAAATGAAGATTAACTTTTACCAAAGTGATGGAAAGGCTAAAGTTTGGAAACGACAGGATCTGCTCATGATCCCAAACGTACGAGGTCATCTGTGACACACAGTCGAGGAAATGTCATGGCTTGGGCTTGCATGGCTTTTTCTGGGTTGTCACACATGATGTCAGCAGTACAATGAACTGAGAAGTCTACAGAAACATTTTGTCTGCCAATTTAAAGAATGATGCAACCAAAGTGATTGGAAGATCCTTCGTCATGCAGCAAGATGATGACCCAGAAATCACTGCCAAAGCTATAATTTAGTTCATCAAGAGCAGGACTTGGAAGGTTTTAGGCTGGCCTAGTCAGTCTCCAGACTTTAGCTGCTAAAGAGGAGACTGAAAGGAGTAACTCCCCAAAACAAACAACAACTGAAAGAGGTGGTGGTGAAAAAGCATCACAAAAGGAAAACGCAAAAGTTTAATGATGTCAGTGGGTCACAGGGTTGATGCGTCATTGAAATCAAAGAATCTGCAAGTAAATATAAAGTCTAGTTCACGTATTTTAGAAATAATGGTCTTTGGGAATTTGTGACTAAGGCCCCTTTAACACCAACAGTGCGTCACAGTTTGTTTTGATTCAGGTGTTTAATATATAATCTGCAGAGGAGCTCAGAGGCAGGCAAAGCTGTCTCTGAGCAGCATTTGACTTTTTCTAGCGAAGTTGATGACAGTAAATAACAAACCAGTGAAGTATGACAAATGAGATGCGCGTCTGTCCACATAAACAAAGACGCATGCACACAAACTCATGATTTTAATTAATTCAACCATGACAGAGTAATTCAACAGTGGAGGGAAGCACAGTTTTAATGCATTTTTAAAGTCAAGAGTTGTTCTTTTTCCTGTTAACTAATTTTAATCATCTCTTTGCTAAGACTAACACAAACAAGAAAAAAAAAAAATCCATTATAACAGAAACTGTGACATTCTCTCTCTCTCACACACACACACACACACACACTCAAACTTTTAGAAAATAACAAGAAACACTCCCTTTATGT
Organism: Archocentrus centrarchus; assembly: GCF_007364275.1. NCBI lineage: Eukaryota > Metazoa > Chordata > Actinopteri > Cichliformes > Cichlidae > Archocentrus > Archocentrus centrarchus. Next base: position 24,204,347 of record NC_044367.1, on the reverse strand, counting down.
TCCATGCTTTTGAGCATTACTGCATCACTGTATATTTAAAAGATACACACAGTCACTGTGATATCACACACTGGCTTCTGAAGTCCTGTTTTGAATCTGTAATTTTATCAATTTGGCAGTCACCATGTTTGCTTGTTGGAGCCAGAGAGGTCCATATTTAGCCCTACACGTGCTAATTAATGACTATACAAATACTAGAAATGCACTCATCAAAATTGGAGCACAGACATATTAGTACATTTGACCCCACAGCAACACATATTATTTGCCAGATAACTGTTAAAAATAAAAACCCTCCAATAAATCAACAACACCACAAAGAAGGAACCTGCAGAGAAGTCCATCTCTGTGACTCCAGTTAGCTGAGATGATACCTGAAAGAAAGGAAGCTGTGTTGCCACCCACCTGTCAGTCACAGCAATCTTAATTATGGAAACTTTAAGCCTGAACTAAAGGCACATTGCTGCATTTTCATGCTCTTGCAGGTAACTCCCTGGGCTTGGAGCTGAATCCTGCTGGCTGGTATCAGCTGATTTTGACTGTTGGGGCGGGGCCTAATGTGATTGGTCACTGTGATGGGCAGTTCAGGTTAATGTGTTAAACTAAGTTACACCATGGTAGAAACATATTTGAAAATGAATTTTGCAGAATTAACTATCAACAGTTACTGTTTGCTGTGTAGCTGTGGAAATACTGACAGCTGTCACTGGATTACATTAATGCCGAATAAATCTTTAAAACTGGAAGATTCAAAGTCAGATTCTGAAGCTTCTGCACTCCGGTCCCATTACTCAGTTGTACAGCATCACATATGATTTAAAAAAACAAAGCAAAACATCATAATGAGGAGCAAACATCATCCTTGAGAACAAGGAAAAATAGTTTTAATAATCAACTGAGTAAACTGAATTTTCCAAAATGTGAGCAAATCTAAAATGTGCTTGTGTTGCTGCCAGATGTCACTCAATGAAACAGCTGTACACACCTGGCTCCAGAGCTCCACTCGCTGTGGGTTCAGGCTCCACTATCATACATAAACAAATACAGTTTAAAACAGCTCTTATGTTGCTGCCATGGTGCAACACTGTTTAACACAGTAACCTGAACTGTCCATCAAAGTGACCAATCACATCAGGCTCCGAGCAGGATTCAGCTCTGAGCGTGATGGCTTGATGGCTTCTTTCTGTGGCCGCTGAGCTCTACACAGCCAGGTTGTTGAATTTATGCACCTGAGAAATTGATTGTTTTTTTCTTGCACGTGGCTTTTGGCATAAATATAATTCCATATGCAGTCTGTCGCACTTGTGTGTTGGCTTCATTTTTTTTCAGTCCTGTGTGTTGACACTTGTTTATAGTTTGTTTAGATGACTTCACGAAGGTTTTTGATGATGTTTTTGATGTTTTTATGTACTCATATGTGTATACATGTTTTCAGCCTTCCTGAAGCGTTGCCTAAACAAAGCTTCACAGCTTGTGACTAAATCTTGTTAATAACAGAAATCTTTAAAATTTTTAAAACTGGAGCATTTTAAGCACATTTTTTTTTTTCAGTTCTATAAAAATAATTGCTTTCTGCCTGACTGGTGCCACAAAGGCATTTGTTATGCCGAAACTGATAGTATAATGTTTAATTATTCCATCTATGGGTCACTTCACCAGCATATTTATTTCTCCCCTTCTGGACTGATTATTATATACGATAGACTCTCAACAGTAGTCAAAATAATTTTCTTCTATTTTTCCAGTCTTTGCATTTCATCTTACCTTCTTTGCAAGCTCAATCACTTATGAAATCTGTTCTTATTTTTGCAACATTTGTCTGTGGGGCTGTTATTTCCCTCCCCCTGCATTCCTTATCAATGGTGTTATTACACTGCTTTTTGCACAGAGGAGGGAAACAGTTTCAAACCACACAGCTATGCTGCCCTCTGCCAAAAAACATGCCACGATTTATCTACAAATTCACCATGTCAAAAACCCCCAAAACAACCTTTTGCAGTGGATTGTAATATCATGAAAAAATGATGTCTGAACAAGGCAACATATTTTCTTCTTTCCCTACATTTTTTCTACATTTATTGACACCCAAGTACAGCTTTGTAAAATTTTCACTAGATTTACACTCTAGTTTTAAAATGCTGCATTTTTAAAGCTTTATTTTGGTTTCAACTATTAAAGAGTTAGAGGAGTAAACCAAGGACGAATAACCTAGGCCAAGGGGTAACATTTGTCACTGAGCTTATGTGTCTTAATCTTTGCTTCAAAATGAGAAGGGAAACATGTGTGAAAAGCACAAGACCTGCAATCAAGCTTGGAAACATACAAAGGTCTCAGATGTGAGATGCTTCAAAAGAAGTAGCAGGAGAACTAGAGCAAAGTTACAACAGTGTTCAGCGAGACACCTGTGAAGCCTTCAGGGAGTTACCATCAAGAAAGCTCAATTAATCAAAGGTAATACAGCTGCGGTGCAGGTGGAGAACTAAATTAATTCTGGCACTAACCCTGCAGCCATCCAACACCCCAACATCATTTCACCACAGACCTCCAGGAAGTTTTCTCATCTGCTGCTCGCACAGTTTACCTCAACAGTATAAACTGGCAAAGCTCTAGTGCACATTTTATATAAGTCCAGGTAATTCAAAGGATGAATGAGAGCCTGAGCCAGCTTACCCCGTGTTCAGGTCAGGATCAATAGGCAGACTGATTGAGTATGCACAGGTATCTTGGCAGCAGGTAGGATATGGATATGGAATTGAATATGGAAGATACTGGCCTTCAAGAAACCAATCAAATTGACCTTTAAGAATCGATGATCCACTCAATAGTAAATGAGGAGCATCTGCCAGTTAAAATAGGTCTAATATCATACGAACTTTACGGGAAATAAACAGAGGAGTTACTGATTTAACGGGGCTCTGATCTTTACTCCTACTTTAAGGTGCTTGGCACAAAACTGAAGCATTCTCCAATGCTTGTTAAATACACTACCATCAATCAAAGTGCTCTGAATGTTTTGGTATTAAAATAACTGCTGCCATGTACAGACTTAACGAACAAAGCAGCCATATTATTATGAGTTTATAATGCATATCACAAGGGGCAGTAAAGCTAGATTGGCTGGATAATTTTAGGTTTCTGGTCCCTTAAGGCATTTATAATAGGGACCGCATGGGACAGGGTCGGTTACAAAACAATACACCTATAAATACATACACAACCCAACAGACGTCAAGATGTCAGCCATACAGCGTAAGTATGCTAATTGGATAGTTCACAGACTGTATCCTAATTACATAAAAATGAATGCCGAGATAATGAGATTTTTTTGTCTTTGAAAGGTACGCTGTACTTGTAATTGCTTTCTTATGTTTTATTTGTCTTTTAACTGTACTTCATTAAATGTGTGAGCGGGAGAGAATAGAGAATGACAGCATCTTCTTAGCTTACGCAGGTAATTATTATCTGGGGAGATAGTTTGCCAGGGATGCTAGCCTATGATTAAGTAAGGGGCTGATGGATCTACAGTAGTAGATACAAAATACACATGAAAGTTTCAACATTGAACCTTTTTCTTTAGTTTCCAGCACTTCACAGTCATAACACATAATTTGGCCTATTACTCTATGAATCATTTTGCAGAAAATATCAGCTTCCCACAAGGCAGCCAAGCAATTTCAAAGCCATGAAGAGGTGATGAGGTAATTTTGATGTTATAGTGGGCCAGGGTAATTAACTTGGCTAGCGCAAGAATATTCTATTGAAACAACATGTCAAGTAAAAAAAAAAAAAGTGGGTTTAATCTAGCACCGATATACTCCGTTGACCTTGCTTTTATAGAACAGGGCAGTTCATTATAGAAACAGGGTTGAAGGTGGGTCATTTGATGGAATATTGACTATGGAACAATTGTTGGGTTGGACATATTTGACAGTGAACATAGACGGGAAACAACACACTCAGTGGACCAGGATGTCAAGGTTAGCACTTAAAAAGTGGTATTCAACGCTTCTTGGGTCTTGATGATGCAGTAAACTCTAGGTCCATTAAAGCCCTCAAGGTGTACTCATTGACAGAAACACTATCTTGTCCAATCTTTAGCAGCTCATTAGCAGTGAGTCATCAAGTAGGATGATGGCTCAAATGATGCAGGCTGAAAGGACTCCCAGTCTCAAACTAGGGATCTTTTACATTAGACAAATGTGTTAACCACTACACTGCAGAGCAACTATAGCATACATAACATACAGTGTTTTGCTTCATTAGCCAGCTAGCTTATACTGCTGGGTCAGATGAACTGGCCAAAAGCAACAGAAAAGTATTTGTGGGGATGCTATTCAAAACAGAAACTGAGATCTAGAGGGATATGGTACTCTGTTTAAAGTTTTACATTACAGTTACATAACAGCATATTATCTCCACATTGTGCAGTGGGTAACTTACTGGGTCTGATGCTACAGCACAAATGAGTACTCTACATAAATTGATCTGCCCTCTCTGACATTAATCTGCTACAGTCTGCTGCATGTTCTAGTTATCTACATCTAATTTTTTACTTATTTAGTTTTTCTTTTTTAAGACTGGTTCTTTATCATTAATGTGTGCATGCACAACATGGAGCATGCAAAGGAAAAAAAAATGGCCTCAGTCACTTGATGTCACCGATGACAAAGTGGGCTTGCATTACATTGTATTACATATTGTTTATTTCTATAGATAGATACTCTTGGCTCCCCAGGTGTGAGCTGCATTTTAAATAACATGTCCTCATTCTGTGAGATAAGTAGGGGTTTGGAACTGTGAGTGATGCTAAATCTATTTTTTTTTTTCTAAAGTTTTAATGAATGCCATTCCAAAACTAAACCAGATGCCGAAAGATAAAAAGACAAGTCTGCTATAAGATTTCTGATGCAGTTAAAAAAAATGTTATCTTGTCTTTAAGATGGTATACACACTTTTTGCTTTCTGTGTTCTCACAAACATGCCATTTTCCTGAAGTATATAAAGATGTTGAAGTTACGACCTCAGGTTTGAAAAGCTGGGGGGATGTGTGTATTCCTTGTCCACATGAACTTAATAGCCAAGAGTCTGCCATTATGTCAGGAATCAGAGCACAATGTCAAACATTTTCTGTATGGTATTTGATCTACTACACAAAATACAGACACATCTTATCTTGCACTTCTTTTGCTTTTATAAGGCAGGATGTATCTTTTCATACATCCATAAAAGAAGGGTTCGTTAAGGACAGAAGGCCATGGGTCAAAAATATCAGTGTCTAACAAACAGTATTCCCACAATTGATTAAATCTGCAGCCTGTGTGAGCCAAGCTTGCTGATTAAGCAGAGATGTTTCTTACTTGCAAGAAAACTTAAATTCTTAACACCTAACCCTTCTATAATTTTAGTCACAGCCACACAGAAGACTGATAGACCAACTGTGTTGTCATGGAGGCAGACATTTTTTTCATGTGTCCTGGTTTTGCTATACTTAACAGGTCAAGCTGCAGATGGAGGGGCCAAACCCAAAGCACAGGCTTGCTTTAAACGCCAGGGCTATTACATTTCAGCTCCAAAATGGATAAGTAGAACAAATTGCCTCTCATCCAAAGTAATGGTTCATAATTATTTGCTCAGAAAAGAAGGGTTCTGGGTGCAGAAAAAGGCATTGGGTGGCTTTCCTGTGTGCCCAGCAAGCAGAGCATTGATGTACAGAGATGCAATCTCACTGGGTACAGGTGAAAGCAACTGTGCAATAACAAGTTTTTTTCTGGTTCAATTTAAATCAAACTTTGAGAAAGTGTATATGGAGTTTCTAATAAAAAGGATCATACTCTATTCTTTCCATTTCTTATCTGGTGGACTGTGCAAGAGCAGAGTCAACTCAGAGCTTTTGGTCTTTATGAAGGGGCTCAGGAAGGTATTCCCAGAAGGCCTCACTGAGTCATTGCAAAAGGCACTTTAAAGTTTATGGTCAGCTATGTTCAAATGTCCACAAGCTGCAGTCTTTCCTTTGCCACATTTGACTCCTTTCACCATCTTCCCAAAGAGCAGACATATAGCAACTAAGGGGTCATTCACAATTATCAAGATTTTCCAAAGTGTAGAAAGCGTACTCTTTGGAAAATGTGTACGGTACGGTTTCCATTTTTGATTCGGCTTTTTGGAACAACGCTTCCACTTCCTTGTTGAATTTATCTCCAATGGCTTTGGCTGTATTCCACACCTGCTGAGCTGCACTCACAGCTTGTTCCTGTCTAATATCGTCAGTAGAGTCTTTTTGTGAATTGATGTTGGCCTATTTTAGAGAATTCAATGAGGCCTTTAAACTAATCTGCCAGACATGAGGCCATATTGCTGCAGACCACGCAATAGTGCAGTAGTGTACAAGTGAATGAGAGTGGGTGCCTTGGGCGTTGGCGGTCAGGTGGCGGTGCTCAAATTACATAGTTCTGACTGACACTTTATAACTATTTGAAAAGCGTACACTGGGTGTTAAAACAACATAGAAGGATTGCTTTCTTGCTGTAAAAATTAAATAGCACATTGATAATGCCTGAACTGTTATCAGTGGTTGGCTCTCCTTTTTGTTCTGTCTCATGGATTTTACAAGCTCTCTGGAGTCATCCTGAATCAGGCACCAAGATCTTAGCTCCTGTAAACCCTGGAAGGATTTCAAGTATTCACCACACAGCACGACCGCAGATGCATAATCAAAGTGAGATCTGGACAATTTGTAGGCCAACTCAACGCCTTGAGTTTCTCAAGCTGGTCTAACCATTTCTGAACAGCACAGCAGGGTGCATTATTCTGCTGAAAGAGGCCATCGCCATCAGGGAGTTCTGTGGCTATGAAGTGGTGTTGTGATCTCTGTGTGTCGTGACACACAGCTAGCATGAAAGCCGTCAAGAATTCATGAGGCATTAGCTCTTCTGTGGAATTAGACTGCATTGCCCAGCCTTAGCTCACTGCATGCTATGTACTAACTACTGCCTACAGAAAGTACACCATGTACACTTGCAGTTTTGAAGTTGTCCAGTCATCTAACCACGAAAATTTTGCCCTTGTGAAAGTGAGTCACATCCTCAATTTTCCCCATTTTCCCCACTTCCAACACACTGACATCAAACCATGACACTTTCTGCCCACCTCTTGACGGTTGCCGTTGTGAAATAATGTTATTCAGTTCACCTGTAGGTGGTTTTAGTGTTGTGGCTGATCACTATACACTGAGAGTGTTTGCCTTTACTCATTAACATTAAAACCTGGATATAAGATAAGGACATTGGCTTCTGAAGCCAGAGCCAAGCTGCCACTACATTTTGCCCATTTATCCTGAATCTCATAATGCTGAGCCCAGCTAAGGAAATTCAGATGACTTCTAGAGTTGGCAAATGACAGACAGCCTCAGGGCCACTCTATTACAAACAAACAAATCAACTGCTCCAGCAAACAGCATCCTACCAGATATTTCCTCCTGCCAGTCAGCTCACATCTCCAACTCATGCTTCTCTATTCTGTGTGAGAGAGCGAGAAATCAATGTGTAATCATATTCACACTTTCTTTGGCAGGAGACATTGGGGGCAGACATGGAATTGAGACGACCCACTCTGCACAGAAAGGGGAGGCATTCAAATCATTTTTTTGCCTTCGTTTCGCCTCTTTTAAAAGGGTCTTGATTCAAAAATCTGTATAGCACACTACAGAGGTGACTCATTTTCAATCAACCCAATTAGCATCACAGAATTTGGTTCACATTTGGCAAAGCGAATTTTGCATGGTTTGACTGAGTCGATGTAAATACCTGTAGCTTTACCTCTCCCCACAGTTGCTGCTGTATGTCAGGACTTGTTAACCATCCGCTGTGAAAAAACACTTTCCTCTGCTTTCTCACACCAGAAAGAGCTAGTGTGTCAAGCCAATCCACAATTAGTGCAGATTTTTCTTGCTCTGTATTTGAAGTGTTGTCTTTTATCTTGACTGCCTTGCCAAGTGTACCATTGCCTCATAATTCTCTTATGACATACATAGCCAGAGCGCTAATGTGGCCCACACTGACGCCTCAGGGGAGGAGCAGGGTGCAGTGTGTTCTTGACTCACTTCCCACTGATGGTGAGTAACATAATGATGATGGCTATTTGTGCATTTATGCCACATATTGTTTCACACATTCACCAAACTGAAAGAAAGAGCCATCTATCAAAGCCTAACACAATCTAAAGCAAGTTTAAGACCAACACACTGGCCTCTCCACAAAACTAAAGCACAGAGGTGTCAATTTTCCACTTATTTCAAGTCACAAATATTTAGATCTCCACACAAAAGAAGAAGAAATAAAAGATGTAAACAAACTACAACTTTTGGGCACTTGCCATTCATACTACTCCCACCAGAGTATTTCTATCACTAAGAAACAGTCAAACTCCTGTCAGAGCACCACATCAGCAATGACTTACAACAATATCACGTGGAGAATTCCCCCTTTAAACTGCCACCAGGATAAAAAGTGTACACAAGTGCAGACAGTATGTATTCTGAGCTGGATGTGTCTATAATTCTAATGTTTGGGAGGTAAAGGAAATTTTTCTTCACTGTCAAATCAAATATGAATTCTAATTCACTGATGTTAGCTCATTATTTAACACTGCCTTATCGCTTAGCCTTCAAGGTCCAATTTCGTGGTGGTACAGTGGTTAGCACCACTGCCTTTAAGTGTGGGAATTGTATCTTGCACAGGGATACTCTCTGGATACTCCAGCTTCCTTCCACATTCCAAAGACAGTATATTAGGTTAAATGGTGATTCTAAATTGACAGTAGGTAGAATGTGAGTGTGACTGGTGTTAGCCATGTGATAGAATGGCAACCTGTCCCCCACCTTACGACAGTAGGGATAGGCTCAAACACACCCTTTCAAAACTCTGAATTAGATAAGCGGTTAAGAAAATGGATGTATGTAAAGGCTGGGTTCACAAACATACTTTACACTGGTATTTGGAGCCAGTTAAATTTGCTCATCAATGAGTCTGGTCCAGGTTAGAGGGTTTCACAAAATCTAAGACTGCAAGTGGTAATAAATTAAATTAAAAAAAGAAAAAAAGCACGAGTCTCAATTTATGGCTTGCTAATATTGTAAAATAGAATGCAATAAGGGAAAAAAGTTTTTAGAGACTGCAGCAACCCAATGGAAATATACAGTGATGGTGGCATCATCAGTCTTTTTGTTTCCCTGAAGAAACTACCCTGAGCTTGACTGACGCATTAAGCCCTGTCACAATAAAAACTCCCAGCATCCCAGCTCTGCTATGGGTTTGCACTAAGGTGAGACTTTATGCACAATAAATTTCCCACTGTTAAATGTGAGCATCATATTTCTTTTTCCAAATTACTATGAATTCATTCAAAAGACAAGCATTTTCTGCTAGGGTAAACAGAGTGTTCAGACACTGTCTGTAACTTGTTGGATGTTTTTTCTTTGAAAGAAGTCTTAATTTTGCATTAAGCCCTGCTTGACAGCAAATGACATACCTGCGTTGTCCAACAAATGAATTTAGACATACTTGATGTTGCCAAAAGTATTCACTCACCTATTCAAATCAAATCATTTCCATGGCCACAGGTGAATAAAAATCAAGTGTCTGGGCATGCAGACTGCTTCTACAAATATTTGTAAAGAATGGGTCACTCTCATGAGCTCAGTGAATTCCAGTGTGGTACCATGATGGCACCTGTACAACAAGCCCAGTTGTGAAATTTCTTTACTACTAAATATTCCACAGTCAACTGTTAGTGGTATTATAAAAAAGGGGAAGTGATAGGGAATGACAGCAGCTCAGCCACAAAGTGGTAGGTGTGGGGGTGTTTTTCAGGAGTTGGGCTCAGTCTCTCAGTTCCAGTGAAAGGAACTCTTAATGCTTCAGCAGACCAAGAGATCTTGGACAATTTCATGCTCCCAACTTTGTGGGAACAGTTTGCTGATGGCCCCTTCCTGTTCCAACATGACTGCACACCAGTGCACAAAGCAGGTCCATAAAGACATGGATGAGCAGATTTGTTGTGGAAGAACTTGACTGGCCTGTACAGAGTCCTGACCTCATCCTGATAGAACACCTTTGGGATGCCAGACCTTCTCGTCCAACATCAATGTCTGAGTTCACAAATGCAATTCTGGAAGAATGGTCAAAAATTCCCTTAAATACAAATGCAAACTTTGCGGAAAGCCTTCCCAGAACGATTGAAGCTGTTATAATTGCAAAGGGTGGGCGGACATATTATGGATTATGGATTAAGAATGGGATGATATGACTATGGCTATTGGGTTCATCTAAGCAACAGTTTATCTTTCTGAAACTGAACCCAGCTCTTTATGGTCAGCTTACTGGGACAGTAGTAACAAAGCAACTGCATTATACAAACCTTAAATAAATAGAATCAAAATCTATTTCCGTCAGTTTGAAGTACTCATCTGTGTTGTTGTGATGAAAAATGGATTGTTGTGATTGAACCTTTGCAATTCTACAATAGGGAAAGTATGATAAGTGGCTTTTTAGTGCATCTTATTTAACAACTATCTGGCATTTTGGCTAAACAAATATGTTGTGAGAAGGCTCGTTTTATCCTCCATGCGGACATTCCTGTAATGATGTAATGTTAAGTGAAGATTGCAGCCACAGTAGGAATGTTACAGCAGTATCATTTTGTTTTTTTTTCCCCCACCTATCTTCTTCCTTGCACACCAAAGGGCATTAATTACTCATTACTATATATAGCACATTGAAATACACATAGGAACATATCGTTAACCCTCGTTTTTTTGGTAGCTGGACTTGGCAGCTTGTTCTGATAACCTCGGTGATTCATCAGCTTGTGTCTCCACAACTTTAGGCTAAATACTAGTATCCACGCATAAAAGACTGTGCATTTACAAGCTTCAAAGTTGAACATCTTACAGCGGATGAATGAGGTACTGTAGAAAACAGCTCTTGCAATTCCACAGATCATAGCCATTAAGTATTCATCCCCTATTTCCATCTCTTTTAAAAAGAGCCAGTGAAATATGTGGAGACAGCAGCTCACCCAGCTCAATTATTCAAAACACGCCAACTGCATTGTGGCTAACTGAGGGGTTGAACACGATTATGCACATATATTTCCTTTGTACTGTGCATTGCCTTTCTTCAATCATGATCAGCTTTGTTTTCTTTTTTTTAAATTTTGGTATATGCACGTACAATTTAACAGTGGATGTTAAATGGGTCACGGAGATGGCTACAAAGATCTGATGTCCCCGTTAATTATAGTGAGGAATATCATATATGTTGGAAATCTAATCCATCTGGAGTTAGAGATCTAGTCTTGTTAAAGTTAACTTGGAAAAAAAAAAAAAAAAATCACTCTAGGCCAGATGAAAAACATGTTTAACCGTCTAAAAACATCTATTAACTATTGTCTTTAACATTATCTATTGTGTTGCAAGCATGAAAAAATAAACTAAACAGTAAAGATCATTAAAAATTTAAATTTGTATCACAATGAAAGTGCACATTTAAAAAAAAAAAAAGAATTCCTGTATTTTACAAGTTAAAAATCAACTTCAAATGCATTATTACATGTATTTCAAAGCTGAGTAAGTAAATGTTTTAGAAATAAAAGCTGATCTAACCTGAATATCAAATGCAAACAAAAATTCTTGGTTTTGAGAAAATATTTAATGAGGACTCGGTACATGTATTGATCCATCGATGTAAGCTCCCAAGTTTGGGGAAGAGGGACGATGTGCGCCATGAAATACCAAAACTAATAACCGCATGCAATCATAGAGATTTGATATAATTATTCTAGAAATTAATTTATTACAAAATAGTTTACTTTTAGCAGAACAAGCCAAGACGCCCACTTTTAAGTTTATACACTTTATTTCTAAGTAAGTTTGACTTTTAACACATTCATTGGAATTACCGTCATTTCATTAATGTGAATGAAAGATGGTGAGGCTGTGATCTCACAACATCACTCATGTGCCTCAGTTTCTGTGGGAGTGGACAGCCCAAAAGTAAAATGATAAAATTTGTTTATATAAATTTTGTAATGAATCACAAATATATGATGTTTGTAATGCTAAAGTAATGAAAAAATAAAGTAATATGTAGTGTAACAAACTATAACCTGCTTTTGATTTGACAAAATGTAACTCGGGCATATAAATATGCATCAAACTACTGACAATATTAATGATTTATTTGGCAAATTATGCACAGTAATTTTTCCTTGTTTACTGATGACAGATCAATCAAAGAACCCAGAGTGTTTGCTCACTGTCATTGTAGTGTTGTTACTTTATCTCAGCTTCTTATACTACATCAGCTCTAGTGTTGGTGCTTTAACCAACACACAAACACGCACTCATGCACCGTCCGCCTTCATTTACAGCTCGAGCTAGATGTACAAGACAGCCATCAATCATTTCTATAGTCCACTCACTATAAGTCCTTCCTTTTATGAGTCAATACATTTCACTTTTCCAATTTCACCCAACAGTCCACCCATCTGGTCTTAGACTTGTAGCTCATCATAGGAAAAAAACATTTAAGGAAATAAATAGATGCTTCTGCCTCCCTCCATTTCACCATCACCTCAGGAGATAAGATGAGAGAAACTGTTTTCTCATCTTCCAAGGTATGAAAATGAATGATGCCGGAGAATATGGAAGATTTGAAGGCACGGGGCTACAAGATGTGGCTGAATACAGGCTCAGTGAAGCATACTGAGTTTTTTTACACCACTCATTGTGTTGGGGCTAAAATATAACATTTAGGCACCTGTTTACTTGGAAGGTTTTTGTAACGATGTAAATGAGAAAAGATGCCATTTCAAAACAAGCATAAAATCATAAAGGTGAAAAACTAATTACTTGTTTATAAAGGTAAACATGAGCAGACAGTAAAGTATGATAAGAGAAAGCTAGATAAAGTTTGTTGAAAAATGAAATTCCCCTCCAACGGGGGGACGTGATACCTTCATTCTTACCTTCCTCCCAACCCTGGGGACTTCCTGCCTTCTTAATGGCTTTCCCATTCCTCTCGTCACGCAGGTCCCCTGCAGCCACAATACTCCACGTGAACTCTGGGATAGCCTCCAGGTGCTGGTTACATGTTTTGCTCTTGCCAGAGCACTGGCGATCTGCTGAAATGAGAGACATTACCATATTGAGCTCAGCAACCCGTGTCATTATTAATAGCTACAAAAGGAATGACACAAATACAATTTAATTATATATATTTTTAAAGATTCTGCGGTTACTAAACGACACATAAACTAAAGTGAATACTGAAGCCCACTCTAATGTAATCTTGTTAAACTAAACCCTCAGGGAAAGAAAACTGATGGGCCCGGCAAAATATTTGAACGAATGTTCAAATAATACCAGAAAGACCAGAAAACACCTTGTTTAGTCTGATAAGCAAATGGAACTTTTAATTACACATAATGCCAGGGGAATAAAACCCCTCAGTGAAATAAACAGACTGCCGCTGCTCTATATATGTCCTTTTATTTGATTCAAAATCCACAGTTCTTCAAACTAAGGCACTGTTGCTTTTACTCATGCATAACCTGTTACCTGCACCCTTCTCTTCTTCCACACATTTTAAAGCCAGTCTTGTTAAGGTTGAATTTTTGTGAGCTTTTTGTGTAATAAATGATCAGCTCAGGCCTCACACTTTTTGCTGCCCATCGTACGGCGTCAGCCCACAAACCAAAAAGTAACACCTTTAATGGCCGCCTCTGTTTTGGTGTAAATTGCCATTGTCAGGCATAGGGTTGAGTGTAATAGCAGTTAAGGTGTTACTGTGGCAATATCACAAAACTCTACTTATAAAAATTACTCAGAGAGAATATTAAGGGTCAGCTCCCCTCCCACTCATCTTTTCCCTGTTTCTATCTGTGCCTCAATCTGTCCTTCACTGCCTGTGGACAGACCGCATGTGGGCTCATCCCTGTGGCTTCGAAAATCACTTTTTTAGAGGACTTGGTCACATTCAGATGACTTTTCATACTCAGCTCTAGTGGTAGATGGAAAACTAGAGTATTGCATAATCACTTTGTGTTTTTATGCATATAAACACTTCTTCCATATTTGCTTTTTTCAAAATACCACAAAAATATAAGAGTTGGAGATTGAGTCAGTCAGTATATGAAACTTATAAATTTTTATGACAATCGCATCATTTCTCAGACTGTCTTGCACTTGTTTAAAGCATCTAGAACTTTTTTTTTTTTTTTAACCAAAACATGAATGAAAACAGAAGAGGAAAAACCACTGTGCAAGGAATGAATGGCAAAAAAAAATAATAATAATAAAAAAAAGGCTCTGCTGGCTGACAAAATGTGCTAAGAAAATAGCTTTATTTAGGCAGTCTACGAATGATGAGAAGCACAGTGGCTGTAATGGATTTTTGGAGGTAACCCATTTATTTGGTGAGGTTGCACCATTTTGGGGAAGTTTAGAAAAGGTCAAACCTGTTAGAACCTTCTGGAGCACAATGACCTGCCATGTTTTTGGTGCCATTTATGTTACAAAGGGCCTTAAAGAGAGCCTACTGCTTGTTGACAGTACAAAAACATACTGTTTCCTTATATGGAGACAAAACAATATGAAACTGCAGATCAGGATGTCCATGGCTGCTGTAACATATATTCACTTGTTTTTCAAGTGATCTTTCATAATCCATTTATCTACATTTTATAGCATACACCTGCATGTCTTGAAAAATTATTTCTGCACAAGATCTTTAAAAAAACAGAGGATGCTTTATGGTTATTAGCTTTGACTGTCAATAGGTAGACTGAACATGTAACTATAAATCACTCATCTACACTTCCTTTCAATTGTTTACACTGTTTGACACTCAGTCCAGCAATAAAGTAATTACTATTATCCTACACTCTAAACCAGAATGGAAACACATGCATTAACATGACAATATTCACTAGTTTGTAAAACATGTTAAATATAGTGAGTGTGTCACCTGCACTCACATTAAAGGATAAAGGATAAAATCTGGAGCACGTAGTCCACTATAAAAAAAAAAAAAAGTAGCACCAGAAATATAATTTAGAGGTTTGGAGACAGGCCAAGGCAGATTTTTTTTTTTTTTTTTATCCACTTACATCAGCAAAAACCTGAAAAAAAATCTAAAAAAATAATTAAAAAATAATAATACTGAACCTCTACAGACCCGTCGCTATGGGCGGGCCCTAGGGGGCCGTGCCCGCCCACTGATACGCTTGGGCCCGCCCTGGCCCGCCCACCCAAGCCAGATCACTAATCAAGCTAATAATAGTGGTGCCCCCTTGTTGGATTTCATAAGCCCCCCTTAAGACTGAGATCTGGCGACGGGACTGAACCTCTAAAGGAAAGAATATACAATGAGAACTAACATTAATCTCTGTTCATTTCAACTGTCTAAAAATGTCATATTTGTGATTTTATATTTTGCTTTGGGTTCTTGTTTTTCCTCACCTGCAAACTCACTGATATCTCGAGGTCACTTCAGCAGCTCTCACTCCTAGTTTAGATGCGCAGTGACACAGCCACAGTGTAGCCAAGCACGAGTGTGAAGAAAAAAAACAAAAACAACTTTTTTTCCTCCAACTTTGCTGCACTTTTTGTATTGTCTCACTGTGCTGGTGGATTGGAAACTTTCCAATTTTGGGGGCTGTATCTCAGAAATAATGCACTTCACATATTGATTTTAGAGCAACAACACCGACTTCTTCTGTTTTAAAAATGTTTGTTCAGCTTATGAAACCCTGACACCACCCTTTGCTGTGCTGGTAGTTTCTGGCTAGGACGCTCTCAAAAAGGCCACACAGGATCTGTGACACATGGATCAGCTGTATTTGTTCTTATATTTTAACTAAATAGACAGATGATACTTTGTACATGTGTACACCTGTGGTAGGTAGGTTTGTGGTGGCCTTTTCTTTAATGAAAATGCAACAAGCATGCTCAGTCTTTGTAACCCAGCCAGTCACGCTCAGTGGACAGCATTTTAAAACCGACAAGTTCATATACCTGGAAACAATGCTGAATAGCTTCTCTGTAAACATGTTTTTCAGCATTGTAAATAGGACCCTGGATGTAAATACATTAACAATAAGGGGAAAAAATCTCCAAATGCCTGAAAAAAATAACATATTTACACAAGACAGTGAACATTATGCAATCTAAAGTCAAAATGCCCTAAAACACAGTACACAAACTGTTAGTGGTGGTTCACTGGAACCTCAACACCTGCACCTCTTTTTGTTGCATGGAGAGTGCGGTACTCAACATAGAGTTTGACTTTCAGCAACAACTTTTAACACTGATGTCTTACTTTTCTGTGCTAAAGATCACGCCTTACCAACAAAAATACATCATCTGAAAAAGAAAGTGTTCATTTCAATGGACTCTTTACAGTCCTATGAAAACTAAAGCGAAGAAGTAGCTTATAGAAAGCTGTAATAACCTGAAGAAATCATTTTCTGTAAGACTATCAGTCTTATGCCGTTGTGGTGGAATTCTGGCCCACTCTTCTTTACAATGTTGCTTCTGTTCACTGAGGTTTGTTGGCATTCATTCATGCACAGCTCTATAAAGGTCCTGCCATGGCATTTTATTCCGTCTGAGGCCTCTAGTTTGGCTGGACCATTGCAACACTTTGATTTTTTTTCCCCCTTTTCATCCATTCTGTTGTAGATTTTCTGGTGTGCTTGGGATCATTGTCCTGTTGCATGACCCAATTTTGCCCAAGCTATAGCTGTTGGAAAAATGGTCTCACATTTGATTCTCGAACACTGGTATACAGAGGATGTCATGGCTGACTCAATAACTGCAAGGTACCCAGGTCTTGTGGCTGGAAAACGAACCCCCAAATTATCACAACTCCACTGCTGCACTTGACTGTTGGTGTGAGGCGTTTGTGCTGATATGCTGTGTTTAGGTTTTGCCAAACATGGCACTGTGCATTATTGCAAAATATCTCCCCTTGGTCTTGTCCAAAGGACAAAACACCACACTGAACACAACATGATAACTGAGCCAAGATCTTGGATTTTCTGCAGTTTTTCTGAGCATTGCACAGTCTGCCCTTGGGGTGAATTTGCTGGGATGTCCCCTCAGGAGACCATTGTGGCATTGTGTTAATTTACCCCTGAATGTTCCAGACCAGCAAACTGCCAAAACATCTGCTAGTCAAATGCACCTGGCTGCTACTTATCTTCTTAATTCCCATGGAAGCAGTAAGGGTGTGCATATATTTTCACACGGCTACAACTTTCTTTTTCATGTGACTCTTTATAAGATGTAAAAGTTAAAAAAAAAAAAAAAAAAACATAGGCATGTTAGGTTAATGCTAATGATGGGCTGTAGGTGTGAAAGTGAACGTTTGCCTGGCGTGGCTGTACTTTACCTCTCACCCAGTGTCAGCTGGGATCCACCCTTTGTGACTCTACCTGGATAGTGGGTTAAAGAAATGGGTGGGTGGATGGTTGGTTGCATTATTTACTTTGTGGACATCAAATTAGTACAACAAAAAAATAATAATATGGCACTCTTGAGTGGCATAAACATGGACTAAATGCAGTTTATGTGATTTAAGCTGAGAAAACAGATTGAAAAAAAAATATGCACACTGATCTCGGCTGTTATTGTGTTATTTGGCTCGATATTATCTCCTGCTATGAGCTATGAAGCTATAGAGCACAACTAAACTGTGTGTGAATTCTGCCTCTTTCAGCCACCTGTCTGAAGATAACAGGGTGAAAAACACAAACAGCAGCAATGAATGAGCAAAATGATTGTGGCTGTGGGAGAGGTTTCTATGTATAAATGTGGTGGCTTTGCAATTCTTTTAGTATTCTTGCTTAAATGCTTTGCACAACTTGGCCTAGATGTGACTTAGACGTGTTGTGTCTCAGTTTTCTTATTTGCATTTGGCAAAAAAAAAAAAAAAAAAGTTGGCAAGCCACTTTTATAACTGGGATATTCAAGAAAAGAGCAACACCTCCCTTATAGCTCCATAACTGAATGCAATTACAGAGGAAATCAATTTTCAGAATAAGTTCTCAGAACTGTTTTATGAGATACTGATACAGATATTATGAGATATTTATCTGGACCTTGTTAATCAAAATCATATTCATTAAAGAGGTTGGTGCCAATATGCAATATTCAGATTTTGTTCAATATTTAGATGCAGGTACAATACAAATACTTGTTTTATAATCTCTGTATATCTCACTCCTTAGATATTTCAGTCTACATTACTATAAGATTTAGAATATAAGTGGAACAAGTTATAAGAGCCTTGAAATGTTGGACTAAACAACTAAAAGGAGCTTTACCTCATGAAGTGTATCACCTCATTAGGTATACTGAGGTGGCTGCATTAGGCTGCCTGATGCCGTCAACTATAGGGGCAACTGCCTTTAGAAAAATCATGGCAGCAGTTGTTCCCAATCACTTACTGCCAGAAAGGGTAACTGTTCCCATACTTAAAGTCTATCATTTGGCAAAAAAGTTCGATTTTCGTACCTCACTACCACTGGGGACCTCAAGGCCTGATGAGATGTGGAGAAACAGATAACTTCAAGGTTGTAGTGCAAACTCATTTCCTTTTCTTCGACAAATGTCTTTGTCGCCAGAGTGAAGTGATGCAATGTATTCAGCAGTACTGGGCTTTACAGCTGCACTGAGCTGTGATCAGCACAGTTGTTCTCACTCGTATGGATGCAACCAAACGCTTTAACGTTCAGTTCAAGTTTGCACTGATTGGGCCATTCGGCAGAGTTTGATAAAATACTTATCAGTGGCTACAGGCCTGCAAATACCAGTGGGTTGAAAAAAGTGACAATTCAGAAAGTGCAAGAGCAACACATTGCTTTCGGCGTGTGACTGCTGAGGCAAAAAAAAAAAAAAAAAAAGATAGGGTGGAGCCTAATCCCAGCCTTCACAGGGGAGATTCAGGACACACCCTGCACAGGTGGCCAGCCTGTCGCAGGGCTCACACAGAGAGACAGACAACCTATGGGCAATTTAAGATCACCAATTAACCTAACCCCACTAACTGCATGCATATGCCCATTTATTATGTTTGCCAATCACGATTCATTAGGCAATAAGCTTGCAGTGTCACTGTGACATTCTTTTTCAAAACAGCAAAATGACGATGGATAAAACACTCACTTCAAGGCTTCATAACAGGCCTTCACAATTAGGTGCCATCATGGTGACTGTCCATCATTTTTACTCTCTATGGATTGTCCAAATGGCATATAAAGCATTTATTAGACTTTTAAAAGTGTCTATTTATATAACAGTGACTCTGTAAATGCACAGAGTTAAACTGACAAAGGGCACTTTATGCTTGTGTATGCATAACTGAAATGCAAACTTTTTTCAACTGTGCATTTTGTGTCAACGTGACAGAAATCTGTAATCAATGGTTTGGTTGAACAATACTTTTGACTCCTGATTTATGATCATAAGGAGTCAGGAGTCAAAAGGAAATAGTATGTATAAAAATCTGCTTTCTGTAAAGCACAACAGAAGCAAGAGGTCAAAGAATGGACACACACATAGCACTTTAAAGTACATGTATACATATATTTTTGTAGGACTATTTGTGTGGGTCATATGGGTCATAATACTGTCAATAATACTTTCTTTGTAGCTGTTTTGTAACATTGAACATTTACTATGAAACTGCAGTATGTACTGATGAAAAATATCAAACTATATGCAGGTTTGCATGCATTCATGCATGTGGCTATCAAAATGGAAAAAAAACACTTTAGATTTTATACACTCAAAGTTTCAGAGCTGTCTGCTCACATTTTTCTACCATTGGATATCACACCAATATTCATGTATGCAGAAATGCACTTGGCACATTGACAAGCTAAGCAACGTGTGCTGCCAAATAGGGATGAGAGATTTGATTCAACTGTGGTGAGCAAGATCTGGATCTGTCATCCAATTCCGCCCACCTCCTGCATGCACAAAGTGAGTAAGAACCAATGACTTGCCAAATCACCGTGGACGTGGCTTTAATGGTTCATTCATTCACAATCACATCTTTGATTAAAAAAAAAAAAAACCTTTAATAACCTCTGAATATATAATCGTATTTGTTTTTGAATTTATGACTTTTTATAAAACAAGAGGAGCTATTTATTGAAAAGCTGGACATCATTCACAACTTTTTTTTCCTTTTATTTCCCCCTTAAAAGGTATCTTTGGTTAGGAGTAGATCATGATGACCAATCTTTGCATGAAAAAGTTCATTTTTATATGTGATTTGTCCCCAGAGCACAACACAAGTGCTAGAAGTGCAGTCTGAATTTGAATCAGGTGCTCATTATCAAACTGTAATATATCAGAAGAATTTATGTGCTTAATCATTGTTTCCATTTAGGAAAAAAAAGAATCACATGAATAAAAAAATAACTGCTTCTCAGTCATGACTTAAAACTGTCACAATTTTTAAATAACTGGGGGGTACCTTTGTGCCTGTTAGCTACATGGAATACCAATATCGCATTTTCTGAAAATCACAGACACATAGTAGGAGAGTGATGCTAACCTTCAAGTTTTCATGAAAACCATTCAGAATCGTTAGTATGTCTTACAAATGAACTCTCTATTAATGTCAATTAACACTGTATAAAATAGACAAAAAAGGTTTTGCATTTCTCATAGGGCCATGCAAAATTTTAAATATAAAATCTTAATATGTCTGCAAACTATATCAATGAGGAGTCATAGTATGTATTGTTTATGAGTCATCCCTGACTTACACGATAGACAATGCTCAGCCAATCAGAAGTTGGCATCACAGTCTAATCAGTCAGGCTGCTGCCTAGAACTGATGTTAGTATAGACAGACTGGCTCTTTACCTAGAAATTTGGGATTCTCCAGTTTCTCACTATCTAGCTACTGACAGCTGTTCAGTGACCTAGGTCAGCTGCTAGATATGGGGGATCCCTGTTTTCTCCATTTAAGTCAATAATGGTTGAGCAGCTTTAGCCGATCACACAGCACAATATGATCACATGATTAGGCTAAGCCAATCAGGCATGAGAAAGAGGCTGCATATCATTAGCATATATTATCATCATTAGCAGCCTGAACTCTTCCATGTTGTTTACTCTTCACTTCAGATAAATACAGTCAAAGGGTACTAAGGACTATGAATATGGCATTGCACATCTGTGAAGGGTAAAGAACATATATGCCAATTTTCATGGCTCAACTCCTTGAAGTTCTGGATTCTAAAAGCTGGAAAGGTGAAACTGCCCAGATGAATGGATGTGTGAATATTGAATCTCACATCTTTAAAGAGTAAAGAACACGTGCCAAATGTCATGGCTCAACTCCTTGTGGTTTGGGAGTCTACAGACGGCAGATGCCTGGATGGATGGATCCTCCTGCTTTATTCTGCACAGAAGGATTAAAAAAAGCTGAATTCGATGTCTTAATAACTGATTATTTCGTGTGATCGGTGAATCTTCAAAGCATTTACAAATATTTGTTGTAGAACAATTATCTTCCAAAAAGCTATTGGATTAATTCTAGTTGTCATAGCAGAAATTGTATGTAGTCACCCGTTAGTGAAAATACTGGCACTGCTGTATGGCACCATTATGTAATCCAATATTTCAGCTTGTTTTGAAGTGAAATGGAAGCTCAGTCAAAACAGCTCCCGTGTGCTGCCACAGTTATTCCTTTTCAAAAGGTTTCATTTCTTCTCTCTCTGATCCACACACCATTAATTTTAACTTAACTGAATGTAATTAAATCGGTCATGTATCCCAGTACATTTTAAATGCTTCTGGAAAACAATACTGATTATAATCACAATATTATTGTCTTTTTTGTTCTTTGATACTCAAAACTTGTACTTTGTTTCAGAGCCCTTTCTGACCTCCAAACAGGCTTTGATGATAATTAAAGGCAATCTATGAATAGCAATTGCCCAGAGATTATGGTGACTGGTTGGGGGGATGCTTAGAGTACAACAGTGTGAAGCAATAACACATCATGGGGTTTACAGATGTAAATCTACAGAGAATGTTTAAAGACCATAAATCTGTGATGCCTTAAATGACCAATTAGTGCTTCTTGCATCTCACTTCTTTTTAAGAAAGATTATCAAGTTTATTCAAAGGCAAAACCAACTTGACCTTGATAACCTTGAAATCCTTAAAACCACTGACTGAAAAAAGTGCCATGCAAAGGGGGGGTCAACATAACACGGCAGTTACTTCATTTGTCTGAAAGGATATTCAGGCAACTTGCATGTTTAATGCAGAAATATTTATTTTAAATGGCTGAGGAAAAGTGCAGCATTACAGGTTGACACATGTAAAGCTACCATCCATTCTTACAGCCATCCTGATACAAGGGTCTATTCATAAAAAACAAAACAAAAAAAAAGCCTTTTTTGTTGTATTGAACATTCCTCCTCGTATGTTAGATATTAGATTCAACTCATTGTCGTTGTGCGCACAAGACACACAACGAATGATCGTTCCAGATCACTCATCCAGAGACGAGCATCTGCGGTCATGCAGCCAGAGACCAGCGCTACCGTTAGGCAATGTGGTTTAAGTGTCTTGCCCAAGGACACCACGCAGCGCAGGGACAGGGGCTCAAACCTGCAACCTTCCGGCTGCAAAGCGAGCGCCTACCCACTGCCTTTTTTTTCTGAAGACATTATGCAGTTTTCCAGTCTTAAAAGATCTGCTGTTACCTTAAAATCAAAAAGACTAGGGATGTGCACAACATCAACTAGATGCTACATTTTTATCCAGGCTATGTCAGAGTAAACTGGCATATAACCACTGAACTGTGTAACCACATTCTGGACAGGTGTGTGGACCTGCAAGGAAAGCTGCTAACATTAGCAGAGCTTTGGCTAGCACACAAAATATTTTTATAGAAAATGTTTAAGCTGGGGCAGCTCCAGTTTCCTTGCATAGTCTTAAGACTCATTTATTAGATGTCATGACGTTACCTATGAGAAATCCCTTTACATGATAAGGGCTTGACAGTGTCAGTCTACATACCGTATTTAAATAGGATCAATAGAATAAATAGGCTCTGGGCAATACCATGTTGTAATTTATTGAACTTGTAAAGGCAGTTGAATGTATCAAAGCAAATGATGCTAGCTTTATAACATCCCATACATTGATTATTCAGTATAATCAAAGTCAGGAGATCATTGTAAACAAGGCCTGAAAATGATCTCAATGAATTTAATATGCATGAGCTCGAGTGCTTTAAAGATATTCAATTAACTGTTTTAAACAAATCTAAACAAACAAGAGTAACTCTGTGAGCTATTGGTAATCAAGCAGAGCACTCCCAGTGTTGCCAGTGGTACTGACTCTGTTAAGGATGTTGTGTGACTGGTTAATGAGCCCGTCACAACACTATGACCCTGACCTTATTCATCAAACAGAGCAGAGATTCAATGATGCTTCGTGTTACACAGCACAAGGTCACAGAGATGTGAGACAACTCCGGTCTTCTTAATTTTCCATATAGATTAACTACTGAATTCCTGAAACTGTGCTGACAAATCTCTCCATGAAACACTTTAATTGACATGATGGATATGTTTATTTCCTGATTACAATGAGATTCTGTCCAGCTAAGCTTATTTATGTATCCATTTCACTGTTTAATGGCCTTTGCAATCAAAGTAAATTCATTTCCTATCAACCAAGCAGGAGCCCTCTGTAACATGCATTTGAATGGATGCATGGCAAGTGATTTTTGACAAATAGAAGGTACAACAGGGATGAAAAATAAGTATTTGTAATGAATAAATTCTATAGTTTTTTGGGGGGTTTTTTTTGGTCCAATCTGATCTGAAAATAATAAATGTTGCTCCCAAACCAAATTAGTGCCTTTCAATGTTCTTTTTTAAAATCATAGTTTAGATGTGATTTGTTTATTGAGAGTACTCAAACATATGGAAGAGCATCTAGAAGTATGAAGGTAACGGAGGGTAACTCATCTGTATTTCTGCTCAACTGCAAGTGACAGTTTTTGAATCAGGATTAGAAGGGATCAAAGTCAAATGTCAGGAATCCCATTCCTTGTGAACGTACTCCCTTGCCTCATCCATAGCATCCACCTATCAAAACCACAAAGGTGACAAGATGGCAGGGGGTCAAAAGAGATTCTTCACGTCAAACCCCCCTGTAGACAGAAAAAAGGGCAAAACTAAAGGAAAGAACCCTTTGCCTTACAGTAGATTTTAAGAATCATTATAACAGCTTGTGAGTTTCCCATCCTTCCAGTCAGTAACAACCCAAAACAACTGCAAGCAACAGCAGCATGTCTGTCAGCAAACCCTGTTAATTTGGTCATTGAATTTCCACCCATAACAGACCCCTTGTTTTTATTCACTCCAATTTTAAAATTGGCCCCATTCATCAGAGCAGCTAAACAGAAGTAGCTGCAACACGAGAGCGAATACAGGAGCATAGACGGTGGTCAGGTGCCAGCTGGGAAACCCAATTTAGAGCTACACATCCTCATACCTCAATGACACAATAGGTCGACTGCCAATGACTCCAAAAACAATGTGACCATTTGCACACTTGCTGCTCTCCTCTGCAAAACAGATGGTGAAAAGTCTTTCTGCCGCAAAGCCTTTAGGAAGCTGTATGAAGAGTGACAGTCTGCTTTTGGTGGAGGTGCTGCTGAGGTTTTCAAGTGTATATACATTCTAGGCAGATAGACAGCACCATAGACCAAAAGTATTCTTTATGTCTCTTAAACAATCGGCCAGTCCGGCTGTTTTTCTGGCTGTAACATAAACATCCTGATTTGTTCACTTTGCTATTCCTGATAAGTAGCTGCTAGACATAATGTCCAGTTTACTACAGAAAACACAGTGTGTGAGATTAATGAGGCTTTAGTCTCTGAAGGAGTGAGATGCTGACAGCTGATATTAAAGATTTCTAAACAATTTCTAATGGCCCTTGAATGTGATATTGAACTATAGGTGCTGCCTCTCCTGGAATCTGGAAAGTTTTGGACATCCTTTGCATTATTATTGCAGGAAACTTTTGTTTATTTATTTAAAGGTTATGTTCATGTAAACAAATGCTCATGGGGGGAAAACCACCATATAGATCACCACATGAAAAAGCTGTGTAAAAGGAAGAGTGCACCGACTAGTAGGGGTTGGAAGGGCTGCATGATATGACTCCAAGAGGATGCCAGATTTAAGCACCTGCTCCAGTGCTCTATCCTTTATAACCCTCCGCCTTTGCAAATGTGTTTTATTCCACTGCTGTGTCTCATTACACAAGAACAGCACTACCAGCTGAGTGAGGCAGATGTTCTATTGTAGAGCACGGCAACTCCTCAAGTGGCTAGCATCCATCTGAATGCCTGTGTTACAGCTGGCAGGCACAGCTGAAGCAGGACAATCCATCTCCATGAAGAGAATAGGTCTGAAGTGATAAAGATGGCATATGGGAATGTTTTTGCTAAACAGAATATGGCTGTGGTCACTTCCTGCTTCCATTAATGTTGATGGGAGGTAAGGAAGAGTTTGAGTCTAAGGGCTGTGACATCACTGACACAGAGGGGCAATGAAGTCAGCTTACCAGCACTGAAATTCAAAGAAGGAAGAAGATTTACCCTGTGTCTTTGCAGCAAAAGCTGCTAATGGAAGCAGCGATGCAGGGAGAGGAAGAGAGAGCATGGTGGCGAAGGTCCAGTTGGTTTGTGCTTTTGGCTTTTGTGGAAGGTAATAAATGCCAGCGGACAGCAGATGCTGTAGGGAGAACTGAGATCTATCGCTGCAGCCTACAGCCAAGTTCACCGTGCCTCGACTGTACCGTGACTTGTCCTCTCTCAAACCTTTTCTCAGCACCCTCTGATGCTATGTTACACAACATAAAACCAGACAATCTTCAGGAATTATCAGAAGAACCACAGTGTCATGACTCCTTTCGGCTTTTAAAAATGTAATCTCACCTAGAACTGAAATACAAGGAACACATATGCCCATACACTGAAGGAGAACACATTGGAATAAATTATACACAGCACTAGTAAAAGTGTACATTTGTTCTTGTCTGTTCAAATCAACATTTAATTTGTTTCACTGAACCTCACCATTACTCTGTATCAGCATTTGTATTCATCAAGCTTTTATTGGCCAGATGTGATCCTTCCTGCTCCAGCCAAACTCACTTCACTAATCACCATAAAGAATAAAAAAAAAAAAAAAAAAAAAAAAAAAAAAAAACACTCTTTGGGTTTGTTAACATACTAGAGATGATAGGTCAGAGCTGCCACTGTATGAAATGCCAGTAAAATGCAGCTGGCTATGTGCATGACAGGCTGATTGATTCAAAAACAGTATGGCAATCTGTTGTGTAACTGACACCAGTTCAGTCAGGTTCACCATGGACTGTCAGAGCCATGGGCAGCTGAAGCATGGTTCCAGAGATCCACTGTCAAAGATGTGTTTCATAAACAGTTAGGTGACAGTTTGGTGCTATTGGGAGTTTGAATCATCACTTACAGGATGACCTCCAACCCTCCAGGATGGATGAAAACAGGCAAAAAAAAAAAAAAAAAAAAAAAAAATCCTGCCAGAGCTGTCGCCTCCAAGTGACGTGAACGGCTGATGTGACAAGGATGCACACATGCGCCTAAAGGCTTACACAGATGCTCATCCCCAGTGTTGTAATACTGAACTCTGACATCTTCAGATCACTTTTCAAAGTCAGATTTGACTTTGCTGTCTCAGCATCAGTCTCGACTGAACATTTTTCTCCAACTGCTCTACAAACAGATGCATGCAGCTGCAAGAATTAGTCTTCTGGTTCATTTAAATCTTTGTATTAAGTCAGCACTGAAGAGTTTTATATTTAGAATGACCTTTGACGCTGATGTTATTGACAAGGTCTAGAAAATAACTATATTCTGCACGCTCTCTTTTTTCCCCTTCCTCTCATGTCATGCCCTCACATTGACTGGCCTGGTAAGAGCTTGCTTTTGAACTGTGATTAACAAATTAGAAGCATAATGCATAATGCCAAATTCAGCCCACTTGATTTCTTCTTGCTTACTAAACATGACTAATTAAAGTAATTAACAAGGGTTCGTGAAGAATCCTTGAAAATGAATAGTGGAGTGGGTAAACCTCTTAGTCATCCTGTGTCATGCACAGCAAATAAAGGAAAGGTTAATCAATTGTAGCCCTTGAGCAGATATTTAGTTTTTTTTTCTTTCAAGCAATGCGTCAGGAGTTACAAAATAACCATGATAAGTGACTGTGATTGTATCTGTGGCACCAAATTCAAATTTATGAGCTGTGAGCATATATCTAATATAGTACCATAGCAGCAACCTGCTTTATATGCAAGTACAGTGAACATTTTCACAGGATTCTATACTTTACCATGAAAAGTGAAGTACAACCCATGATTAAATGGACTGTAGAACCACCTTCAGTGGGAATAATTTTAAGTAATTGTTTTCCATATGACTATCAGTCTGACATCATTGTAGAGGAATTTTGGCTCATTCTTCTTTACAGTGTTGCTTCAGTTCATCTGGGTTTGCAGGCATTCATTCATTCATGCACAGCTCTCTTAAGGTCCCAACACAGCATTTCAGTCCAGCTGGAGTCTGGACATTGGCCTGGCCATTACAACACTCTGATTCTTGCTGTTTTCCAGTCATTCTGTTGTAGATTTGCTGCTGTGCTTGGGATCATTTCCTGTTGCATGAGCTAGTTTTGGCCTAACATTAGTTGTCAGCTGATGGCCTCACATTTAGTTCTAGAATACTTTGGTATACAGAGCAGTTCACGGTCAACTCAGTGACTACAAGGTGCCCAGGTCCTGTGTCTGCAGAACAAACCCAAATCATCACCCATCCACCGATGTGCTTGACAGTCCATTATAAAATCCTAAGTCAGCATTTCTGTTTAACTGCACACCTTATTTGTAAGTGCATAAGACTCATGGATTTTATCTGTTTCCTTCACTTTATTTGGCTTTTAAAGTTAATTTCACATGCAATATCTGCTTTCGTGTTTATTAAATCTTCAAAGGTCTCAACAGTTTTGTCATTTTAAACAAACCTGAATAAAAGAATTCTTAACGCCTAGTGCTTTTCAGGATTCAAAGAGAAACAAACTGTCTTTCATTATTTGGCATTACTGTTTAATATTCTGAGCAAACTTTTTCACAGTTCCAATCGATTTCATCACATGAAGTTCATTTTTAAAATTTTTGTCCCTTCCTTATAGGTGGATTACTCAAAATCAAGCCTGCTTCATTTCATATACGTTTTTATTAGAGACACACCAATCGACCAGCCAAGGACTGCAATTGAAGACCAGCTGGCCAGCGTCATGAATTTCTGATTACAAACTGGTCCATTTCACGCACGCACTAACAAGTTTTTAGCATGGAAGCGCTTCACAGTGAGTGATGACACAAAGTTCACCCAAGTAAACCACAGGGGGACCACCACGAAAACATTTGGAACGCCAAACCTAATCAGACACTTAGATCATCTTCACCCAGCTGAATAAGATATTTTAAAGTAACATAAACATCCTGATTTGTTCACTTTGCTATTCCTCAGAGCTCAGAGCCAGCCACAAGCCAGCAGCCTCGGTATGAGCAAAGGATCAAAGCAGTTACGAGGAGATGACTGGAAAAGCGAAAAGGGTCAATGTCCTATTATCTGGTGAAGTAATAAACATGCTGGAAATTATTTAAGTACCTGAGATTTTTCAGACTTTGTGTGTGTGTGTGTGTCAAAAAGGCAGTCAAAACAGAGAATTAATGTGTACCAAGGAAGAGTTGATGCCAGGTGTCAAGAACAAGCAGGAGCTGAAGGTGGTGTATCTGGGGAGGGCCGACAACACCTGACTCACCTGAAATAGGAATGGAGTCACTGGGAATGTTCAGCTTGTCCTCAGCTATCCAGGAGAAGCTCCAGTACCCTTTAGGAACCCCAGCAGCGGTCCTACTATCCAGTGGCTCACCTGCAATAAAAGCAAATCCTCAGTTTACTTTCAGAGTGCATGTTGCAAAGAATGACAGCCAATATTTAAATGTTAAGACAGTCAATAAAATATGGATTTTGTCTGCAGCCATTGATTTAGTATGCACATTGCAGTCCCATTTCTTTGTTAGCCCAAGTTAGTTGTAAATCTGCTTGCTCCACGATGACATACTGTATGATCTTGCCATTTTAAATCAACAATTGTCTTTATTATCTAATAGACAACCTTAATGGGAAAGTGACACAGTCTCATAGCTATATCACCAATTATAACTGGAGTATTTGTAGTAATAGTAAAGTATGTTGGAGCATTTCACTAAATGAATAAATAAAAATGGTAAACTTCACCATTTTTACGTCAAAGAATCTGCAGTTTTGGTACTGTCGATTAATAGCACAGAACCAGTGCACAGACAGCACACTGAAGTGATAGTATGAAAGTCCAAGCAGCCATATGAATTGGTTATTGGATATCAATAGACTGCATAATTACCTGGAGGCAGGTTTGTCTAATTTTGTTTGACTCTGTCTTCACCTTCTAAACTCAAAGACTAATTATCAGAAGATCGAACAGAAGTGTGATCCTGTAAAGTAGATGCAAAAACTTTCTCTTCCACTTCATGTAGCCCTCTTTCCATGATTCACACACTCTCACACACACACGC
This sequence comes from Archocentrus centrarchus, assembly GCF_007364275.1. Taxonomy (NCBI): domain Eukaryota; kingdom Metazoa; phylum Chordata; class Actinopteri; order Cichliformes; family Cichlidae; genus Archocentrus; species Archocentrus centrarchus. The sequence goes on along the minus strand of NC_044367.1, from coordinate 24,174,577 downwards.
ACACACACACACACTCTGTCCCTCTCTCTTACTTTGTCCTTAGTCCATGGATAATTACTACAAAGTCACAGACCAATACACTGCTGCCTAAAAAGGAGACTCCTGCATAAATCCTACAGTCATTTCAAATGAGCCTTAAAGAGCAATTGATTGTATATGCTGACTTTTATTGCAATAAACAGTGTACACTGGGCTTTAGCCAAAAGGAGACCCAGATAATATTATAGATGCATTTAAAGCAGACTGCATTAATATGATTATTGTTTATATTTTTTCAAAGGTCTGCATCAATAACTTTTGCTGTAATTCTCTTGGAAAAATTCCAGACTTCAGTTCAGATGTGTTACTATCTAAAGTCTTATACATTCACTATACTAATGTTTAGCTGTGGTATGTTTTACCATGACAGAGCAGAGATCAGTGAAAACTGATGAACTGAACATTTGTTTTTGTTAATTTTTGTGGTCTTCCTCTTTAAGCATTGAACTCAGTAAATACTCGATTTAGAAAGTACATTTTTAAATAGTGGTACAAAGTAGTGCCATTTTTGTGTGTGTTGAAAGTTGGACACAGACAGCGACAAGATTCTGTGTGACTAATGTGGTGCCACGTGGAGACAAGCTATCCCTGAGGTAGGATATCTTACTCTACCAACATCATTTTGATCCTTTGACTTGCCAGTTTTGTCTAGCTTGAAAACAAAAATACTCCTAAAATAAGTGAGCAGGTGTGCACAGAGGGCAGAAATCACCAGCTGGTGACTGGTCAGAAAAAGTTGTAGCAAAACCGTATTGTACAAGCAACTCCTCGTGCATGAAAACATCTCGACTCACGTCATTGTTAAGAATGTCAATTCTACACCTTAAAGCTAACAAGGTTTATATTGTATTGCTGCTAACCTGCTGCAGGAACCAACTCAACAGCTCGATGCACCCTGATAAGAGGGGGAAGTTACAGAGGTTGCATCTCAGTAAAAAGCTTACCTTGCTTTTGTGTTTTTTTTGTTTTTTTTTTTATCTTAATTAAGTGCATCTCATGATTCAGCAGGTTGTACAGCCACCTTTAGCAGTAATAACTTTAAGTAATTGACTGGTAATTTAATTCTCTCAGTGTCTCACGTTGGAATTTTGGCCCACTCTTTACATCGTTACTTCAGTTAACAGAAGTTTGCATTAATTTATGCACAGATCTCTTAAGGTCCCACCACAGCATTTAACTCAGGTTAAGGTGTTGCATGACCCAGTGTCAGCTAGGCTTGCAGAGTTCACAGAGGAATTCAAGGTTGACTCAGTGACTAAAAGGTGCCCGGGTCCTGTGGCTACAAAACAAGTCCAAATCAACACCCTTCTACCACTGTGCTTAACAGTTGGTATGAGGTATAGAGGCTGCTGTGGCTTAGGTGGTAAATCAGGTTGTCAATCAATTGGAAAGTCAGTGGATTGATCCCTGAATCCTTCTGTCCATGTGCCAAAATATCCTTGGACAAGATACTGAGCCCTGAGTTACACAAGACTGGAGTGTGTGTCTGTGTGTGTGAATGTTAGATGAAAGTGTTTAGCTATAGCTAGAGGCACTACATGAATGTGTATAATTGGGTGAATGAGACTCATAAGCAGAAGGCGCTTTGAGTGCTCAAATTGAGCAGAAAGATATATAAGCTACCTAAGTAACAGTCCATTTACCATTTAGGTAAATATTTAGGTTACCATTTGTGCTGATATGCTATGTCTGGTTTTCACCAAATGTGGCACTGTGCAATATGGTCATTACGTAAGTCTTGGGTTTTTTTCGTTTGTTTTTCACACGATTTTAAGTCCACACAAGTACCGTCGGGGATTTGTCCCCAAATTGCTCCCACAGCATTTGAGCTGTATGCTTTGGGTCACTGCGGTGCTGAATGGTAAACCACAACCCCAGTTTCAGGTTGATGGAGCAGATTTTTTCTTCTTGATTTGACTGCAATCTACCCTCAATTCTGACTGGTCGACCTGTGCCTGCTTGCTGAGAACCATTACCACAGGATTATGCTGCCACCACCATGCTTCATTGCAAGGACCATGATTAGAGATGATTACCAGAACCTGTTGTTCGCACATCACAGCATCTAGAATTTTGATCAGAGATCTCAATATCTTTCTCATCACAACAGAGAACTGCTCTCACAGTTCTTTTAACACTTTTTGGTTAATTCCATGTGTGTTTGCCTTTTACTCAAAAGGGAGGTTTTTTTTTCATGTACATCTACAGATTTTTTTAAAAATATATTCTTTCAGAAAGGAGTGCAACTTTGCATAGGGCACCTGTGTCCATTCACAGGATAACTCAGCTGCTCTAATGCTTTTTCTACGCTTTATGAGAAGGGTGTTATTTTTCTCCTTCTTACCACGTCCTTTGATTGCATGCCCCTGCTTCCAGCACAACCTCAAACAATTCAGCAGCTGCTGACTTTTTCAGTTGTGGGTGGCCTTTTCTCTTTTTATCATCCACCGAGCCACCAAAGATACCTCCCCTGCATTTTTTTTCCTTCTCATGCTGTTGTTAGGTTACATGTCCTCTTTTTCCTCTATGGATGTAGTCTTCACCCTTTTCGCCCTACCTGCAAGCTTGAAGTCTTGCCAGGTGGTGTCAGGTGGTGTTTTTAGTTTGGGTGGCTTTATAGCTTAGCAATTGAAGGCATTGCTGCTCTCAACAAATTCACTGTAGCTTTGGTCATATTGACTGTGAATTGATTTTTGTTTCCAGATTGCTAACTAGTTAAGCTAGCACAGGGACACAGATGTGATGTGATTTCCATTTACTCAAAGATATATTGCTAAAATTATCTTTTTCTGCAGACAAAGGTCAATAACGTTCTATTACAATTCAAGCCTTCTGAAACAAAACCTTATCCATAATAAATATGTTCAAAAATGAAGGCGTCAGAATGCATTTTGTATTCATTGTAAATGAACTGTTTCATACTCTCAATTTCAAACAGAATCACACTAAGCAAACAAATTGCAGCTCATTGCAGTGCTGCAATAGTTTCATAAGTTAGACACAACAAGGTCACAACTGTACATCTGTGTGTGAGCTCTATTATTACTTCTGCCAATGAGGTTATATTTTGGTAGCGTTTATGTGTCATTCTGTCTGTAAACACAATAGCTTGAAAAGTTTTGAATGAATACTGATGAAATTTTGTGGGTGCGTAGATTGGAGCCATGCTAAAAAATTATATGAAATTTGGCTTATACTGTACCCACCGAGGTCTTCAAGGTCAATTTAAGTATTTATTGATTCAAAATTTTCAAAGCATACAAAGCCCATTAATCCAACATGTCTTTTACGGCACCAAAAACTTCCTAAACTATGTCTAAAAAGAACAAAGGAAGCAAAATGAATGCATGCAGGATAAAATATAATATTATTCCCTTAAAAATAAAAACAGCCCAGAGACTGAGCTGCCATGGCGGAGGTGTGCGCTCCTTGAGAGCTTCTTGTTTGATTTTACTTTCAGTTTGATATTTCTGTTCAGTCCATTCCAATGAAAATACCAACTGTAACAATGTTATTCCAAATTCATGGAGAAAAAAAAAAGAAAAAAAAAGCATTTTTGGGAACCCTGTCACCCACAAAAGTAGGTGCGTAACAAATACATAAACTTCTGTGCACACAGTCAGAGCAGAGAAGAGCGCTACAGTATCTCAGCTCAGTGAGCAATCTAACTATGTCCCACCCACACTCTCAAATCCTTTAAATGCTTAGTGGATTTATCAATGAGGCTTGACTCAACCTGTCAGCGAGACATGCCTATGCATAAACATACATCTCTCTTAGTTGTGTACATTCCTGTTATTTCTTATACTATTAATATCTCCAATATCCAGATCCGCAACTTTTGTTTTAATGAGATTAAAGTGGAGACTTTCAGATACCTGCAGAATCCATCAAAGACGGGGGGACTAAAACACAGCAGAGAGACATATAGAGCAGTTCACAAGACAGGAGAGGAACAAATTGTTTTGAGTGGACAGTCCTGTACATGATGTATGTGGTGCTTGAGGCCTTTGTTTCACAGGAGTGCAATGGTCCAGAAATGCAGCCAATTACCCATGAAAAGTGGAGCAGGGTGAGTGTACAGATAGTAGATCTGTGGCTCAGCTAGACCTTCAAACTGGTGTGGCCTTCGCTAAAATCATAATGTGCTGTGAAATGTTTGCACTTAGGATAAATGGACTTTTCTAATATGCCAGTCACACAAGTATCTTAGAGGGCTAAGATAGTCTGTGGGTTTAGTGGTGGTGGTGGTGGTGGATTTTAAGTGATTTACACTGGAAACTTCCCAGAATCCAGTATGATTACAGAAAGCACGTCTTAATAATTCCAGATTTCAGTATAACAATTGTCCTAATGTTTGAACATTAAGAACTGCTTCAATCCCCTTCTTCTTCTTTCAGCTGCCCCCTTTAGGGGTCACCACAGCAGATCATCTGACTCCATCTCACCCCATCTGCAGCATCCTCCTCTGACACACAAACCCTCTGCACGAACTCTTTTACTACATCCATGAACATCAATAAAGATTAAAATAGTGGCTCTCTCTGCCTCTCACCACTATAACAAAGGAAAGTCTGGACAGTGAAGGCTATTATCCACCCCGGCTACACTGAAAACACCCAAATCCAGAGATATTCCTTCCACATACCAATTAAAACATTCCTCAACACATTATTAATACACAGGATGCTCACATTGCCAATTTCTCTTTGTGTTTGTGATCAAACCACATCTTCATTTTCTTCCATGTCAGTGTGTAAAACTCTTAGCATTTTAATATTATTTTATATGCTGCCTAAATGACTTTATACATTCCAATAGTAGGTAAAATCCTGGTTATGGACGCTCTCCTTGCCTAGAGAAGAACAAGCTTAACAAAGACATTTCTAAAGGTAACAGAGCACAACGGGAGTATGAAGCATTACAGCTAATTGAAAGGGAAATGAGAAAGCCACCCTTACACCTTGTTGGAATTTCATACTCTTTGGCCTTCTGCATCACAATTGTCCTCATCTTTTTGCCCATTAATTAAAGATTTACCTAGGGATACATACATTACTGCCTAAATAAATTGATTACCTGTCCAATCCAGTGACGCGTCATTAAATGTTCGTCAAAGTCTGCCAGCACCACATCAGGCAGCTGAGGCCTGGAATTGGCTGCTCTCCCTGCTACAAAAGACCACATTGATTTCCATCAGAGGAGCCCTCATGTCCACTAAGCACTCTGACTTTCATTAAGACCTTCACAGAATTCCACACACGTTGCTCCTCGATCCCAAAATGCTGTGTGTGTATACACAGTCATTCACAGGCCTCTACCAACAGAGGCAAGGCAAATACTACATCCCTAATTAAACAGTCTTTAAACGAGAGTATGATGACAATTATTCTCAAATGTCTCAGCTACATTGAAATAGGTGACATGTTTTCCTAAGGCTCAAGTCCCATTCTAACAACTGGCAACCAAGGTTAAACACGGCTGAAAAAAAAGGAGAGGCAGTTAAGTGTTCTTGTGAAAATGCCACCCACCCTGGCTGCTGTAAGCTTAAAGTGGGTGACGAGTTGTTTCTAAGAGGCTTTTTGCATTTGTCACGAGATGCTGGTACATTAATATGTTTTTTGCATAAACCCTGTCTTGTAAACAAGCAAGGATTTTGGTTCAACTGTAGGATCCAGCTTATTAACTCAAAGTGCTGCCCATGAAACCAACCCTTAAGACCTCAAATAACGCAACCACTCCTCTGCAGAAAGAGGCAATCTCAGCGAACTCACGTCTCCCTCTTAGATAGCCATTACTGAATTTTTAAGAGCCAAACAGCAGCACGAATTATTACCTGCAGAGCAGAAACGACTGACATAATGATAGGCAAATCTCATAATTAAGATTTGCCTAACTGCGTTTGAAACTGAGAAGTTTAATATTTCTCTACTGCGGCTGAACAGAAATAAAGCAACATCAAAAGGCATCTTCATTAGCTGTTTGCTTGGAATGCTGAACATAAGTTGCTCACACAGTAAACTTAGCAATGAGCTGAGACACTTTCACAACATGTGATGAAATACTTGTGATGCCAAACACCAAAACACTGATGTACCATCAGAGGGATGCCTTCTGACAAAGAAACTCCCCTAGGTAATATATGTTCATTTGACGTGTACCCCAAATTCAGAGTAAGATCAAGCACTGTTTTGTCTCACAACATAAACTCTAAGATTTTATCAAAGAAATGGATCACAAACCTTCAGTGTGAAACTATTATCCCAGGGAATAAAGAGCTGCTCAGTGACAATGAAGATGTCAACTGGGCTTCCCTGATGCTCATTAAAGAAAATGATTTTGCTGTTGTACATTGAGCCCCCTTTATTTTTTCTTTGAAGCTTTACTACACTAGTCAAACATACAGCAACACCTCTGAACAGGCAGCCCAGCATTCACAAATAATACATGAAAATGACTCGCTCTGTCACAGAGTGGTATCTGGAGTTACAGAAAAACTTCTCCACTCTCATTTGCTATGCTGGAAAACAGTTTTTAGCCATGAGAAGAGTAATTTAATGATGTAACTAGTTTAATTATGTAGACCTCTTTCCTTTATGCACGTTTTACTGTACATGTAACATTTTGTATTGAAGAAGTACAAGGATCCAGCCAAAAACTAAAAACTTAAATTTGCCCGGTGAGCTAGCTCTTAGAGACATCCCAACCTCATCTGAAGACTCTCTCTTTCACACATCCCATAAGGCCCTTTCTTCTTTGCTGGTATAGATTAGGTAGTGAGGAAATTTGCCAATATGAAGAGATGTCCCAGTGCATTAAAAATAATTTAGAACAGAAGCATCTAGTAGAATGAATGTTAGTGATATTGTCCTGTGACATTAAGTTTATTATCATAGTTTGGCCTTCTAAATTTGGCTGCTTGTAAGCACTGCAGCGGTTAGCACTAGAGTACACGCTATCCTTCATTTTACTCTACTGTTCATAAAAATTCAATATCATTTATATCTGCCATTCAAATTTGTAATGAGACAGATTTAATAGGGCTATAATATCATGAACGACTTGATCAAAATGTGAACAGAGTTTGAATTTATGAGGGCTTGAAGAGAAAAGAGAACCAGAAACACCACAAGTTCACTTCTCAAAATTCACTGTAACTGCACTTACATGTGAGGAACTAAAACACTGCAGCCGTCGTACCTAAACAGGCAAATGTGAACTAAACGAACTTAACGTGATAGCTCGCACGAGCGTAATTAAAAGCATTGGGGGAATTTGCTGCAGAGGCTGCTGACAGACAACTTTTCAAATCTGATTTTATTTTATTCTTAAGGCTGACGCCTGTTTCTGCTGCCACAACAGATACTGAAGCTACAGGCATCATTTCAACCAGAGTTTGATAGCCAGAGCAATGTTTCTGACAGGGAAGTGATCAGAAGTCACCAAAAGTTTTCAAATGTGGGTTTTTCTGATCCTGTAAGCACTGGCTTCCTTCATCCTTCAGCACAAAGGGGGGCATCTGCACCTCTGACCCTGTAGTGGTCCCAGAGGGGCTCGAAGACCTGGTCAACATAGTTGTAGCATACAATGCTATGCCTTTCTTATACAAGCTAGGAAATAAAGATATTCACATTTCAGCATTAAATAAAACAGATTTCATGCAAAAAAGCTGATAAAGACAAACTGAACGGTCTAAGCTGTCAAATTCATGCTCAGTGTTCACTGATAACATCAACTGTCGCATTAAGTAATTCACAAGGAAACATTCCACATTAAGAGCTTTGAGTAGCTCCTCTTTTACAAGTTAATAAGTGAAAATAAAAGGAATCAAAATAGCCTTTTATTTAGCTCAAACAGACAGCTGTTTCCTCAGAGTACTCCAACTTCCTCCCACAGTCCAAAGACATGCATGTCAGGTCAAGTGGTGAGTCTAAATTGGCCTCAGGTGTGGATGTGAGTGTCTGGTTGTGTGAGCCCTGGGATGGACAACTGGCACCATAGGCAGCATGATGGTGTACTTGTTAGCACAGTCGCTTCACAGCAAGATTGGGATATTTCAGTGCGGAGTTTGTATGTTACCCCTGCGCCTCTTCCCACAGTTCAAGGACATGCATGTTAGGTTAGTGGATAACAATCATAGATGGGAGCAGTAAATAAAGCACTGCATGAATGCATGAATGCATGGTGAAATGTGGCTTGTAGTCTAAATTGCTTTGAGTGGTCATTAAGACTAGAACAGCACTAGGTGCCAGTCCATTTCCATGTCCAGGGTGTAACCCCCCCCGGATCCTTCCAGCTCCAGCCTCTATAACACCTTTGAGTGTTTTACCATGATGTCAGGGTTCCTATTTTGTTACATCATCAAAGCACCAAGAAAGCAAGATCTGTGTTGTTCTTAGTGACTGACACATTGATTAGTTTGTGGCTTTTCTCTCGGAGACAACTAACATGTTGAGCTGTGATTATAATGAAATTGCTAGTTTGGTATTTCGTGTGCATATGAATCATTCATCAAAGAGCAGGTTTCAAAGCCCACTCTGAACAAGATGTGATTATCATAAAGCAGAAATTACTGTAGTTTCCCATGGATTGCACTGACTGAGCTGATTACCACTTTATAGGGCACAAGATCAGAGACACTTGTGGAAATAAAAAAAAAACAATATAAAGTTAAAATTAACACAGGATGTGAAAATGTTTGCTTTTAGCTCATGCTTTTTGCACACTGAAGTACCACAAGAGAACAGGAGAACAATGCACAATGCTCTGCTGTTGGATGTGAGCTAGCCCATAGTGCCTCTCATTCTTCACTACAAAGAGTTTTCAGCAAAGCTCCCAACAGCCAAACGTAGGGATAAACTATGTACAAAACACACACACACACACACACACACACACACACACACACACACACACACACACACACACACACACACACACACACACACACACACAAAATATAGGCAAGAATGGGAAACTGAAATATATTCTACATATTCTCCTCTACATTTATCAGCATGCATAGAGACAAAGCTCTCTGCCTCTCTGTCGAGGGCTCTGCCACTGCAAACAGTGTGACATTAAACAAAAGTCACAGTCACCCATCAGTGTTTAACATTTATCCTAGTAAAGAATGCTACTGATAGTAACAACTGTCATGTGTTTAACTCATTAGCCACTTAAGCTTAAACTGGGCCTTTAGGGTATGCACGTAAATATGCAGTTAAGGCAACAAGTCTGTGTTAACCTTACTTAAAGTAACGATTATCTTTTAATCCCGATCAGATTTTGGCCTTCCACAATTAAATAAATATCAAGCAATATTAAAACTGCTTGCTCCACCAGCAAAATGCAAAGCAAAAGCAAATCACAACTTCCCTAAATTGACACCTGATCACCTGCCTGCATGTGCCAGTCACAGCTATTCCCTGCTTCACCCAGCTTGTGGTTTCTTCCATGTAGTCTGGACAGTAACACTGCATTAAAAGACAGATATACCGTACATGTCTGGCACATGAGATGTGAAGAGCTTATCCCTTGTAGCAGCTCATCATCCATTGTTTGGAAATACTTCAAATTTAAGGCAAGCAATATTAAGCAAGAACAACTCATATGCAGAGTGCTATAGAGCTGTGTCTGTGCTGCAAAGCAACACAAATAACTTATTCAACCGCCTGAAAATACACCAAACTGCAGTATAATTAATGCATGAAGGCCAAGAAAAACAATGTAGTGGTTGCTAATGTGACTCGTCCAACATCAGCTCAGACGTCATATCCATAAAAGTGAGCCTGCACAGCGTGCCTGCATATCCATCCAGCTCACAACAACACAGTTGCATTCTGTTTGGCCAAAGATTTGCATGCAATAAACACGGTGAGTAATGAAGGCTTCAGGAAAATGGTATGAATACTGGGAAAAAGATGCGTTATCCCCTCATGTAGTTTTTCTAAAGTGCCAATACCTGCACTGTATGCAAAAGCACGCAGGGGAAATGGAGAAGGATCTCACAGCTGTCAAGTACTTTGGTTCCAGTTTAATTCACATCCATCATACAGGTACAATGAATGGAGTGAAAGACTTTATATTGTGCTTCTAGGAGATGCCCTTGGGTCAGGTGAATAAACACCTCATTTGTCTGCAAAGACGTTTTAATTAACAGGAATCTAGAACAATGTAAAGATGAAAGCGGTGCCCTGCTGACTTAATTTTGCATAAAGTTTGTTTTTTTTTTTTCTTCTGCAGATGCAGTGAATTTAGGTGGACCAATTTTATTTTGATGCCAAGATTCGTACATTAGGAGGAATGTAGCCTGACATGGATGCAATGTTATATTTTCGTGACAGTGCAGTAGGTGAAAAACTAAAAATTTAGATCACAATTATTGGTCACAAAGTAATTGTGATAATCATTTTGGTCACAATCATGCAGCCCTACAACTGTCTATAAAAGCCTATTTTATCCTTCAGTAAATAAAAAAAAAAAAGATTATTCATATTAGAATTCCATTAATTTTCTTTTGTAAGGGAAGGCCAAGACCTCTTGGGGGGGGACCAAAATTTTATGTGTGCAGGAAAAAATCCTGTGAAGACACTGACCAAATCTCTAAAATAATTACAGCCCCCAGAAAGTACAGTGCATGCCAGAATGTGCTGATTAACCAGCCCTGTGGTGTGTTAAAGTACCCTAATCCCCACCTCAATAGAATATGTGATTTTTGGCTTTTGAAAATTGCTCTTGGCAAGTTGCAGATTCTTCCAACAAGTCATTTCGTTTTCCAAAATATAAGTGCTAAGATTATAGCAGCTTGGGTACTCCAACCTTGCAGGGCTAAATGACAAATTTGAAATAAGGCATGGGATATATATATATAAAAATATACACATATATATACACACACACACACACACACACACACACACACACACACACACATATATATATATATATATATATATATATATATATATATATATATATATATATATATATATATATATATATATATATATATATACATATACACAGTAAACTCAGTTTTTTGTGGCATGTTCCATGTACAATGAGTACAAACTGTCACAACATATTTGCTCCCAGCATGACACTTTTTGCTGTAGTGTTTCTCGAGCTCTTTCCCTTTGACAGACGGTAGAAAAAAGCTCACATACATGCATCACATTTCCTTGCCCATCCACACAACTGTCCTGGGTGAGTTTAGCAGGGGACATGGCTCTTAGCCCAAAAATCGGTACTCTGACCCCTTATAGCAAGTTTGTTTAAAACAGTCATTAGCAGCATATCTAACAATCTTGTAAACAACCCCCCTTAGCTATTTTCAATACAAGACTGTCAGCAGTGCTATCAGGCAAGCACAAAGTCCCGCTTTACTGCTCTAAGCATATATCCTGGATTGTGCTTGGAAAATGAGGAATTTAACAGCGCAGAGCAGCAGTTCATAAATGGTTTGAAAGTGACCGCTGGATAACATGTACTTTTATTTCAGTCAGTATTTCCAGCTTGTTTCATTTTGTGAAAACAGAAACATTAAAATCTGAACAGCTCTACTGGAAGTTTAGCTTAAAATACAGCATATGTGAGCACAGACAGTAGGAAAGATCTATAGAACTAGGCCACGGTATGTGAGCCCGAATCATGCCATTATTGATTTTCATTTAAAAGCTGTTAAAAGCCTACAGTATCTTTCCAAATTGCCTGGTTTGTATAAAACCTGTTTTGTTAAATTTAACTTGATTGTGATTCCCTCATTTGTGCATGCTACTTTTTTATTATTATTATTATTATTTCTTTCATTCCCAACAGAAACCACTACTGAATATAAACTAGAATGTTTTAACTGTGGTCCACATTGGAGGGGCTACTCCAATCACCGCACTGATGGGATGGGATGCATTAGAGTAAAACAAGCTTTTATAAAGAATAATAACTGCTTTTAGGCCACTTTGTCCAGCAATAGTTTGAACCAGTCACTCATGAATCATGAAAAGTAGGCAGTGGATTAAGTCGCTGCTAACTTTCTTGCTTTCTTGTCCCTCACTGCTCACTAATCAATCACCTGCAGCGACAGCAGCCAATGCAACACACGTTACATCAGAGTGAGTGAGCACACTGAAGGAGAGATGCCAGTTTGGAACATTTTACTTTCCCTCCAGTAGACACTCTAATTTTTCTTTTCTTTTCTGGTTATTTTTTGGTAATACAGTAGCTATGTCCCATCATATTTTTTAAAGCTGCAGTGCTGTGAAAATGTGATTCCTCATTTCTTCTTATTTATTTTGTCACTTAAATGTTTCAGATCATCAAACAAATTTTAATAGTCGACAAAGATAACCTGAGTAAATACTAAAAGGTCTTTATAAATGATGGTTTCATTTATTAAGTGAAAAAAGCTCTCCAAATTTACCTGGCCCCGTGTGAAAAAGTAACTGCCCCCTCCTTGTTAAATGTCCATGAATTAACTGTGATTAAACACATTTTTTTTGGAAAACTGAGTCCACTAGCCACATCCAGACATGCTTACTGCCAGACCTGTTGAATTAAGAAATCACTTAAAAAGAACCTGTTTGACAAGGTGAAGTAGGCTGTAAGAGTCATTGAGATGTATCAGTCTAAAAAGGGCTACAGAGGCTTTGGGACTCCAGTGAACCACAGTGAGAGCCATTACCCACAAATGGAGAAAACTTGTAACAGTGGAGAACCTTCCCGGGAGCGTCTGCTATCCAAAATTACTCCAAGAGCGAATCAGCAATTCATCCAGGAGGTCACAAAAGGACTCAGTACAACATCTAACACAGTGTTTCCCAACCACTGTTCCGCAGTACATGAATGTGCCGTGGAAGATTATCCAATTTCACCTGATTGGTACTCTAAGCCAGCAGCGTGTAGTAACAAGCAGAACAACTCGACTCTGGTTGTAGTGCCCTCTAGTGACTAGAGGGCAGTATAACGTCTTGCTCCAATTAAGTGGGTTGCCAACTGTCAGTAAAACAGAAAAAGACGAAGAAGAAATACAAAGGTACACGGTCATGTTGCCAGTGAGACAAGACGAAGACGACCCAGATGTAGGCCCTAGCAAAAAAGGTGAGCTTAAGACAACACAATGAAAGTTCTTTCTCCACAACCAATCTATGCGAGGTGAGCTTTTCAAACATGACTGCTATAAAGATGAAAAAAGAGAGAGACTCAGAGCTGTTGAGGAAGATCTTCGTGCGAGTCTTTCTTCAATTCCTGCAAGAATATCAGCTTGGCGTTCAACTAAACAGGCCCAGATTTCACGAGTAAGTAAACTGAATAAATTGAGACTAGATTTGCATTATATTTCAATAAATATACTTTTTGTGACATTTTGGTTTGGTGGTGTGCCTTTTGATTTTTCTCATGGGAAATATGTGCCGTGGCTTAAAAAGGTTGGGAAACACTGATTTAAAGAATTGCAGGTCTCAGTTATGGTCAGAGTTCATGATTCAACATTAAGAAAGAGAGACTGGGCAAAAATGGCATCCATGGGAGAGCTTCAAATGAGAAAACCACTGCTGACCACGAAGAACACAAATGCCCGTCTCACATTTGCCAAAAAACATCTTGATGATCCTCAAGACTTTTGGGAAAATATTCTGCAGGCTGATGAGACAAATGTTTGAGTCCTGTTACATCTGACATTTAACTAACAGCATTTCATAAAAAGAATAGCATTGCTGCTTTGGGATGACTTGCTGTAATTGCTGCAACCATGAATTCTGCTCTGTACCATCAAATCCTGAAGGAGAACATCCAGCCATCAGTTTGTTCCCTGAAGCACAAGCACACTTGGGTTATGCAGCAGGGCAATGACACACCAGCAAGTCCACCTTTGAATGACTCAAAAAAACAAAACAAAATGAAGGAGTGGCCTAGCCAAGGTCCAGACTTAAATCTGATTGATGTGCTTTATGACCTTAAAAAGGCCGTTCGTGCTCAAAAACGCTCCAATGTGGCTGAATCACAACAATTCTGCAAAGAAACGTGGCCCCAAATCCCCCCATAGTGAAGAGAAAGACTCACTGGCAGTTATTACAAAAGCCTGATTGCAGTTCTTGCTGCCAAGGGTGGCACGACCACTTATTAGGTTTAGGGGGCAGTTACTTTTTTTTACACAGGGCCAGCTAGGTTTGGATAACATTTTCTACTTAATAAATGAAATAATAATTTAAAAACTGGATTTTGTATTTACTCAGGTTATCTTTGTCTAATATTAATATTTGTTTGATAATGTGAAACATGGAAATGTGACAAATATGAAAAACAAACAAAAAAAAAACCCAGGAAATTCTTTTTCACGACACTCTTAATAAATTCAGGTTATTAAAATTAACTCAGTGGATCAATGTGTATAAACATTTGCTGTACTACTATTATAATATTTTTTCACAATAACCACCAGACATCTGAAAACACCACTTGTACTGATTAAAAATGACAACTGTAATTCATGTGCATCTTTTATGGACTATGTTCCTAAAACATGACATTTAATTTCACACATTTTTAATTATCTTTGTTCTGCAGTGTTTCTTTTATTTATGGTCTCCTACACTATGAAAACTAGGCTACTGAGATTTTAATAGCTCTCCTGCCTTTTGTAACTAAGAAACAGTGTCACAACAGGGAACCAAGGAGACGTGGGCAGAAAACCGCATCTCTCAGGTTTCTCTACTGCGGGTAACTGTAATATTGACAGTGTGACAGGCAGGCAGCAGCGCTGACTCAATAATGGGCAGGTGCCACTGTGCTACTCTGTTAGCTCGCCTGTGACTCTGAACCAGTGACTAATTGAAATAAACAACCACATGTTATGATTTTGGTAAATTATTTAAGACGTCGACTTGTCGTGATGTATTTGAGAATCAGGAGCAACTTTTTTTTCCCCCACACCCGATTTCAATGGAATTCCTGCCAAATCAGTGACATTGCTGTTGCATGCTGTCATTTCTTTAGTTTTGTAATTTACCATTTCGAGAACGTGAAATCAACCAGTCAACATCTGCTCTGCTTTCATTGGCTAAAGCAGAAAATCCTTTTAGGTGATTTCATCAGACTTCCGCATAATTTAACAAACATCTACACGTGTCCAACATGATAGCAGGCATCAGGAGGATCAGAGGAACCGTTTATGAACTGAAATGAGCTGGCAGACTAATTTCATTTTATCAGCAAGTTCCAGTGGGAAAGAAGCTGAAAATACATGCTGTGAAACTATGAACTTATCTTCCAGAGTGTCAAATCATGCCATTGTGTTGACATCAGGGTATTTCTGAGGGTCCTCTGAACTCCTCAAGAGGACTTTGCCACTACTAATGTACCAAGACACTGACATTTTAATTAATGCTACTTGACTAGAATGGATGGATGGATGGATGGATGGATGGATGGATGAATGGATGGAGGTTTAATGCCCCTTGCACATTTTGCTTTGTATATAAACGGAACTGTAACTCAATCAAGAAGTACTGCAGCTTTCTGCTGTCACAAAACAAATGAGATATGCCACACTCCCTCCTTAAAACAACTTGTGCATTTTACTCCTGTAATATCCCATTATTGAGAATATTTACACTCAATACACATTTTTGCATATTTTCTCTGAATGTATAAAAAACACAAACAAACTGAAAAAAAGAAAACAATTGTAATGTGCTTGAAAGCAGCACTAACAGTATCTATACTTCAGGTTACGCTTCAAATGGGAAAAAAAAATAAGCATAGTGATGAAAAGACATTAAAAAAAAAAAAAAACCTCAGCTATCTGGCCAGAAATTAGCAGTGCCTCTGAACTGCAGCAGTGTGAAGCTGCAAATCAAACCCTGCCATACAATTACCACAGAAACACAGTCCATCTCCTTTTGCCCCTTGAAATTTTGCAATATCTTGGGTATTTCATGTGCTTTCTACACAAGGCTCCACTAACAAACACAATCCATCAAGAAAGAGCAGCCACTGTATGAAAGTGGACATGATTTACCACAGCACCTCCCCGCTACCCCCCCATAATCACTGGAGTTAATGTAATGCGGGCAGGCTTTTAAAAACTGAAACAGGACTCGATAAATCTGGTCACACTCTTAACCTGCCATCTCTCCTTCCACTTGTTTCAACCAGTTTTTTTGCTCGCTTGCCCTCTTTCCCAAACTCACATGTACACATGTTTAATATCCCACTTCTGTGGCAGTCAGCCCATCCAGCTTCCTCTGACCGCCAGCAGTCTCTCACTTTCTACATAAAATCTGACTCTTACCTGCTCTTTACTCTTGAGTGACTCCCCACCACTACAGGACAGCCACAACCAGTAAATCATCTCTGCTGTCTCTGAACAGTTTGTCACCTTGACATTTCTTCAGTGGAGCTTTGTCTAAGTGGATGTCCTACACACTCTTCTAACCACTTTAAAAGATATTTACTTTGTGCTGATTCTTGTTTCCCCATCTTTAAAACACATTAACCTGTTTTTAAGAAACCATCCAACCCAGCTGCAGTATTTGCATGCTGGATTGATTAAGAGGGCGTATAGACTACTATAGTAACACAGCAGCATTTGCTACATATACATTATACCTGGAAGGGCCATTATTATGGCTGCGCAGGTATATTTTGTGATTATTTTTTTCCATGGCAATACAGAGATTGATCTAGTATTAGACAATGGCATCTCTCTTATTTTGAAAGTTTAATATAGGAAACAGCTAGCTCCAGTCTTTCTACTGGCAGGCTGGTCAGTTTGCTTTAGTTGCAGTTTTGATGGCAATGATGGCACTTGTCTTGTTCTGGAGATCAGCTACATCCTTGACAGGCATACTAACTAAAAGATGCAATGGGTGGAGACCAGCAACCGCTATGCTGAGCTCAACAAGTCAGCAGAACAGAGACTGCTGTCTCCAGTTGCAGTCCAGGGGTCGTCCAAACACGGGATGAGGAACTTACTGGAGAGGCAGCTGATTACTGGTCCATTATACGTACTCATGAAGCACATACAGAGGAAAATATGCCTTTTTGTTGTCTCCTCACTGGTAACTTTGTGACCAATGTTTTGTGGGTATTATAAAGAAGCTGCCAGTAGAGGGATTCTAAGGTGTCTGTTTCACTAATAACACCACCTGAGTTCTTGCTGTTCAGCACCAGCGTCTCCTTCTTTGTTTCGCTCATCAGTTTGTACTGCTTTGTTTATAGAGTGATGTACACTGTTTTTCTCTTCCTTTCTGTGATTTTTTCTTACATGTTATAATCTTCATTTCTTAGAATGAGAAAAATCAAGTTCTTTTTTGGTGGCCAATTTGTGTCTTTAATCAAACTCACAGAGGCTGATGCTTCACACACTCAACAAGCCTTTTCATTACTTATTTAATCATCACAGTTTTTTTTTTTTTTTTTTTTTTTTTTAAGCCACACTTACATGTTTTGGAAAAGGTTCTTTCTGATGATCGACTAGCCTTTAAACATGACAAATTTACATTTGGTAACAGTGATGGTTGCTAAAAATGAGCCTCTGGACATCTGCAAAGATATTCAATCAAAATTTATAAATTATCTGGAAATATATGTAATCACCGGAATCCCCATTGATCAGTCTTACTAGATCTAAAATAAATGTAGTCTACTTTAAAAAACAAGGACATGTCTAAGAGCTTCTGAGTGGTGGCGTATTTACCAAAGAGTAAATGGACTGATTAGTTATAATTCAATACAGTTGGTAAAGGCAGATTTTCTTTTAAAACTACAGCTTGCTTGAGTAATGCATTTATGATCTGTATAGTCATTAGAGCTGCTCACAGTCTCACAATGGCCTTTTCTCACTGCTGAAAGAAAGCAGTAAATATTCTATTCATATTTTGTGTTAATTTGTTTAATCTGCATTATGCAACTGCAAGCCCTGCTTCATGGTTTATGTCATGCTATAACTGGCAGCATTATGTATGATAAAGGGAAGTAGTACAGTGGAGCATGATGTAAATGGTCTTTAATGGATAAATGGATAGTTTTAGAGTTACTTCAATCATTTTACAGGTAGTTGACCACTGGAGCAGTCTCTTTAGATCTCTCATTCTTCTCACAGTGTGACTGCTTTGCTGCTGCACCTGTTTAAACTTGCAGCATGCCTCCACTCTGTATCAAATTTTAATGCAAACATTCATTTCACATGGTGACATTCTCACGGTCTGGGTCTGTCATTTGGTCTGGTTTGTGCTGCATGCTTGCTGATCTGAGAGGAGAGTGTGTCTGATGTGTGTCAGGGGAGAAGAGGTTCTGCTAAAGCAGCTGGGGGGATTTGGGTGACAGAGCGGGCATGATTGTGTCGGTGAATGTGTGCGTTTATTGTCAACACAGTCTGATATTAATGGATCCTTTCTGCAAATTTGCATGTTGGTGTATTTGCATGTATGAAAGCAATTTTTGGAAACAGTTTTTCTGATATGTCAGATGGGTGGACAGGACTAAAAACCAAACTTGATCTTCAACTTATGTGATCAGTTTTATAATTAATGAGTTTTGTATTTAGTTAGCTTATAATTAAGGAGCTGCGAGACAGAGATAATGTGTGCAAGATTTAAATCAGGACTTGCAGGACAGGATTGCAGGTGCTGTGCACAATTTAATACATTCCCACAAATTTAGCACTTATAATATGGGAAATTCCCAAATGTAATTACAGAGATCTAATAAAGTCCAGCCTTATGTTTCACTGTTGTAGAATGACTGGCCAGAAGTGCTGAGGAGGTGGACTGACATCTGACCTAGACAAACAGGGCATGCTCTCTCTCCATCTCTCTGCAAGTCTATAAGCTCTCTCTACTTCACAAAGTCTTTGTAGCGCACACACACACACACACACACACACACACAGACAGGCTGGTTGTGAACTTGAAGGCATTTAAAAAAATGGATTGGTAGCTAAAATGTTAATCTACATTAACTGAAGAGAAATTCACTTAAAAGAACCTTACACCCCAGACGCTAACAGGACCTGCAGTGGTCCAAGTGAAGCTAACGTTAAAAATATTAATCCTCAGACAGGTAATGCTAGCATTATTATGGTGAAACAACCATTTACAGACACATTCAAACTAATAATAACACACTGTTGCAGTGTACATTGAACACACACAGGCAACACGGAGAATTTACACAAATCTCAATTTCACAAATTCACTCTGGCTACATCAACAAGCATGGTAACATGGTAACATGCAAGGACATCTGTAAGTAAAGTATCATCCATTAGTGTAAAATACATTCAAGAGGAGAATTCAATTTTTAAGTATATTTCAAATTAAATTAAATAAAAAAGCACTCTTTGGCAATTGTCTTCTAATCTAATTGACCCAATATCACAACAACAACTTGTGAAATTTTGTGTGACAGTGTATTTATACACTGAAACAGAACACTCAGCCTTGACCTGTGGTTTTTCCACTCAACAGCCACTTTATTAGGTACACCGTGCTAGTGCCAGGTTGGATCCTGCTTTGCCTTTGGACCCACTTTAATTCTTCTTAGATTCAGCAAGGTGCTGGAAACATCCCTCAGAAATTTTGGTCCATATTTACATGATACCATAACCACCACATCCCAAAGGCTTTGTGGTGCCTCATCCTGCTAGAAGGCATCAGAAGATGGGTACACAGTTGTCATAAGCAGACGGGCATAACCAGCAACAGCACTCAGGTAGCTGTGGCGTTTAAATGATATCTGTGTTAAAGAGCAGCTGAACAACTGCCTAATAAAGTGGTCAGTGAGTGTTTACTACAGGTTAAGAAACATCAGTGCACAAAACACCTTGAGGTTCATGCCTTCTTCAGAAAAGGGCTATATTACAATGACCGGAGAGAAATGTTGCTTTTAGGATGAACAAATTAAAAACTGGTGCCCATTCCTGCTGTCATTCCACGACCTAAAAATCTACTGAAGGTGTCAAATAGATCCCTAAAACTATAGACAGGCCAGCATGTTCTGTTTTCTGCTTTTTTCTGACAATCAATAAATCAGGTCCACATGAAAGTCAACATATATTTGACATGAAAATGCCAAAACATCAATTACTACATGTACTTCTGCGCCTTGGTGCTGTTGCCTTCACTCTGTCTCTCTCTCTGTAGGCCTGTGCTGATTTCTTCCTCTGACTATCTGGCTCATACAAATGCAGTCGTATTGAGTCCATCACATATAACAATTTCTTTTTGTGCCTGAGACATGTATTTATATTTATACTTGTCATATTGATCTAACTCTGTCCCAGACACTGTTATTTTTTCAATAAACTCTAGTCCAAAGTCAGAGGGTTGTGGAACAACGAGGTAACAACAGAATAACTCAAACTGATCGCAGCTGTGGCATGTATTCCTTAATGTAATCTGTGGAGCTGCTTCTAAACACAGCACTGTTAGCAGTGCAGTGCTGCAGCTCACTGATGAGTTTTAGAAAAGAGACAGATTTCTGTGGTAAAGCTTCATTTGGGTTTGATTACATAAAAAAAAAATCATCAGCTTTAAAAACAGTAGTGGTTATATCACTACCACTACACATATGAACAAACACATAGCATACACACAAAGCCTACACTCAGACACTTTGTTAGGTACACCTCTCTAGTACTGGGTTGGGCCCCCTTTTGCCTTCATAACTATCTTAATTCTTCCTGGCATGAATTCAACAAGGTGCTGGAAACTTTCCTCAGATATGCTGGTCCACATTGACATGACAGCATAACACAATTCTGCACATCCACGATGTGAATCTATATCCCAAAGGTGCTCTATTGAATTAGGATCTGGTGACTGTGGAGACCATTTGAGTACAGTGAACTCATTATCAGCAGCTATCAGAAGATGGGCACACTGTAGTCATAAAGGGATGGCCAAGGTCAATAACAATACCCAGTCAGGCTGTGAGGTTTAAACAATGCTCATTTGGTACTAAGGGAACCAAAGTCTGCCAAGAAAATCTCCCCACACCATCACATCACCAGCCCGAACTGCTGATACAAGGCAGATCCCCAGAAGACAAAGGTGTACAAGGGCTCATGCAGCTCATGTGGATTTAAATCTGCCCTTTAAAAAAAGCAAATCAAATCATGTTCTGCTTTTTTCTCCCTTACCAGTCCTGGAAAATTACTAATACTAACTCAAGAAGTTAAGGATGATTTTAAGGTATCCAATATTCCCACCAACCAAGACATGATGATACACAAGAGGTATCAGCTAAAAGTACGGGTCACCAAGGTGAGTATGGCAACAGCAGGCGAAACTCAAATTAATATAATAAATGCTTGTTCAGTTATATAAGCTCCTACCATGGCAGGTAACTCATACACACATTTATGTAACAGCAGGAGAGCAGCCCATAAACAGGAGAGCAGCTAATTTACTGGTGGTGTAAGCTGGTGGCTCCTCGTGTTTCCAGACAGCATGGAAAGAAAACATATTTTGGCCTTGACTTGTTCCTTTTTTTTTTTTTCATCATAACTGCTTATAAGCACCTTATACTAGTTATGGTTAAAGAACAAGCTCCATGCCTTCAGCTACCTTTAGCTAACTCACCAATTGTGATTCAATTAAGTTTGAGACAGTCTGAGTCACGTGACTGTCCAGCATTACAGAATCCTAGTATGCATAGTTATAGATATATATACAGCCTTAATCTTAACACATTATTACTGTAACAGTTGTTTTTTAACTGTATCTGTTTCATATGTGGGGGTGCCAGTTTGCATGAAGACCACGTTTATTTGTTTTCAATTAAACTCACTAAGTTACAGCATAATTTAAGTGTTCACCTTCGTGCTCCTTTCCTCCTTCCCGTGCATGGACCTTGTTTCAGGTTTCACATAAGGAGCTTCTCTGCTAATGAGCTGCTGCGCTCAGTTCCGCTCTCAGTGGCTTTTAGTGCAGCTGCCCGGAGCGCACAAAAAAGATTTGGAATGGTGACATTTGCGGGATGGGTTTTCAGAGCTCATTTGTATGTCGCATGCTGCTGATATCACGCAGAGCCAGGCAACCTTACAACCTTACTAGGCAAGAGACCCGGCTTCCACGCTTGTCAATAAAGGTGAGGATGATGCATGGCTTTGCTTCTGGCCATGAAGAAACTAAATAAATAAAAAACATAATGGAAATGAATTCTGGGTACAGCAATCATGTAAGTTAAACTTGTGTTCCTTCCCCTTATGATTTCAGTAAATAAGGGGAAAGCTAAGTTGATGTGGAGCTTGCAGCATATCTCTGTGTCTGCATGTCTGGCTAATCTAACTGAATAGTGCATCTCTTGGTCTGTCTGTGCCTTGCTTGCTTGACAGCCACTTCCACTGACGTGCTGTTCTGTGACTTTGTGGTTGATTAAAGTGAGACCGGAATACAATTACTTATTATATTTGATAAACAAGCAATAGTGTTTTGTGAACTGCAGCTTGGAAAAGATAACTGCATCGTGCGCGGACATGCATTCATATGAACGTGCATGAAACGAAACTGCAGCTTTCCATGCATGCAGGTTTTAAAGAAACACTGAATCTGCATTCGCATTAAGTGAAAACCAGATTCTCTGAAGGGAGAATAGTATGATTAGCATATCATGATTAATACAGATCTTCTATCACACCTCATTGGTGAAAATAACCAAAAAATATTAACTGTGTCACAATCTAGGAAATGCTCCCTTTTTTAGATCAGAGGGCTATTTCAGTCTTTACAATTCTCTATTGATCTATAATCCCATTACCTTCTCCTAGAACTCTTGAAGAGTTGTGTGTTGTATTAAAAGCTCTTTTCATATGTGCATGTGTGTGTGTGTGTCTCTGTTTGTTAATCTCGCTCACAGCCTCCCTGCTATTGATCAGTTCTGCGGCCTACGGCACTGTGTATTAACACTAAATGAATACTGAGCTAAAATGATGGGGCTGCCATGGCTGTCAGGGCACAGCTGCCCCTGTACAAACTCCCCACATTAGTGTCAACTGCTGTCAAAAAAATAGAGACATTCAAATTTTTCTGAAGGAAAACAAAAAAAAAAGGAAAAACAAAAGACTAATCTGTCAATAGTAACAAAAGAATTACTAGCAATCATAATTAAATCATGGTTTTGTATCTGTATAGCAACACTGCAAGCTGAAGATCTTTAGGGTTACACTGTCCTCACAGACAGCTGATGCTAACGCTCAAATGAAAGAGGAATCAGGCAGAGTAGCACTTTGCCCATGCATAGCAATTATTATTGATGAAAACCGTGCACTTGTGTGTACACAAAGGAGCAGCTCATGCTGCGTCCAGAAAATAGCAAAATCAGAACTTGCAATCCACACAAACAACAGGAGGCGTAAACCACAGAGTCCTGTCCAGACACACTGTGTTGTTTAAATGGTATCCTGCTATTTCTCTAATTCCTGTGGTTCCCCTCCACCCACCTGCTGGTCAGGCACTGTGTGCAGTAACTCATCACAGAAGAGACGAGGCAGGGTGAAACACAATTACCTTGCCTCCATCTGTCTGCACGTGAGATTCTCACTCTATAGTTGCACACAAACACAAAAGCAGCCACTCTCCCTCTATTAAAACACACACACACACATATTATCACCAACGGAGACACAACTGCCTTCCAATGTTTGCCTCTTTTCTCTCTCCCTCTTGTCACTCTGCAGATACAGCGTACTTCACGCCATTGCCATGCTGACCCCAGTAGAAGCAATCTGCACCATGTCCCACATCTGTCTCTCTCTAAAACCCCATCACTGCACCTGGCTGCTGGTAGAGTGGAGGCTGAGGCTCTAATCCATGTGTCACCAAGACCGAACATGTTTGTTTAACTCGATTTAAGAGCGTATTCGGGTGAAGGGTGGCGACCCTATCAAACACTTGAGGCTATAGTTGACTTCTGTTTGTTTTCCACAGATTTGCTTGGAAATTTGCACAAAATGTTAAATACTGACTGTTTTCTGAGTATTACAAGAAGCAAATTTAATCGAGGCTGTGTTAAAACAGTCCATAAACAGCATAGCACCAGAAAAAAAAAAAAAACAAAAACTGTTTTTCTGATTATGCTTGCAGCAGTTATCACCTCATTAGGCAGGCTAGAGAGTGCTTGATTTTTTTTCTGGTTTTGTGTGTTTTTCTGTTGGTTTTTTTTTTGGTTCTTTTGTTTGCTTTTCGTTTAGCTGCAAGTCAATAAGAAAGTCTTGCCCGGAGAATAATATCCCCTTATTTGAGTTACAGGATGTGTAAAGTTTGTGCTGTTTAAGGAGAATGGTATGAGATTTCCTCCTTCATTATTCATTCCCACTTCTTATGAGTTTGTCGCACATTATATGTGCATGTAATTGTTTTATTACAAATGAAATGTAATCACAAAGAAGGATATGGATAATTTTACTTTTGAAAGTTCCTTTAAGCAAATAATTTATTTGCATTCCTTCAGGAATTGATTATTAAATGAGTCAGCATATTAGCATCCTGGATCCTTTTTTATAACACAATATTTCCTGCTCTTGGCACACTGTAAAATGTGTACTTGTGCATTTTGCTCCCATCTCTCCATTTCGCTATATGGTAACTGCATTACACAACTGCTCTTCACTATGCTGCAGTAACTTGCAGTTTCACAGCTACCTATATAACAGCCACTGTTTTATACAGGTTTAAAGACACATGAAAGCATGAAATTACATTATAAACCCTGATTTAAACCCAGTGTTCAGCAGTTTGAATATAACTTCTTTGGATGAGGGATAACTGCATGCTTTTGTGAAATATTTGGGCACATTTAAACATTTTTTGTGGAATAATAAAAGAATAGAGGGGTTGTAAAATGCCATGAAAGGTCCACGTGTTTGATCAATATCCCTCATGTAACTGCTGAGCTGTTAATATGGCAAAGGGTTAAATGAGCTTTGAATACAACATTTCTACTCATGCTGGTACATGAGTCGTCACACCAGAGGTTCTCTTAACAGGGCTTTAGTGAATGAAACAAAGGCGTCACAGGGATCCTTTGATCAATTTCTTCACATGAGCCCTGAATGTGGTTATTTCCAGCAGAAAATTGCCTATGATTAAATGTCTATCTACACTATATGGCAGCATTTGTGTGTACAAGAGAAAACTCGAGCCTGTGTATTTGTGTCTTTGATATGCAAGCTTATGTGCAAGTGACCTAATACATCAATCAGACGCTAACTTTAGCAATACTGACAAGCAGTCAGAGACAAATCCAGTGGGATTCCTCCCATTCCCTAAAGCACAGTGAATGTGACACTGGGCTGAGACTGGAGAGTTGAGGTGGTGGTGGTGGGGTATGTGTAAAATCACCTTGCCCAAGGGTACAACCTCCACAGATCAATATCTGTGAAAATTGATGACAAATAGTTGTGAAAAGGAACAGAGTGCGTGCGTGTGAGTGCAGTGGCCTTGAGAAAACCGTGAGGCTGAGGATGAACAGCAGCTCCCCCTGATGGATAGTAATAACTACTGAATTAGAAAAGCAGGATGTTACTTGAGGACTGCAAACCAGGCAAATTAACCCCATTTAAACTTCAATTAAACTTGACAACCAAACTTCCAAATAAACTTAATCTCTTAATAGCATTTAAGTAATAGAATTAGTCAGCCAAAAATAGTATTTAAGTCCTTTTTAATATTCTGTTTCCATACTTCACCTTATTGAATTGAACATTAGTTTAGATACAGATATATCAAACTGGCAGCATGGTGGTGCAGTGGGTGGTTAGCACTGTAGCCTCACAGCAAGAAGGTCCTGGGTTTGAATCCATCTTGTTCCGGACTGTTCTGTGTGGAGTTTGTATGTTCTCCCTGTGTTTGTGTGGGTTTCCTCCCACAGTCCAAAGACATGCAGTTACTGGTGGTTGGGGTCAATTGGTGATTCTAAATTGCCCATAGGTGTGAATGTGAGTGTGAATGGTTGTGCGTCTTTCTGTGTTAGCCCTGCGACAGACTGGCGACCAGTACAGGGTGTACCCCGCCTCTCGCCCTATGACAGCTGGGATAGGCTCCAGACCCCACCCCACCCACGACCCTGAAAAGGATAAGCAGAAGAAGATGGATGGATGATATATCAAACTATCAAACAGTGGTGGAAAACATATTCTAATCCTTTACTCAATTGAAATCAGCAAACCTGAATGTAAAGCTGCTTAGTCACAAGTACAGTACTCATTCTACAGGTTGAAGGATTATTATGAATGATGCATTAATGTGGGAGCAGCATTTTGTTCCAGTCCTTCAATCTTTTGACTGTGATTAAATAGAATTCTAGTAGCAATTTTTGCAAGACAGAAAGAGGACAGAATGACACAGGTTGCAGCAGTAGAAAATACTGAGAATATACAGTACTGTGCAAAAGTCTTGAGTCACCCCTCATTTCTTTATATGTTGTTTCCAAAGAGCCAGACTCATAAACTTAGCAACGAACCAATTATAAATGAATCTATAGACAGTTTGTTACTAGCAGCCTGCCAGAAAAAATACATTATTTGTTGCAATGACTTTAGTTGAATCTGAAAAATGCCAAAGATAACACAGTTTGAGGGGCATAAAATAGTATTTTTGCACCAACATGTAGATTTCCAAAGAGCTATCAGCCAAAAACTTGCTGTATCTCAGCATTCTGTGCAGTGTGTCCTTAAAAAAATTGGAGGACAAAAAAAGAAACAGGAGGCCTAAAAAGTATCATGTCTAAAAAGTCATGTCCATAAGAAATAGGAAAGAAATCCAGCAAAGACCTGACACAGGATCTGAGAGGCACATCTGGCCCTTTAGTTGATCCATTTAGTGTTCAATGAAGCTTCATCAGAAAAGGTCTCAGTGGAAGGGTGGATGGCTGTCAAGAAGCCATTCTTAAGGAAGGGAAACAGGGAGAAAAGCCTGAGGTCTGCTAAATTACACAAGAACTGGACTGAAAATCAGTGGCAACAGGTTTAATGAAGTGATGAATAAAACTTGAAAGTTGTGGTTCATAACATTATCAATATGTACAGAGGAGGTGAGGAGAGGTACAACAATGAGTGTCCTGAGCCATCTGTAAAACACGGTGGAGGCTCTGTCATGGTTTGGGGCTCCATTTTAACCAGTGGTGTTGGGATCTTGTCAAAATTGATGGAATTATGAACACAAAAAAATATGATCAGATTTTGATCAACCATGGAATACCATCTGGAAAGCATCTGATTGCCAGTGACATTTTTCAGCATGATGATGATCCCAAATGCACTACCAATACAGTAAAAGCATACCTGGATAGAAAACACACAATGGAACTTTATCCCAGAGCACAGAGCTCAACATTATTAAAGCAATGTGGAATTATCTTGATAGAAAATGTAACAAAAGGCAGCCAACATCTAATGTCCTTCAAAAAGCCTAGAGAGCTATTCCTGATGACTACTTACAGAAATTACAAGAATGCTGCCTGAGAGAGTTCAGGCTGTGCTGAGGAATAAAGGCGGTCATAGCAAATATTGACTTTCACATTCATTAGAATTGTACAAACTCCGTTTTTGCCTTAGAAGCTGTATTTGCATGTATGGCTACACATGTTTCAACAAATCATTGCATCTATTTCCCATTTTCCAAGAAATGAAGGTGAGTAAAGACTTTTGCACAGCACTGCAATCACTGACATTAACAGCAATGCCATAAATTCATCACCCTTTAAAAATTAACTACAGAAATGAGTCAGTGACAAAAATCACATGAATATGAAAACTATGTTTACATTATATCTGCCATAACATAAAAATACTCAGGTACAGTACCTCAAACCTAACCTCAGATTTAGAGTGGATAAATTATTACCACAAGTACTTAGTTACTCCACTTCAAGTATTGAGTATTTTTATTGCATTTTTAAAATATCTTCATGTTGACAGAAAAGCCAATAACTATAGTTTTTCTGAAGTACAGTACAGTACTTGCATACAGGATGCACTATATAATAATCTAGCATTGTAGGTAAAAACAAGCCCTATTCTGTTTTTAAAAAAATAATAGATAAATGTTTGTGCAGCATAACCTAGTAAAGTTATTATGTTGGATGAGAAAAATGATTTCCCAAATTATGATTAGCATGTTAAATTACATGTATGTAAATTTTTTGATTTACTATTGGAGGCAGTGGGAAATTCATGGCCTTCATCGTTTCAGTTTTAACACTGCGATGCTTTTTTTTTAAGACTTTACACATTGCGCAGAGTGAGCTTCTTGTGCTGGAGGGAGTTACCAGGAACTCCAGGTAATATAGCTGTGTATGTGTGTGTTCATTTTGTGTACAGCAAAATGGATACTACCTTTGAAAAATACTGTTCACTGAAAGTTTTGGCTTCAGATGAAAAGCCGATAGAACCCAGTCTGAATCTGCTTCAAAGCATTTACATTCAATTTCTGCAAAATGTGCTTTTTTTTTTTTTTGCCCACAGACATCTTTTCCACTACAGACTCCCAGCTTGTATTTATGTTCGGGCAGCAGCCATAAAACCTCCACACCGTCCTTGCACACCTTGGACCCATTGATGCGTTAGATGGGTGCTGCCTTCAGTCTGACATTATTTGGCTCATTCTTCATCTTTTTCTGCTCTCCTTCTGCTCACAGCAAACACAGCTCGAGTGCGTGCGGATATCTGAGAGAGTGCAGGAATAAGAAAAGCAGAGTAAAGAACCATGTGTGTAAGCACGCTTGTGCGAATGTCAAAGTCAGTGTGTGTGTGTGTGTGTGGGGGGGGGGGGGGGGGGGGGGGGGGGGGGGGGTGTTAAGTATCTGCATGTGTGAACACATGTACATTTATCTATGTGTAACATATCAGACATTTTTCAACCAATGCAAACTGATTTAAAGAGTGACGAGTGTCCTTCGCTGCCACCTCTGCTTTCTGTAGATTGCGGGGACAGTTAAAATAACCATGATACACTATGACAGCACATATAAACCAGCCACTCTTATCTTTAAAAAAAAAGCAAAACAATACTGAAGTCCATCCACAGCGGAGAATTTAATACTGAATAGCACTCCTCATCAAGCACCGCATTCTTAGGTCCTCTCCTCAGGTGGCAATTTTCATTGGGCTGCTGTCAACAAAAGAAAAGGTGCTCTGTGTGCTTGACTGATGGACCAGTGCATCGGCAGCACAATTGAAAGGAGAACAAATTGAAATCAGGTAATCACAAGCATTGGAAGACTGTTCTGTGACTCATACCCGCGAGACCAAAGTGGACAAATGGAGTGGAGGACAAGGGAAATAATAATCAAAGTCACTGTCCCTCCCTTTGCCATTAATCTGAGACAGACCTGTTCCAGAGGAGTCTATCAGCTCAGCTGCTTTATTTGTTGCAGTGGGTTGCCTTCCTCAATTCCTTTATTCACGTAGCAATCACTTTGAACCTCTGCATGCTACACTTCTCTTCTGTCCTTACGTCTGTGTCACTATGTGACCATTACACCAAATTTAACCCATTTATACCCTCCCCCCCCAACATATAATGTGAGGTCACTTCATTTGTAATTTCTTTTATTTATTTGAGGAATAGAAAAGCAAACCAGACCCAAGTGAAGTGATTAAGACCATATTGACAAGTGAATTACAACCTGATTGAATGGCATGAGGGTTGGCCTTGGTTGTGCTGCCTCTCAGTGAGAAAGCAATTCCCCCTAAAGATTTTTTCCTGCCCATTATTTCCTCACTTCTTCGCTTTCACCAATGAATTGCAGCTTTTTTCTTTTTTTTTTTTTTTTAAGACATCAGTCTCCAGGCATGAGGCCATTTCCCCAACTAAAGGGCATTGAAGGTTGAGTCATATAATTGTAGATTTGTCTTAGAAACAGAGGGAGACAGCATATGAATCACTTTTATGGCCCCTGGTGTGCATGAACCATTGTCGCTACAGCTGCTATAATATCTTGTCATTCACACAACGGTGAATGCCACTGCACTGCTGCCACTTTGCTGGGAGTGCTTCCATGTTCCAAGGGGAGAAAATGATGACATCCCTCCTTGCAGTAATGATAACATTTGGAACCCAGAACACGGCGAAGTTGGGTGAAAGACTGTCAGGCTGGTAGCCATTGACAGTCAGCGGCTGTCGTGGAGAGAAGGCAAAATGCCAGGACGTCTGATGCCTTGCTATATGCCACTCTGGGCCTGACAGCTGCCAGCAGGGCCCACAGGCCGGGCAAGAGTGAGGAGGGAAAAACGATGGGGAAACGTCATCTCTGAGGTGAACTGCCATGTCAGGGCCCAGGATGGTGACAAGGTAGGCGTGAATGCATGTTCGTCAACACAATATCTACTGGAGAGGGATGCTCATTGGGAGGAAAAGGCTATGGAACACCCTCAGTGAATCTTATGCTGTGCTATACATATAAACACAAGCGCATAATAAAAAGCATTCCATTAAAGTGTAATCACTGATCATTCATAGGCTGACTCAACATGCCTGGCGGTAGGGCAAAAAGCTTTCATTTAAAGCGGCAATCAAAGATTTTCATTTGAATGTATTTCTCTCAGGTCATAATCGAATGAGGTAACACAGTGTTGATTCATCCTTTGGCCCACTAAGGAAAGACATATTTTTTTAGAAATGCATTTGTGGCAATGTTCCTGAAAAAAATGCTGAACATAGCACAGTAGGTTCACAGTAAAGGCATTTTAAATTAGAATCACTGTAGTTAAAAGAAGACTTATTTTCATACGTAATAATTTGTAATAATTTCTGCATTTCTTGACAGAAACCAAATATCAGATGTGAGAGGAAGAGCAGATGGCAGACTCCACGCCTTCAGCTTCTCAGCAAGGTACCCAACTCCCCTTATGGTGAAATTTTTGACAGGTTATATTAACTAAATTTGCTGTTTCTCTAACTTCAGGTATTTCCAAATCAACCAGGAGGGAAATCTTTGAGATTGTTACTTTAAACTCCTTCAATTGCCAGATTGACAGAGGACAAATGGCAGCTCTACTAGTGCTCTGGGAACATTGAAGCTCCTAATGCTCAGAATGAGAAAGGGTAAACAGTTGGACCTGGGTGTCAAAGAGTCTCTAAGGAATCCTTTCAGACTCACTAGACCATCTCTGAAGGCAATCAAAATCAATATTCTCTCAAAAGCTCTTGTGAAGGAATGACTTTAAAGAGGAAACAGAATACAAAAGATCTTTTCTTCTGTGTACTACAATAAAAATATCTCCATAAACCCCCATAAACAGTACAGACTGTCAACAGATACTTCACAAAACCACATCTGATCTATTTTCATAATTTGTCAAGAATGGTCTCTGATGGTAAAACACACATTTTTCAAAGTAGTTGATGAGGGACTATTAGATTCTGTATTCCTCTGAGTGCCATGTAGAGATTACATTATGGAAATAAATTACATTATGGCAAATGAAAGAAACCACTTTTATTGCACTATATGTGAGACAGCATATAATACAGAAAGCTGAAAATCTAAATTGCCCTTGCTTTGTTGAGTCCCACTATCCTCATTTACTAATCCATGTACCATCTACCTCTCGAACACATTTGTCCTGCAGCAGCTCTGAGCCTCCATCGGGTCAGCTGAGGCATAATAAAACGCACAGATGTCCTTCTGTGAGGCCGCGCTTATTTTTCCCTCCATTTGCTCACTTCATCATTTTATCTCACTGTGTTTTCAGGGCGTGGTGCATCTATTCCAAAACGTGTGCATGTCAAGGTTTCACTGCAATGTCTTCTCAGGGGTGAGTGGATTTACTGAACGTATTACACTGGGGCAAGATCAACATTTAAACCAGGATAAGAGCAGAATAATAGTTTTCAAATCTATCAGATGATAGACCTACCCGTTAATTAAACCTGTAACATCACCATTCAAACACAAAAACTACTACAAATCATTTGCAATACGTTCACTATTGACACAACGTTTATATTTGTATTTTAAATATTACGATTGTCGTGACCCCCCCCCCCCCCCCCCCAATTCTGACACAAGAAATCGGAGGCAGAAAAAAGTTGTTCTTAGTCTTTTTGGGGGGGGGGGGGGGGGGGGGGGATGCGAGCAGTTGACAATAATTTGCTGGCAAATGCGACACGCTGTCTGCTTCACATGTTGAAATCCAGGAAAATGAAAGAATTAATCACACACATTTGCTGTAAAATGTGTTTGGGTGCATGATTTTTATCCACTGTGCCTGCAAAGCTGGCTGTTTAAACAACATGCAGGTGCAGAGCTTCCAACATTTGCTAAACTGATACTTTGCACGCTCACATACTTTCTCACGAGCCAGCTACTGTCTGTAATTTACACATGGAGATTATGTACAGCACATACAAAAACCTGGCAAATGCTCGTGTACTACTGTGGCACCAAATGCTTATCCAGCATCTAGAATCCCTCATGATAAGTACATAGAACATTTACCCCACCAGTGACACATTAAAACAATTGCAGATTCTGTTTGAAGAAAATTCCTCCAGGACAACTCACAGCATTCCTCCCTTTGTGCATTTAAATCAAGCTAAGTGTTTACTGAAGCATGCCCAACTAACTTCCCCCTGCCCTTGGCAGCAGCAGTACTATCCCTTGGCGGGAAGTGAGCACACAATCCAGCA
Source organism: Archocentrus centrarchus (assembly GCF_007364275.1). NCBI lineage: Eukaryota > Metazoa > Chordata > Actinopteri > Cichliformes > Cichlidae > Archocentrus > Archocentrus centrarchus. The sequence goes on along the minus strand of NC_044367.1, from coordinate 24,141,908 downwards.
CTCTGGATGCTGCTGCGCCACATCCACTGCCGCCAGCTTCTCAGCTAGGCCTAACTGCCACCATTTGAACATCTTTTGAGGCAAGGACAGAGTCCATGAGCTCCGTGGCGGACACCAAATCCTCAGTGAGAGTCAGAAGGTAAAGCGGTCCTGTTGCCCTTCTCTCCAGCCTCAACAATCTGACTTGTCAAACAAATTGCTCTAAGCAGCTGTTCCCCAATCTGCCTGCTGAGTTGAGTGTTGTGCACTGCTGCCACCGCCGTGCCCCAGTTCCCCCGACTACTGTGTTTCTGCTCAGACACCATAAGGAAGGGCATACGTGTTGCCCCCATCAGCGGCGAGTCACCGGGGCACCAATTGACCACGTTTGCAGCGAAGGACTCTATTGTTGCTCCCAAGTAGTGGTGATGTGACAAAATCTGCTGCAATTCATATGAAAGCAAGTACCACACAGGCATTGTGTACTGTAATTTATGTTGGGAAATGACACACTTCAGCTGCAGCAATTTGTGTAAATTGTACACAACAATACTGCTTTGTTTTATGATGGCAAATTGCCTGTTGCATCACAAATGAGAGGCTGTTTTGAAGATCAGAAATTGTGCATTTCAGATAATTTGCCAACAAGATAGAGAACAAGAGTTAAAAGACAAATGACTATACTACTGCTTCACCCTGTGGAGCAAAATGTTTAAACAGGGTCACAAAGCAACGCCAATAGGCAAGCAGAAGAGCCAATATTTATTCAAGCTAGACAAAGTTATTTTTCTTTGGGGCCACACTGTCAACAACAATAATTTTCTTTACTTCTGTGGATGGATTGTGCATAAACAAAGTGATAGAGGACCTCAAAGCAAGACAGCTGCTCGGTCTCATTCTGTCCTGGCGTGCTGAATCTAATGTATTGTCCAAATGAGTCCCAATCTGCATTTGTTGATACATTTTAATGAAGTCCCTGAAGGCTGCTATAGATGGATGACATTCCATTATACCACTCCAAAACCCCAAAGCAAATTTGCTGCTCTTAATGAACACTTTCTCTAGTTCCAAGTTTTCCAGCTGTATTCCATTTTAACCATCCAACCCCGATCATCAAGATCTCTGTCTATTGTGTCCATTTCTCAGTGAACTGTTCCTCTCCACAATCCCATGTCCTCGTTCACCTTCTGCAGTAGCAACCCACCTTCCAAATTCCTCTGCTGTTCCTTTCCCGTATTCCCTCCATCTCCTCCCTCCATTCTCTTTAGTCATAAACAGCCAATCTCATTTTTATTTTTAAGGCGAGTTTGGTCCTAACTGTGATGGTTTTTGGCACTTACTGGTGACTGTAAGCAGATGTTTCATGCTTAAAGGTGTTTCAGCTGGCAGGCTGTGGACAGAGGGCAAAATCCACCCAGCTGATTCAGTGGGCCTTAGCCAGGGCTGAATAATGATGCACCCAAGAATTTCTGGCATGGTGAGCCACTATGCAGGATAACTATTTCTCAACAGAATACTTGTTTATGAGCTTCTCTAATCTACAATGCAATTTATTATTTTATTCAAATGAAATGACAATGAGTGGAGAAAACCATCAAATACAGATGCTTCCATGCAAGTGCACTGCTTATTTAAATAAAGCAGTGATTATGATTTTGTATAAAATGTCAATATTTATTTAATTAAAAAAAAAAAATGGCAAGAGGAAATGATCTAACTGACTTGAACATAAGGTTCTTGTTGGGACACAAATGACTGAACCTTGAGCCACAAAGTCTGCATAACAAGCTTCCAGTGACTAAAGTGACATCTGCATTCATACCTACAGTTAGATCACAATCTGAAACTGTGATCAATCACCTGTGATGATGATTAGCATCACAAATCCAGCATCCAACCAAATTTGTACCCCTACCATTCTGCCCCTTTATGATGAATGACCAGAAATGCAAAGAATTAAACATAAAATACAGTATATTCACTTTGTAATTTTAGCTTATTATGTATTTTAAATAACTAGCATATAAATTCTTTAGTTATTTCCACAAATATGTTGTGGGTGGTCACAGCGATCTCCACCTTGACAACCAAAGTCTAATTAGTACTTTTTGAAGTTCATTTGTGCCAATTTTGAAAGAAAAAAAAATCCTTAAAGCATGCAGTAAATATCATGTTCAGACTGGGACAGAGGGATGGATGATGGCAAAAACAAGATGCCCTCAGTAGTGAATGTTGCCTGCATGTGTGCCAGTGTGTCTATGGACACTCGTGCGTGTGCCTGAGAAAAGTTGTAAAGTGCTTTGTAGAACCACTAAGATTAAAAGGCACTAAATAAGCACAGAACATTTACCGTTTATCAGATCATAACAACCTGGCACACGGTACATGTTCGGGTCCACGCTTGGTTGTTCCCGGCAACGTTGTTGCTGAGTGTTCCCTCTTTTACGTCGTGTACCAGACAGTTTTCCATTAAAATGGGATAAGTAAAGCAGACTGATCCAAAATATTTTTACATAAGGGTTTCCATAAAGCCATTTTCACATTTTCAGTAATGGACATGAAAAAAAAAAAAAAGGCAGAACACTAATTATGACTCAACCCATCAGGGGCAGCAATTGCTAGCAGTTTACAGCCCATGATGTCCTACCACATTAAGTGGTTTAAAAGATCAAATTGCTGTACTGAAGCAGTAGCACTTAGGCATCTTTTGTTGTGCAACAATCCAAGATAAAGGAAGCCTTATGCACCAATTGCTTTAGAATTTATTTTATTTTTCCATACCTTTTTCACCTCTGGAGGGAGGGAGGTTTCCTGCTATCGCTAACTTCATAAAGTTGTTCTGCTGCAAAAGGAAGATTTTCATGGAATTTTGTATTCGTTTCTTTTAGACACATAGGTCAAAACTATCCCAGCCTGTCATGAGTTTTTAAAGTGTTCAGTTTGTGTCAGCACTGTTTTCAGTCATCGCTATGCGGAGATAACACGGCAGCAGCTTCTTTGTAGCAGAAATGATGGGCTCTGTCAGAATAGCTTAAAAAAGGAAAAAAAAGTTTGGCTCGGCCATTATGTTTCTCATCATTTCTTTCTTCATGCTTGTCACACATAACTTATACCATTGGACTATTTACTATCATCTGCCGTTTCTTTTTAACTACAATCTACCACACTTTACCATCTTCTGTCTTCTATTTAAAATCGGGAGTGACAACCGCAAAGTGGGCCAAAGGGAAATGGATTCGATTAAAGGCAGACAAGACAAGTTCAAACAAGCAGCTGAGAAACCACTTCGGACCTGAACTGTGTTCGTCTAACAGCGAGCACAGTTCGCACAGGAACAACCGCTCCGTTACATCCATTTGTTTTTATTTGACTGCTCCAAAAATCCCTTAGCAAATCAAGGATTTTAAGATCAATGTTAAAAAAAAAAAAAAAAAAAAAAAATGTTAAAATCTCTATTTATGTGTGTGAACTGTCAGTTTTTGATGCAAGCAGTCCTGGGAAAGAGTAATCTGTGCTGTCATTCATGAATTTTATAGACTTGCCAATATTATCCGTAAACCGGAGGGATTCAGTGATGAAAATTACAACCTTGGATGCAAACACTGAATACATCAGCACAGCGACTGCCTTTGTAGATCATTTATTTGCACTGTAAAATACTTCCAGAATATGAATAATTCTGCAATGTTGAATAACACATGAACATAGGCGTTACTTTGTATGCAACAGTTTTACTCTGGTGCCTCAACAAAAAGATGTGCTTCTTTTTTGCAAATTCTTAAGCAGTTTTGCCGCTACTGACGTCTGAGTTGAAATATAAGACTTTTCAAAGCCAATTCCAGAGGGAAGATTAGTAAAGAATTTCCAACATAAAAAAAGGAAAAAGATTTGTGTCAGCAAAAGGCCAGAAGTCCACATTTATTTCAGCTGTTTTAGTTCAGTTGTTTGGCGAACGCTGATGCTACAGCACAGCGATCCAGAAGTGTTTATAGAACTCAGCAGGGAAGCCATCAGGCAGTGAAGCTTTCTTGGACATGTGATTAAGTTCAGCAGAGAGTTCATCTGGGTGTTCTTTAGTGAGATGTTGTACATTATTACTGTCGAGAAAGAAGCCGATGTCTTCTTGATGTGGGTGATGCTCTGCTGAATAGAGGTCAGCGAAGCAGCCGTGGAAAGAAGTGCCCACATTGCTTCCTTTAACTAAATACATAGATAACTAAAATAGTTTGTCTGTGATCTAATAGAACTTGGATTTTCATATCTGCAAAGCATTTCTACCATCTACTATCAAAATGTACTCATTCTATATTTTCTCTGCTGGTCTGCTTGCATTAATGTTATCTACAAGCGGAAGTTTGTTTTTCTTCCTCTCATTAGTTTTAGCAACGCACCAGTGTGTTACTTTTAGACAATTCTTTATGTCTAAATCTCTTTTATTATAACAGCCAAATTTGTGACACTTAAGAAGGGCTGCTTTAAGTAGCATCTGGTGGTGGATTTATATGGATTGTTTCTATTCCAAATGAGCAACTGGGGAGTGAAAGCAGTGATGCTAACAGGGTTCCTCTGAGCTCTTTACTATAAGGAAGAGACAAAGAGACAGGCCAGCAGTCTTTTCAGTGTAAGCTGGAAACACAAAGCTGCAAAATGATGTGTGAGATTTAGTGACGACCAACTAAAGCTGAGCTGGCCTATATATTTTTTTATTCAGAGATTCATGCAGTGACGTGTCAACCAATCATATGCTATCATGTTTCTAAGCACACACAAGCCTTCACATTATGTCAACAAGTTACTGAGCAACACTAACAGCGACTTCAGCAATGAAGTAGTCAGCCATGCTTGGTCATCTTGTTATTTTGTTGCTCTAAGCACTGACGTGGAATAAATTATGTTCAATAGAAACAACTGGCTACAAATCATTTTCAGTTGATATGGTGATACGAGGGTCTGCATGGTCTGGGCGCCACAGCAGCAGTTTCTGTTTGTTCTTATGTGCCTCACTAGTCAGAGGCCTGTGCTACAAAGCAGGATTTGGAGCTTTGTCAGGTGCAACCCTAACCTGCTCCATAGCAGGTTAGGGTTGACATACAGGTACAAAACCACTGCTGCCTACTGACCAATCAATTCTTTGACATTCTCCATGGAGACACTCTAGTTTAGACTGTCTAAAGGCTTGCCTTTCCCTGAACATCAGTAAGAAAAATAGATTATCTATATTAACTATATTTCTTTTTTTTCTGTTGGCTACAAGCAATCCATTTAAATCAATTTCATTGTTCTTTAAGCCTAAATATAGTGAAATTATCCCCAAATCATGCACTTTACTTGCTCTCAAATAGTTTAACAAAACAGAGAATAAAACTGTTTTGTCTTAAAGGTGGGGCAGTGATTCTGATAAGTCTACTGACTGACAATGATTTTTTCCCCCAACTCCCCTCCGCCCCCCCCAGGCTTTATTTAGGCTTCATTTCTAGTCTTACTGAGCAAAGAGCTTAAAGCACACACAGGTTCATACAGAACCTTTCCTAATAAACACACTCACACAAAACTATTTTGGCTGCAAAAACAGTTTTCATTGGTGATATGCTGCCATCATTTTCACTGGGAAAGACGTCGCCCACCTCGGTCAACAACCATTTTCATGTGATTCCTCAGTAAGATTACCAATATTAGAGTACATGAAGCCAGATGAGGAAAGGGTTCCTAGTTTGATACTTTATGGGCAGCACCCCTTCTTTTTGCTTAGTGTTAATATTGGGTTATGGTTACTGTCTTAAAGACATTTAGTGAAGATAAAATTTGTTTTGGTAATAAAACAATATGGACACATAGAAAAGAGGGGCAGGGTTATTAGTTCAACAATAAAGTTAGAGAGCATCATTGTAATGATTACCAATTATGATATTCCATTACTGCTTTCCTCATCTCTGCATCATTCATAATCCTGAATCCACTCTCAAACCAGCCCAATAAAATGGAGGGGGGAAAAAAAGCATATGAATGTATTACCTCGCTGTCCTTTATGTTCACATCAACTTCTACACCTTGACATGTCTGGTAATTATTTCAGAGTTATTTTTGTCTCTGCAAGGTGAAGAGATTGTCCAACATATGCAGCATGTAATGTGTCATGTACAAACCAAATGAAGTTTGACCACTGCCACCCTCTATACCTGTCGCGTAGGGCAGCAGGGGCTAATGAGAAGCTGAACTACAGTGCCACAGAGCCTCTTGACCAGGTTTCTAGGCTAGATAATAAGGCTGCCTGCCATAGGTAATTACTGCCAGCAAACCTGTAAATATGGTTTTTCACACTGTAATGATGGTTTATTAAAGAAATCTGTACATATAGCCAACACAAGACAAAGTTTGTCATTATAGGATTTTTTGCTCATTTTTTTCTTCAGATAATTTCATGGCTAACAACATACTATTATAACCAATCACACCTCCTGTCAAAGTAGTTGAAACACCATAATTCACTGACGTGTTGCAAATCATTGCACAAATATTACATGCATGAAAAGGTTTCCTGCGTTAGTAATCAACATACAAATGAAAATATGACAGATGCTGTCATGTATCAAAGTAGATTCACTAGCAAGAACTGCAACCTATAACATAAATAGATGTTAAATGATAGGGGGTGATGATGGATGGCTAGCAATGACCTAGACCTGAGACCACAGGCCTCACTGAGGACCAGCAGCAGCTCCTGGACTGAGCAGGTTCTCCTGGTGCCAATGACAAACTGACAATTTGGAAGTGGGGGGGGGCACGGAAATGAGAACAGGCAGGCATGTGGAGCAGGAATGCTTTTACAGACGTATGATCAGAAGTATGTGGACTGATCCTACTCCTAAACTTCAGATAAAGTATCTCCAATTAAGTAAGAAAGAAATGTAATTACACTAATTACTCTGCGTAATGGTGAGGCAAATCGAATGTAGAGTTTACTGACTATAAGTGGCTGTGCGTTATATGGCTCTGAATGTTGGCTGTGGAAGGCAATCTGTTGACTCCATGGAAGTTTTTTTAAGCTATAATTTTCCTGCTCTCATTGAACCTGCACAGTAGAAATCTAATAAATTCTACCTGCCCAGCACGCGGGTAGGGAACATTTAGTGAACAAAGATGAACATTTATCAGCCAGCAAGAGCTACATATTTCAGTCAGAAGAGCTGAAATACAAATAGAAAAAAAGGAAAAAAAATAAATAAATCAATTCATGTTTCTTTAGAGTATACTTAACATTTCTATTCTTTTGAAGCCAGTCAGCTAAATTGATTTTCTTACCTAATCTCACCTGAAAGGAGCTGTGGTGATATAGTCTAGTTTGAAGGTATTAAGTTTACACTATTTGCTCTAAATTATGATGCTGCTTTCATTTAAAACACCACCATAATGTCACCACCATAAAATAATAAAAAGACCAGCACCAACAGTGGTAGTTTATTATATTAAAAAAGGCCAAAGTTTCTTTTTTTTAAATGAAGCTTAAGGAGTTTAAGAGTGCAGAGAGTAGAGGGGGATAACACACAGTAACTAGTTTGGGGCAGAATTGAACCTCCGCAGTCTTTTGACATATGAGCAACTGGGTGAACTATACTGTAGCAATGTGCTGATGTTTCATTTTTTAAAACATGCTGTGTAGTTTCTCAAGACAGCTGGGCACTGTCACTTATAGCAAATATCACATATACAGGAACAGTGAATTTGTTGGGGACCATTTGCTGTTATGGATAAAAATTAGGTGTGCGAAATGAACTACAGTGCTCAAGGAGCATGTGACCTAACTGTCTGCCACAGTAATGTGTTTTTAATATTTATTTATTTTTAATAACATTGTGTAAGGAGGTTTCAAATTATATGAATCAAAATAAATTAGTAACTTACTTTAAAGTCTGTGCAAACCCCCACTCTGAAAATGTCGGGACGCTCTGTAAAATGGAAATAAAAACAGAATACAAGGATTTGCAAATCTCATAAACCCACATGCCCTCAGGCAGCGCTGCATTAAAAACAGGCAGGACTCTGTCTTGGAAACCACCGCGCGGGCTCAGCAACAGTCTGTGAACACGGTTCACGTTGTCATCCACAAATACAGGTATGTGAACATGATCCACAAATGCTACCATCTTTTCTGGGCCAAAGTTCATTTAAAATGGACTGAGGCAAAGTGGAAAACCGTTCTGTTGTCAGACTATTTACATTTAAAATTATTTTTTGGAAAACATGGAGAGGAACAAGCCTGCTTGTTGTCAGCTCTCAGTTCAAAAGCCTACATCTCAGATGGTATGGGGGTGCATTAGTGCCCGTGGAAAGAAAGACACCATCATTGCTGAAAAGGTATATGCACATTTTAGAGCAACATATGCGCCCATCCAGATGATGGCCTGGTCAGGGAAGGCCTTGCATATTTTAGCCAAATAATGCTAAACTGCATACTGCAGAGTGTGGGTGCTGAACTGGCCGGCCTGCAGTGCAGACCTTTCATCAACTGAAAACATTTGGCTTTAAACATTCAACATGTTTCCCATGTTCTCTTTTGGATAAAATAGGGATTTATGAGATCTGCAAAGCGTGGCATTCTGTTTTTTATTTACACTTTACAGTGTCCCAACTTTTTCAAAATTGGGGTTGTGCATTGATCTGTTATTACCATAATAATAATGCCTTGCATGTACATCTTTAAATGTTGATCTTTTTAGGAATAATAATGGCACCAGAAAAGGCAGCTTGGAAATGACTCATAACAACTGGCACTGCATAAATAACAAAGGCTTTTCATAATGTTGTTCTCAAACCATTGTTTATTTTTTTCCCCCGACATTTAAATGGATACATATCTGTTACTGGATATAAATTACAGAACAAAACATGGTCTCTGCTTGTTGTTTTGTTTAGTTGTCAGCATTTATTATTCAACTTGCTGACATGCTGATGTGCAACTTGTGAGTGATTTAGGTTGATATGGTGTTAGGTACATAATCAAACCAGCATTCAACTAAAAATACTTTAATAAGTTAGCCCTTTATGCAGTCTTTTTAATGTAATTATCAATATTTATATATTTAAAATTAATATTCATTCTACCTGTATTCCCTTCCTCTCCAATATTGACAACCTTTTATCATTTTGTTTATAGAATTGTCACTTATCACATATAAACTCCTGTAGCTGTTTACAGAATAGTTCATTTAAAAACACAAAGAAGATAAAACATACAATGTAGCAGTGTATTTATCAGTCCCTTTATTTTTGATGGGGTTTTCTGTTTTTAAACCTATAGAATTAGGACCAACAGGATGGTGCAATAAACTCAGCGATGGCTGCCATGCAGCTGTGCCCTCAGTGTACCCTGCTTCAATGTTATGACAGCACTGACAGCAAAGCATTGCACCATTTTCCTGAGTGTCATCTGGAGGGACCATCTTGTAAACTATTTACTCCCTTTTGGCACACTGCATGCATTAACATATGCACTGCTATGTGTAAAGGCAGCACCCCCCCCCCCGAGCATCCTAAAGTGCCATGCATTTCTTCAGCGTTACTTCCTCTCAACTTAAAACCTCCATTTTATTTTATTTTTGTCACGAGAGATTCTGTCTCAGCCTGCTCTCTGTTTTAACTCAGAAAAACAAGTTCCTTCTCATTTGTCAGTGTTCCCTTATCTGCGGCCACACCATGTTCTCCAAGACCTCGCTACAACTCAGGTTGCTCGGGTGGGTGTGGGTAGCAAGCAAGGACTCCAATATCAATGAGAGCCCCACCATCCTGCCATTTCAAAAGCTCTCACTACAGACAATAAATTTCTAACAGGCAGACATGCTGAAAGTTTTTCTGTGGTCCCTAAATGATCTGAAGATGGAAAACAATCAAGCCCCCGTTACAGTACAGTGTGAACACATTTTACATAACATAAACACTCTGTGTCCTTGATAGCGCTGGGCTTTTCAAAATTATTACATTAGTAAAGAATGACATCATAGAAGCCTCTACCTGAGCATGAGTCACAGAGAGGAATTTCATTCAGCTGAAATGAAGGCGATAACATGGAGCGATTCATTTAATGTGTATTATTTGTTAAGTTATTGCTACATTGACCAAGGAAGTGCTTCTCAATTCCTCCACCAACATCAACACTGCAGACCTCTGTGTGGGATGTTTCTGATTATGTCATGGCTTTTACTTGATAGTTAATAGTTTCAAAGAATTCTGGTACATGCATCCAATGTTTAAATTTAAACAGGCCTTGATATAGCCAAAGGATAGAATATAAGACAGAGGAAGATCGAGGCAGATGATCCGCTGTGGTGACCCTAAAGGGAAGAGCTGAAAGAAGAAGTAGTTCCAACACTGGTCCATGAAGATCATCAATGACACAAAATATTTTGTTAACAGTTAATGAGACTGAAACAAGGTTGTGTTCCTGTATTTTGCTACAGCCTACACAGATGAGACTTCTCAGAGTCACAGTGGTATCCTTAAGCTATTTGTTACACAGAACCTATACTTCATAACTACTTTGGGAGAATTGGGACAGATAATAATAAAAATATTACAAATAAAATAAATGACTACAAGTAGCTTAAAAATTGTTGTACAGCAGATTTAGGCTGAATTATTCAATTATTAGTGGAATATTATTAATATATATGCTACTGTATTGACTAATTCAAAAGTATCACTAAAAGAGTAAATTTTATGAATTCTTTAAAAGGTACAGCTGTGAAGACAAAACATCAGCAGCACAGATACTGTCACAAGCTCCCTGCTGATGGTTACAGGTAAAGTCCAAGTCTTGTTTGGCTTCATACTAATTTTGAAAGAAAAAAGTATTCTTTAAGTACTTAAAATAAACTTAAATGACAAATTAATTCCTAAAGGGTTTAAAATGTTAACCAAGAGTTGACACATATGCATGACAGTTTCTAATCCCATACTGACCTTTTCATGGTTCTTTTTTATTTAATTTTTTTTGAGTGATCATTTTAGTTCAGCTTTAGTCTCACACAAAATTTTCTAAGTTGTCATTTGAGCAAGCCCAAAAGCTCCTCTGGCCCACTGGTAATTAGCCTATGATAGGCATAACCAGAAGGTCTTGCTGATATGAAGCTGAAATCCTTTCGAGTAGGACTAACACCTTCAACACATGGTAGAATAAAAAAACAAAAAAAAACAACCAAACAACAACAACAAGAAAAACACTTTGACAAAGGGAAACTGGATTTTGAAATATGTCACATGTGCTATCATGAACATAGAGTGTGTTGCATGCATGTCAAGCTCACAGCTAGCACAAATGGTCAAATGCTGGGAAGAGTGAGAAAATTGACAGAGCAGGAGAAATGTGAGGAAAAGCTCTCATGGCAGTCTTCACCCCATCAATACACGAGCCGCATCCAGCAGTCAGAGTATTATCTGCATAATCCAGCTATCGTTTACACCCACACATTCGCGGCTGGCCGGTAGACACATTATGGATTTACATGGAGGATTAGGTGATGATAGTTTGTGTGTGATAATAATGACAATGGAAATTATGACAAATGCAGCAACTGTGGTTACATTATATCAATGCTGATAAGAAATATGTGGAGTAAATATGTGTACAGACTAAATACATGCTAATCACTATGTAACAATGTAACAAAATGTCATCATAACAGGAACTTTGGACACAAACACACATATATAAACACACATTTTCCAAATAAAGCTTGTTATTTAAAAATGAAAGATAATGGTTATGACTGAATATTTGCACACAATTGTAACTTGTAAAACACTTCATTATCTCATATGACCTACTAAGCAGGCCAACAATGGCCAGTTGCAGAACTTAATAAGTTGTAAGTCCTTCATCAAACCACAGAAGTTGCCTACAAAGTTGGGAATGTTTATAAAAAGATATGAAAGAACCTCCAGGACGTAATTAAGAAATGACAGTTAAAGGAAACTGCTGAAATCATGAAACCATATATGAAAATGAAAGAATTTTTCAGATAAAAATTAATGGCTGCTTGGCAGAAAGAAAAAGCATTTGAATGTGAAGCATCTACTGGAATGTTAATAAGATGCAGAAATGAAGGTGGAAAGTGTGCCTAATATATATGACATGAATGTATAAGTCATTAAAAAAAAAAGAAAGAAAACAAGCACTTTGGATAGATTAAGTTACAAGAGAGAAACACTACATGGATAGGTGAAAGGAGGAATTTCACTAAATATCATGATTCAAATGTCATACAGTCATTTCAGAAAGTGAAAGTGAGGTGGGGAAGCAAAGAATACGCTGCTAAAACAGGACAGTGATTGAAAGCAGGCCTCAAAATCTAATCCAAATCTATGCATACATGCTGTGCTCACTACTTCATGCCAAAGTTTGATAGTACAACTGAGCTGTTTTGAAGGTAGTCCTCATAGCTCAAGAAAGGTAAGATCAATCTGGCCAATATTGACATGATTAATGGGTTAGAAAAGAATGAAAAATCAAGGCTCCAAATATGTGGACATTTCTTTAGGCCAACACTCACAGGCATTTTAACTGTAATTAGTGGACAAACCAAAAGTAACAAACCAAAAAGGGTGGCATTTAACAATTTACTGTATTTTATACATTTTTGTATAGTATTTTAAAATACACAGTACAGTATTTCCCTAAACAGCCATGTTTCCACAAAGTTTAGGAGTGTTTATGGGAATTTGTGACCATTCTTCCAGAAGCGCATTTGTGAGGTCAGCCACTGATGTTAGACAAGAAGGCCTGGCTCGCAGTCTCTATTCTAATTCATCCCAAACTGTTGTGCCGGGTTGAGGTCAGGACTCTGTGCAGGCCAGTCAAGTTCTTCCACATTAGACTCACACTTCCATGTCTTTATGGATCCTCTGTGTTCACTGGTGCGCAGTGATATTGGAACAGGAAGGGGCCATCCCCAAACTGTTCCCACAAAGTTGGGAGCATGAAATTGTCCAAAATGTCTTGTTATGCTGAAGCATTAAGGGTTCCTTTCACTTGAACTAAGGGGCTGAGCCCAACTCCACAACCCCCCCTCCACCAAACATTACATTTGGCACAATGCAGTCAGACAAGCATCATTCTCCTGGCAACCACCAAACCCAGACTCGTCCATCGGATTGTCAGACAGAGAAGTGTGATTCATCACTCCAGAGAACACGTCTCCACTGCTCCAGAGTTCAGTGGCGGTGTGCTTTACACCACTGCATTCAAGGTTTTGCATTGTGCTTGGTGATGTAAGGCTTGGATGCAGCTGCTCAGCCATGGAAACCCATTCCATGAAGATGTTATTGAGCTAATTTGAAGGCCACATGAAGTTTAGAGGTCTGCAGCAACTGACTCTGCAGAAAATTGATGACCTCTGCCCACAATGCGCCTCAGCATCTGCTGACCCCGCTCTGTCATTTCACGTGGCCTACCACTTAGTAGTGAGGAAATTTCATGACTGAGCTTTTTGCACATGTGGTATCCTATTACGGTACCACACTGGAATTCACTGAGCTCCCGAGAGTGACCCATTCTTCCATAAATGTTTGTAAAAGCAGTCTGCACGCCTAGGCGCTTAGTTTATGGCTGTGGAAGTGATTGGAACACCTGAATTCAATTATTTGGATGGATGAATGAATACTTTTGGCAATTTAGTGTATTCTGTGATTATCTTTAACATTTCTAAAAATACTTTTTGATAATCACATCTTGAACAGAAAAACAGTTTCATGGTAAACACGTTTGAGAAAGTACATACTGTACTCTTGTACAAGGGTGTATACTACATAATGTCTTTGTATTTAGATCATCTATAACAATAAGCCAGACATAATACATACTTACAAGTTATTCACATCATATTATACTCACATATATACAGAAATATGACTACATAATGCACCCATACTACATAACATGCTGATATCAATGAATTATGTATAGTATCACTTTAATCACAAGGCAAAAAGATAATGCAACCATATGATTTACAATTGAGTTAGATTGCTGAGCAGTAGATATGACTTTAATTTTGCCCAATGATGAGTATATTCATCCCTCACCAACTTACTAGACAATGCTCAGCCAATCAGAAGTTGGCATCACAGGCTAATCAATAAGGTTGCAGCATAGAACTGATGTTAGTATAAATAGACTGGCTCTTTACCTAGAAATGTGGGATACCCTAGTTTCAATTTTCAATTTTCAATTTTATTTATATAGCGCCAAATCACAACAAACTGTCGCCTCAAGGCACTTTGTATTGTGGGTAAAGACCCTACAATAGTTTCTCACCATCTAGCTGCTGCCAGATGTTCAGTGACTGAGGTCAGTGAATCCCCATTTTCTCCATTTCACACAATAAAGGGCAATTAGGTACAGACAATCACACAACACAATATGATCACATGATTAGGCTAAGCCAGGGGTCTCAAACTCCAGGCCTCGAGGGCCGGTGTCCTGCACCTTTTAGATGTGTCTCTGCTTCAACACACCTGAGTCAAATATAGAAGTCATTAGCAGGATTCTGGAGAACTTGACTGCATACTGAGGAGGTAATTCAGCCATTTGAAGAAGAAGAAGAAGAAGAAACAGCCTTTATTGTCCCACAGAGGGGAAATTTGGGTGTAACAGCAGCCGCAGTTATTATAAATATAAATAAAGATATAATAATTCACACTATTAAGAAAAGAATATATATAAAATCAACAAACAATATTAACCTTAATACTACTAATAATAATAACACTATATACAATGTACATGATGTGCCTGTGTGTTGAACCTTAACAGGCCGGACTATTTACAGTATATTATATATTATCCTACATTGTGTAGGCTATTGTGGTTTTTGTTGGGAGCAGTGATGGTTATAAAGTCTTACAGCTGCTGGGAGGAAGGATCTGCGGTAACGCTCCTTTGTGCATTTAGGATGCAGCAGTCTGTCACTGAAGGAGCTCTCCAGCTCAGCAACAGTTTCATGCATGGGATGGGAGACCTTGTCCATCAGTGATGTTATTTTGGTCAGAGTCCTTCTGACCTTCTGAGTCCTTCTGAGTCCTTCAGTCCTTCCATTTGATTCAGGTGTGTTGGATCAGGGACACATCTAAAACCTGCAGGACACTGGCCCCCGAGGCCTGGAGTTTGAGACCCCTGGGCTAAGCCAATCAGGCATGAGAAAGAGGCTGCATATCATTAACATATATTATCATAGCATTAGCAGCCTGTTGTTTACTTTCCAATTCAGGTAAATATCCTCCCACTTTACATTGAGTGGGAGGACAAAAAGAAAT
Organism: Archocentrus centrarchus; assembly: GCF_007364275.1. Taxonomy (NCBI): domain Eukaryota; kingdom Metazoa; phylum Chordata; class Actinopteri; order Cichliformes; family Cichlidae; genus Archocentrus; species Archocentrus centrarchus. Next base: position 24,126,626 of record NC_044367.1, on the reverse strand, counting down.
ACTAAAGTAAAGTACAACTACTGCAACATTAAACTTTGAGTACTTAATTGGTACTTAAAGTACTTAATTACTTTTCCTTGTTGGGATAAACAGTGGTTTTTTGTTTTTTTTGGCATGCCTCCTTCAGAAACCCCATAATTTTTTGATATTAAAAGGGTATATTCGAACCCAAACAATGATCTTCTCCAAGTAGTTTTGGTGCTTAAAACTGACTAGACTGTGAGTGAAAGCAAATCTTAAAAATGGCCCCAGAAGTGACTTCAATTTATTGAAAATAGAAATGCTCATATATGCTACAGGAATGCTTTCATGTGTTGAATTGTACCGAAGGTGTTCTACAAACTCTAAACGGAAAGTGCAAAATGTTTATAATCAAACCCCCCAAAACTATACTTTCTTATTTACATTGCAAATATTTTGCAAAATGCAGCTAGATTAAAAAGTTGTGAAATATTGGTTTCATAATAAGTGAACAAAACAGATGAGGCATGTTTAATTTGCCCAATCAATTATGTAATATGGTTGGGGAATTAAAAGTTCAAATGCAATTTCAGAACATGGAGTTTTGGACATTTGGGAAATTGAATTAGTGCTGCTCAGATTATTCCCTCTGCATCTATCTTAATGGAAAAAATATTAAGAAATTATACTGCAGCTATCTACAGTCTTCTGTAACAATGCGTTTTATCTACTTCCATGCATTGTGAAAGGGCAACAGCTTGAAATTGTAACCAAAAAAAAAAAGCCTTTTTTTTCTGAGGCAGGAATTGTCAACGGAGGATTGGATAAAAAAAAAAAAAAAAAAGAGGAAACATTGTTATGTCGTAAACACACTGGTTGCTGCCGTGCTGATGGCATGGAAGTAACATCGTTAACCTTCTGCAGAGTGTCGGAGACCAAGAAAATGCCACAGGAAGGCAGTTCAGCAGGCACCCACATCACAGCTGCAGTCTCTCCTTCCACTTACTGCTCAAGAAGGGCCCATTGTGAGCTCCGGAAGAAGAACTGAGTGGGTAATGGTGTGTCATTAAACAACTAGGACACAAACACACACTCACTGACAGATTACTATACTGGTAAGGACCTTCATTGAAACCATTCATCCTCTCACATCTAAACCACAATATCATGTACTCACTGGAGAATTTTCTTCATATTTCTATTCTTGTGATAAAGAAGTAAACACTAATCTTTTTACTACACCCTCACCCTCACACACACACACACACACACACAGCCCCAGCTGTTTCAAGCGTGCAACCATTTTCGCTTGACCTTCTTTTAGGAGTTGGTCCAGTTGGGAGCAGCATATGCACAGCTGATTTACTGCATATACCTGCAGAGAAACACATATCTGTGTATGTTTGCACATGTTATAATATGTATGAAGCTCTGTGGAAGTGAGTGAAGATAGAAGTGAGGGGGCAAGTGAGTTAATGAGTACAGGGTAGAGAGGTGGATAGAGCACCGTAATGTGGATTTGGAGTGGCATGCGGTGCTACAGTGTCATAGCAAGAGTGATTAAAACAACGCCTCAGGTCAGTGGTGGAATGGGACAATGGAAGAAATGGAGACAACCAATCACTGCCTGCTAAGAGTGTGGTGACTTTGCCCGCCCCACTGGTTAAGGAGACACTCCTACAGCCCCCCGGGGTATGTGGCAGCATGTGGCCAATATTTTTAGACATTTCACACACACACGTCTGTGCACACATTTTTTAAACACACACCTCATCAAGCACGAGTGCGCTATTTGACGAGTGAGCCTCGTTGCTCATCAGTGTATTTGTAAGACAGTAATTATATCAGTGTGAATGCACACATGTATGCATGCTGTGTGGGGGACACTGCAGCTCATTAAAGATGGGTTTTTAAGGTTTAGAAATCAGTCTAGTTCACTTTAAAGAGATGATGAAGGGATCGTTATATGATTTAGTTTATGCGTATGTGTAAGTAGCATGTGTATTCTAATTGAATAAATTAGGCCAAGTGTGGACAATTGTGGTGGACAAACTTACACTGCTAAAAAGGTAAATGACAGCGCTTAAAAAAAAAAGATGAATATGGGAAGCCACATTCTATTACCACATTTCAGCAGTATTGCTCTACAAGTGGGAGGTAGAAAGTAGATCCTGAGAGCACAGTGGGAGTTCTGTCTGAACTGTTGTTTCAGATGAAGCAAAATCTGATTAATAATCCATTAGTAGAAGACGTGCTAGTAGAGACAAATAGCAGATGAGCAACACTAAGGTTAGGCCAAACATACTGAGGTTAGAAAAGCCTGCATGGATGATGTGTTTGTTCCAGCAGATTTGATTTTAGGCAGTCCCTTGGTGAAGAGCTATTAAAAAAACACCAGGAGTTGTACTTCAAAAATGTCTGTTTGTATGATGTATGAAAGCTGCAGAACTTGTGTTTGTCTGACTGACTTTACTGGTTGACTGTTGATAAGCTGAGATGTTATTAAAAGTAATGGCGAGAATCTGATGAGATTAAAAAACAGAGCAAAACTTAGTTGTAAATGATTGCAAATTTAATACAAGTTAGATGTAGTTTGACTGTTGATTGGAATAATGGATTGATGTGATATATGGTTATAGCTCATTATAAAGCAGAGTGAACTGGTGCCAATACCAGCATGTACTCAGCATTAGAATATGGCAGGTTAGCTGTCCTTCACTGAGCAAACAGAAATAAACAGCCAACCATGCTCTCTTACATAATTTTATAGCACCAATTAGCATGATATTATATGACAAGCAGACACAAGGCAACACAGAAGAACACATTGCTGCGAATAGCAACACTTTACTTAATGAAAATTAATAAAATAAAACAGATGAAATAAGCGTGACAAGTAAGTTTTGAAGACAAAGTAGCAAAGCTGAATGTGATTTTCAGCACTATGGACAGTTCATTAGTTGGCGCAACCACTGATCCAGCACCATGGACAGCTGCACTGAACTCCTGCCTGCAGGACCACAGGAGGGAGTGTGTACTTACCAGTCACAGCACCACAGTCAGCTGGCTCATTATCAATAAAACTCACTACCCATTCTGGGATCATAGGCAATAATGTTTCTTCACATCTCAGCCCCAGCAGCACTCGAGTTTCTCAAAAATTACATTTCCAAACATATTCAATTACACTTTGAAGGAAACGACTGCATCCCTAAAAAAGTCACATATTTTCATTCAGGACACTGGATGGGATGATTACTCTCTCACTTAGTTTTGCATTTATTGTAACTTTTGTTTAGTTGCATGTTCACTCCCTGCCTGGTCAGGTTTTGGAAAAGATTATGGTTTGGGTTAAAATAGACCTTTTCACAATGCCTATGCCAGCTGACAGGTCACCAGTCCATGACAAGTCTAACACAGCAACATTGACCACTTTCCCTAATCTAATATGATTGCTCAAAACAAGAAAAAGTTGGATCACAAGTAAGTAAATAGTCTTGAAAAGAAAGTTTCCTTAAAAATATATTCCATGGGAACATAATTTCAAGTGACAAGCCTGATACCAGATAACTACAGTTCCTCTTTGCTAGAAGTTACCAGAGATAAAAACCCAAGTTCTTCTTTTTGCTGCAGCCTTTGCTGGTGGTGAAAACACTTTTAGATAGATGAGACACTAAAATCTTTGAGTTGTAGGTTGTGATAAAGGTGGTCCATTGTAAAGATTAGCCAGAAAACAAAGCTAAATAGTGTTTTTCAGCATTTTGGTGCCCTAATGGCCATTTACCTGTGCCCTATTATAGTCTTTTACAAAAATACTGCCATTAAGGGGAAACAATAGATTGGGGGAAGGGGGGCAATACATTTAAAATCGGTATAGTTGTTTTGGACTGTTTGCCAAGCAAAGCCTGCTTGCCAAGCGAAGGAAATTCATGCAGAGACGTGTTCATGCACTTAACATGCGATCTACATGGAATGCATGCAGGCATGTCTGTGTTTCTGCTGTTATCAGAATAGGGAGGACAACTGTTTTTTTTTTTTTTTGAAAGGAAAAAGGAATATGGCTGTAGTTGCTGTCTCTTTTTAACCAGGCTGCTCTCTGATCCGTGGAGTGCTTGGACTGCAGTATTTTTGGGGGGCAGAGCATAAGGCCAGTCTGAATTCTGTCCACAAAGCAGCCCAGGTCTGTGAGACCTGGCTGCACTATTGATTGAACTTCTGAGACGCCACTTTCAAACGTGAGGAACATACTAAGAGCTGTCAGGTAAGGCAGATAGGAGAAATGAGAGAGAGAGAGAGAGAGAGAAACAAATAGATGAGGTGCAAGATGAGATGTAGCTCTGCATGCATATTGCTCAATTGCAAGTGAATGTGTGGTAGATTCAGAAAACAGGGGTGGGAGGGCAGGAAAAATGGAAGCTGTGTGTGTCTGTGGGTTTAAAAAAAATGGGTGTAGTTTGAGGGAAATGAAACTTAGGAGGTTGTATAAAGCAGCTCATATAATGTATCACACATGCCAGTGGTCCATGAAACTGGAATCCCATTGCAGTGTGAACCACAATACTCAACATGCATGTAAACAGATTGAAGGCCAACCTGGGTATGTGAGAAGAAATGTAACAAGTTTCAAGACATTTCCTCTTAAAACTTACACCTCAATGTACTCAAGGACTCCCAAAATCAAAACAGAGAATTGGAAGAGGCAACTTTACTGATCCAAGGTAAACAGATCCCTTTTTGGAAAGCTAGGGAAGAGTAACAAAGGGTCTTCTACCTAGCTGTGCTTTACCAGATCAAGTGGAAATAATAAGAAGAGGGTAAAGTGAGTCAACGAGCAATAAAATGCAGAACAAAGACAGTAGGTTTTTATTTTGTTTTTTTTTGCAGTGGAAAAATATGAAAGTGTAGTTCCTGAGAAATCAATTTCACCTCATTGATTTTCTTCCTTTTTTCCCCTGTCTTTCAGTCAATGACCTCTACACCTTAAAAAGAACAACAGAACTTTACCCTGGGGTATGTGCTATTCTCAAGGTGAAAAGTTTGGTGGCTGCAAAAGTGTGCATGAGATGTACAATGCTTTCTAATTATTATACCATTAAAAATTGATTTCCAAGTAGATGTCTTCCTGTTGTGGTGCCCTATTTCTTTGACTCATCACGTGCGTTATGTGCCAACAGCGTTAGCGTGCAATGTGAGCAGTAAAGTCAACCCTTTCATCTCTCGTTGGGATGGCTTCAAGTCAGCCAAGCAGCGAAGTGTGTCAAAGAGCACGGTAACCTAGAATTGATGCTTTTTTCTTCAAGAGGAGCAGCAGGCTGAGAAATAAGTGAAATTTATAAAAGGCATACAAATATGTCTTCAACCTTACATTCACATTCTAAAGCAGTATAGGTATCTTCAAATATTCAAGATTCACACTGACAGGATTCAGTGAAATATTAACCTCCAACATTAACATCCAATATATGTGGTTAGAGTTTGGCTAAGGTTCTATTTTAGCCACATTGTTAAAATAATAATAATAATAATAATAAAAAAAAAAAAAGTAGTCATTTTGGTCATATAGATTTCTCTTTGGCAAGATTTCCTTTTGGGAATGCCAAAAGGGTGAAAATTCCATGGAAAGGTGTAGATGTGAACTTAACTTTGCTCCTCTCCCTAAACAGGTCACCTACAACGAAAAGAAACACATGCAGAAGGAAACCTTTGTTTTAAATGCGTCTGCAATTTTACTTTCACATACTGTGTGCATTCCCTACACAGTGTTTGATCGGAGCACAGAAAATGGTGTTTCTTATTCTCTATGCTGGACTGAACAGTAGCGTTTTATCATTTTTGCATGATGGTCCTAATTATACTTTGTTGTGCTTGTTGTCTGGCTTTGTTCTTTCTGAAATAACATGTAAACTAGTGAGATAAAGAAAAAGATCTTTTGAAACCCTTCTGAATGTTTGTTACCGAAATGAAATATACAGTACTTTATAAAAGTTTAAAGTACTGAAAAAAGTAAAAGGGTTTTTTCTTTTTTTTCTTTTAAACACACATACACATAGCATGCACTGTAATCAGAAAAAAAAGTGTAACCAAATCAGTATGTACTGTGACTTTCAAACATCTGTTCTTTTTGAAGGGACCGGGTACGTAGGTTGTTTAAGCATCTTGAAGAGTGAATCTAAATTTTTTGCACAGTGCTGTGCAGCACATTTGCATTTGAAAAACAACTCACTGAATGGCAGAATTTACAGAAGTCCTTGTAACTCAGCAGCCATCTTGATAATCCTCCAGGATGTTATTTCAGGTTTGACTAAGCAGAAAAAGACTCGCTTAGCCTTGCAGGCATATATAGTAACCATCACTTAAATCTGGTTTAAAGTTATAATTTGCATGCATATGCACAAAATTTGTTGGTCAATCCAGAGTGGCAACACGTGTCAGTGTAATCACATGATTGGTTCATATGTTTCCCGATTCCGCTTTTGATTGGCTCTTTGTTGGTAGGGATGGAATTCTTTCTAATCAGGATTATTTGAGTGCAAAGTCTCCTCTTTATAACTGTTGTAATTAAAAGTGCTCCTTATGCACTGATCCCAAAAGATATAGTATGTCATTACCTAAGTCTACACTAAGCAAAAAAACTGGCAATGGTGGGGAAAAAAACCCAAAACAAAACAAAAAAAACAAAAAAAAACATGGGTTTTGATTAAACAGGGCAGTTAAAAAAGTCAAGACATTTTTGAAAGTTGAAATAAATTTTCTTTAAGATAATAATGCCTTTACATGCCAGGGGGGAGTCAGAATAGAAAAGGAGAGTATCTTTTGCATTTTTATAATGCAGTGTCTTTGGCTCGCTTTGTTTGTTGTTGCCTGCGGCAAAAACGTATTGCAGGTCTGACACTGGAATTAATAACTGCACCGTCTAATGTTTTTTTTCTTTCCTTCTCTTAATATTTTTCCAAGTGCTGTTTTTCCTTTTTCCTTCCCAAAGGTTCATAGACCCTTGAATTTGACAGTACGAGGCCTCGTAAGCTGCTCCACTGGGGTTCACTCCTTTATCTTCCCTTTCTTACTAATGGTTTTTCTCAATAGTCTGGTGAGAAAAGAGGACATATAAAAATTAAAAATACCCCAAATTTAAATAACTTATGTGAATACATCACTTAAACATGCCACTGGAGAAGAATCCATCTACAGAGACCTGACATGTCTGATGGACTGACAAAGCATAAGTGAGCTGAGAGGGCAGGTTCTCTCTGATTGATCTTCTAATTTCTACTTGCTTGGTTTGACCCACTTTGAAATATGCACTCTTTTGAATCATCAGTATATTTATGCAGGGGAGAGCCACCAGAGAGAAAATCTGCTCCACTGGCTTGGTTTTGAGGTCCTTAGATTTCATTCTCAAGGATCGATTAAGCTTCCTTTCGACATGTCACCACCTGATGGGAGGCTAAGAATGAGCGCTTAGCTTATCATCCTGTTTTCTGAGCCAACCCCTAGCTTGGAAGCACCCAAGGTTCTCACTCACATCCTGACTGAGGTAAATATGCAGGTCCGTCTGTTTTGCCCAGAATTTCTGGTTTCCTCAGGAAGGAGCTGCCAGCACCCCAGCTTGCTGTTGCATGAATAAAAGGGAATAAAATGCATAGAAAAGCATAGAATGAGGAGTCTAGATTACAAGAGCTCTTCAGATGTGTTTGCCCTAGGCAGGAGATGTTTGGACAGAAGTGAATGGCATGAAACAAAGACAGAAGGAGAAGATTTGAGTGGCAATATAGAGATGCGATGTGAATATGAGATAATAAAAGAGGTTTGCACAGAACGGGGGTAGTTAAGCCTTACATATTTACAGTTGCTTATGTGACATTGTAAGACAGTCTAGCTCAAAAGTCAAGGAAGTTGGTGAGAAGGCAGACTCAGCAAACATTTTGAGTTCCCAGAGGGAAGTAGTTTATTTATAGTGTCCTCCATGACATGTAAAACTTAAGCCTAAATAATGATAACAATAACCCTCCCTAAATGAACTCATAATAACCAAAAACAAAAAGTACATGATCTAAGCAGCAGACTGACTATAAATAGGGATATCATTCACTCCTAATTAGTCCAGCCTGTACCAATAGCTCAAGCCAGTAAACCTAGAATCCAATGTGAACATCTGAGAATCACATAACACTCACTAAACCATCACTAGCTTATTTACACAAGATCAAATGGCTCCCTATAAAGATAAAAACTTTTAACAAATTATTCCATATTTTATAAAAGAAACAACAGAAAACATTCAAACACCCCTCGGATTGGTTTAGCCCAGTGATGCTAAACATGACATCACTATAAAAGTCAGGAACAGCTGAGCAGGCTCCTTAATCACTTAATCTGCATGGAGGCTGGAACATAAACAGTGGTATATATGCAAATAAACAAACAATATTTAAGCCTGTGACATAATAAAAGAGACTGTCGAAACTCATGACTGTGTATTTGCTTTAATCCGCTCAACTGCTTTGATGTTAATGGCAACATAATGCTAACACAAATAAACCCGCAAGCATTGTTACCTTACCAATCACGAATCACAGAAAAATAAATGTGTAAATATACAAACACACACACACACACACACACACACACACACTGGTATATTAATTTAACATTTATGAGACAAGTTGTGAGTATGAAAGCACTCTTAAGTGCTCTCCCACTTTGTCACAGATATACATTAATTTCTAAATGTATAATTAAAAGTTCTTTTAAGGTTAGATATTCAGGTGTAGCGCTACAACATATCCATAATTTGGAATAATGTCTAGGAATCATTGTCTGTTAGCATATCAACAGATGAAACTTTTAAAGGCTGTTGCAAATATACTTTTAGTAGGAAAGTTAGCAAGCATATATTTTGAAAGGGGATTACAAACACAAAAGCAGGGTAATCTTTAGCAGGAAGAATGCTCATTTATTCATGCCAGATTCTTAAATTCTAGTGCCCTAAATATTATTACATTAGAATGAAAAAAGCAGCATGGATTAAAAAAAAGAATTCTGCACAATTCTCAACTGGCAACCTCTTAATTCAGTAAGTCCCAATATCAAGTTTTTACAGTTAGCATAAGTAATCAAAATCCCTCTTAACTTACAGGGTGTTGACTAATTCCTATATAAGAAGCGGTGAAGAGTTTTTACGAAAAAACTAGAGACTTGTGACTGAATGTGTTTCAGCGCATTATTTTTTATCTACTCACTGCCTATTGTGTGCTGTGTTATGACTGTCACTAATAAATACTTAACTGCCCACTCTACCAGAAATATTTTTGTCTTAGGGCTTTTAATTATTGCATAAAACCCCAAAGAGAAACCCCAGTCAATCAAACACAGATTTTTTTTCTTCTCGGTCAGAACTAAGTCTATAAATTATAAAAAAGCACAATAAAAACATTTAGGTCAGACATTTTCAAGAACCAACCTTCTCATCAACAGTGAAGTCACTGAATTTCTGCTCTAAAATCTCAATTACCATTTATAAAACTGGGTCAAACAAAAAAAAGGGTCACATGCCAGGCGCTTTGAAAAAAATCTAATTTGCGTAGGCCTCCTCATGTTAGAATTCTGCTGTATCAGTGTCAAACTGCCAATATTACAGTGTGCTCGCAGTGGTGCTACAGAGAAGAAAACACATGCACAGTTGGTGGAGGCATACCTATTAAATCTGACTCCTTCCTATACTGACTTCCTTGTCTGAAGTAGTAGCCAGCCAGAGGAAAGGCATGCTGGGGGGAAAAGGCTCCCCGTGGTAGATCTTGGCTAAGTTGATTACAGCTCAGCCTACTTCTGCACATAAAAACACGGACTCAAGGTTGGAGCAAGCAACGATAAGCCTGAAATGTTCATGTGCAATTGTGGAAGAAAACGATGGTCTCCTTCAAGCCTTGTGATGGACCCAGGGGCAGCCCGTCTCCACACATCACTACATTTTTTTTGGTGGATAATGTCGACACTTACTTGCCAATGCAGACAGATGGAGAACGAAAGAGAGGACGATGGGTAGAGGAAAAAGAAACAGAGAGAGAGAGAAGCCACTCGTAGGAGGCTGGCTCATGGGGTTACTGCTGTCTGCCTTTGCTGGCAAACACATTTGTCCTGATGGGAAGGTAAAAGACTGGCAAAAGAAGGCAGAACGAAGCCGGTTGGTTGTGGTTACCAGGCAGCAGTGATTTGATTTCATGGGTATTCAACAAATGGTAAGAGGGGAGTTTTAACAGAGGCTGTGGAGTTTTACAGGCTGAGGAAAACAAAGAATGAATTGCTCATTGATGCTCATAACAGAAACACAAACTTCGTTTTCTTAATGGTTACGGATCCTTTTGTAATAGTACTACAAAAACGCAGTCATAAAATGTCTCATTTTAGTATTTTTCCAGGCAGCACCTGAACCAGTTCTGTTTGTGCATTTGCTTGCTTCAATAAATCCCTGAGAAGCAAGCTAATTATTTGCCAGCTTTTACTGTGTAGCAGTGATGCCATAATGGAAATATAATTTCTGCAAGATGATGCAACAATAAACTTCTTGCAGCGACACTAAAGATAAACTATTGATTATTGCAGACAGTCACGGTTTGCATTTCATAGTTGATTTTCTTCCCCATCGTGTACTTGAATAATTTACTAAACAAATGGACCATATGTTTGTAAAAATCTCAAGCCAATAAAATGTGAAACACTAGGAAACAATCTCTGCCTACATAAAGTTTATATTGTGCCAGTAATGAGCTAGTCCAACTTTTTCACCTTTGACCCAGTGGACTGGGATACTGTTTAGACACATCAAACAATCTAATTATTCCAGAAGCTTTATCAGGGCTGAACACTAGTGCAATATGTTCTCTCAGCTTCCCACTTGTCCATAACTCATGTTAAATTATCTCAGATTGAGATGAAGTATTTCCCTGACAGATGTCAGTCTAATTGAGTGTTGCAGCTCCAGTTGGTGGGGTTGTTTCTTGGCCCTGTGCCTATCTCTGCTTCTATGCCTTGCATGACGGTGCAAAGTGCTTGACTTAGATACACACAGATGCACTGTTTTGTCTTTGTCTCGTTTGGTTTCTTCTGGATGCATCAACCTCTACAGCAAAATTCTAATATTTTCTCACAACAGTTAATGACTGAGCATCTCCTACATGCTCTGTGTTGCACACATTTTGTATGAATGCGACTACTGTCACCACACTCATCACTGTCCACTGATCCGATTAGTGTGTCGAGCTCCACAAATGCCAGTATTGCTGGTGTATCTATTAGATCCTATCAGGGACCATTTTTCATCACATACAGTAGAATTCCACTGAGTGATGCTATTCATAACATAGTATTTGTTGCATTTTCACAATACACATAGGGCTGAATGGACCAATGACTGTTCGTTCTATTTTGTGTGTCACACAGTTATTATCAACTGACTGCAAATCTGACATTGACTGAAAGTGATGTCTAGCTGGTTTAATTTTTCCAGAAATGTCCTGAACATGTGGCGTTGTTCCTCACGCTTAACTGATCCTTTAAAAATTCTTTATTGGAGATTTTTTAAAATTGCCATTGCAGCACAAAACTAATTTTCATGCAAATTTAGCTGGCCAATGGCACCCTTAGCACTCCCTTTGTTCTATGTTTTGGTAGCTGGTCTTGCTGAACATGCACATTAAAGCATTTCTTTGAGTTTGTGTGACTGGGCTGCATTTATTAGACAGTGACCTTCCACTTTCGCAGTGAGTTGGAATTTCTTCTAACAATTTGAGTCTTAAAATATACACATGAAGTATTCTAAGCATTATATATCTTTCCCTGTAGCAAAGGTTGGTTTCCAGTTAGCAAAATATAAAAATAAATCATTACATTTTCGTTCAGTACAATGACCACAGGCTCTCGGATTTGGCTGCATCACTGATAAACAGCACCACTCTCATATATACTACAGTATTAAGTCTGCTGCTGAAAATATTATTGAACAAAAGTTCAGTAATATTGAACCTTTGTTCAGCATTGCTAAAAATAGTTCTCAGCTGTTACTGAAAATTTCTTGTGACCCATTTTTAAGGGTTCACACGATCAACTTAACATTGTTGTAGACCACAGACACACCCCGTGGAAATGGCCTCCTTCAACAGCCCTGCCTTACCCGGAGAACTGCGCAGGAACAACCCAACCAACACAATACAGAGCCCCACAATGGATTTAGCTCCTGAACTCTTATGATCCAAATCCAAATGAGTATCTGTGGGATGCACTGGAAGACTGGCAGTGGATCCTTTAGGTTCTGTGGATTGTGGAGCAGGACCACTGTGGATTAAACACTACAGGACAGTGCCAGAGGTTACGTGTCAGTACTCTGATGGAAGAGTGCCGTTGCATGAAGGGGACTCCACACAATAATAGGTAAGTGGTGCTAATGTGGCTGACCTGTTTCATCTTCAAAAAGAGTAAATGTTTATGATTTCAATTCATGAACAAATTTCAGATTTTTCCAAACTGGTCAAAACATTTTTCAACGCCAACATTTTGACTTGACACTGCAGGATAATATTAACATAATATAATATTAACAATGGCTGTATTCCACTGAGGTGAGCCAGTTCCAGGGTCATGATCTTGTGCATGCTGGCCCACCATCATTTTTATTTTTATTATTATTTTACAGCATTAATGAATTAGTTTTACCTGTGTGTCTCTTTGAACAGATTAAAGTCTTTTGTGACAATGGTGTATTCATGAACATATTTTTCTTTAATTATGGAAGGGTCTAAATTGCTGAAAAGAAGTCCCAGGAGGCAAAAACAGCAAACAACCAGACAAACAGGCAGGTGGTAAACAAACCTTGCTTAGCAAGAATGAAAATTTATTCATTGTCTGTTTACAGGCCAAACCTTCTGACTCAACCTTGACTTACCATATGTAGTCACACACAGTTTTTTCTATGCAATGCTTATTACCATATGCTGAAAATTATTATAGGTGCACCTAACAGAGCTGCTGGAGCCTATTTTTGCCGCAGTCATAGCAGTTTCATTAATCAATAGCATTCTCCACTCTGTGTATATAATATTCGATATGTTTGGTGTTTTGATGAGCTGATCTCATCAATGGACTCTGTTCATCACAGAATTCCATTCTTCAAACCACAATTACAAAGTCGAGATGAAGCATTGCCCAATTGGTTTAACCCTTCAGCATTCACTCTCAAGCATACAAGCCTAATGTTTGGCTGCTCTGTTTTAATCTTCCCACTCTGAATCAAATTTGTCAAACAATACATCACGCAACAATACAAAGCGCATAGCCACACGGTTTAAATGGTGTAAATCAATCAGAGACCAAAGTAACAATAGTGCATATGCAGCAAAATAGTATTTTTTTGAAACTTTTTCTATCATGTCTGGGGAGATATACTTGTTGAATCATCATGCTTTGCATACTATATTCTTTTAAGAGTCCCATGAGTAAATTGCTTCCAAGCTTTCATTAAAAAAAAAAAAAAAAAACGAAGAAAAAAAGTTGTTAGAAAAAAAAACTCCGTCTGAGAACTCAGACTGTTGTTGCTGATGGCATTCAGACTTCCCATCATTAGTGGATTGCCACAGGACAATAAAAACATCAGTCTTCCTACTCAGTACTTCAGTGTCCTTTTTTCCCTTTTTTTTTGGCATATGACACAATTTTTTTTATGCCCCTGGCTCCACCTTAGGCCCGTCTCCGAAATGTCTTCAGTCTGCAGTGGATGATTTCCATTTATCACTAAATAACCACAGGCCTGTTTCCTCCAACTCCACCAGCGATCCTGACTATCCAGCCATCAAAACACGGCTCATGCTGAGGCTGTCATTCACGACTCATATCCAATATCTGAGTCAAAAATTTTCTTTTCTTTTCTTATATTCTTTTTTACACCCTTAAACTACCCTGTCCAGCACCATACTTTGCCTTAGATTTCATCTTCATTTCCCTCCACTCACCACCCTAACCTTGGCAGAACTGGATTCAGTTCACAGTTGGAAGCCTGGTGAGAATCTCCAGAACTGGCATTGTGCACTATTTGTGGATTTATCTCCCGTGTCCCTGGACATGCACTACCGGATATAGTAAACAATAAGAAAGAAGGGTGACTCAGCCTGCGTAATGCCTCAGGGCATCAGAGACAGCAGATTTCAGCCATCTATGAGCTCTTCCTTCTGTATCACCAGGCTGACAAGCACCTGCACCAACCTCTCACGAACATCTATCAATCCTGTACAATGTATAATTTGGTTTGAATAGGCACCTGCTTTGAAATGAGATAATAAAAGCATAAGTCTTGATGCATTTTAGTGAAAAAAATTTGAGGTGACACATCACATACAGTCTAAATGCTAGGTGACAGGTGGCTCTGGGATAAATGGTGAAGGTTTCTTTTTTACCTGTGGACGTCTGGACAGCACACATTTGACAGGTAGCAAAAGGCTCTCATTATTTTTGGCCCAGTAATCTTTGCCTGCTGGTTGGACACAAATTCAATTCTGCTATTTATGACAGGAAATGAAAACTGCAGCAGAATTGGAATTGCACTTGAAAATATCCTTCTGATTGAAGTATGAAAATGTAACTGTGTTTTATAAGGTTCTGAGACACCATAGTGGTGGTGAGGGGTGGCATGTCAATTTGCTTTGAAAATAAGCGTTTAACCTTTACCTTTGGAGAAAACTACCATATTGCTTTTTTTTTTTTTCTTCCAAGTGACCAATTTGATGTGAGCAATGTCCTGATCTTTTACACTCCATGAGGAAAATAGCAAATTGCCCCTTCTTTCACTAAACTTCAGAATCTGCCATGAGCATCATTCCTTATTGATTTCATGTCTTGACTTTGCTTTTCTTGGAACTGGAAGCCTTGTGAACATGACACAAGGTGATAAAGTTGAACAGAAATTCAAATTCTCCTCACTTTTTGTGCAAATAAAAATAAATTGCATTTTCCTGGGTAGCTGTGGACTGACCCTTGAGAGGAGGTATTGCAACTTTCCTTTCCTTTCGCTACACATACCTGCAGATTATAAACCAGCTTCTTCAGCATTTATCCTTCTATCATTTGCCAAATAAATGCAGTAAAAAATTCTCCAAATGCGCCAACACCACTAATGTGGTACCACCTGAGTGACTTGAATTTGGTATTAATTAGCAGCTCCTGAATCCACTGGGACATGATTAAAGAATACCATTCAAACCTGAAAGGCAAAAAAAACCCCACCATAAATGAAATCAAATGGTGAGGAAGGTCTCCTCATTGCTTCACACAAATCTGATATTTCTTTTTTCTTCTGTTGCAGTTTAAGTCTATTTACACCAAACTTTGACACACTGTGTATTTATCAATGTCAGATTTTACACCTCAGCGGGTATATTTTCTAGAGTTTGGAGTTTTCTATTCACTTCCACTTCTTTGTCCAAATTGAAAATGCCCCGTCTATCAGCTCTTGAGTTGTGTAATTGCTTGTGACAGGGTAAAAGTTTTAGTGCCCACCGGCAACGACATTGCACCAATCAAATTAACATAGTAAGTGGAAGGGACGCTGGACTCAAAATTCTTGTTTCTGGTAATCAGATTAACAAACAACTCAAAACACAAGTGTATTTGAATTAGAGTTAAATGCTTCTTTATTGTGGTAGTTTTTGTATTTTATGTCTAACATCTCGCTGCAGTGTGTCAATGTAATTCTTAATACAATCACAGCAATAGTGTTATTTGGTCTAACTTTTATGCTGCCTGCTGTGTTCAATAGCTACGGACAGAAACAACCAACTAGTGCCACAATATCTCAGCCACACAACAATCTGTTGGGATATAAAAGTAATACAATCATGTGGGTGGTTGCACAGCACTCACAGTCTTATCTACGATACTGAGAATCCATTTGGTATATAGCCCCGTCCCTCCCTCTGCTGCCCCGTCTTTGACCTTGTCATATAATTGAGTGGTGCCGTCTTGTCATTTAGAATTGGACAACATCTGTCCTTTATGGTGCCGCTGCCTGCCTATGGTGAGTAATCTCACATCTTTTGAGTGCTTGTGTCATCCACCTGACTGCCTTTGGTAACATCACTGTGGGACAGTGGAAAATGATCTTCCAGCAGCACCTACTCCCACACTGGCAATGAAAACAATGCATCGCCCTCCATCTAAGTCAAGTGCAGAGGAGGAAGCGTCCTCATAATATTATTGAATAATTGTTATTTAAAGGCATTAGGAGTAGTGGTGTAAATTCAGTCAATTCTTCATGTCGCTACTTTGTGAGTAGGTGATAAAAATCATTTGCAAACAGTGAAACAGAATGTCAAATTCTGCCATTTTACATAGGGTTTTATTTTATTTTATTTTATTTGCAGGACAAAAGGTGTGCATAAATTATCTGATGCTTCACTTGAGCAGAGACGTTTGGCTCTTTGGAACATTTCTCAAAAACCCAGCAAGTCAATTGTGCAGTGACTCAGAGTTGGCTGACTCCAGAGGCCAGGGTGAGAGAAAAAGAAATCCAAACAACTTCCTTACAAACAATCCATCCCCTTGCCAAGAAAATCTGCTTCTGCCCTTGACTTTTGCACAACAATTAGTCTTTAATAAATATAAATGACTTTGGCCTGCCTCAGAAAAAAAACCACCCCCCCAAATTAACCTCAGTGTAGTAAAATCAAACCCAGCCAGCCTGTCACATCTTAGCTTTAGAGTCAAAAGCTCTGAAGGATCTTTAGTCTGTTGCCTCGAACTGAATATTTTGGAAAAAAGCCATAGCAGCAACACAACATGTAAGATTAAGTTTTGTATTTTGTAAGCAGTGAAGGCTTGTGTGGAGAGGGGGAAGAGGTTAAAAGATACATTTTCCTAAAAATGAGCAACTGTAATTTTAAAATGAGCTCATCTAAATGCCTTGAAATAATTTAAAGATAATACAAAGACAATCTTCCATGTCTTTGTGAGTGCATAAGCCAACATGTGTGCCATGAGTGTGCATATGCAAT
This sequence comes from Archocentrus centrarchus, assembly GCF_007364275.1. Taxonomy (NCBI): domain Eukaryota; kingdom Metazoa; phylum Chordata; class Actinopteri; order Cichliformes; family Cichlidae; genus Archocentrus; species Archocentrus centrarchus. The sequence goes on along the minus strand of NC_044367.1, from coordinate 24,109,635 downwards.
GAAACATCAAAAGGAAAAAAAGTTTTTGGGTATCTTTTGAAAATCATCCTGCACTTCTTTTCCCCGAGCTTCAAGGACCCCCAACAGCTCGAGCTCTGACCTCTATTCCTTGCGGACGAGTTTCTCTGAAGCATTTTCTCGATTATGGGATGAGTTTCGTCCTGACTGTCAGAATCTTTTTGACTTTGCATTAGGCAATATATGGAGCATTATATTAATACACGCTTTTTTGGACAGGACAAAAGAATTGGATGATTGCTAAAAGTGGGGCAATTAGACTGATCTTGTGCACTGGCCCATGCTAAGAGATGTTGGCGGCAGAGGGAACATTTCTAGAGTTTGACAGTGTGCATCAAATGAGCTGAGAATTTTAAGGATTTTTTTAATTACAGAAGACGTACATTATCCTACAGTAAATTATTTGATATTTAACTAGCATTTTGAATTAATCACAAAGACCAAAAATGATAAGGATGGAAATACATGCACACGTAACCACAAATTAATATTCTGTAATGCTATACTAACATTAAAATATAAACGCTAGCATCCGAAGCTGACTGTGAGTTTCGAGTGCCAACCCCTACAGGCTAAAAAACGAAGCAAAGCCGAAGCACCCATCGATCCCCTTACTCCTTTTTGTTAAAATACATAACATTACAGCATCTCTCCAGGACCTGTACACCTCCAGGACACTGGGGCGTGCAGGTCGGATCACAGCCGACCACTCTCACCCTGGGCACAGACTTTTTGACCCTCTCCCCTCAGGCAGGAGGCTACGGTCCATACGGACCAGAACCTCCCGCCATAAGAACAGTTTCTTCCCCTCTGCTGTTGGACTCATGAACAATTACCCTAAGACTGTTACCACCACCCTCCACAAACGCTGATGACCCTATGTCTATGCACCTGTCTGATTGCACTGATGTACATATTAGTGGAATATAGTCTACATTCTTTTATCTTTTAATTAGTCTCTGCACTGTATATTTTGTAATTTTGTAATATTGTGCTATAGTTATAGCTCTAATATCTCTGTATATTTGCAATTTGTATACTTGTATATTGTCTTATAGTTTTTATACTTATTTGTTTTTTTTCTGTAAGCACGAAGTACCGCAGCAATTTCCTAATGCTGTGAACCTGTTCACCCATATGGCAATAAAACCTTCTGATTCTGATTCTGATTCACTAGAAATCATTGTCTCTCTGTCTCTATGGATAGCACCTTTATGGGGGTATGATTTTTTTTTAATAACTCACCTTTTGTAAGGCTTAAAGTAAGGGGCATGGTCACTGTAACTGACAGGTGTGTTGACACAGGTCGCTGTCCCTGCTAGCTGTCTGCTTGGCCTCCCACTCCCTAAACTGAGTCATAGAACTGGACCTCTGCTTTTAGTGTTTTTCAGAAACATTTTTTTTAATCTGATTATTTATCTGATTATTTGATACAGTGCTTACTTGATAATATGGTTTGCTGTGTGATAGAGACCATCCAAGAAGTTTATGTTTTTGTTACTATGCTACTTAACATTGAATAATGGATATATATTGCACTCTTTAGGTTATGGATGAAGCTAACTAACCAGGCTTGCTAGCCTATTGCGATAAATTAACACTGGTATAGTTTGTGGACAAGCTCTCACTCTAAATAAATAAATAAATAAATAGAAGTAGCCAAAATGTTAATTATGAGGATTCTAAATACAGAGTCTACAAACAAATGGATGACATCACGGTGGCTCTGGCCATTTTTATATATGTTATCTTACTCTGCTATGCTGCTAAAGCTAACTTTACACTGTACTTGCAGGGTCTATAGAACGTATGGTCGTAATAAAAGGAAAAGTGTTTCTGTAGCTCAGTCTTCATGGCATCGGTTTTGTTTCTGTGGCATTTTTAACAGCATTGGGGACGTTTTAATCAATAATCATTTTAAGTGGCTACATTTCTTAATCCATTAAGTCTTGATTCAGTGTACCATGCATCTCTATGTTTTATTATAGAGGCAAATTCTCTGACTCACCACTGCATTCATTATGATTTGGTGGGCTGGCCATCACTGATCATTCAAAGAGAACAGCACTGGTATATTTGCCTCTATAAAGCCATTTTAGCTAAACTCCCAGTTTACCTCTGTCCCAGTACTGATAGTTACCAGCTACGCTCCTCTAAATGGTTGCTTTTTGATGTACCTGGCAGCATTGTCCTACTATGCACCTAGAACATGGAATAATTTACAGAAAGACCTAAATTTAAACATGCCACTATCTATAGGTGAATTTAAAAGCATGAGAAGGAATGCCGTGAAGGAGACTTGTGGATGTTTCTTTTGAGAAGCCACTGTTTTAATGTTTTATGTTGTGGGTGTTTTATATTGTGTATTTGTTATGATTTATATTTTATGTAGTATGTGTAGTACTTTTTTGAGATGTTTTGAGTTTGTAGAGCTGCTATCTCGGCCAGGTCTCTCTTTTAAAAGAGACTGTGAACACAGTGGAGATAAAATAATAATAATTTATCCCATACCACTTTTGTCTAATAAGAGCAGTGTTTTCTTCTCACTGACAGTAGCACAAATTCCACAAGCTTACATAATTGAGTCTAGCATTACACACTGGCCTTCTCGGTGATTCAAATGTGAAAATGGAGGCTACATTACTTCTGTTGTTGCTGATACTCATAAATAAGTGCAGTGGTATCTGATAAATAGCAGCTGCCAATAGTATGAGTCCTTGAGCACTTTGATTATTTTTGGCCTTATGGTTGTTATGTAAGTAGGGTTTTGACATCTCCTGTAAATGGTGCAAATATCTCCTAAAAGCATCTCCCTGCTCTTGGTATAAAGTTCATACTTTGTAATATTTCTGGCTGAAATGCAGCAGCATGAATAAATACAGCTGCACCACCTTAGATTTGGATTAAAATACAATCTCTGACAGTGTAATCGATAAATGTATGTAGAGTTCCCACTTGGTGTGGGAAAACATATTCTATCTCTGCTTAGTGTATGGAAAATCAACCGTATATTACAGAAAGGATGTCTTTGGATTGTAATGAGCAGTGGAGCGGGCAACTTAACACCTTAGAGGGATTTTACCAGCTCCCTACAACGGAGCCCACATTTGGCAAGATAACAAAGCCTTTTAGGTGTGAAAATAATTAGACAGGTCTCACATTTTTATAAGGATTGAAACATTCTTCTGCCCGACATTATGTGTTTCAAAATCATTTTAAATTCATTAGTGTTTATGCTGCTGCTGAAAATGTAAAGACTAAGTCCTTCAGAGCATTCTTCACCTAGAAGAGGAACCAGAAGTTAAAGCATTTAGAACAAAAATTAAAAGACCCTCTACAGAGTACTGTATGTGTAGCACCACAAAGCATTTTATTAGTCAACCTTTTGAATTTTAAAAAAGATATGCCGACATAAATGTAATAGTTGCTACATCATTGGCTTTTTGCTTTTTATTGGAGCTTTTTTCGGTTTGTTTATTCTCCAATGTAGCCCATTATTTTTGAAAAGCTGCAGCTGACTCTGCTACCCGCCTGTCCTTCATCCTCAGCTGGGGAAATTCCACAAGTCCCCGAGCACTCAGAAGTGCCACAGTCACAGTCTGTTGTTAAAAAAAAAAAAAAGTGGGGGAAGAATGAAATGAAGAATGTTTTGAAGACATTTGCAGTGTCCTGTTCTCAATTACAGCACAATTTAATTCAGTTTCTGAATAATTTTTCAAACACAGTGTAGAGCCCTTAGTGATAAAATATGCATCATCTTCCCACAGCCCAATCGCTGCGAAAGCCTGCAGAAGGGTTGAGTAACCTCCGCACAACTATGTGTGACATCAGGCCGAGTCTGACTCAGTGCCAGAACCACAACTCTCAGGGGAAATCATTTAGTCGAGAACTTGGGCCCAAACACAGCCTGCTCATTGCTGATAAAGGGGTCATCCCGTGCTTTGGTCCTGTCCTGCACCCTCTCCACATCCTGTTTCTAAAAGCCATCAGCCATATGATTATTAACTCAGAGGGAAAAAAAAAAAGATTAAAGGAAAAGAATATGAAATAGTGAGAGGCAGGGGTGTGCAGTGTCTATGTAATCACACAAAATGCCACAGTTTTACTGACTGGGATATAATAGCTGCCTTTGAAGGTGCAGCAACAGGCTGTTGCTTTGATGTAGGACCTCCATATAGTGTCACTTTTCAGTTTTTAAGCTATTTTCCTTGCAGTCATAGTTATACCTATCAAAAGTCATTTCTGCCTGGGATAGACTACATTCATTATATTTATTCTGGTGGATGGAAATAATAAGCCTATCCTGTTAAAGCGTGTGATGCTAGGCAGCATGTCAGTTTGCTCCATGTTGAAACTAATTAAGCTTTAAACATTGTCATGCCAAAGATAGCCTCCTCCATTTGGTCATTCATTAAAAATATGTTGCAATTAAGATGATCCATTATGGGCTTAATTACAGCATTAATGCTGACAAATCCACCCTCTACAGCGGAATAAAAAAAAAAAAATGAAGCCTCCTCAAAATCACAGCAAAAGCAGAGGCTATGACCACTTTGATGTGAGACAGCTGATAATCAGCTGTGTCACACTCGTGTTGAAGTGGGCATGGTAAAAAACACCTACGATGTATTCGGGGAAAGGTGACTCATGGATTACCACTGTGAGGAAGTGAAACAGCTGCAGTTTGCAGCATCATTTGTTTTGCAGCCAGTGCCAAAAACCACAACAACCCCCCCCCCATCAATGAATAACCTGTCATTTCTTTGTATGATAGACCTAAGAAGCAGCCTACAGGGTTAAAAAATGAAGCCACCCATGAAGTGACAAACACTGCAGTTCCTCTAAAGGCTGTCTCAGGCTGCTGTTGCTTGCGCATGTCTGCTAGGCTACACCTCTGCTAATTCAAACCACTGAACTGGACCTCTTGGCTGTATCCACAGTGTTAGTGCCTTTTGCTGCATTTCCAGTTGCGTTATTGGACAAATAAAATGGCCTGCAATTAAATACAGTTGCAGTTTTGGTGAGTGAAATTTAGTGTTTATTCATCTGTTATCTAACACTAAAAAGCAGGAATATTACCAGCATTAGCTGACAGTACTCCGCCCTCAAGGCCAAAATGCTAACGCTGAGGCCAAAACCCATGGGGGACGTCACAATGGCTATGTCCTTCCTGCATATACAGTCTATGGGTAGGCACAAAACAGTCTGGAGGCACCAGGCCTGGTTAATGACCCAATTCCTGAAGGCGACATGATGGAAAGAGATGAGAATAGACACACAAGCAATTAAAAAGGATAATGTAATGTTGGTGAGGTGGACAAGTTGGGTTAAACATGTGGAGGAAACTTAAGAAGTGGCAAAGTGATTAAACAGATCGTTTAGTGTCTTCATCCATTTTCAGTTACCTCTATTTATACTGTTAACCCCCACACAGAAATAATGAGCCTCCTCTGAGTTTATTCCACGGCATGCTTTTGTTCTCACAGCAGAGGAGTCAGTTCAGTCCCCAAGTTTGCTTTGCTTGTTTGGATTGTTACAGGGAGGTACGCCTTGACATCAGGAAGAAAGAATACATAATTATAAATCACGGGACAAATCAGTTTGATTGGAGCGGAGACTCTTTTGAAGAAAAATTAGGATTTCCTGAAGAGCCTGGCTACAAAGAGCGCCCACTAAGTGAACAGCATTTAATAGGGGTGAAATGGGTGTTTTGATTTTGAACAGGATGGACATGCAAATGCCCTCAGCCAAAAAAATATTTTATAAATGATCCAACAAAAGAATTAACAACTTTTTAGGGATTTTATTTTTTTCTCTGCTGAGTGTTGCATTAACCCGCTGACCCCTTATTACAAATGCACCTTGAAACTTTCAGTCAAGGTTACAGCAGAAATGAAAAGGAAGAAAGCCAAGGAAACCAAATCTAAACAAATAATAATAATAATATAAACAGACATATTCATGATTTTCCATTTGAGGCAAATTAATGTCATTTTTTTTTGGTCACAGATGACCAGGAAATTAGCTGTGTACTAAACAATGTAGGAAACTTTACTGGTGCTGAGAGATTTTTCTATCTGACTTCAAAATAATACAGACAAATTGGGCAGGTTACAAGCTTTTTAGCATTTAGCATGCGAAGAACAAAAAAAATATTTCATTCCAATGCAACCTTCCCATCTCCCTCGCTAAGCAAATACGATAAACATGAAAGGAAAGTGAAGTTTGTTCTTATGGTCTTATGCAGCAGTCTTCTTACACGCGTATCCTCTTTTTTTTTTATCCCAATAACTGTAATTTGTTACTTCAGTTGCTTTTCTCTGTGGTTTAATCTTCAACGCATTTCTTTTCGAGCCACATCTTTCTTGTGAGACTCACGCACACAGTGTCACTTCACATCATTCTTCCTCCTGAGGAAAAACTGAAAACCAACAGAAGAAAAAAGCTCTCTGAGAATTGCTTTCACACAGTTATACATACTTTCCCAGTCTGTTATATTGTTGCATACAGATTTTGGTTAAATATTGTACAGGATTTCCAGTAAAACCTCCATGGTAACTTTGTAATGACTGGAATTTTTCTCTGTCGGGGATGGCACAGGCTGTAAAAGACAGTGACAGATTAACCTGCTCGATCTTTGATGGCAGTCTTATTTGCTTTTTTTTTTTTTCCTAAGGCCACTGGATCAAAGCCAGAGTTTGGGGAAGAATATGTCCTGCAGTGTTGACTTCATCTACTTCAGGTTTATTGTTGGGGACTGGGTGCTGTGTTTGAGGTCATTCAGATAAGCAGCATTCTCCTTGTTGCAAGGCAAGACAATCAAAGGCATTGTGAAATTTTCTGTGGCCTAAAAGAGGACAAATGAAATGTATGAAAATGAAATGTACCGTTATCAGGTGGCAAAAGTGGGCACTGGAAGTTCTTTCATAGCTGCCTCATGGATTTTTTATTTTGCAAACTATATGTTTACATGAAACATTACTGTTCCAAAAACCATGTTTAAAGCACACTGAACAGACACCTGACTAATATTATGTAGCTCTGAGCCACTGGGAAATGGGGATACATCCAATGGTCTCTCTGCAGTGGGACGCTGGATTGTGTTGGTTGTTTTAGTGGGTCTGCTCTGGTGCACGGTGTAGATGCTCAGTCGAATTAGGATCTGCAGAGTCTGGAGGCTTGGCCAACACTTGCTGTGTCACTGATGGGGGAAGCTGCTGGCTTCACGTTCTAAAAGCCTTCAGGGAATACTTTTTATAATTATTCAATACAGTGTTACAAATGTTTAAATAATTATTTAATAGCCGTTAAATAAACATCAACCACATGTTCACAGAATGTAAAAAATATTGTAATGTGCTGCAAGGCTACACTGTTAATAAAGCAAGCTCATACCGTCACTGTCCACAACCTAAAGAAGCTGTGACTAAACAATTATGGTCGTGTTACAGTTAGCACAGTGTTATGCTGTATTAATGTCAGAATAACTTTCATTACAATTAATTATTTACTAATTAAAATAATTTTATGCCACGGTCTAGTGACACAAGGATTAGCTGCTTGTGTTGTCACGGTTCCTGAATTTGCTACTCAGGTGGCAGATTACAGAGTTTGCAAAAGCATCCTCCACTTGTTATTACCTCTTGACAGTCTCCCCAGTCAGCAGCTTGTATTTACGGAATCCAAGGCGTGCAGTGAATGCAGCATTAGAAGACTTGAGCAGTTCAGCTAGTGCTTGTTAAAACGACATATCCAATACTGCAATGTGCTCCAGCTTCAGGCAATGGATAATTGAAAATCGGTTGAAGCCAGGTCTTATTCGTCTGTGATTATTATTTTGTTGGAGGGACGTGATTTAATCCATTTTCAGGGTCCACCTGCTGAAGAAGCTTGGTAAAGCGGTATGAAACTCTACAGTGATTTATTGATTTTTTTTTTTTTTTTTTTTTTTTAAACAGGTCCATTTGCCACAATGGCAAAAAGTTACAAAAAATTCCTTCAATGCAAAAAAAAATAACCAGATTTACCCTTCAAGGATGAAATGTTCTGCTAAACACCCCAACAGAAAGCTGAACTTTAAATAGATTCACTTTGATTTGTGCTTTTGTTCCCTTTGAAGCAAACAAGCTGTGTCAGGTCACATTTTTCTTGACATTTAAATTTTATTTATTTAATGGATGAATAAATGTATTTAATTTTTGCATCTAAGAGCAGCAAACAGATGAAGTTTATTCCCATCACTAAGTTAGTTAAAACTTTGGAACTGCCAAGACTTTTTTTTTTTAACAAAGTAGTAATTTTCATGTCTTTATCGAGCACATTAAATTATCACTCGGTGCAGGCAAGAAGTAGTAAAAGTATGTGAACTCACTCAGTGACCTCTGTTATTTTTTCCTGTAGATGTTCTGCGATGCTGCGGAGGACTTTTAGACCATTTTGCCAACAAGACTTTTTCAGTTCACCAATATTTCTGAGACATCTTGATTAAATGGATCCTTGTCACAGCATCTCAGCTGGGCTAAGGTCACGTCTCTGACTTGGCCTTTCCTCCTCCCATTAGAGAGAGAGTGTGTGTGTGTGTGTGTGTGTGTGTGTAGCTCACAGCCACCTCGCCTCCTCTGCACCCAACAAAGAACCAGCAGTTAGTTTGCTTGGAGCATTGAGCGTTTGTATGAGAAGCCTGATTATATCTTGACTGTATTTCAATATCTGTGTTGTTGAGAGCCTTGTGTAAATAGTCTTTGTAATTAGTGAATTGTAAATACATATAAACTGTACATATTGAGCACCTAGTAGCATTTAGCAGGAGCGAGAAGCTCTTTTTGTTTTTTGTTGCAATCCCTTTTCTCTTGTTTATTAGTTAGAAGCATAGGTTAGAGAATCGTCTTTTCTTTGCCTTTCACTTTTCCTGCGGCAAATTAGGGACCATTAGAAACTTTAATTTGTTTCTCTAGCATTGTGCTGCTGGCCTTTCCTTGGGAGTGGTAATGGTATGTCTAGTTTACCCCTAGGCCAGCGATGTAACGCGTATTTTTGCCAAAAGGCTCTTTTCTCGCATCTAAGCAGTGGTTCCCTCCACGGTGTTCTTCCTTTAACACCATCCTTATTCTGTGTCTTCTCATAATGGACACACGAGCAAAGATTGTAACAGGTTATAGAAACGTCTTTAGAAATGCATTTACAGCATTTTGCAGCTCGTTGCAAGATCTTGTGAAAGCTGTGATTGACTCCTGGTTTGCACAAGACAATCTTTCTTTCGAATAGCACACTCGGTCATTAAACAGAGTCTGTGTGCCTATATGGAGAGGCTCCTCTACGACCCACCCTTCCAGTCCCCTAACTGAATCTACTGACTCTACACATCATAACCAAAAATGTCCATTTTCTTTTTCCAGCCCTGACAATGAGTGATTGCTCAACTGTTTGTGTGTTATTAGTTTAGCCAGATTTATTTGATCTATGTGGCTTTGATAAAGACCGTCCCACTCTTCAAGCGTATGATGTCATGAATAATCATGTTATGGAAAATCAATGCTGAAATTCTACTAATTCCAAAGCAAACTCTTTGATCATGAGGTTGTTCTGCTTACACCTTCCTGTGATATACAGTTTGATTTTCACCTCACTGCTTCCTGTTGAATTCCATGTAATTATGAGCCCCGTGTTTTGCTTAATCAAGAACCAGTGAAGCACTAAGGTGGAAAAAGCAGTCTTGTTTACATGATCTTACTCTTGGCTGCCGTGGCCCCTGTCTGCCCCCAGCAGATATCCTAATCACGGCAGCCTGGGAATGTGTTAATCTTTCTTGCAGTGATGTCACCAGATCATGGCACAAAGACGTAATAAGAAGCTATGGAAAAGGAAACATTTTCACATAAGGCCCCAGGCGTGTTGACTGACAAAGCCTTCCTCTTTGGGGTGCTGGCAGCCTTTATTTGTTGCTATAATGTCCCGGCTTTTATGTTAGGTGTGTGTATGAAGAAAGGAGTAGTTATCTGAAAAGAAAGAACAAAAAGACGAGGCATGGAAACACATTACAGCAGATGGCGTGATGAGGCACGACTTCTTTAGTTCGAAATACGCTGGAGTAAATAGAACAACTCCCTGTTTACAGCTCCCTTTTTCTGCTCTCATACTTTAACTCCTTCTCCTTTTCCCTTTTACCCCACATATTTTCTTTATCTCACGGGCAATTTTCGGCTTTCATACCGTCTGTCTAATTTTCTCAGTGATTTTTTGTGTTTTGTCTGAAGGGCACTTTTAGAACTGCTCAAAGTAAGTTTCTCCACCAGGCTGATGTTCACAGAGATTGTCCTATTTTTGACTCGATCGCTTTCAACTACTGCTTGAGGAGAATTCAGTGTTTAGTGTATGAGTGTTGAGCTAATGCAGTAAAACTTATAACTGTAAAAGAAGATCTTTACATGCACAGATGAGGTAAGCTGTATGAAGTCATCTGTGGCCTGTGTAGGCCAAGTGGGAGCATTAAAAGAATCAAACAAAGCCAAGGTACTAATGGGTTTTATATTAGAAATATAACACAGGGAGCTAAAGGCTAAAGATCCAGAAAGGATTGCATGTCAAACATTATACTCACTTGGGCTACGATACATAATTTTGTGAACAGGTACAGGTTGCCAGTCTATCACAGGGCTAACACAGAGAGACAGACAACCATTCACACTCATACCTGTGGGCAATTTAGAATCACCAATTAACCTAACCCCAGTAACTGCACATCTTTGGACTGTGGGAGGAAACCAGAGTACCCAGAGAGAACCCACACAAACACAAGGAGAACATGCAAACTCCACACAGAAAGCCCCGGGCCAAGGCGGATTTGAACCCAGACCTTCTAGCTGTGAGGTAACAGTGCTAACCACCGCGCCACCGTGCTGCCCACATCAGAGAATGTTACAAAATAAAATAAAATATTATTTCTAATGTCTTAAATCACAGAAAATATCATCTTTGTGCAAAAAAATAGTTGGTATGTTAATCGACTGCAAATAAATCAATGATTTTCTCAACTAGGAAATTTCCATTTCTTCTGCCAAACATGCTAGGGGGGGATAACCTCCCCACCTTTTCAATTCAGATAATCAAACTGACAGCAAAAGGTTTATTTTAATGATTTTCATATATTATTTTTACTCTATCCCACAGCAGACGCCTCATGAGATTTTAAACAACGTATCAGTTTCTCCACTTGAGCTTGAAAACAATAGAGGTTAAAAAAAATAAAAAATCAGATCTGTTTTAACATTTAGTTTCACAGTGTGCTGATTTAATCAGTTTTTTAACTTGTTTATTATCCCGCAGAAGTATCTTACGCTCATGTGACCTGTTTGCTGCCAGAGAGGAGATTCATTTATAACAACTGATAACAAGTCAGAAATGAACCATGAGCTGAGAAAGTCTGTCAAACTGTCTCAAATTACTGCTGTCACAGATGATGACCTCAAAAAGGTATCCTGAAAAAAGCTGACAGGGGAGAGTGTGTGCCTGTGACTGATAGACATGGCACGCTAATGGAGGTCTGACAAAATATTTCACATTTCACTTTTATGAGGAAGAAGACTTTAATGACGACAACTCTCCTATTTTTGATTTAAATAATTCTCACTTAAACTTTTCTAACAGGATGAGCGCAAACACATCTGTAATCTTGAGATTCTGTAAAACAGGGGTCGGCCTACTCAAAGTGACTTAACATCCTATTCAAGGCAATACTGTACTTAGTCATTCATTATTTAAACTGGAAATTGATGCAGTCTGGCCTGTTACTCATTCACTTTTCATGTTTATTGTATCAAGCTAAGTTACACTATCAATCATCTTTGTGGGTTTCTCAATAATGTCTTATGTCCAGGAAAAAAAAAAAAGGTTCTGCCATTAATAATTTTACTACACTGACTATGTGATGCTTTGTTACAGTTATGGCCTATCAGATAAATACCTCATTTAAATGCCAGTTGTCCCTTTGGTTGTTGTTGATTGAATAATTAAAGAAGCAAGAACAATATTTAATGGCTACGAGGCTATATACAAAGTCTACTGGCGCTGGATATTAAATAACATTAATAAAACATACAGACAGCTGTTATAAACTAAGATTAGAGTTCTTAGAGAACAGAAATGATTCAGAGAAGTCTGAGTAAAAAAAAAAAAAAATTACTGTCACACCTCGGGCACTGTGTGCACAGAAAAGATGTGTAGATGGAAATATATTAGAATATCCAGGAGAAATAGATAAAACAAAAGTAGAGTCGCCAGCAAAGTAGCAATTAGAAGCAGCCTGCAGACTCATGTTTCCTCATGTAAGGACCGACAGACACACAGAAGCATAAATGATGCTTCCGTGTTGATCTTAATGCATAATTAACATTTAATTTACGGTATTGTAGAAGATATACAATAATATTTGGTGACATTTGGTAAACTTTTCTTTGTGCCACCTGGAAAATGCAGCAAAAATTATATCTTTATACTTAAGTTAAAGGTTTACAAACTTAAACAGAGGTGATTGGATGATTTAGAGTCCCTATTCCACCTAACTTTGCAGATTGCATACTGCTGGGCTAATGCCTAAAGCTCACCTAACCACGGGAGAACATACAGCATGCAAGTCTGCAAACAGAAATGTCGGCTCTAGAACCTTAACCTGAATCCTTAATGCTTGAAGTCAACACTGCTAAACTCCTTGACTGCTGCCATGCATTAATGATTCAGTTTTCCAGATTTTACAAGCTGGTCCAGAGTATAAAGCTTGACTGATATGCATTTCATGGGGAAAACCAAAAAAGCAGAAGAAGGAAAAAAAAAGATTTCTCTTTTCCAGCATCTGTAGAGAAGGTGAAAAGTGTCTAAAAAAGCTCATTCTAATGAAACTCTGCAGAGACTACACAGCCTTCTTCATCTGTTTGACAGAAAGAGGAACTCTGGGAAGCATTAAACCTTTAAATAAAGAATTAAAGCACTAAAAACATTATTAAGCACTATATTGAAATGAATAAATCAAAAGTAGGATAACAGAAGATGCAGTCTGAGACACTGTGCTCATTAGGTAGCTGTGGGGAAAGAGGAGCCACTGACTGTCAAAGCTGGACAATAAAACTGATCAGTAGTCAATAACAAATGTAATCATGGATTCAAACTGTGACAGCTAGGCTACACACCTACTAATCTAACCTTCAGGATCTGGCCAAGAAATTGTGTTGGCCATGACTCAAAGTTAAAGTGACAAAATGAATAGAATCAGAATGACAATAAATAAATAAAAAAATATACATGCCCTGTTATTCTACTGCTTATTGAGCCGATTCAGAGGTCAACTCAATTTTCCGTCTATACCCGATGAAAAGATGAACATTTGTAGGAACCATCATAATCTCATGAATATTTTTAATGTTACTTTTTGTACCGTTTGCATAATCGGATCTGCAGAGTGTTTGCTGTGCTGTAGTTTCACAAGAGCAGATATTTGACCTCCAAATTGATTCCCTCTACAATATTAAAAAGATATTAAAATTAGCATGTGCACACATGCACATGCTCATACACACATACGCGCGCACATGGATATACAAAGCAATAAATAAATAAATAAATAAAATAATGATGGGCTAAAGATCAATGTGATTTGATTCATAGTTAAAATCCCACAAGGGAGAAAAAATTAGACATTTAATGATAATCCTTGGGATGTTGCTTATTTTGGAACATTAGTGAAATGAAATAACCTCCGTAAGGTGAGCAGCAAAAACTCACAGAAGGAATGAAAAGAACAGTGCTATTAAAAGATAGCAAGCTGATGAATTCCCTCTATCTGCGGCTTCAATGGAAATAATGTTGGTGGAGCAATAAGGATGATGAGGTTTTAATACTGCTACATATTTCCCCGCGTCTGTTTTCTGCTGACTTACACACTAATGCTGTGCATTTATGAACCTGTGATTACAATAACACTACCGTAGGTCATTGTGTACACTGCACCACAATATTGTATTCTTCACAGTGCGAAAAATCTTCCAGTACCTGATGCATAAGAAATGAGTATGCTCAGTAGCAGGCAGAAACTGCTGGATAATCACAAGCACAAAGATTTAACCATCAACCAAAACCGAGCTGCAAGGCCTTATTGTCTAAGCTGTCTTGACCCTTAAGCACGCTGAAGATGTAAACTTTGCTGCACAATGCTCTCCAAGTGTGATTAATGGCACTTGATGAGGAAACATTAGCAGCCTATCAGAGCCCAAGAAGATTTTTTTTTTTTCTTGAGTAGAGTAGACTGCAATTTAACGAGCAGTGAGGAAGAAACACAACAAGAGGGAGATGATCGAGATGGAGCCAATTTGCTCGTCGACGGCAGCATGCGCCGCTGTAACGAGTACCAAAACAGACATAGATGAAGGGAGGAGGAGAGGAACAGGAAGGAGCAGGAACCCAGAGCAATTTCCATGTTTAATTAAAGTGACCCTTAACTAACAGTAGCTCATGGATAAGTTGGCTAATTGACTGACTTATTGATCAGCAAATGGAACTATTACGCTGTGGTGGCTGGTGAAAACACACACTCCAGCCGCTCATTATCTTTGCAGGGGCTGTCTTGCCTGACTTGCTGAGCGTGCAGTCGGTCCCAGATTCTTTTTGACAGGGATTTCAGAGCTACCCTCAAAGGGCCAGTGCATATCTGTTCTGCATGTGGCTACCTGCACTCTCATGCTTCAGTAACATAGTTAATGGGAGCTTTAGCCTCACCAGATGAGAAGTGATGTGTAAAAGAGTGTGTGGTCATGCTAGTGCAAACAGAGCATACTCATGACTGACCGCAGAGCAAATCCCTCTACTGTCGATTTTTGACTTTGCTTTTCTTCACACCATGTGGAGCCTGTTTAAGGAATTATTGGGTAGTATGTGGAGTCATCATATCTGCTAAACAGTATATGGAATAACACACATACTGTAGATATGTAATTATTTGTAGACTTGCAATTATAAAAGTCTATTGTGGTAAAAATACAGCAAAGGGAATGTTTAACTCTGTGAACGCTTTTTCACTTATAGTTCATGAGCTAGAGGAAAGTTAAGCTTTATGATTTGGACAATTTTGGTCAGGCTAAAGCCAAACTACATCTAATACCTGCATGTATCAATCAAAAATAAAATCAAGCTTCAGTATACTGAGATAATGAGATAGTGGTTGGAGTGGGTTTGCTTCATCTCAAATACAAATGTAGCACAATGTGACAGCTTTTCAGTCACTCTCCTTAACTGACCTGGATACATATTGAACATATAGACCTACCAGCTGCAGATGCACATTATTTAATGCAAAATCTATTGATTTAATAGATGCTTATGACCACCATTCAATGGGTAAACACATCCACGTTTGCTTTAACAGCAACTGCAAATCTGGTTTTACAAGACCACCAAGTTATCGGGGTTACTTCTAACCCAGCCAACATTCTGAATGGCCATCGTTTGAATGACCATTGAAGACAGCGAGTCAGGGTTGTAAAATGCTTCCAAAATGAGATCTGTGCTGGTGTGTGAGGCATTATCTCAATGTCCTTTCCATGTCCTTTCTGAACCAAATCTGCAAAGCTTTTTTTTTTTTTTTTTTTAAACCAGAGATTTTGCCTGTTGTCCTTTTACCAATTAGAGCAAAGTAAACTAAGTGGGATAAGTTAATAAAATGCACTACAAAGCAGGAATATGTAAGTCATTCTCATTTCTCGGGTATCAATTAGTGCAGTTTTGGCAAAGCTATGGGCACCTCTCAGTTATGCAAAATGTGTCCTTCAGTGTTGTCTGTGACGCAGAGGTTTATGGCATTAGTGAGATGTCACTCCAAATACTGTAATTTTTAGTGTTAAACCTTAGACAGGAATTAAAAATGAAATTAAAAAGCAAGTGAAAACAAAACTAATCAATGAGTGGAAGGAAAAAAATGAGGCAGAGTGCAAAAACATCTTTCCTGGCTAGTATTAGTAGCAGTTGGTGTATCAAACCACCAGCACCGATACAAGCTTGTGCATAATGGTGAGACAAAATGTAATGCATTGGAATATGGCTTATATAATGTTTCTTGAAGGGAAGAGGGATGACTATGGCACCATTGATACACACCAGGTGTGGACAAACACATAAGTTGGAACTCCTTTTGAAGTTTTCAGACAATTACTTCCATCACTTTTTATGTGTGAAACACTGAAAACAGCTAAGAGAAGACTTAGCATGTGTTGTTTATCAGTAGACCAAAGATCATGCTGTATTTACCAGCTTTAATATAACAGCAGGCTTTTTACTCTGCCTCAGAGTGATGTCCGTTTGGCTTCAGATGTGGTCAAATGAAGTGTTAAAAATCTTGTTTCGGTGAGTCTCAGCTTGACGTGCAGCATCCCACCATCATAATGGCTTAAAATGTAGAAAAAAAAGATTTAAGATTTCATTTCATCCTAAGGTTTCATTGCTCTAGGCAATTGCATGTGTCTATATATTCTGGATCTTTTTATTAAAAAGTATAAAGTGCTATTCTTAGACATAATGGGTGAAAGGTTTCAGTTACTGACAGAAAAAACCTGTTTCTACTCATACTCGCATCTTTGAAAGTTCTCTCTCTCTTGATGCTTAACTCCAAATGATTTCAGGTACATGATAAGCCCTGAGAATCCTTTCAAGGAGGGGAAAGAAAGACAGCAAAAGAAGAAGAGCAAAGGATGCTAAAAGTAAGACAATGTTGCTCATAAACCATTCAGCTCCTCAAAATCTCACCTCAAATTAGCTCACTGGGGACAGAAGCTGAAGAAATCCTACAGAAACCCGCTGGGCATATATTTCTTGCACCCTTCAACTCCACTGGCAGAACTTTCTGGACAGTGAACACACATGGCACTCATCTGCCAAAAGACGGAGTGAAGGGAGGAAAAAAGGAGGGGTAAAGGGAATCCAAGGAGGACAGGAAATGCTGAAAGCAATCTATCTGTCATCAGAGATGTTAAAAAAATGGCAAGGAGATGATTGCGGGGAGTAGTGAGGAAGCGAGAAGGCAAACTAATCGGCCTCTGTCTATTCATCCCTGACACGCTCCTTAACCAGACTTGACAAGTTCGAAAAGTAGAAGGCGAGTTTGATGGTGGAGATCTCTGAGAATGCCTCACAAACATGCCTAGTTTGCATAAAGGGACAGACGCAGCCTTGTTTTTTGCATAGATTGTGACAATGTGCTTGGCTGCCACTGTGTTTGTGCATTCTGAGCTCAGGTGTGCCGTAGTTCTCTATCTGCCCTGGGGCCCTTAGCTACATTGCAAAACCAGGAGCTCATAAACGAGAGCCTCTAACAAGACTGGTGTCTAATGCAAGATGTAGAGCATGTGCAACCCAGAGCACTGCTCCCCACACTCAGGAGATCACAGATTCACCTAGTCGGTCTGCTATTTTAACATCCATCTGTTTGGTAATTGTGTTTATTTAGTGAATTTTCACACTACAAAAAAGAGGCATAGAGCAACATTATAAAATTTCCAGGTAAAGAAAGAAATAAAGAAAAAAAAAACTTCACAGCAAACCAGGGCCACCTGAAAGGACTGAAACACTCACAGATGGTCATTAGTCTGAATGGAATATAGATCTGTGCAGATAAATGTGAAAAAAGAAAAAAAAACATTGAGAAAATGGCAAGTCTACGACAAGAAGTGCAGTGCCTAAAATGGAGACCAGGGAAGCAAGGGAATGCTTTGAATTCTGACACCATCTGTATGTGCACTGTGGGTTTCCAGCATCCATCAGATGGGAAAGTTTGCGCCTATGATTGATTGGCAAGTATTTCAGATAAGGGCTGTATCTGGCAGAGAGTGTTGGCTGGCAGTGACGAGGCAATCAGGGCTCTCGCCTTGAAGCAGACAAAAAAATGCTTTGGCATAATTTAGTTGCTGGACTGACTGAAGATGAGAAGGGCTTCAGAGGCCAAAAGGTTTGGTCGTTTATTGACACGAGCAGCGGTCAGCACAAATTAACATGGACGGCAGCCTTGCTGTTCCCGCTGCACTTTCAGAATCACTTTCATTGACTTCAATATACAAAGTGCTTATTTAGGTCATTTCAGAAAACAATAGACGAGACTCTTAAATTATAATCAGAAGAGAAAAAAAAAAAAGAACTGCATTTATTATCATATATTAGGATCATTTTAACCACAAGGATCTACAGTACTTTTAGGTTTGGGGTATTTTTTGTTTTCAATTTTCTTCTGATAGCTACAAATTGTACAACATGAAAGAATGCGTTATATTTCGAAAAGCATGGTTATTTTGAATTTGATGCCGGTAACAAATGTGGGACAGTAGCATGCTTCCTGCTGTGTTGCATCCCATTTTATTTTAATAACAGCATTTGAGACCAAATGTTGTCCTGTCTTTCTTTTAGAATTTTTTATTTTTTTTTTTTTTAAATTATACCAGACAAAAGTTTGTACACACTCACCCATTGAGTGTGTACTGTATACACAGTGTATGAGGTGTTCTACAGTGGCACATGAGCTGCAGACAGACAGCATGGACTCTTACTATGGAGCCATGCTGCTTGAATATGTGAAGAACGAACATGCACTAATGACCCCCCCCCCCCCCCCCCCCCCCCCCCCCCCCTTCCCATACCATCATAAATACTGGCTTTTGAACTGTGCGCCGATAAGGTGGCTTCTTTAGCAGAAACCATTATTTCTACAAAGCATTTCAGATGTTGATTAATCAGACCACAGGACAGTTTCTTTATTTCCCCCATCAAAATAAGCTCAGGTCCAGAGCAGACATGGTTGTTTTAAGATCTTATTCGTATGTTTTATTGCGTGCATCACAGAGTTTTAACTGCTAAGATTAACCGTGTTCCCTGACAGTGGTTGTCAGAAGTGCTCTTCAGTCTAAGTAGTTATTTTCACTGCAGAATTAGCTTGTGTTTTTGATGCAGCGCTGCTTGAGGGCCTGAAAATCACCAGTTAATTGGTTTTCTAGCCTTAAATAAAGAGACTTCTCTGATTACCTGAATGTTTTAATGATATGTACTGAAGATGAAAGCTATAATTTCCCTTTTAATTTCAGTTTTTTTTTTTGTTTTTTGTTTTTTTTATACAGTGAGGTGAACCCCTCTATCTTTTCTTCTGAAAGACATGACGCTCTTTATACGCAGTCATGTTACTGACCTGTGGGCACATATTAGTTGTGTGATGATCCATTTGGTGTACAAATTCAAATCTCTCACTTTTTACATTTGATATGTTTTCCCTTTTCTATTTTCGATTAAATATGCAGTTAAACGATTTGCATGTCACAGCATTGATGCTTTATTTTAATCATAAAGAGCATGTCAACATTTTTGAAAACACAGTTGTACAAACTGTATAAAAATAGGCGAGATGAAAGTGTTTCCCCTCACCAACTTAATTTCAGAGCCACATGCTGTAGTATGCAGCATACTGTAACTAATGACAGCTCATGGATTTTTGCACCACTGGACAGCTGAGGTATATTCATTTTCCACAGAAAATAAGATTACTCTGTAAAATGTCAAGGCAAAGACTGAGCCCGCATTTGGAAGTTTTTGAAATAAATAATGCTCTTTTATAAAGGCAAATACGTGATTTCACCAAGGAAAGGGAAATTACTTTCCCACCTCAGTCAAGAGAGATTAATATTAGACTTAAACCAAGGTGCTTTGGCTTAGACCAAAATGTAATGCTTAAAATACATATCATGTGCTTAATTTAAACATTTTTGGAATTTTTAGTGTTAATTCACGCTGTTGTTGCACAATTCAATTACGGGCGTCAAAATAAACAATGTTGAATTGCTCTTGATTTTGCACTCATTTAATGGAACTTAATGGGCTGTGAACTGAGCCCTGCTTTCTTACACTGTGTGTGCGTGTGTGTGTGTGCGTGTGTGTGTGTGTGTGTGTGTGTGTGTGTGTGTGTGTGTGTGTGTGTGTGTGTGTGTGTGTGTGTGTGTGTGTGTGTGTGTGTGTGAGAAAGACAGGCGAACAATTTCTTCAGAATTTGGAGGAAAGTGATGTTTATCTCAATCACGCACAGCGAGCAGGACAAAGATCACTGCAGGAAATTAAGGTTTGCGCGTTGCTCGAATACCAGAAGAAACTTTAAAATAGATTTCCCTTTAGATATCTGCTCCTCAATGGAAAAACAAAACAGGTGAAGGTGAACTGCGCTTTCTACTGGACTAACTGCTTGGACTTAAATGTTCATTCTTTTTGGTTAAAAACACAGAATTTAGGTCAGAGATGTCTTTGTAGCCAAAACCAGCCCAGTTAATCTGCATGGGCACATGAGAGAGAAATCCACAAAAAGGAAAAAAGAAGGTTATGGCTGTGCACAGGATTTGATTCGGGCTCCCTCACTTGCCCCGATGCCATGCTGCTTTTTATAACTCCGACTTATGTTCAGCCAATGTTCAAATAGCCTTTTTGTCAGCGATTCCCTGTGTTTAAACATTCAAACCTGAGCGGTCACAACATGAGCGTGACTGTGGGGCTGATCTGCAAAGACATCACTTTGTGTCACTGACAGCAACATGTCAGCTCCCGCTTTCCCTATACACCTTTCAAAGCAAGGTACAACAGTGCGGATGGCAGATTTCTTATGCTTCATGTCCTATTCTGCCATCATCAATGTTTCCAGGAAGCAGAAAAGACACACCAGCCTAACCCAAAAAAATCTAAAAGTCAAAATTATAAACAGAAAACAGAAAGATGAGGGCATGTCAGCGAAGTGTTTATTTAAATAAAAGAGGCCGGAGATGCTGTGAAACAGAATTGGTATGCATGAAGGCACAGCTTTGGCTGACAAGCCTGCCTGGGTCCTCATCATTAAAAATATACAGTAGATGCCTTTACAACCTAGTTCTGCAAACTAGGCTGCACCTTGCACAGAATGACAGACAGAAGAAGAAGAGGGGAAAAGTGATATGGGAGAAGGGGAAGAACCAGTAGCAGTAAGCTGGATTTTAATTGGCTGTATGCTTTTCATCAGTCCCAGGAGAGACAATATTTATGAGTCTGATCTTTCTACGTTGCTCCAGAGTAACAAGACTGCGGAGTATAATGTGACATGCAATGAATCCTCGTCTTTTTTTCTTGCAGTGCATGACATTTTGCACACTCTGGTGGATTTATTTTGAAGCCCCCCCCCCCCTTTGCATTATTTCAAGGTTAGCCTGGGATTCCATAAGACATGTGATGAGTGATGTATCATCAGCAATAGCTGCAGCATCACAGATCTGAACAGTGATGGTATCTATTAGAGAAATGGCTCTTGTCAATAAAAAGTTAGAAAACATTTAATAATCTGTGCCGAGGAGCGCCGTGTGCCGAGGAGCGCCGCGTGCCGATTTGCTGGTAGTTTTGATCTCACAACCGTACTTTAGAAGAAACGAGAAGCACTCAGCTATAGTTATTTGGAATGTAACAAAAGGGAAAGCACTATCCTGCCTAAACTACCATCATTTGCATTCATTTAACTATATAATGAGCAGCAGGGCCAAGTGGAGACAGAACAGAAATGTTTAACCAAACACTGGGAATCAGATTAAGATATCTGTAGAAATGGCTTGCATAATAGAAAACCCAGACAGATGAGCCATGCTATGGAATTATTGATGAGGTTTTGCAGCCTTGATGCAAATGTTTGCTTAACCTGACCTTGGGTTAATCAAAATTTGAGAGATGCCGCTGTGAGGGATAAGTCACTGTTCTCACCTCTCAGTATAATGCTGATGATTCACTCAGTGGCATACCTGAGAGACATCCAATACAACCTCAGTGCCAAAATATATGCAGCTGCTATTTAAATATCAATAAAAATCTGTCTGAGGCAATGGAGAAATGCCATCTGTTTATAAAGAAAACCTAATATCTTTTAGTATATAAAAAAAAACAACAAGCCTGTGTTTTGGTGAGAAGCATTTACTTGACAGTTAATCACATTTTCCTATCATTGCAAAATTATTCTTATTTATAGAAGATATTCAGAAAGGTCTGTCTCAACTCTCCTTTAAGAAGGTACCTTTGGATTCAAGTAATATTTCTTACTATTGCTGGTAAAAACAAAGAATCAGAGTGAAAGAACTGGCAAACATCCTCCCACACAGCTACCCACTCGCACATAAGTGCACCTTCAGATGCCCACGAACACTGTGACGCACAGTCTTCAGGTCCTCTTCAGCAGACTTTCCGATTTAACTCGATAACACTTGGCCTGCACAGTACAACAAAAGTGCTGCGAGGGTTCGGCTCACGTGTGCAAAACAGAAAGTAGGAGCTGGCAGAATGTGGTCATTAGGATGTGCATTGCCAATAATGTGAGGGAATGAGGGAACTCACAAGCCGATGTATACGCCCACCTCCTAAACACTTAGGAGCATGCTTAGATGCCCATAAACACGCCTGCACGTGCACCCAGAAGAACCAAGATAATCTGGAATGATTTGAGTTCTGCGAAGAAACATTTGGTATTCATGCTGTCCAAGAGAAGGGCTCAGAGGAAGTGCAAATAGTACAGTTAATCTTGCATGCTCCCACTCGGCCACAGCATAAAAGACTTTTCCTTTGGGCAACTTTACCTGAATTTCCCCTTCCCACACGGCTCAGCAGCAGCCCCTCCGGTGTCTGATTTCAGCCTACCTACATCCATACAAACAGGGCAGCACTTCAGGCAGGACTCTGGCTTTATTTCCAAGTTTATACGTCAGTCTCACAAAAGTTTCAATCCACTTCCCCGAGGCGGCATGAGAGTGAATATGATATGCTTTAAAAAATAAAAAATAAAAAAAATGGGTCACACACTGTGAGAGACCAGACAGAATGAGTTGTAGGCTTCATGTGTAGCACTGGAAGCATTTTATGTGATTTAAGCGAGAGAAGCAGTAACTGTGGAAAGTTTTAAAATGAAAATGGTATAACTGAACAGAACGGAAGTTCCTGTGATTATGAGCTCAACCAGTCTGCACACAATGTGAAAATAAGTTCAGCTACCTTTCTGTTCCAAGTCACTGACTGCATACTGTAACATTTCTCAGGCCTGATAGCTACAACAGTTACCTCAGTTAAAGTATTTAGGACATTGTTGGTATTGAAGCAGCTTCATGCTAATATTTGATCGGCTTTGCAGTGGATTGAAAACCAGAAAGTAAATAAACTGTACAACATGGACTACTGCAGGATAAAAACAGTCTGGATGACACAATGTAGACCAACAAAATTCATTTAGGTAACCTGGTGTTTCCACCCTCTTATCCTATTGAAGGCTGAGGAAAAATTTCCAAGCAGAAAAGACCAACAAGCACAGAGTTATAGACTTGTGAGAATTCAGATACAAAATTAAGTTGTCTATTATCATTCTTAAACTCCAACTTCCACTTTCCATCACTGCCACAATCCCATTGGACACAAGTTGTTGAGGTCAACATATATTTGGGTCAAAAATGTAATTTATTTTAAGTTGTGCTTCACAGCCTGTCAGAAAATCAGTGTAGTGTTCACCACTATGGCCCATGTAGCCGCCTGAGAGAGTGCTGCTGGAAATATTGGATTTGCTGCGCTCAGCGTTGAACTTGTGATTGTTATGTGATCGCTGCTGCGCCCTGGCTGTAGTTTCAAATAACACCGGCTGTGAAGCAGCGACACGAGGGACTGCTATGAGGTGTGAGGTGAGGGTCACACGGATGGTGGGCAGAGCTGACAGCACCGCAGCAACAGGATCTGATGGAAGTTCGAGTTTTTAGGAATGCGTTACAGGTCATTAAGATGTGTGTTTCAGATTTTTTTGGAAAGTTTTTTTGGCAGTTGGCAAGCTAGCAAAAAAAGTTTGGAAGACTCGCAAGATTGCTGCTCCAGTGGCGAGTCACAGTGTGTGTGTGTGTGTGTGTGTGTGTGTGCGTGTCTGCGTGAGCATGTGCATACACAACATACAGCAGAAAAGAATGGATATCTGGTATCATGCTTTCACATTTTAATTTAGGTAAGTATAGATAAATTATACTTAAATGATACTTTTGAAAATTCTTAGTGCCTTCAGTCCTCCATTAAAACATTAGGGTTTGTGTGCTGGCTTTGTTTAATGAGAGCCACTTCTCAATAAAAAACTAATTTAATAAACCCCAATTACATAATGAGTTCCAAGACTGAAGCTGTTATAAATTTTGTATCAGTTATGGACATGCCAAAATTGCCTAAAGTGCCATATCATGGAAACCCAAGTCAAACCCAAGTACTATCCATTCTGAATATGAATCTTGATAAGCTACATCACATGTTAAACACGGTCCCTACACATTTTGTGAGGACACAGGTGGAGATGCTGTTAATGACATCTGTAAAAACTGATGGAGCGACAGTGTTCAATGCAGCTTTCAGTCATCAAAGACACACTGAGCAGCCTGAGCTCGACACTGAGCCTGCCGCACACCCAGAGAGCTCCAGGGCACCTGTGTACTGCCCTGTTCTTTCTGTCAGGTGTGATCACACACCGGTATCTTCTACCACAGCCTGCTGGGAGCATGAGAGTCGGGTGAACAGGGGTGATTGTGGCAATAAAAGAGACTCACATTGAGGCCTCTGTGTGCACTGCCTCTCTAAGCTGCTTTGGTCTGCAGCTTTGCACTCTTTCAAAGTGCTGGCTTCTGCCATGGATGCTAAGCTTGCCACTGTGGGGCCAGCAGGCAGTCAAGGGATATACAGAGTCAGAAAGAGATGGAGAGACACAGATGGGCAGACGCACAGAGACATAGGTATGAAGAGGATGATAGAAACCAAGATCACAAGTACCTCTATTAGCCAAGGGGCATTCGTGTGTTTATGAACTGCTGAGGTCCACATAAACAAATGGAATATAGACAGACACACACACACACACACACACACACACACACACACACACACACACGCTCCTCATCTCCTAGACTCCCTCTGGCAAAATCTCCCTAGTGTTCATAATTTGATTTCAGATCCATGCCACAGCATTCACTGTGCATATGGGTGAGGAGACCAAGCAGCAGTTCTTGGTCTTTCCCATGTTCTGGCTGTCCACATCGCTCACACTTTCCAAACTTTGCTCTCTCCTGATGCTGATGAGATTGAAAGTGCAGGCCCATTCTTATTTTGTCAGGGTGCTTCTCAGTTCTTCCTCTTTATCGTCTCTGTTCGCAGTATACAAGGCCACGCTCTCATCCTCTTTTCTCAAAGGATTAGACATGCTGAGTGTTGAGAGCCACTGCATACAGAACAGCTGGGGATAAGAAGAAAGCAACCTTAGTGTGGACTCCAGGGTGCTGATTGGGTACCAAATTTAACAGGAAGTCAAAGACAACAGATAGGAGATGGGGGTCGCAGGCAGCTGCTCATTGGCTGAATATTGGGGTATAAGGAGATTTTTCAAAACTGTAGGTTGCATTTCAAAGAGATAATGAACAGTTTGCACTCTGCAGTTTCAACATTTGCTCATCAAAGTGCACTGAAAACTCTTCCCCTGAGATGTATATTAATCATTACAAAGCTGCTAACGCAGGAATACAGAATTATACTTTGCATACTTTACTTTTCATTTATTTATGAAAATAGATTAAGTCCGCACAAAATTTAAAATTCTGGCTATTTGAATATGTCATTACTGGTCAAAGTTCCTCTATTAATTAAATATTTCTTCTGATAAATGAAATACAGTTTTGCTGGAAGTGAGCCATGGCTTAAAAAAAGCATGAACACATGCACAAACATTTAATGTGGAAAGCCAACAGCAGCTAAAGCACCATGAGGCTGAAGCTAATGCAGGAGACCCTGATGTGCAACTCCACTGACCACTCCTAGATGCAAATCATCTTTTTCAACTAGACATTATGTATGTATTTGCCTTCTAATAGGTATGCAGATTTATAATCTTATGCAGCATAAAGTACTGATGTCTGATATAAGTCTGATGCTATAAGTCTCAAAACACAAGCACCAGGAACCTAGGGAAAACCATGAAGCAAGGGAACACACAACCAAGAGGGAAAACAGGAACTACAGGAAACATGGATGGAGGGAGGACACGACACAGGGCAAGAGAATAACGAGACTAGGCAAGTCAAAAGAAGCACAAAACACAAGAGAGACACCAAAACCTGGGAATATAAAGAAACAAACCAGAAAACACTGTAATGAGAAAGATACAAAACTCAAGACTCTCAGTCCATGACCCAGGGACTATAACAATAATAATGCATGAGTGAACTTTAGACATAAACTTGAATCTTATACTCTACCACAGCCCCACAGCAGTGCTGAAAAATTGGAAAATTTTTCAGAGACAACACATTAAAATACTTTGCACATAACTTAATTTCCCCCACATCTTTGTCACCTGCAGAGAACGCCAGAAAATGTGGCAGGGGTTGTTGCCACAGGTTTTTGAATGACTCCTACCCACTAGCTTTAGCATTATCAGTAATTAAAGTATTTGAGAGAACAATTGAAAAAGCTGCTGAAAACACCCTGGCATTCTTGCTGTTGGCAACATGGAGGAGCTGGAGAATGGAACTTTAAACCCTTTGAAGTACCGCTACAAAAAATACAGAAGGACCAAAGAATCATGCAAGCCTGCCTCTACACATTATTTTCACATTTCACCAACTTTAGCATATCTCTGATGGACAAACATTCAGCTTATCAGTCACACTGTAGCACATGTGTATGCTGTCTCCTTTCCTTTACAGTTCACATATGAATGACTGACACGGCATTACGCCAGGACAGATGTACTATTAAGATCACAGATGACACAGTTATCGTCATTCATCTGTGGTATTTATATGAGCCTATAGAACAGGACTTTGTTAATTGGTGTGGGAATTATTGTCATTAGCAGAACTTCAAAAATGAGTAGTTAAGGAAATAACTTTAGGAGGGCATGACCCCACTCAGCTGTCAGTGGAGTCAGTGGTGGTCAGTCACCACATGCACTGCTCAGAGCTACAGAAATTACTGATTCCCCTTTGAAGCTACAATACTTTTACTGTATACTACTTATACTACTATCTAGATCAGGGGTGTCCAAACTTGACATTTCGCCTTGTCAAAAAAGTAACTTAAAGGGCCAAATTGTTTGTTATTTTTGACATCAATTCGCGGACCGGAAGTGGGTGGGGCCAGAAGCGGCCCGCAAGTTTGGACACCCCTGATCTAGATACAGCATGCACTCATGATCATTAAATCTAGCATGCATAATAATATATTATTGTATTTCCAGTCTCTTAAAAGCAGTAATATTTTTCAAAGGTATTTGTATGCTGGCTTGCTTAGTGCCTATTTTTTCTCATTTAAATATGTCAAGTTCTCCAGTAGAGACCCCCCATTGCTTCCACTTCAAGTGGAGTTACTGGCAACATCCACTCCGGTAAACATAAAAACAGTTTTTTTTTTCACATTATTTTTCATATTCTAAAGTCTAACTGTGCATACAGGGGCTGGACTTCTGTGCTGTTGTCTTAATAAGTTAATGAAATGCCAACCACAGGAAATTATTAACATGAGTTTGAGTGAGTGCAAGGGACTAAGTGCACAAGGAGATATAGGAAGAGTTGATGGAGCCATTCAAAATGTAACATCAAGATCTTCTTTGTGTGAAATAAGGTACGTCTTTTCTGACAGCAAATTAGTTTAAACATTTTTTTTAAAAATATTACAGGAAACTCTCCCCAGCCCTCCATGACCAGACAAAAAAAGCAGATAGTGGGTGAAAAAGAAGGTTAAACATCACCAACATAAAAGCAGAAAAAGAGAAATGTATGAATATTGAGGCCCTCTGATTTGATTGGCAGGTGTTCTTCTTGCTAGTGTTAAAATGCCAAACCATGCTAAAGACTGCTTAGCACCAAATGCACATCTAAAAAAAAAAAAAAGGCTCAGACACGGCTTCTGGGAATGCATGTCAGAAAGAGATCATACATGCTTTATACATGGAAACAGACTTTAGCCATGATGCTGACATGGTGTATAAGTCAATCTCTGATACGGAGTTTGGGTGGTTTTCAAATTACTTGCTGCTTTTTCTTGTGTTGTTGAGCTATTTTGAGTATCAGTCTTATTATCCTGACAAGCACAACTACTTGTATGTTGATGGCACCAACTAATGTTCAGCCAGTAGAAGAAAGACACATTTTCAGTACTGGTGATCCCAGTGTTAGCTCGCTAACTAGCTAGCAGTGGCACTTTTTGTGTGAGGCGTTAATGCTGCATGTTGTGGTGGCGTCTGGCGTCCTTCATTGCAGATGTGTAATCAAAGTTTGATAAGTACTTGCCATCTTCTAATGGAAGTACCCAAAAGGCGCGGGGGTGTGTGTGTGTGTATAATAATTATATATACATACAGACACACACCATATAAAGAGTGAATAGATCAAAGTCATCAAAGGACAGCGCTTGAATAAATGTGCAGTCTACTGCAGGCGAGAGTGCAGTGAAAAGTGTTTAATTTGGTGTAACAGGCTAAATTAAAAAACACAACTTGGCTGCTAAAGATTTCACACACACACACACACACACACACACACACACACACACACACACACACACACACACACACACACACACACACACACACACACACACACACACACACACACACACAAACAGTTGGTGTGTATGCTGGGCCAAGGCTCCAGGCTAAAGCATGCTTCTCTAGGCGCAACAAAAGTGAAAAAAAAAACAACAAAAAATAAAAAACAGGTGTTTGAAATGTTAATACATACGTTTCTGTTTCAAGCTCTCCACCTGAATTGAGCGAAGGGAAACTTCGCATGCAGATCTGTCATCCAGGTTTTTTGGGCAAGTCACAGGAACACAGCTACATCAGTCCAGATGTGAACTGAGACACATATAGTGTAACATATACCAATGAGGTATTTCTGATACAATTAGCATTCTGCACCTGTGAATCTTTATTTTCCCCCACCTTTTCCTCACCAGGTGCCTCTGAACACCTGTAAGAGCAGTATCTAGTGGTTCACATCTGAAGCCACCCGGATTTACATTAATAAATAAGCAGGTATTTATGAAATGTGTTGTATTATACCTAACAGATGCAGCTGGCGTGACTTGAAATTTAGAGAGACAGTGGGAGCATCAGTAAACAGTAGTGCATGTGATATTCATCAAATCTCTTCTCCTCCTGAATATTTTCATATTTAAAAATGGGTGAGTTATTGTGCTGAAATAATGAGAATGAGAGGAGAACGGATGGAAGCTGGTTTGCAATGCATGCATGATTCTGACATCAGAATATTGGGATGAAAATTTTTTGCATCCTCTAATTTCATCATGCTCCACTTTTGTCTTCCATTATGTATTTATTTGGAAGTTCAAAGGACCAGTTTTATACTTAATGCATATTTTTTTTTTCCTTTGGACATTTAATGGCTCCTGAAATGCCAAAATGAATTAACTTCTTTGTCTAACCGTACAGTGCATTTTTCTCATACCCATATGTTTTTTCTCCCCATAGACAGTTTCCAATTATCTCTGCTTAATGCGTCATAACATCTTTCTGTTGGTTAGCACTCCAGCCCCCATGCTTAAATCACTCCATTCAGCTCTGGTTTCAGCTTTTTTAAATAATAGCACTCTGTTTAATGCCTCTTTTCAGTAATAAAGAGTCAAAATGGGTAAAAGTGTAGGTGGAAAAGAATTCTAATTCTTAAATTTCACATTTATTGGTATAATATTTGTAATGCTGGTGCCAAATATTTTCTATGTGCTACTGCTGGTTCTTTTTTCCATGGCCCAATATCTTGTGTGTCAAAGGCTGTAAAGCAGCTAAAGAGATTATAGAACACGCCGCCTTGCCTCTAGTCTAAACCTCAGTCTATATCCACCGAAAGCATCCAGACAAAGACACTGCCGCTCTAATGATATCACAACACAGGGGGATATGTTAGATCTGAATCAGCAAACAGGAGGAAAAGTAGCAATAAATTACAGCATATGCTCTCCCTGTTTTATAAGTATGGCTGCACTTGCTGAACATATCAGCCGAGAAAAATATTTCTGGCAATAGCAGAACATTAAGTCGTACATAAATCAAACTGTGGCCAGCATGGATTCAGATAATCCAAATAATTAGTCTAATGCTGATGCTGAGGTAATCATGTTACCTTTGCTACAATCCAATCAGAGCTGCCTGTGGTAATGCATGAATGCATGAATGATGGTGTTGGCTGCTTGGCTTAATCAGTGTCATTTTGAAAATCTGAATGGTGACATCCATCATTTGAGACCACGCTCGCAGGTACCTACAGCAATATAACATCCCGCTATCAGATGAATGAACAAACTGACAGAAAATGGTCCAAAGTACAGCAGCAATGAAATCAGGTAACACATGATGACAAGTACATAAACTGAAGAACAAGACCTATCCCCTGCAGCATTTCCACCTTGACCTTTTTATTCCCATCTCAGCCTCCAAGTTGCTGCCGGTGTAGAGTAAGTGCTCAGGCACTGATCCCAGTGTTGTATGGCACAGCCTGTGAGCATTTCTGAGTAGCAAAACATAACTCCCCTTCAAAGGGATATTCCTACCAAAAAAATTCTGAAAACTTGTGAGTGCAGCTGCTTTTTTATTCCTGTGGGCTCCATTTACAAGCCATCCAAGCAGCATCAAACAAAGAACTGTAATGAGCTCACGCAGAAGAAATGGAGGGAGGTAATGGCTGTGCAGGCTAGACAGCATACATTTAAAAATTATCCTATTTAAGTGGAGATGAATTGCTATTTTTATGGAATCTAGAAAGTAATGTTTGCAATTGAACTTCACCGTGTTTACAAAGGGCTGAACCACAGGTTAGAGTAAAGAGAAGTTGTGTTACACCAGACACATTCTTTCAAATTCTGTGCAAACAACTGTTGAGTCAAAGAAGCTTACGTCAAAAAAAAAAAAAAGTCTAATTGCGTGAGCCGATCCGTGACTCAGTATTCTGAGAATGGTTGCCTCTTACCCTCAAAACCAAAGCAGACGTTTCTGTCTCGACTTTTACCGTTTCCCTGCCTTTAAAAAGCATTGATCTGCTGACCTTTTCCCGTAATGCAATTGTAAAAAGAGCTTCCCTACACAGCCAGCCCATAATACTACTATAATCACATCTAGCTCTTCAGTCTCGAGCGTGAGAACAACTTCAGGAACACAAGATTGAGTAATGGTTTTAAATACTGTGGTCAAATTAGCTTAAACCATGTATTACAACAACGTCACACCGCTTCTTACATAAAACATCACACTTTGTTTCACAGCTGGAAAATACATGAGTTTTTTATGATTTGCAGGGGAACCATAGATTATCAGCTTTGCAGGTTTGCTGTTAATTCCAAAGCAGCAGATGTGGGAAATTAGCAAATCTGATACAAATCAGCTCAGGGGTTTTTATAGCAAAATGAAAAATTGAAGCAGAATGGAATTAAACTGAGTTGTTGGTGTTGCATATGCTTGGTTATAATGGCAATACGCTTCACTGTAAGTATGTTCCACAAAAATGTAGTGAATCCTTTGTTGTACTGTGAACTATTGCCTTTGGAAATCAAGAATTTTCTTGATTTATGACGGCATTTCTCCCAGTATTCTGTACAGAAAACAGGCAGAGCGTAGATAAAAGTATTTGATTGCTCGTGGGAATTAAGACAGGTAATTTTCCTCTCATTGTGGCTCATTTGGGGCTAAATACAAATAGAGACGGTAATAAGAAATTATCTCTTTCACCCGCAGTCACAGGATGCCCTTCAAAAATGATTTCTCTACAACTTCATTTTGCAATCAGACAGCTGTCAGAATCATCTTCGAGGGAGCATCAAATGATTGGCCCTCAGTATCTCGGCGAAGCTTTGCCAGTGCCAACAATAAAGTGGCTTTTAATTTCAAAGAAAGCAAATGCTTTGTGGCTTCATGATTGTTTTCCCTCACACAGCCAATCACTGTTTTCCTCCTCACCTCTCAGCTCCATCTGAATACAAATCACCCAGGACTTTTGAGACTGATTTGTTTACTGAGAATAAGTGAAGGACGACATCTACGAAGTGGGATCATAATTTTAGTGCCTCTTTTTGCTAAAAGGTCCTTTTTAGAATTGAGATTTGTTTTAAGGGAACATCAGCTGTTTTTCTTCTTAGCAATGCTAATAAGGACTGTTTGCATGTGTTTAAACTGCCAATCACGTATCAAAATCATCTGTATTACCATTTCTTTATAAAGTGTTGCACGCTTGTGTCGAAACTGGCATGAACAAGTACTAAAAATACTGCTTCTGTTCTGTGTGGGGTTTTTTTTAATACATCTTTTTGTATTTGATAAATGGAAACCAAATAAAGCAGTGTGCCTTTAATGAAATTAAAACAGTAAGAGGAAGTAAGTGCTAACAGAATTGGACATTGATTGGCAGATAGCACCTTACCCCGCTCTTACACTGGAACTGATGAAAGCACGATTTGTTTGGATGACATTCAGCTTGTTGAACTGAACACCTCAACAGAATTAAATCTGACAGTTGCATTTCTGTACCACTGGAGAGAAATGGGCCAATTTAATCACATCCTGTTGACAACATCACCCATCCAAAACTAAGTGATTGATCCTGAGAAAATTTAGGACAGTAATTAATTTTTCCCAAAGACTGTCACTAAATTAGGAATCCTCAGCAACACATTCAAGCACTAAATCATACCTTAGGCAATTCCTTTGAAGAATAAGTTTTGGATTTTACTATCTATATGCTATTTTACTCAAACAATGCACAGTTATGAGATTATGCGTGACTGACAAAGGCTATAATTGAGGCTAGGATGGCTGACTGTGAAACCAAGTCAGACTCATAATGACTTTCAGAGGCTTTTGTGCTCAGGGGAATGTGGCCACAGTGATTGGAGACAAAGGAAGGACTCCTATTGTCTGTTGACTGCCGGACAGGAAATTAGGCTTGGCATCAAAATCTGCATGTTGGGGTGTTAATTGTCTCCCCCTACACTCAGAATAAAAACTGATTTTCAGAGAATTAGTAGCCTCGTTACAGATCATATATCCATCCTTGTATTAAATGAGGATTGGTTGCAGTGGCAGGGTTCCCAGCCTGCACTGAACATGGCAGGGTTTTCTAGGCACTGAGCCAGCAGTGTAATATTGTTTGGTATGGACATAGAGAGGTCATGTCTTACCTGTAACATTCAATTTAATTAAATCACCAATCTCAATTCCATTGGACAAACTGGTGTTTATGAGTATTGTTGCACTTGTTCTCACACTTTATGGAGCAGATAAGTCAAAATGAGGTTGCTGGTTGCCAAGAAATTCCCCAAAGGTGTTTGTGCTGCTCTCTAATCGTGTCTGTGCAATCTGTTCCATTTACTGAGGGACTGAAAGTTAGAACACACTTTTTTTTTTTTTTGGCTTTTATTTTGACTAAATGTGTGCACTAAGATGTCAGAGGCACATCTAGTGGCCAGGCTCATTTTTACGACATTTAATGTTTCTTTCTGCATCAAACTGGCTTACGGTTTGCTAATGCAGAGCCAAATGGGTTAGTGTTTCACTGTGTTGCAAGTTTATTGCAAGCTGCACCATGTGAAATAAAAAAAAAAAAGACAATTCAGATTGTATTATGATAATAACTAAATTGCATGCAATTGCAGTTCCTCCGCTGAGCCTTCTGCTACCACAACTCAAATAGTGATCATACGACTGCTTGATTATGGCAAAAAATCATAATGTGAATGCCCTTGAATATTTTAATTATAATTGTACTGAAAATCAATAATACAAATAAAATAAATAAACCAAACGAAACACAAAAGGAAAGCAGTGAATACCGTCTACTGCTTTAATAATTATTGGAAGCCAAAAAATTTTAATTCAATAACCATCCAGCCCTAGTTGATCAGCTATAGTTGTCCTTTCATGCTGTAGTCACATTGCTCATTTAGTAGACAAAGGTCGTAACACTGGTCACCTTTCCTTTGGGACAGCACAGAATCGCACGGTGCATGACCAGTTCTGTTTCTTTCTGCTTTTTACCCACTGCATGCTGTAACCTGCTTAAAAGCCTAATGACCTTGAGTATGGATTTAAAAAAAAAAAAAAAAAAGCTTTTGTAAATGAGGGGCTTGGATTTCTCTATTGCGTCTTCTCTAACATGGTTCTAGTTCTAGGCCTGAGGCAAGAGTACACTGGGTGAAAATGTTAAGCGTATACAAGTGTGCCACCCTTGTTGTCTCATTGCCAAATTAACCTGGGTCTCTGCTTTGGTGGGCAGGAAGTTCAACGTCAAAGTTCCTTTGACTCACAGAATTTCATGTGCTGAGGGCAATTTCCTGCCAGATTACTTCCCTGGATAACCTTTTACTTAATTGTAAACTACATAGTTTGGTGGTGGGTATGACATTCTTGCAGCATTTGCACTAACACGGAGCTGTCTTTAGTGATGGGTGAGAATGCTGATCTGTCATAATGTGTGAAGTTAATGCTGTCTGCATTTGAAACTTCATGGACGGGAATATGACCTGATTTTTTTGCCGTCTTTTTTTTTTTTTTTTTTTAATGGATTGGACATCTTCAACCCGTCACTTGAACATCACACATTCATGCCAGTCCAGATACTGAGGCTGGACACAAATGCTGTCACTGCCTGTGTGTCTGCCACTCTGCTATTCAACACGAGTCTCCTTTGGTGGGTGGGAGTTACTTTTGTGATTTCTGGAGAGATCCTCCTAAAATTAGTTTGGGCTACAGATCTATCATCCAACCTGCGACCTTTATGCTCTCCTTTTATCAAATATTGCTTTCATCCTTTTCCCCCAAATTACACTTTTTGAAGGACTCATTAGCACCTTAGTAATCAGGATGACTCCTTTCCTCACTGAAGGTGCATATTAAGACACTGATAGCTAGCTCTATTTATTCGGCCTTAACAAACTTGCATTCCCTACATGTGATCTTAAACCACTTGTCATATACATTTAAAGTTAAAACACAACCTTCTTTCTTAAAATTAACCCAATAAAGCATTTTTCGCTCTTCACTCTTCATGCTTCATGAACTCCAGTGGATCATAACCTAACAGTCTTCATTATCTATTAACATGGCAGTTGTATTCCTGATTTAATATGATTTTTAACTGTTTATGATCATTAAATTAATGAAAGCAAACAAAAACTCGTCCTTAGCTCCTGCTTTAAATGATACAATCCTAATGAATGGCCTTAAACAGCTCTATTTACTCCTATAGATATGGCTATGAGACTACTAGCTACCACCCTCCTATAGGTACCAAAAGGTGCATTATCATTCTGGTCACTGACAAACTTAAAGGAATCCACATTACATAGCTTACTCGCTGCCGCTTTGTGAATACAGTTTCCAAAAGCTGTTTGTATAAAGAGCTGATTGCATTCTAACCTGTGTCCTTCCCAACACTTAGATCACTGGTTTGGTTAGCAAATGTTTTTTGTTTCCAACTAGAGGCCCAGAAGATTGCATGCAGTACAAACCGGGGGTTATTTGCTTCTTTGTTCACACATGTAAAGATATTCTTGGGTGACTGCCAACAGCCTGGATGTTGTTTCTTCGAGGCACAGCCTCTCTTTTCACCAAGAAAGGGACACTACTAGTAATAGAACAGGAAGCATGCTGAGGAGGATGGGACCTAAGACGCACAAGAACAAATTTCCGTTCTGCCAAGGTTCTCTACCATATAATTCCTCTGTGTGCTGTCAGTGAGTCATACAGTATCTCCCAAAGTGTAAGGTCTGACAA
Organism: Archocentrus centrarchus; assembly: GCF_007364275.1. Lineage (NCBI taxonomy): Eukaryota > Metazoa > Chordata > Actinopteri > Cichliformes > Cichlidae > Archocentrus > Archocentrus centrarchus. The sequence goes on along the minus strand of NC_044367.1, from coordinate 24,073,787 downwards.
AGGGAATATAACATAGCATGATATAATTATAACTGGTACAGTGAAAAAACAAAACAAAACAGACCAACTGGGAAACTTAACTGTTTGTTGGGTGACATTTGGCCACCCTGTTTTTAAAACCTTAGAGGCAAAACAACTAATAATCTCTCTTCAAACAGTTTAAGCATGTCTGCAGGAGGCTGTACCTGTGATATCACATTACAATCTAAGGCTCAAACTAAAACTACTGCAGTGCTGATCCACATGATACACATTAGCCTTACTGACATATTCCCACAAGGCTTCATTAGCTTCAAAACCCCTTCTAGGAACATGAAGGAAGTAACAGATATTTCATAATAGCCATGATTACAAATGTCTCTGAGAATTATTCAGATTCTACCTGGGGGTACCTTGAGATTTTCGTGACTATTACCCACGGAGTATGACAAATACACCTCTGGTTCTTATGATTGTTGATTTATTCTAAGCCAAGGTCAAGTGATGTTGCTTCTGTCCAGGAAACATGAAATACTACTGAGGTCCACAGATGAATCTCACATATCTGCTTTGGAGAAGAAACCCTAATATTTTACCCTGAGATTTCAGATGACCCTGACCAAACACAACCAAAGTACTTTTTCAAGGGTTGAGGGGGTGTGCTGGGATTTAGTGATGGGATTTCATGGCCCAGTGGGAATATTTCCATAAGCTTCAAGAAATGCATATGGAAGGCACAAGCCCTGATCACTTCATGTTCCCCGGTGACTCAGCACAGAGGTGGAGATAAACACAAGGGTTCATTTGGAGGAGCTTCCAGATGAGGACAGCTCAGTGCAGAGCAGGTCAGCTGAGTGGCCTTGCCTTTGGCTAACAGAGTGACTGTCAGTGCTTTTGAAAAACACACGCACAGCCCACCCCAGACACACACACACACGCACGCACACACACACACACACACACACACACACACACACACACACACACACACACACACACACACACACACACACACACACACACACACACACAAGCAACAATTTTAAGGACAAAAAGCAACATGAGTGTATGTTTGTAAAAAAAAATGTGATTATTCACCGCACTTATCTCCAGCATTACTTGGCACAATACATACTCCTTCCTGCAAGCTTTTTCCATATTAATAAAATAAAAAAAAAAAAGACATCTCATTCCAGTTGTGCCAGGAATCTTTTGGATTTCCACACTGCACTATGCCCCAGATACCAGAAAGCTTACATCATTACCCATGACAAATGATGCTCCTGCACTTGCTAAAACAGTTGGATTTTTTTCCCCCATTCGACTGTTTATCACCAGCTACCAGCTTGAGGTGTCACCTATTAGAAATCTTTACTCACCTGCCACTGGCAGTAAGTAAGACAGAACGACCAACAAGAACCATATCATAGTATCTGTATTGATAATCAGCCATGTGGGGTTTATTGATATGTATTGTTTTCCTACTTTCTAGAGTGTGATACTGAAAGCCAACTCCCTTGCCTGAATGGAGCTGATAGAAACCACTTAATGCATTTGCTTTCCTAATTAGAAAACAGATAAGTGAGTGGCCACTGATGACTGGGGTATTCTGCGAACACCTGTCTATCCGGAGATCTCCAGACGGCACTGGTACGATGGCTGGTTTAACAGCCATTTAACGTTGCAATCACCACACACCCCAGACGCCGATAAAAGGCACTGAGCATTTACTTTGAAATCGACTGAAATCATTTGCTTTTGAAGATTGTGAAAGAGGGGAAAGGAAACCAGGGGAAATAACATTAAGGAGAATGGGCACCAGGCTCCTCCTCTGTCATTTTATAGCCTTTTGAGAAATATACAGTGATGAAAGACAAAGAAGGGGGCACACTAGGTGAAGGCATTTCAACCAGTGCAGCTGACATCAGGTAAACAAAGTGTGAAGATCCTTTTTTTTTTTTTTCTTTTCTGAATGTATTGATATAAATGTCACCTGGAGTCAACTGGAGATCTTTGCACTGAGGAAAAACATTTAATATATTACTGCTATTGTTTTCTCTTCTCTCTTTCTCTCACTGTACCTCATAATTGCAAATGTTTTATAAATCATGGGATAAGAAATTAGCAGTGATAAATTAAACAGCATACCCAGTAGTACACTGAATGTAAAATAGTTATACAGTATAAGCAGCAAAAAAAAAAAAAAAAAAAAGTTTAACAGGTGCATGGCGAGATTGAAAGCTCTGCACAATTCTGAGCTAATTATACAGGTCACTCACTGTAGGGAAGGATATTACAAATAAACAGTATTATACATAGCTGGTGTATATAGCTGGTGTAAGAAAATATCTGATTTGTGAGCAATGGCCAAAGGTTTTTGAGATATTAGATCTGGGGTCAGAATGGGGAGGGGAAAGCATGGAATAAATGTTGCATGAGGCGTTCATTTATTAGAGCCATTTGTCTGTGCAACAGGAGACAACTGTGACTTCCTGGAAGAGTGGGACTATTTACAGCTATTGGCAGGCTGCTGCAAACACCCTTTCTCTCCCGCATGGTGTCTGTCTGGTAATCCTTCCAATGCATCTCCTTACCTGTGACAAAAGGAGACCGACTGCACCAAGCTGCAGAACAGTGTACGCCTGCCAAATGCTAATTTACACGCATTCCTTCATTACCCGAACACACGCATGTCAGAATCGCACAAAATTGCATACTCCATTACATTTTGAGGGAAATGTTATTTTTCTCTGCAACAAAATACTGTGAAATTTAAAATGGTCCATAAATTCTGGTTAAGAAGGCATAATCCTGGAGAATAGGGATTAATTTCCCTATGGTTTTACATTATTATTATTATTATTAGGTTTTTAAGTTTTTTTTCATTGGCTGTTTGCATACATTTAGGCCGAAATGCTACTTGGTTAGGTTCAGAAAAAGATCATAGTTTGGGTTTTAACAATATATAAGTCATACCTGATGAGGAGCAACAGTGTGAGAGCAAGAACATGAATAGCAAAAAAAAAAAAAGGGGTCAATAAACACTAAATGAATGCAATTTGGAAAAAATATATATTCCCTTGAAATGTAAATGACAATGGATTTTAGTTGTATGTGCAGACAATGTAAAGGAAATACACAGGAAAAAAAAAAACTGAAGCTCAGATGTAAGCGCTTACTTTGATGTAAAATTGGGTTTGTATTCCTCTAAGAGCAGCAGCAATTAACGTGCAAATGCAGCACACGGGCCAGCGAAAGTGAGTAAGCAAATCTGAAACACATGGCTTGTGCCTGCTGAGTTGAGTTTATAGGCTATACTTTGTGGGCTCAGCCAGAATTTACTTTGTTGCATTACTGCCACTGCCAGAAAGCAGTGTCCTGTCAGTCCATCACTTCAGTCCTCTCCCACCTGTTGTGAGCCATTATGCTCAATCTGGATGTCCCCCTATTTTTTTTTTTCCTTTCTTTTTACAGCAACTAACTGCACGGTTTTGATTTGGTGCTGTTGTTTATTCCCAGTTAATTAGATACCGCCATATTTGGCAGTAGGATTTGCTGTTCGAGCCCACACATGTCTGAGATGTTATACTATAATTATGTAGGCTTTTAAGCTGTTGATCCTCCATGCATTTAAGTGCAGCTTAAAAATTACATATTACACATAGAAGCATGGAGCCAATGTGTAAACACGACTGCTTCTTTTATACTGTTAAAATGAAGATCATTATCTTTGTTTCCCAGGAGACTGAACATTATTTCTCTCCCTGTGTGTAATAATGTTTGAATGCTGTGCTTGACTTTAGCCTTGCATGTTTTTTGGAGTCTCTTCTCTTTAGAGTTCTTTATGGTGGAGAGAAGGTTAAGTGTCATCTAGATGTTACTTGATATCCTACTCCTACATTTACAACCATGTACACTTAGACTTAGAATGTCGCTCTTAAATTGCAAATCACGCCTTTCCACGGTGGAAGAGGGGGCCCTCCTTATTTGCTGGGGTATATTTGAGTACAGAACATGCTGCACAATACTTGTGCCAATTTTGTCATTAACTAAAACCGGCATTAATTTGTATCATGTGTTTTTTAATCGCACCCTTTTTGTCAGCTTTCCTCTTCTGTTTAAAGCAGGGAGAAAGCGAGTGGTGGATGGTTTATTTTTGTCAAATCACTGTGATGAATGCTCACATTAAACAGATCGATATGGTGCCCTATGGGATATTCCGAGAAGTGACATTTCAGAGCTGCACTACTACTTCTCACTTCTGTTTTCTTCTGGATTACTGTTACTGATGCATAAAGAAGCAAGCACGCATGCACGGTTGGTTCTGGGTACACAGCACATCTACTGCTCAGTGGACCACGGAGATCACACAGCTCCCACATGTAAAACAACTGCGGCTATACTGTAACAGTTTAACATGAGTCACAAGCATATCAGACTGTATAGCTGCCACATTATCATCAATTAATGGTGGAGAGTGTGCATCTGTTTTCAGGATTAGAGTATCTCTTGATAACAGGTGAAGATGAAGAAAAGAAACCTGCCCGTGACTGTCCACAGTTTACAGCAGCAACATAATGGATTAATCACTGCCTACAGCTGGGGTTTTATTTCTTTTTATCTTTGTGTCTTGAAAACTCTTCTCGAAGAAAACTGGGCATCCTCCCAAACGCGCCTGCTTCACTTTTGTTGCTGTTGATGTGATCTAGCTAAAAAAAACCAGAGGGAATGAAGGAAAAGGTCTCTTATCGTAAACTAATTAAAAACTAGCTCAGGACACAGGGAGCGCCTGACAGAGTGCCATCCGTTTTAATCAGACACGCAGCTCCACTATAAAGACATCACCTCAACAGATGCCCCACTTTCTGAAGAAGGAGGGAGTCTGCAGAGATGACAGGTGTTATTTATTTTTCTCAAAACCACATTTCAACTAGATTTCTGCTTTTTGTTTTGCATGGGTATGCAAGTGTTTGAGTAAAGGATTACTCTTCTTTTTTTTTTAGTTGAACAGGAGGCAAATGAGAGTGAGCGGCAGAGTGATAAGAAAGACACCTTTAGTGTTAGCTTGCAAACAAAGCTGATGTGCTTTTTAAGAAAGCTGTGCTAATATTCATATGTGTAAAAATGTGCATCATGAGCGGCCAGGACGGCTAATATTTTGGATGAGTGATCTGCTATTTCTTTACTGCTCGGCGGTTGCGGCTGCAGCCACTGACGAGGATGTTTTGAATAAATTAAATTTAGCAAGTGGAAAAGCAGAGATGAATTAGGCCTTTTAATTTATGAGTGGTTTTGTAGTTTAGCATTACTGGCCCATAATACTGCATTTAATTGAATTAAGCAAACTTCAGGTCGTAGCATGAAGCATCATTGGACTGATGTGGCACCGGCAGGGACAGAAAAAACTGCAGCATGGACTCAAAAGTACAGCAGAGCAAACACCGGCCACAAACACATCCGTCATCTGCTTTTATCCCACACTGGTTGCCATTATTACCATAAAATTTCATTGTACTTTGTAGTGGTCCATCAAACTGCAAAGAAGGTTTCCGCTCATGAAAGCCGGCTTTTGGGACAATTGTAGATCCAAACTTCGGCCTGCAAACATTCATATTCCATTTTCACACACACACACACACACACACACACACACACACACACACACACACACACACACACACACACACACACACACACACACACACACACACACAATGACATACTTCTCCCCTTCGCTTATTCTGTTTTGCAAATAAAATGCTGTTGCTTTCAGTCATTGTGTGCACTTGACAGACTCTCTCAGTCCTTGACATGTTCACATTCACATTTCCTGTATTTTCTGTATTGACACCACCATGAATAGACTTTTAAAATCTCGAACGCATACATAATAACACTCAGTTTCCATATGTGCTTAACATCATTTATGCTTCCAGGCCTGAAATGGTGTATTGCTGCTGCACATGAAAGCTACTAATGAGCCTAAAATACACCATGCTAATCCTCCATGTAATGTTTGGTTAGGTGGCACCAGTGACTCAGTGTCACCATATATTCACTGGGTGGTATTTGCACAGGTCTTGTCTCCAGACTGCTTTGATTACTGGTGCAAGGGCAGGTCTCACTGTTCCAATATTCATGCCTGTGAAAATGTATGGCTTGCTGCTGAAATATGGGCAGTTTGACTGCGTTTCGAACCCATTTCCCGCTAATGCCTTCCCCCTAATTAGATCCGGAGGTCTGTCTTTTTTTCGTTTAGATATTTTTTTTTCTTCCCACACACACACACACACACACACACAGACATCTTCTCACTCCTGGTAAATTCAAAGTAGAGTTGAGATGAAGGCAACTGAGCTAATTGCATTAGCATCAATTTACTGGTGCGGCAGAGGACAGCTGTGCAAGGCAGTGATGCATGGACACTGCTTACAGTCCGAAAAAAAAAAGCAAGCATATGTGTGTACATCTGATAGTGTATATTAGTCTCCCCAGAGAGGCAACCCCACAACCATATTTCCACACTGATCATGATTATCAGTATAATTTCATTAAGCTATTTACATACATTATAAGAACTGCCATTATTTCCATTTTCATGCAATATTGCTACAGCGATTGCTGATAGAACAGATTGTCATGATAATTCTTCACCACCAGCTACTAGCAACATAAATCATTTCCTGTCTGTCACTTGCTCTGGTCACATTGCTCCCTGCTCCATCTCCCATATTCCCACCTCAGGTTTGCACAATCTATCTACGGGCGAGACTTAAGACATTATTTTGTATACTCATGTATACAAACTAATGTCAGGGTGCCGCATGCCACAGTGGCAATGCTAACAGGCTTCCAGTGATTTTCACTTTCATGATATAGTTGAGTCAGTGTGTTCACACAAACTAGACATAATTTTCAGCTCATACTAACATTATGCTCAAGGCACAGGATGTGGAATTCTGATTTTTTCTGAAATTAGGGTGTAATTTGATTTACCTACAAATACTTACCAATAGGTACAGTAAAATAAGGGGAAACAATTCATATTTTTAGAAGAAAAACAAGAAATAAATTATACTGTTAGTGATTTTCACTAGTGCGTAACTTCAGGGTATCTTAGTGGAAAAACGAACAACATTTTCCATCTTACTCCAAAAATTCTCTGTACTTTAAGTATTATGAAGCTGCTTAACTTTATAGTGGTGTGCATGATGGATGTTCCATTATTCAACCGCCCTCTCAGATTACAGATCAAAATGTGATAAGGACCGTTCTTCCTTTCCCACTTACAAGAAAAAAATAAATGGCTTCAAACTTTGCAGGGCACACGGGAGGCCAATGTGATCTTATAATGATGGAGCCAAGTCTACCTTTTCTCTCACAAACACAATTCAAACAGAACTTTCAAAAGAAAATTACAAAAAAAAAAATCCACTCCAATAAAAAAAAACAATTATATATATTATATTATATTATATATATATATATATATATATATATATATATATATATATATATATATATATATATATATATATATATGCAAACCCAAAACTGAGCACAACAGAATTTATGAATACTTTCCTTTTAAAATACTTTTTAATTGTATGGTTTAGTTATTTTGTTGCCTTCTTTTTGTGCTTTCTTTTTTGTTTTTGTCTGTGTTCTTTCCTTTTCTTCTTTCTTCCATTCGTGATGAAGATTAATGTGAGGAATGATTTTCCAAGTCATACGTGGATCCCTATCTCTGATTAAAGGTACTGAGCCATTTAAAACATCCAACCCCCAAAATTTGTCATTTTTGGAATGACAATATCACACTCAGGACTCTTACAATGCTGCTGCATAACCCGTGCATTTTGCTCCTCAGGCCTCAGTCACGTGGGCCTAGAGACCAGTCGGTGTCCCTCTGGCAATCTTTGTCCTTAGTGAAAAATCTGCATTCCCTGATTGGCTGGCGAGTGGTTGTCGGAGGTTGCTGACAGGTCTGAGGTGAAATGGGTCACAAAGAGGTATTTGGTGCTGCATTAAAAACCTCCTTGTAATTGTTTGATATTGTTTAAAGTTACTTAGAATACAGTGTGTCTCCTTTTCTGTAAAATACCTGAAGTTATGCACTACTTAAAATGACTTATGGGACAATTTATTTCCTCTTTCCTGGAAAAACCTTATTTTATTGTACCTACCAATAAGTATGTGTAGGTAAATTAAATGACACTCTATCGGTAATTTTAAAAATACATCAAAATTCCACTTTAAATTCAGAAGAATTACACCCTTAGTCATGGGCCATATTATAAAGTGCTACCAGCTGAAGCTCTGCGAGTCTACTGTATGTAAGCTGTGTCCAGTTATGGAGATGATGCATATAAATTGATGAATCAATTAGAAAGCGGATATTAGATTGCTGAGGTCATAAATTAAGTGAGAAGTAGCCTTATTTTCTCATAAACATGTAAACAATCAGACTTTGATCTCTGCTGGCAGGTTTAAGGCTTCAGCTTCATTTTTTATATGCAATCTGTCGCCGGATAGAAGAAGAAAATATGCAGCTGTGGTCTAAGGTGTTGTCAACCCTAAAGGCCCTCCAACACATCGTATGCACAAGCCGGCCCCAATGTTAACAACATGGACAGATGAAGAGAAAAACATTGATCGCTTCATTATGATGTAATGTTCTAGCTAGAAAACCTGTGGTCGTGGCATTCATGTGGTTGCTACTTTATTTATCAGTCAGTAAAGTATTGTTTAGCCAGATGATATTGATAAGCCTGGATGATTTATTAAGCTTGCTGGCTGTCAAATGAGATTAGCTCGACCGTGCGCTCTGAAAATGAAATTAATGAACTGCCATGAACTCAGTGTTATTGCTCATTGTGAAAAGCATTGGTACTTATTAAGTAATAATGATACATAGCACACACCAAACTCTGTGTTCCCTGCATAGATAATTGCTCTTGTGGACAGACTTTACACTGTGTTGAATGACTAATGTGAAAAAATGAGAATATGTGGCAGCTCTAATGCTAAATGCTAATTGTTTTAAATGATATATGGCCGAGTGTGGCAGTTTTTGTGTAGGAGGTAGAATTTGTGCATTTTATAGAATGCAAAGGATGGAGGGAAAAAAAAGAGAGAGAACAAAAGTCGCTGCACAGCTTGGTACCTGTGATTACTTGAATAAAATCAGCTGTAAAGACTACATTTTAGCCTTTGGACTTTGAACAAGCAGGAAGACAGTTACCACTGATCTTCAGAATATTTTTATTCAAACAACTTTGTCTTGTCTGTCTTGTGATTTATTTGAACATACTGTATAATACACACGCCTTTTTCCACTTGATTGAGCTATTTTTTTCGAAGGAAGTTGATCAACAGGTGCATTTCTTTTGAGACACTAAAGTCTTCACCATTCATATGATCTCCTGTCAGCATTTTGCTGGCTTCAGGTATCCTGAATAGAGATGCTTTAAATTACCGTGTCTTAGCAGTGGCCATGCATGTGCATGCGTTCGCTTAATGTGCCCCAAAGAACATCCTGATAAATCCACTCCACAGAACAAACATGCAGTATATAACCACCAATGCCACTTTTTTGTCATCTCAATTTCCTTGTGTTATGCAGGATCAAATGTCACGCCTGGTTCTTTTCATGCCCCTCCAGTCAGACAGAGCAGGAAATGAGGAAATTGAAGATAAATCCTATCAAGAATTATTACGACCTACTTCACTGCATATGCTCAACCTGTGTGAGTGCTGATAACATTTAATAGCCCCGCCTTGCTACTAATCTGAGTTGAAATGGTGTATGAATGTTCCAAAAGGTCAAAAGGATCAAAAATCCAAAAGTCGCCCTGAGTGTTTGAAAAAGCTTGTTAAAAGATGAGTCTCGTGAAGGTGGTCGAAGTGGCTTCGTGTTACATTTATGGCAAAAATTTGATGTACTCATTTCGAATAAACTGGCACAGTTCAGTACTCCAAACAAAATTAGTTTTAGTCTCACTGCTAAGGAAAAGTTAGCTACTCAGCATCGCAAATGGAAAAGAAAAGAAACTTTAGACACTGTCAAAACATGAATGCTTTTTACTTTTTTTTACCCTTTATCGAGGAGAAGTAACTGTTGCCTAAAATACATGCGATTCCCTGAACTCGAGCTGCTGAGGTCTCCTGAGCTTTCATCTATGGAAGCATAATCTCCCCCTGCACTCACATCAGGGTGCTCACCTAACCACCGCCCCGCCTACACATTTAGAGCCTGTCAGAAACTAAAATCATCATGCCTGCCTATTGTTTCCTCTCCACACCACTGAGCAACTCTGTAATGTTAACAAAGTTCGTGCTTTGCTCTCTCCCATCCTTGGATTCATTCTTTGGCAAGAAAGACATATTTTCACACACAGCAGTGGATAATAAACATGTACCAATGATTTGTGCATAAATATTACTGCATCGGTGGGCAGGCTAAACAAATATCAAGGTCGCCAAGTCTCAAACTTGTGGCTGGTGACACATGCTTTCACCCAAACACGTCTCAAGGCAAATATGGCACGAATAAAAACCAACAAAACAGGTTAAACAGGCTGAACATCGTTTTTTTCCCCCAGATTTCAGCATCTACATAAGGCCACAAAGTTCACAGAGAGCACAAAAGACTCTTTATGTGTTTAAGTTGCTGGAAATGCACACACAGACCCATCAGATATTATGAATGAGGCTTTGTTTTAGTAGATACCTGCCTCATAGGTTCCACTGAAGGAACGAGTAGCACATGTTTTCTTACAAGAGCCACAACTTCATTAACTATTCTTCTTATTCTTTTGGCTCATCTCACAGTGGCTCATCTGCCTCCATTTCACCCTGTCACTTGTGTCCTCTTCTGTCACCTCAACAGTCTGCAGTCTCTCACTACATCCATAAACTCTTTCTGTGGACATCCTCTTTTCCTCCTGCCTGGCAGCTCCATCTTCAACGTCCTTTGCCTAATAAATCTACTATCCCTCCTCTGCACATGTTCAAACTATCTCAACCTTGCCTTTATCTCCAAACCACAAACCACAGAGCTCCCAACAAAAATCTTAATATCTTCAGTTCTGTAAGCTTAGTATGTTCCAGGTACACCTCATGCTTTTTTGGCAGTGCCACCATCTCCAAACCATACATCATAGCAGGTGTCTCTACCATCTTGTCCGTCCATCCATCCTCTTCTGCTTTTCTAAGTGAGGGTCGTTGGGGGCTGGAGCCTATCCCAACTGTCATAGGATGAAAGGCGGTGTACCCCCTGGGCAAGCTGCCAGTCTTTCGGAGGGCAACCATTCATGCTTACCGTACATTCACGCCTATGGCCAATTTAGAATCACCACTTAACCTAACTCGTCCATGTCTTTGGACTGCGTGAGGTAGCTGGAATACACAAAGAAAACTCATGCAAGCATGGGGAGAACAAAAACCAGAAGCAAAAACCATACAGAAAGACCCAAGCCAGCTGATGGATTCAAACCCAGAACCTTCCATTCCTTTTTTCAGTTCAATTCAACTTTATTTGTATAGCGCCAAATCACAACAAACAGTCGCCTCAAGGCAGTTTGTATTGTAGGTAAAGACCCTACAATAATACAGAGAAAACTCAACAGTCAAAATGACCCCCTATGAGGAAGCATTTGGCGACACTGGGAAAGAAAAACTCCCTTTTAACAGGAAGAAACCTCCAGCAGAACCAGGCTCAGGGAGGGGCAGTCATCTGCCATGACCGGTTGGGACTGAGGGGAGAGAGACAGGACAAAAGACATGCTGTGGAAGAGAGCCAGAGATTAATAATAACTAATGATTAAATGCAGAGTGAAGTAAAAACAGAGTAAAAAGAGGTGAATAAAAAGAAACAGTGCATTATGGGAACCCTCCCCCCAGCAGCCTAGGCCTATAGCAGCATAACTAAGGGGTGGTTCAGGGTCACCTGATCCAGCCCTAACTATGAGCTTGATCATAAAGGAAAGTTTTAAGCCTAATCTTAAAAATAGAGGGTGTCTGTCTCCCAAATCCAAATTGGGAGCTGGTTCCACAGAAGAGGGGCCTGAAAGCTGAAGGCTCTGCCTCCCATTCTACTCTTAAGTATCCTAGGAACCACAAGTAAGCCAGCAGTCTGAGAGCAAAGTTCCCTATTGAGGTGATAGGGTACTATCAGCCTAAGCAGAGTAGCCCAGACCTCCCTCTCCCTAGCCACCTCCTCCAGCTCATCCAGGGGGGCCACAAAGTGTTCCCAGGCCAACTGAGAGATATAATCTCTGGGTCTGCCCCTGGCCTCCTCCTGGTAGGATCTGACCGGAACACCTCACCCAAAAAGCGCCCAGGAATCATCCTAGTCAGATGCCCGAACCACCTCAACCGGCTCCTTTTGATGTGAAGGAAAAAAGCTGCGCTCCTCATCCTATCTCTAAGAGAGAGGCCAGCCACACTTCGGAGGAAGCTCATTTCCGTCGCCCAGGACCTTCATTCTGTGCAAACCACCACACCACGGTGCTGCTATCCTTTTGTCACAAATCAACCATGACACTTATCTACACCCTCCCTGCACTCTCCGCTTCACCTCTCTTGTGCACTGTTCACTGCTTTGGATGGTTGACCCCAGGTAATTAAACTCATCAACCTTCACTACCTCTGCTCTTTGTATCCTCACCTTTCCACCTATCCCCCCCATTCACACAAATGCAGTTTGTCTTGTTCTAATGACTTTTATTCCTCTTCTCTCCAGAGCATACCTCCACCTCTCCAGGCTCTCTTTCACCTGCTCCCTACTCTCACTACAGATCACAATGTCAGTGAACATCATAGTTCACAGAGACTTCTGCCTGACCTCATCTGTCAGCCTGTCCATCACCACTGCAAACAAGAAGGGGCTCAGAGCCGATCCCCGATGTAATCCAACCGTTATTAATTATTCCTAACAGAGAGAATCAGGACTTAAAGGTAAACAACACTTTTATTATTCTAAAAGGCATTACGCAAAGAGTTTTATTAGGTTTTGTTTGTTCTCTGACATTTCTGTCCCTTTCTGACCCTTTTCACATTCCATTTATTGGAACTATTTCAAACTCTTATGAAACCAGTGAATGAAAATAGCTAGTGGGATGTATTTTCATGTATTTTGTTGTTCACCTTGGTGGAGAGGACTGCTGAGCTGCAGCTAATAGTGAAACATGTGGTGAAACATTTGGAGGGACGACATGCTGAACAATATGCTGTGTTTGAGCAGTGGGCTTTGTGCACTCTCCGGAGACTCTGCACTGTGCTTGCTAAAGCTAGCATGACCTTTAAACATCATTAACGTTAACTTGGGTTCTGTTCTACCTGCATTTGTAATGAAGAGCTGTGCGCGTATTTGCTCAGACTCGCCTTAATGCGCTGCAAAAGACAGGGAAATGGGGAAGCAGGTTATATACAAACACACACACAGACACACAAATCTTTTTCTCAGTGAGGGGCCAAATCGATACAAAACACACCACACTGATTCTATTTGCATGGCTTTGATGTCAGACTGAAGCTCTCCGGAGAGCTTCTTTTCCCTCTGTAATGCTCGGACAGGCACATGCACGCATGCACACATTATGGAATCTCACCAAAAAAAAAAAAAAAAAAAAAGCTAAGTGCACACATGCACACACTCATGGGACCTGTGATGGTGAATTAATAGATTTGCATTTATTCCCAAAAGTCAATACAAAGCAGATTGCCTTGAAGTAAAACAGCCAGTCGGCGAAGTTATAAGGCATCTCGGTTTAACCATGACAATACTTTCTAGCAAGTAGATGTAGGGGATGCTTGTGCATCTCTCTCTCTCTCTCTCTCTCTCTCTGTGTAGGTCTGAAAGACAAATCTCAAAGACAAGAACCAATAAACAGCAGAAATAACGGTGCCCCAGGGTCTTTTTGAAAGCTGCTCTTTGTTGCACTTTAGGATAAACAAACCAGTGCCAGATAACTCTCAATTAATACACAGAAGGTATCACTGACAAGACCAAAATGAATCATGGGGAATTTATTGGACGTGTTAACTGCACACATATGAAGTTGCTTTACTGGACATTATGAGGAAACAATTCTCTTTGGTGGGAGGAGTCCATGATAGGAGTTAAGACACTTTGTTTGTTCTCTTACTATCAAGATATGTCAAAAACAACTTCACAGATTTAAACTTTGTTAAATAGGCAATGGCCAACTAACAATTATTCATATTGCTACTTCCTGCTACCCATTTTTCTTTTGTTAAACAGTCTATATGTATCCTAGATAATTAATCAATCTTACATTTATGGATGAGAGGCCTTTATAAAATGTATACACCAGCTGTAGATGAAGATCATGTGATATGACTTAAAGGTTAAAACCTGTCAAAACAAGAATTAAACCTCAAATTCCTACAAATTCTCCCATGTGGTTTATTTACCATTTGGAGCTGTAGCACCTAAACTTTGGAACATTCTTCCTGAATCTCGCAGGTCAGCTGAATCTGTCATGGCGTGTGTGTGGCAGGCAGAATGGGACCCCAGGATGCAGACTCACAAAACAGGATTTATTAGAAAAATTAACAGGAACTAGAACACAGCGAGGCAGGGGCTGGACAGATGCCAAAACTAAAATAGTTACAGAGGAGGGACATACACAACGAGGGAACACTGAAGACGACGCGACAAGAAACAGATGAACACTGAGGGCTTAAATACACAGCAGGTAATCAGGGCAAGAGGAAACAGCAGGGAGCAACAGGTGAAGCAAATGAAACTAATAACAGGGGTTAGCAAAACTAGACACAAAGCACAGGGAACACAAGACTGTCAAAATAATACAGGAAGTGACTAACCAAGGTGCACGCAGACTACATACGGGGAACTGGCACACAGACACGGGGCAGAGACGCAGACTAGTCACAACACTAGGAATAACTCAACATGAAAACACAGGAGGTCAGGGACAAGACATCAGGACAAAACAGACAAGACCATGGAGCAGGGGAGACAGAGACAAAGGGAACAAGATCAAAACACACTGGGAATTAAACACTCAGGGAAAATAAACTAAAAAACACAAAACGCTGGGCAGACGGCCCAGGACCCTGACAGCACCCCCCCCTCAAAGGCCGGCACCCGACGGCCAAAACAGGAAACAAAACCAGACCAGGGAGGGAGGCGGGGGACCAGGACGGAGGGACCGGAACAAAAACAAAACCAGGCAGGGAGCAACAAAGGCAGGGAGCAAAACATCAAAATCACAAGGTTAGAACAAAAACAGCAGGGGCACAAGGCTGGGACAAAGTCCAAAAACAGGGACAAAACACAGGGATGAGAAAAAAAAACAACTGGATTAAAAAAAAAGCGACGGCACAAGGCCGGAGAGCTCCAATGTCCAAAACAGGGGGTCAAAACAAGAAACAGTTCAGGAGCTATGACAAAAACAGAAACAAAAAGAGCAACGGCCAGGGGGAACAAACAGTCCATAGTTCAGGGGGCCGTCCAGGCCAAGGGGCCAAAAAGCAGAGTCCAAACCTCTCAGGCGGGCGACCGCGGCTCCAGTGGCGGCGACGAGGAGTCGTGGCAGGGGGCCGACCGCGGCACCAGCGGCGGCGACGAGGAGTCGAGGCAGGGGGCGACCGCGGCACCAGCGGCGGCGACGAGGAGTCGAGGCAGGGGGCCGACCGCGGCACCAGCGGCGGCGACGAGGAGTCGAGACTGGGGGCCGACCGCGCTCCAGGCGGCGGCGGCGGCGAGACTGAGGGCCGACCGCGCTCCAGGCGGCGGCGGCGAGGCGAGACTGAGGGCCGACCGCGCTCCAGGCGGCGGCGGCGACGAGGAGACCAGACTGGGGGCCGACCGCGCTCCAAGCGGCGGCGGCAAGACGAGGCAGGAGGCTCGACCTGAGCCAGACGCTCCAACTGAGCGTAACCCTTGGGCTTCAAACACGGCTCCGACTGAGCCGGACCCTTGGGCTGAACGGGGCCTACAAGGTGAGGCTCCGAATGTGCAGGCTGGGTCTGCGGTGTAGGGCACACAGCTACTTCACTGAGCAGCTGGGGCTGCTTGGGGGATGGACCAGGTGCATGTGATGGTGGGTGCGTGGAAGCTGACACTGGGGAGGGCGAGGGAGCTGACACTATGGAGGGCGAGGGAGCTGACAATATGGACTGTGACTGCAGGGAGGCTGAGGGAACCAGGGGGACCGAGGGACCAGGAATGGAAGTACAGGAGGGAACTAAGGAGACTAAGGGGACCTGAGAGACTAAGGGACCTGAGGGAACTAAGGCTGACACTGAGGGAGCTGACACGGAGGGAGCTAGGAGTGTGGAAGCTGAGGACGGGGAAGCTGACACTGGGGAAGCTGACTGCGGGAGAGGTGAGGGGACCGAAGCTAACTGCGGGGAAACTGGAGTCGGGGGAGCAGGAGCAGAGGAGACTGGGACTGAGGCTGCAGGGGGAACCACAACTAAAGGAGCTGAGGGACCAGAGGAGGGAACAAAGGGGACCAAAACTGAAGGGACTGAAGCTAAGGGAGCTGGCACTAGGGGCCACGTGGAAGCAGGCCGGGCGCTAGGGAGAGCCGGCTGCGTGGAAGCAGGCCTGGCGCTAGGGAGAGCCGGCTGCGTGGAAGCAGGCCGGGCGCTAGGGAGAGCCGGCTGCGTGGAAGCAGGCCGGGCGCTAGGGAGAGCCGGCTGCGTGGAAGCAGGCCGGGCGCTAGGGAGAGCTGAAGGGACTACGGGGACCTGAGGGACTGAGGGACCAGAAGTGGGAGTAGAGTAAGGGACTACGGGGACCTGAGGGACTACGGGGACCTGAGGGACTACGGGGACCTGAGGGACTACGGGGACCTGAGGGACTACGGGGACAGAGGGCACGGAGGAAACCGAGGAGACTGCGACTAGAACTGAAGATGAAACTAAACTGATTGGAGAGACCAAGGGATTTAAGGGAAGTGAGGCCACTGAAGGGGGCAAAGCTGAAGCACTGGCTGTGGGGACCGGGGAAGCTGACTGGACTGAGGTGACTGAGGAAGAGGGGACTGAGGTGACTGAGGACGAGGGGACTGAGGGGACTGAGGAAGAGGGGGCTGAAGCTGAGGAGGATGAGGGGACTGAGGTGACTGAGGACGAGGGGGCTGAAGCTGAGGAGGATGAGGGGACTGAGGTGACTGAGGACGAGGGGGCTGAAGCTGAGGAGGATGAGGGGACTGAGGTGACTGAGGACGAGGGGGCTGAATCTGAGGAGGATGAGGGGACTGAGACTAAAACTGAAGATGAAGGGACTGGAGGTGAAACTAAACTGACCAAGGGGATCACAGAAAGAGAAACCACTGGAGGGAGCAAAGCTGAGGCAGGGAGAACTAGAGCGGCTGGAGCTACTGCTGACTGAGGGCGAGCAGGTTGAGAGCTAGGGCGGGCTGGAGCTTCTGCTGGCTGAGAAGAAAATACAGGGGCTGGCTGAGACGGGAGTAACTGGGGAGGAGCTGGAGCTATAGCTGAATGAGACGGGAGTAACTGGGGAGGAGCTGGAGCTACAGCCGAATGAGACGGGAGTAACTGGGGAGGAGCTGGAGCTACAGCGAATGAGACGGGAGTAACTGGGGAGGAGCTGCTGCAGGCGGCGTGGGTGGCTGAGGCTGAGGTGCTGAGGTGGGAAGAGCTAGCACCGGGGAAGCTGAGCCCAGGAGAGCTACAGAGGCTGGCAGAACCTGGGGCTCCTGGAGATGAGCTGGCGTCACAGCTGACTGGGGAGAATGAGAACGAGCTGGCAGCGTGGGAGCAGACTGAGGGAGGGCTGCTGGAGCTGCTGCTGACTGAAGTGGCTGAGGGGTGACTGTTACAAGCGGCGTTGGTGACTGAGGCGCTGGTGCTCCCACCCGCGGAACAGAAGCGGGTGCAGGAGCATGAGGCACAGAGGATGGAGCGTCAGGGTTGAGTCCAGGTGTGAAACACACAGTCTTTTCTTTAGCCGGTTTATTGGAAACAGTCACCTTGGGAGACATGGAGGGGAAAGTGAGGGCTGCGGAATGAAGTATTTGTTCCGCATAACACTGGGTTAGCCGGGGCAAGGAATCCATAAGCCAGGTGTGTTCTGTCAACATGTCATGTATCCTGTGGGCGATGGTATTCCCCAGCTCCTCACTGGGTAGCCGGAACCACAGGATACAGAGCTTGGATGCCTTGTTGCAAATGTCTGATCTGGCTGTCAAGGACGGTGGAGCAGTGTGGTTAATCATGTCTGACGAGCCGGGGAAAGGAGGGACAGATTCAGTGGTGGAGTCGGAAGTGGTTGAAAACTGCAGAGAGTCCATTGTCATTTTATCCCTGGCTGCTGGCTCCGTTCGGCTTTTATGGCGCCGGGAATTCCGCTTACGTGCCGGCGTAGCGGGTCGTGAAGGAGGTGTGCTGGGGCATGACGAGGCCGGTGGAGGCGAATCTGATGCCAGGGAGAACCCGCCCAGCTTAATCCCTAAAGGCTGGGGCAGAGGTGGGGCAGTGGTATCGAGCGGTTGCTGCAGTGCGGCTGATGAACAGGGCTGTGGCGGCGGAGGTGGAGAGAGCGGCAAGCTCTGACGCGGAGACCCTTTAACCCAGCTGGAGTCTCCCCAAGCGCGGTGAGAGCGGCGGAGCTGTCCCTCGTACTCGGGAGCCAGCCACGGCTTCCTCCTCACCACTTCCTGCAGGTGAGCTTGCACAGCTAGCTGCCGTTCACACAGGTCTGAGTCCGCGGGGTCTTTGAAATGGTCGCGTCGTTCTGTCATGGCGTGTGTGTGGCAGGCAGAATGGGACCCCAGGATGCAGACTCACAAAACAGGATTTATTAGAAAAATTAACAGGAACTAGAACACAGCGAGGCAGGGGCTGGACAGATGCCAAAACTAAAATAGTTACAGAGGAGGGACATACACAACGAGGGAACACTGAAGACGACGCGACCAGAAACAGATGAACACTGAGGGCTTAAATACACAGCAGGTAATCAGGGCAAGAGGAAACAGCAGGGAGCAACAGGTGAAGCAAATGAAACTAATAACAGGGGTTAGCAAAACTAGACACAAAGCACAGGGAACACAAGACTGTCAAAATAATACAGGAAGTGACTAACCAAGGTGCACGCAGACTACATACGGGGAACTGGCACACAGACACGGGGCAGAGACGCAGACTAGTCACAACACTAGGAATAACTCAACATGAAAACACAGGAGGTCAGGGACAAGACATCAGGACAAAACAGACAAGACCATGGAGCAGGGGAGACAGAGACAAAGGGAACAAGATCAAAACACACTGGGAATTAAACACTCAGGGAAAATAAACTAAAAAACACAAAACGCTGGGCAGACGGCCCAGGACCCTGACAGAATCAGAGGTTTGTTTTAAACATTTCATTAAAAAATTTATTTTTAAAAGTCAGGTTTTACACAGTCGCGCTCGTTTGCTTTAGTTATTTTTAGGTGGCCCTTCATTTTGGCTTTGGCTCAGGTCAGTGCATTGCACATTTGTATATTTATAAATGTATGGTTTTATTTGTATGTACTATATGGTCGCATATGTGAGACATTTATCCTACATGGGAAGCACTTTGTAAGTGTGTGCTTTAAAGTAATTACTAACAGAAGACAGATTATAGATGGAATCAGTGTGTAGGTGCACAGCAGAGACCTTGAATGAACTTGAAAGTTAAAATTATGTACTGGCAAAATTTGAAAGCTTCTAATAATTGCTGTCCTGATGACCTTCACCCCCCTCCATTTCATGAATAAATTATTCTTAAACAAACTATCCAGATCCAGAACTATCTAGATTTTCTTCAAAGCTTATAAACTGATGTTGATCCCAATAAATTTCTTTGAAATTCTGCACATCTTCTGTTTGTCGGAACAAGTAGGAGGATTGTGATGCCTCGGAGTAGATGCACTCTCGGAGTGCCTTCTGGTTACTGTTGAGTTTTAAAGCAGTGCTTGAAGCACAAACAAGACACCCCAGGTGTTTTTAAGGGCACTCCCCTCATTCTGTTTATAAAGGCTTTAGAACCTAATGGCTTTGTGAAGTTTGCCCGTGTAGTTATGGGAGCTGTAACCTGAAGACAATTTGGCTGTGCAGATTACTTCATTTTTACGATCACATTCTCGAAGACTCCTACATGTTATGCTTTGCTTCTTAAATCTTTCCACCAATATGCCTTGTGTCATAAAAAAAAAAGGTGCACCTCTTCACTCCCATGTCATAAAAACACAGAGACTTTACTTTTATGTTCTGAAGGACAATTATTGGGTTAGAACAGAGAAGGGTGAAGATATAACCACTGCAGATTACAGACAATCTTTGAGTATGAGGATTAACTCTGCTGCAGATTCATGTACAAACAACTAATCTTTAATCATAACCTGACCTTATAAATATTACGGGCTGATTTGTAGCTTGTTTATGCTCTACAAAATTCAATAAAATATTTATGTGAAAATGATGCCACATGCAGGATTTGCTGAGGAATTAGTCTTGTTGACATAGTGAAATGCCAAAAAAAAAAAGGATGTTGCAAATTATGGCCAAGTGATCAGCTTTATGCATTCATTTAGCCTAATTTGAGAGTTCTCAAGCATCAATTTCCTCAAAACATTCCACCCATAAAATGGTGATCAGCCCAGTTTTGCATCAAAAGGAGTAGGGAGGAGATACCAACAGAAATATATTCACAGAGGCAGGAGGGAGAACCAGCGGATGGTACAACACATTTCATAACAGGGGGCATGTTCCCAGCAAATCCCCTCTGGGATGCTTTCTGACGCCCCCTTTGAGTTGCAGAATTGAACCGGTCAGGAAAGTGACCAGTTCAAGTGTCGTTGAATCTTGCAACACACTAGAGCGATAATTTCCTTAAAATACAGTAAATTAGTTTAAAATACTTATTTGGTGGTTCTGAAGCAACATTTAGCAACTACAGCATGTTATTTTCTCCTGACTCTTAAACTGAGCTGGATGTCACTCAGACATTACTCTGTTTTTCAGTCTAGCACTAACATTTGGTGTTTTTAGTCTCCTGCATGCAGAGAGCCTTCAAAATTATATTTCTCAGGATTGGAAAGAATCTCTATAAAATATTCAATAAAATTTCATAGTTTCCACCATTTAAATAGTTTTTCTCTGGCACTGAAACCTGTTTTTATACATCAACACATGGCTTCAGATTTAGAAAGTAAACTGTGAGAGTACTTCAGAGACCGCAGTATGTAATCAGCATAATTGGCAAAAGTGTTGCATAAATATAGTTCATGGAGTTAAAAAAAACAAAAAAACAACACCACTAAATATACTGATTGATTTATGCTGTCAGACTTCAAGGTTTAACCAATTCATTAACAGCAAATGAAACAAGGCTCTGGCCACATGCACAGTTCCTGACCCTGAACCTCTAAGTTTTTCACCTGTGCACTTATATGTCTGCTAGTGCATGACAGGCATGTGCACACAGGGTATGGCCTCACTTGGCCATGTTTAGCTATCTGCCAGGTGACAAAATGTATCTGCCCAAGTGTGCATGCATGTCCCTTCTCTGCTTGAGATCAATTAGACCTGTGGGCCAGCCAGCAGAGGAAATTTTAATTATGCTTGCAGATGTCTGTGGTGTGGCGCAGAGGCTGTCAGCTAGCTGACAAAGCTCTAGAGACACATACTATATTTAAGGAGACTCGCTTAGCCCATGATAAAGGCATTAGGTTGTGCAGTGTCAGGACAGTGAAGAGAGAGGCTGGAGCTGCAGTTGAGATTCACAGATGTTAGTGGAGTGTAATGTTGACACAGAAATATCCCATGACTCTAAGATTTTAGAAATCAAACAAAAATGTGCAGAGTAAACGTTAACAGTGACTGTCTTCCGTTTATTCTAATAGTCCTCATTAAGTAATTGTTAGTAAAATATCCCCATTTTACATCATCAATTCTATAAATTTGGAATTTTACAGCAACATGACTGCTGTAAAATTCCCAGTGCACTTTGCATTTTCATGCATTAAACCTTTTATTTTATACAAATTAGCAGTCACACTGTGCTAATTCTAATTGCCCCATTTCAGTAAAATCAGTTGAAAAAAAAAAAAGGCACAATTTAAATTGGGAAATGTGTTTTGAATCTTTAAAAACTGAAAAGAAAAATCTGGTAAAGTTATAAGAATTGTGTGAAAGGATGATGCATGTTGGTGTCGTTTGGATATGTGCTTTGCCTTTTGAAGCAGTACTTACAGATTCACAGCTGCCCTATTTGGAAAGAGGATCTCCCCAGAGAAAGGCAAAATTAGCAAAATAACGCTCGCCTTATTATCGTGGTTGGATACAAGGTATGCTGAGGCGCTGCCAAGAATGTCTGGCAAGCCTCATTGTGCAAAGATATAAAGGCGTTCACCTAAAACTAGGGATGCATAAGTGGTTGGAAAGTTTTAATTCCACCAGTCTGTGGAGAATTGCTGTGTTTGTGCCTTTTGTTTATAATGGCCAGGGGGAATAAGGCTAGCTTAGCTTCCCAGACACGCCACCTTGTTTTCTGTCACACACACATTCACACAGTGAATGCACACACCCCGGCTGCACAAAAACAATCTAGGTCATCTTTCATCATCTGGTTCTCCTGCTCAGGCAGAGGGATGAGCTTGGCGTTAACTGGACACAAAGCATGTGCATAAAGTCAGTGTGTAGCCTGAAAATGTAAAATCTAACTAGTGGGTCCATCTAATGACAGTGCACAGCAATGCCTCCAATTATCTGCCATAGTTTAGAATGGGGAAAGCGGCAGAGCTGGCAGTGAGACATTTGAGAATCTCTGCACGATGCAGGTGATTTTTCTTTACATTTGTGTCATGGCAGCTGGTAAAAGGGCAGCTTTTTTTTTTCCTGACCTGAGTAGAATTGAAAAGCAGATCCTTCATTTGGAATATGCTAGACGTTTGTCCTAATAAACATCTTAATAAATATGACACGTTTGCTTAGTTCTGTAAAGTCACTATTATTTGCAGCATGTTTTTAACTTCTTTATCTTTTAGCCCTAACTGTGTAATCCACTACATCAGTGTCACTGTATAAACTCACTGATTAACCAATGTGATTAACTTTGACTCACTTATGTGTTTTGGATATGGGGACTTCTGATGTTACATGTATGGTGTTTAAGATTACAGTTGCCATATTAAGATACTGATGATCCTAGTATTGACTGACTTCTGATACATATATGTACAAGGTGATGATTAGTCTGGCGAATATCAGTAGTCCTCTGGCTAGATGATGGGATCAATGAGGCAGTTATACGGTGCATATATATAGAAAGATTTTATAGAGTGAAACATTATAATTTAATAAACATTCTAGAAACAAGTGGAACAATGTGCACAAGGTCCATTTTAATTGCTTTTACAACAAGTTTTCCTCCATCGCACCTTTCTCATTCAGGTGTGCAGCTGGTGAGATGTAATATCAGAAAACAAACTGGCAGAGATATGCAAATTGCACGGGTAACTCATTTCCCAAAAAGTTGGGATGCTGTGTAAAATGTAAAATAAAACAGAATGCGATAATTAGCAAATTGTTTAAAGCTTATTTCCTTTCACAAAAAGCAAAGAAATCAAGAACTGAGCTCAAAAATTTTAGCTTTCTGTAATTTGATGCCAGCAACATATTAAAAAACCCCAAACAAACAAAAAACAGTAGAGGCATGTTTACCACCGTGTTGCATCACCACTTTTTGGTAATATTTGAGAACTGAGGAGACCAGTGCTATAGTATTTTTACCAGTTCTTGGTTAATACAGTCTGGGAACTCCTCTGTCCTTTTTTTTTTTTTTCTTCATGCTGTAATGGTCCAAAATGTTTAATAGGTGACTGACCTGAACTGGAGACCGTTCAGTTTGGCACACACTTTTACTTACTAATGGCTCAGTCACACTAGAGTAAAAATAGGACAACCTTCTCGCAAGTACAGTAGAAAAAAAAGAAAAAAAAAAGAAAAAAATCAGTGGTTGCCTGGTGACTGCACTAAAATCTCTTGTCTGCGTGTAGTTGCAGTGAGCAACCAGTTGCTCAGAGGTTGAGCATGCGACACTCTCAGCCTCTGGGCGACCACTTTTGATCACAAGATGATTGCATAGGTCGCCTGGTGGGAAACAATCTGTCTCCAAATAATGCTGGTCTGACTCAGACTAACTGCAATCCATCTCAGACAGACTGGTAAAGGTGTGCAAATATTTGCCATCTAATTCACAAATGCAGACATATTGCCAATATTTTGCAATCAATCTGAGTCAGTCTGCACTAATGAGGGCAACTTGTCTCTCTTTGCAATAGGGGACTCGACTCAGCTGGTCACCATTTGACTGTACTCTGGTTATATTGCCAAGCACCTCTGTATGTTTGCACCATCCTGCAGTAACTGTGGAAATTTCTGTTTAAAATCTAAATTATGACATTCAGGCTACACTCCAAGTATAAGCAGTTAATGAATTTCTATTTAGCATGCATTTATGTGTATGTAGATGTCAGATTAATTGCTGTAGTTTCACAAACAAATTGTATGGAATTGTCAACTTGACCTCATTGATTTGCAGACTGACTCCGTCTTATTGGCGTTTATCATCATCTTGACACATCAAAGTCACTGAACATGGCAACCGACTGCGGTTACAGATCATGTCCCCATCTTCAAAGTAACCATTTCAAAGGCAGCAAGATCACAAGTTCATCGCACATGGTCGCAATAATCTGGGTAGTGCCACGGTCTCCAACTGCTGTCCCCTAATGTGACTGTACAGCAACATAAGCTATAATGTTTGAATAGTTGCACAACATTGTTTGGCATTGTTATGCTGAAATAAAAAGCAAACTTCCCTGAAAATGGCAGCCTCAGAACCTGTAGATATGGTTCAACAGTGGAGCCTTCATGAACATGCAAGTTACCCATGCCATTCGCATCAATGCCCCCCATACCCAACAACTCGAACTTTTGGGGGGGAAATGGGATGTTTATCTTTATTAAGGTCCCAGTAGTTTATTTTGGACGTATTAAAAGTTAACCATATGATAATCAAGTGAAATGATCTTTAGATCATTAGTTTTCAACAGTACATGCTATGGCATAGCCTAAAGCAATTTGGCAGTAACTTTATGTGTAATACAATATTTACAGTCTTGACCATTCAATCATTTTTTAAAGTAGAGACACTGTTGGGAAAGAAGACTTATGTGTGTGAGTAAGCTTGCACCACTGCCCGCCACTGGTTTCAAGTTGCAGAACTGAATGCTGATCTTGAACTACATGTTCTTTGTTCTGCAAACGTTTGAGCTTCACATGTAGGGGAGCCAAACACAATCTGTAACCTTGTGAGAGTGAAGACACAGTAATCCAATAAAGCAAATTAAACATCTGAGACAAAATGTCACGGTGCAAACATGTTTTCAGGAGAAAAAAAAAAGAAATCTTCTGGCATCTGCATGTTTCTGATGAAATCGCTACTAATATAAATACTACATACTCCATGTGTGTGATGGGTTAAATGCAGAGAATGAATCTCACTATATGTATGTGACAAATAAAGCTCTTTCTTCTTCTAACAAAATTGATACACAAGAATCTGAATTCACAATAAAGACACAATATTTTAAAGGCAAAACCTCAGATTTCCTTTTCAATTCAACCAGTCGAATGTCTGAAGGACATTAATTCTCAAACATTTTCCAGCAGTAACTCTGCCATTTCATTAAAAAAAGTGACTTTTTCTAGCAACAGCAATAAATACACAGCATGATAAACACTTGGTTAAAAAAAAAAAAAAAACAACTTTCAAGAAATTGCAAACCACTGCAACAAGGATAGCTTATATTAAAATTCTTGCCAGTTATCAGCATTTGTCACACTCCCATGTGCCCTACATACTTCATGATATTTTATATTGTGACTGCAGCTCGACTTTGTTAGTGAAGCGTGTCTGTTTGTCATAGAGCATTTTTTTATGATTATCCAGACAGTTCCACACGTCAGATTACATAAATCAGCAGTTTTATTTTAGACTGTTGCACCTGCAGTGTGGACGCAGCTGATCTCGCCTTGTTGAAACTCTGGTTCTTTGTTGCTTATATGAAAAATCATCTATTTTTCAGACCTGACACATGTGGCAAATTGGCATTCAATCTAATGTGACCCACATTCTGAGCTGCGTTTGAATCCATGAATACTACAGAATAAAAATATTTCAATTTTTCCCTACTCTCCCACTTTGTTATACAGTACAGTTTTAGTAAAGCACTGCAATATTCTTACAGTTACATGCACCAGGACCTACTGGCGCAGAGAAACAGATACTTTAAAGCTTCAGTGTGCGTAGCATCTGTCTGAGAAAGCAGCACGGCTGCCACACTCGTGCTTTTCAGTTGAATGACTATTACATGAACGCTGCGCTCTCCTGGGTGCAAACAGGCGAAGGCCCAGGGAGTGTCTGGGGGGAAATTACATATGGGTTTTTCTGTGCTATGGTGCCTCATTGATTCAATATTCACAGACACATTGAGGAAAGCAACGAGCTATATCAAAGCCTGGACACTTCCTTGCCATACCTCCCCAGACACTCCAGCATGTTTTTCTAAAGTTCTGAGTTTTCCTTTGAGTACACTTAACTTCAAAACTATGGTTTATATGGAGAGACCAGGACCTTTGCCTTTGATTTCCTAATGATTTAAAGGCTTCTATCATATCTGCTGTGACACTACCTTTGGTTGCATTTATTAATGATCTACTTGATTAATTCACAGGAAATTAAAACTCATGAGCTCTTGGATCCAGGAGAAAGAGCAAGCCCACGATTTTTTTTCCCTGAACATCTTGCTGTCATCTTTTCCCTCATCAACTGTTTCAGTTACAGTACTGGAATGACAAGAGTGTCTTTTTAGTGTGTTTAATGTACTGCAGAGAAAGACAAATTGACTAAAATTATTCTAGCCTCTGATGAAATTACTTACATGAATTCATAGGTCACACAGTCTGTAACCTACAGCAAAGTATGCTTTTATCTGTCTGTGCTGCGGCTGAAAAAAAGAAAACAATGCTTAAAAAAAAAAAAAAAAGGCTTCCACGCTTGACAGCAGTGGATTCTAAAAGCCCAAAGCACCATCCAATTGTTCATTTCATGCTAAAGCAATAAACAACCATTTACTTCCATGTTCAGCACCTCACTACCCCTGTATGCCATTTCATTACGTAACAAATAATCGGATGGCATAAAGTGGTAGCTTATTATTTAAAGGTTTTCGGTAAACTTAAATAAAACTTTAAGTTTATTTAGGTTTGTTTAAGAGCGCATTGTTAATCTTCTTTAAGACTAAATTCTTAAAGAACTTTTAGTTTTTTTAATTTACTCAGAGCAATTCCAGTCATTTCAAATGCTTGTCAGTCTCATGAAGAAAATTTATGAAATCTGTGTTGATAGCGGTCTGCTGGATTACTCACTCCTGTTCATTTTTGCATTCACAAAAGATAATAATGTGTACAGAAAGCTATGCGTTTTCTTACAAAAGAGAAGAAGCAAAAGTCAAACAATTAAGGAACCTGAAAAAGTGTATTCTTTAAAAAGGCGCCTCGGCAGTGTGGTCTGAGATTTACATTCCGGTTTTCTCTCAGCAAACACAAAAGAAAAGGAAGATGAGAGATGTATGATATTTTTCCGCTGTTTTTGAAGTTTCTCTTTGAGGCGGCATGAATAACTCAACAGTGTTCATTCAACTAAGGATCAAATATCTCCTTCTCCCTCTCTCTCTTCATCCCCCAATCTCAAGCTTTTTCTTTTATCTCCCTCTTCTTCAGCACCTGTTTATTTAACTATCTGTCTACAGCTCACTGCTCGTTTAGAGACCATCTTCTCTCAATTCTCATTAAACAAGACTGCCACTGCAGTTGAGAAGAGGGCATGTGAGTGTTTACATTGGTATATAGTGTGTACTTTGAAGCAGCATCAAACTGAGGCACGCCAAACACAGCATGTGTCGTATCAAGTGACGGCGCACACGGGGGCAGTTTGGGTGAGTTTTCATCTGACGCGTGGTTAAATGAAGTGACAGTTTGTCACGCACGAGACAATTTGAGCTGAAAAGGAGTATCAGGTGCAGCATTTACAGCTTCTTCACTACAGTCTTTTGTCCTTAAAAGGAGACAGCTTTGGCAGAAATACAGCCGCCCTCTTACAAACCAAAAGTTGATGCTACATGCAGCAATACGCAGTACTGTGCAAAAGTCTTGAGTTGCCCCTCATTTCTTTGCCTTTCATAAAATAGTGTATTTGCACCAGTAAGACCTATTAGCTAAAAAAAAAAATATTGGCATGATGTGCAGTGTGTCCTTAAAAAAAAAAATCCAAGAAAGACCTGAGACAGGACCTGAGAGATGCATCTGGCCCTTCAGCTGATCCATCTGAAGCCTCATAAGACATGGTCTCGGTGGAGGGGCGGCTGTCAAGAAGCTATTGTTAAGGAGTAGAAACGGAGAAAAGGTCAAGATGATGTTTAGTCTATGATGACCAGAAACTTTATTAAGTAACGCAGATAAACTTTTGATAGTGATTGATCTGTTGCGATTGACTTTCTTTTGGAATCATCCTCAAGTGGCCATTAGATGGTTACAAATTTTCCTTCCCACTGTCGCCAAGTGCTTGCTCATAGGGGGTCGTTTTGATCGCTGGGGTTTTCTCTGTATTATTGTAGGGTCTTTATATAAGTTAACTGAGTTGAATTGAATTAGAGAAACTGCAGTTTGTGACAGTTCTATGTTGGTTTAATTTTTCTGCTCGGTTGGTTGCAGCTTGCTAAACATGTAAAATTACAGATAAAAACCAATTGCACAGAAGTATCTGGATAAACACTGACAACATTAGCCACGTTTAGCCAATGGTCATACTGTATCAGACCATACAAAGTTATCACCTTGTAGCATGTTTCATATTCTAAACTAAGTAAGAGAACATTTTAGTCTTGAGAATTTAACATAATAATTTTTAGCAATAATTTTAGCAAAGTGAGTAAATCTTGAATTCATTTTTCACGATCAAACCTCTAACCACAGACTCCTGTTTGTCTTAACTCAATTTAAGAATACCCTGGGGTCTAATAGCTTTGGTGTCTATGCAGATGGGGAAATGCACTGCTAATGTATGTTTTAATAAGAAAATCATTTCAGTTATTGCAGGAAATGGCTCAAATTATTACACTTTTAGTGGCAAAAGATCCTACTACAGAAATGGTAGCAGTTTGAATAGTCATTCATCCTGGGGTGATAAGTAACCCTGCCAGATGGAAGACAATGCACGAAGATGTAATTAATCACTGTGTTCCCGCTGGGTCAAAATAAAAGAGAAAAAAGGACTAGATTTGCAGTTTTACTGCTCAGTGTTCAAAAAGGGTCGAGTAAGACACAAGATGTGGAGCTGTAACTCATTTAAATGAGGCCGTGAAGTGTTTGATTCTTCCTATACATCGATTTCTCATCATTTCTCCTTGGACATGCTTTGACCATTTGTGTGTTGTTAAAGATTTCTAGTGTTCGTCATCATTAGCAGGATTCCGACCCAAACCCATTTCTTTCGTTGTGGCTCAGTTCCCACATCGCTGATGGAACATGTGGGTGCCAATGATCTGAACTCTTTTCCTGCAGTAAATGTGCTGGCATGGCAGGGAAGTTAAAGTGAGAGAGAGAGAGCCAGAGGACACGTTTAACAGCCCCCTCAAGCTGGTTTATGACCTTTTAGTGATAAGAGGCTTGTCTTAGTGCCCAGCAAATTTATGAGTGGGGAGAAAAAAAAAAAAACGTTTTCTAATATTACCTGGCTTCTGTTTCTTTATCCACTACATCTATGTAATAGAGGTACCACATCAACTGAAGAGGGATTGTATGTTAATTAACCCAAGTCTCATCTGACTTATTTGAACACTGATCAGTCCAACTTACATGATAATTAAGCTGATTAGATTACTGCTAAGAGCTAGGAACATTCACATTACTGATCTAAAATCAGGGTTAGTGGTTAACTGTTTCAACAGGGGTCAAGTTTTAAAAGGACACATACAGAAGTGCATAGATTGCTTAAAATAACTCATCTAAATTATACAGCACCGAAATACTGCATGCTTTATGTCCTTTATCTTTCATGTCTTATTGAATGAGCCCATGTCATTCAAAGTAAAAAATTATATCTCGTTCCTCTAGTTAGCACTTGATTACATCCGATTTCCTTCCTTCCAATCATCCCCCATTTGCCTTCTTCCTCATTAGTAATTCAAACTGGCTCCTCATTCTCCTACAGATGTCCCCTGTGGATCACGACCCCCTGTCCATTCTTCATGGAGACATACTGACTCTTTTGATGGTCTCACGCCACTGCAAAAATATTCTCTCCTTTTTTTATTCAAATGACAGAGCCTGTAGGGAGGGCCAGCGTATGGATCAATGTGCAAATCTCAACAATCTCTCCCCAGCTGCACATGTGTCAAACACTGTGTCGTGGAGAGATTACACTGTTCTCAGAAGCCCAGTGTCTCTTTTTTTTTTTTTTTCCAGCTTGCCAAGGCTGCAGGATGCATGGTGAAAATCGATCATTACACTCTGGTTGGTGGCAGGGACCTCAGCATCCCGCCTTTGGCTTAAAAATTGCTGGCATGCAGAGAGATGAACCAGATGGTAGGTACCTAGGGCAGTGAGCGCTGAAACCAAACAGACATGGCATGCACTTTACAATAAGCAGCAAAATCTCTCAAAGTGACACAACTTTTTAAGTGCATCACATTAATGCTGAATAAATGATTGTCTGTGTGCCATCAGTTGGAAATGTTTGCAAATATGCTAATGACGCTATTCTGTTCTCATTAACTAACACTGGCTCAAAGACAAAAAGAAGACTTAATTGCGACCAGATTATATTTTGTATAAGGAAAGTGTTTTCCTAATGAACACATTTATTTTAAATATGGTAATACTAATCAGTAACTTATTCACTCACAACATATTTTTCCAATCTTTTAGTACAACAGTCACTCATAGAGACTACAGAATTATTAAACATTAACCAAGCATGTGGTAAGGTTACAGAAAGATGATAGTCTTCTTTAACACTGAAACACAACAATTTAATATACATTATAATGATTACACTTAAGACATGAACTTCCCTAATCCTAAGCAAAGTGCTTTTGTTGCCTATACCTAAGCACATACATGTAAATGTGACCCTCAGCTTCCAAGTGAAAATTGCATGTTTTGCACAGCCACCATCCACCACTGTCACCTTCAGCTTGGATGAGTGTGTACTCAGCTTTATGTGGGACTGCACACAGCACTAGTTTTCAAAGTTTACAATGCAAAACAGACACAGGATGACATTGCAAGAAAGCAGGTGAGGCTGTCATTATGGCTCAGGTGCAGGTTGCTACTTTCTTTTGTTGCCTAAGTTATCCTAAAGTTATGTATGATGGATAAACAATACAGACTATCATGAAGAAATGGAAAGTGAGCTACAGTACAGACTGAGAAACGCCTTCACTTTGATATAAACAGTTAACCAGAGAAGCCTCCTGCCAGAGTTAGTTTTCAGTCTCACACAGGGGAGGATATGACATGAAGTGGTACTATTTATAAGAAATGTGCAGATTTGCTGAAACCCAAAGGTGATGACAAAACACTAACTGAAATAACAGTTAACAGCAGTTAGGGTAGAAAAGTCTAAAAAGACTTTTTACAAGACGATTAGAACAAACTTTAGCTTCCTTCAGTACTTATTGTATTTCCTTGGCGAGGGAGTTACAGATATCAAAATTTCAGCCCACCTCTAAGCTTTAGCTAAGTCCCACCTTGCACCACAGAAGGTCTTTAAGCTGAGAACTCTACCTCAAGTCAACTTAATGCAGCATATATATATATATATATATATATATATATATATATATATATATATATATATATATATATATATATATATGCAGTGCTTAAGTGATAAATAAATGCTCTATCTGAATGTAATCCTGTCAGTGGCTGTATTACACTACAATGTAATTGATAAAATCACTATGTAGACATATAGAAAAGTACTTTACACTATTACCAATAACAAAGTGATTGTGTTGTGCCGTGGTTGTTGGAATGAACCGTTTGTGTGCAGCTTCACTCACAATTGTTCTTTTGTACAGACTGAATAGAAACTCAGTACATATTTGAAAACTATTCTCCTTTCACTCAGCTTGACCAAACATGTCCTCTGTGTGGGTCAAGAGACCAAAGCCTCTCTGCACTGACATGCCTTTCTTTAGAGAAAGAAACACCGATTGCAACAAAACCAATACAATCTCTCTCTCTAATGGCTTCCTTCCCTCTGATGGGCCTGATGTTTAATCAGAGTAAGAGCTGGGGTTTTGCCTCCCTTCTGCTGGCATCCATTAATTTGGCCTCTCTTTTTCATTTGTTTGTTTTTTTTTTTCTTTTAATGCTCCAACAGCCAGCTGGCATTCATCGGTGCTCTGATTGAGTCCTGTTCAATACAAAAGCAGCAACTGGGTTGAAGACAAATGACTCACAGCCACAACTGGTCAATGCTGACACTCGTTGATCCAAACACACAGGCGGGGTTTGCAATCTTATTCCCAAGTGCTTTATCAAAAGCTTGATTCTGCTCCGCCCACTTTTCCATTCTTAAATGAACTATCATTTTTCCCCCATAGCTTTGGCATGCACGAGTTTATTTGTTTTCACTACAGCATCTTCCATCTTGGCTGTCACTGCAAAGTCATTACGGGCCTTTCACTCTGGATATATTTCAACCTGGTGGAGAAGCCAGGAAAATTTCTGTGCATAAACCACATTACAGTGATGTCAAAAGTTAAAAAGATATTAGGTTGGCTTTTCTACCCCAAACAAGGTGTCCATTAATTTAACAAATGTACTAGTATTTTTCATCATCATGTTTGGCACCATTCCTAAATAGGTTTGCAATATATGATGCCAAGGAGCTACCCAAGTTTACTTGTTTGCTACAAGACACACTGGCATATGCTACATAAATCACTGGGATTTTTTTGGTTTTGTTTTCTTTAAAGTGCTTGTACTGCTATAACAGACCAAGAAGGAGAGAGATTTATCTTGTGTGAGTAGACCAACAAAGAACAGAAATTGCACACAGTCACTCCATTCTTTAATTCAGTAATAGCTACATACTGTGTAGACTTTAATGTATTGTACTATGAAAAATGTACTTCAGCTTTGTCATGAAAGTGCAGACAGCAGTCATGAAAGATGAATGCAATGATAAATTTACAGTGACAAAAGGGGAAGGAAGGAAGAGGGACTCCGTCACAGATGAGGAGCAACATGTGTAGTTGTTTGATGATTTGATAGGAATAACATTAAAATAACGTTTATACAGATTAATCAACACTAAATTAGTTGTATACAAGTGGCAGTTTCTGTGGGTAACATGATAGTGCCAAAAACTGCAGTTCCTGGAGTATGAGGTGTAACCTGGCGGCCTTGAATGGACCAAAACATAATGTCCCAGAGGTGTTCCATTGGATTAAAGTCAGGCAAGCATGGGGGCCAGTCAATGGTAAAAATTCCTTCATCCCTCCAGGAACTGCCTGCATACTCTCACCACATGAGGCCAGGCATTGTCGTGCACCAGAAGGAACCCAGGACCCACTGGGTCTGATAATGGCTCCAAGGATTTCATCCCGATACCTAACGGCAGTCAGGGTGCTGCTGTCTAACCTGTAAAGGTCTGTGCGTCCCTCTGTGGATATGCTTCCCCAGACCATCACTGACCCACCGCCAAATTGATCTTGCTCAACAATGTTACAGGCAGCATAACGTTCTTCATGGCTTCTCCGGACCCTTTCACATTTGTCACCTCCTCAGGGTGAACCTGCTCTCATTTGTGACAAGCACAGGGCGTCAGTGGCGGACCTGCTAAACATGGTATTCTATGGCAAATGCCATTAGAATGCGCCTTGAGGCAACTGTTGTGATTTGGCGCTGTATAAATAAAACTGAATTGAATTGAGCTCGACAGTGCCGGAAAGTGAGTACACGGCCCACAAGAGGATGTCGGCCCTCAGGGCACCCTCATAAAGTCTGTGTCTGATTGGTCAGAGGCATTGACACAAGGGGCCTGCTGGAGGTCATTCTGTAGGCCTCTGGCAGTGCTCATCCTATTCTTCCTTGCACAGAGGAGCAGATACAAGTCCTGCTAATGGGCAAAGGGCCTTCTACAACCCTGCCCAGCTCCCCCTAGTGTAACTACCTGTCTCCTCCATGCTCTTGAGACTGTGCTGGGAGACATAGCAAGCCTTTTGATAATGGTACCTATTGATGGGCCATCCTGGAGAAGTTTTGTGGTCCAGGTATCACCTCATGCTAACAGCAATGACAATGACAAGTGCAAAACTTGTGAAAAAAAAGTCAGAAAAGATGACAAGGGAAATAAATATCAGTGGCCTCCACCTGTAAAACCATTCCTGTTTTGGGGGGTTGTCTCTTTGTGGCCCCTTTAGTGAACCTCGTGTTAATTTGTATTAACACCACAGCAGCTGAAACTGATTAACAACCCCCTTTTGTTACTTACCTGATGCTATACTGATTAAAGTGTTCCATTAATTTTTTTTTTTTAGCATAATGCTAGAGCCCAGTCATGACTGGCTTACCATAGCATAAAAAGCTGAAGGCAGCAAAAAGACTGCGTCTATCTTGGCAGTTTAAAAAAATAAATAAAATCTATATAAAACATACTCAAGGTTGCATGAGGCACAAGGCAGTATGTAAAACTGTACACATTTCCATTTAAATGAATTAAGCTTTTTTCGAAACAAGACCTCGAGAACCTCCAACCCAAATGTTTCAGCCATCTCTCAAATTAAAATCATGCCCTTGCTGATAAATTAGAGCACAGACATTCTGTGGTGCTGCAGAGAAATGCGAGCTTTTTTTCCATCATCATTTCAACTCTTTTTAGTTGCAAATATGTTTGTTCCTGTAGTTTAATGAGCACTCTGCAGTAAATATTGCATAGCTAAATGAGGATGGCTCCTCATCAGTGAATAAAGTGTCTGGGGCAAAAGGAAAAGGAGTTAGACTGTGTTTCAAGATACGCCAAATCAAGAAGCTGCCAACCTCTACTCGCCGAGGAAAAACACTCTGCCTTTCTCTCTAGGTCATTAGCTCCTGCTGGTCTCCCCTCCACACCGGCCTTTTCTAAATGGGCCAATGCCCTGACCACATGAGCGCTGCTCTGGGACCATGTCGAAGCCGTCACACTACATAGAGCCATGCCATCAGATCCGAGGCTGAGTCAACGGAGCTAGTCCATTACGTGACTTGTCACTGCTGCGAAAAGGTAGAGCCAGTCACTTGTGTCATTTCATGGCACCCCATGGTATTTCTGCTCAGAAAAAAAGAAGAGTTGTGTGAACTATACCAATGCCTTTGTACAAAGCCAAATCTCTGGAGTCCTGTTTTATTCTCCTTTGATACGTTGGAGCTTGATCCATGTCACATTATGGCTACAAGACCCGCAAGTCTGAAAGATAAAGGAGAAACAAAAACGACTGTGTCCAAGTTCACTTTGTGTCTCTTACGTAATGTGTCCTAAAGCGTCTTTTTTTTTTTAACCAAAGGCAGCCTCAAGGCAGCTCCATTCACCATCATTCCTGTGATAGTGCAGTAGCCAAGCATTTTTATAATGAAATGCCTGTAAGGTGACAGATAAGGCCCCTCTCATACTTGTCAGTCAGCGGCTTTGCCCCCTGGAAACTTAAGCATGAATCTAGAGTACATGACAGTGGAGTCAGACTTTTCTTTAGAACAGCAGCCGAGAATGAAAGATGGAATCGTATGTTTCTCAAAGTATGTCTGTCACCGCAGTGAGATTACTTATTGGCCAACTCATGAACCCTGACACCCACGCACCTAGTATCTAACAGCACTTCATGATGTATTTGACGTTAGCATTCTGTCTTCTTCAGAGAATGGTGAAAGGAAATTGTAGGGCTAACATCAAACTTCTGACCCCAATTTCTTTATATTTGCTTATACAATATGATACAAAACTGACTGTGTGCATGACTGTGTAGCTTTAAAAAATTTTTTTTTTTTTTAAATCATACACTGATCTTGTATCTCTGCACTTGGCTAATCACAGTTACTTTGTGTCTAATTTAGAGATGCACACCAAAAGGCAAACAACAGAGGGGGCATTTTTGACATAATTGGACTGACAAACCGATTCTATTTTAGCCCGCAATTTACTGTGGCACCTTGGTGATGAGCCTCCCTGCAGACTTGCACAGCTTCACCAGTGCCCACCCACAGTAATTGCTTGCATCATGGTTAATTCTTTCCAAGTAAGAGAGGGGTCTTATCTCCAATTTATTTGCAGTTCAGCAAAACCTTCGCATTTGCGATAGGCAAAACCCTGCACTGCAATCGACAACAGTACCACCCAGAGTGTGAACTATTCCCCTCACTTGGCCAAACTGCCAGCAGTACTACTTTGTTTTGCACAACTCTATGTTGTCTTTTTACTTAACACCACAAAAACAACTGCCAAGGTCAGGCTGCAGTTGTAGTATGTGGGTGAAAAGGTGTGTGCAAGTAGAGAGGAAATGTGTGTTAGAGTTAAGGGTGCTGAGGCCAGGGATGTGGTTTGATTTCGTGGACTCAGTGCAAGCATGGCAAGGTCAACCTGATGTCATCCAGCTGGCACTAAGCAAAAAAAAAAAAAATCTGAGGTGCTGATCTTTATTTTTTTTTTTTTACCCATGTTGCATTGCAGCTGGGGCTGCTAGCTGCTGGCTCCAGCTCACTGTCCTACCAGGATCAGACAGAAGAGGAGGAGGCTTTGTGTCTGAAAGCACCCCAGTGCTCCCTAGTGGACATGCACACATGGATGAATGCACATGCACAAATACATGTGCGCATGCATGCTAATATGGCATACATCAAGCACATGCAAGATGGATCTCATACACATATTCAAACAGTGGTGAGCTGCACGTGTGGAAGTACAAACACAATTGAAATGCTGATGCCTGAAGACAAGAGAGATGGGACGTATGCCAGACCTTTCAACCCTGCACAATTCATACACAAAAGAGGAAGTACAGTGCAAAGCGCAATGCCCGCCATCAGTCTTTCATCTGAAATGGTTTGTTCTTGTGGTTAATGGAGACACTGTATCTTCCAGTGCTGGTTGCACAACAAGGTTAATACACAATGGCCACGATTGCAAAAAGCAGGCTACAGGAAAACAGCATGGTTCTTGGTGAAGGTCAGGATCCCTCAGGTTACAAGAGCCCCCTGACATGCTATGTACAGGGCAAATGGGGGAGGAAAGTGGATTAAATCGACCCTGTCAAAGGTCCTTGAACGTTCAAGTGAAAGAACTAAGCCAGAAGCTGTAATACAGAGTAAACAGGTGTGAGAGAGGAACGAGCTGGAAGGAAAAGTTACACAAAACTCATATTATATCAATATTTTAAAACCTAAATATCATGGACACATTTACACTTGATTCCCAGCAGAAGAAGCTACTTTTGGCTGTTCTCTTTTTCACAAGGGGTCACTACAGCAGGGAGGTTGACATATTTAACTTGGCAGACTTTTCACCAGATGCCCTTCCTGATGCATCCCTGAGGGAATTTGTCTCTCCTCCTGATCTCAAACCAGGGACCTTTTGCATGTTAGGCAAAAGTGTAAACCATGACACCATGGAGCCACTGACTCCCAGGAACAACTTTTTAAAGGACAGGTTTGGCTTTAGAAATAAATTTTAAAAAAAAGAAAACACTTATAAGCCATGCTATTGGTCACTATTGTTCTGTACAATAGGCTGATTGTGCAACAGCAGTTTTTTTTTTTATGGCTAGCATTCGAGAGCCTTGCTATAGAAAGCCAAACTAAAATTATTTTTAGAGAGCTGAGAGTTCTTGTCCACTCAAGCTGAGAAGATAAGCCATCTTGAGGCACTGGTGAGCTCTGAAAAGCTCCAGCACATCTCTGTATTCATTTCAGCAGATAAACAAGTTGCAATTCCATCCTTTGAGCTGGTCTAGGCCACCGAGCATGCTCTGGATTTGATAAGCCACAAACAGTTTGGCACTGACTCTGGCTCTTCATCTGTACAACCCCCAAACATAAAATCTGTATATGTCACAAAGAAGAGAAGAAATGTTGGCAAAATTTGAGTTCCAGTCTCCTACTGGAGAAATAGATAGGAAGATTGGGATGTGGGATATGGGTTTAAGTTTTAAGGGATAAGTGGGTTCAGTAAGAAACTGCTCTTCCTTGCCCTTTCATGGCGAATCATATCCCATTAAGTGGGTTTTGTCCTGTGATGAGGATGCTGCTGGCGCTTCTCAACAATCCCATTAGAGATCATAAAGGGAGCTGGGGATATGGCCTGAGAGCACTCAGGCTGCTCCTCTCAGGCTGCCAGAATTCTTGTGTATGGCAACTGCACCACATCTGGTAATGGCTTTTTAACTCCAGGTGAATGTTGGGGGTTTTCTTTTGGTCAAACTGTCCATGTTCCCCTCTGATGCTCCATAGCTCACTGGTTTGTGTCACACAGATTGGTTTGATTTAGTTCAAATATGAGTCTCACTTAAGATGTGTGAAAACCCAAGGACAATCTGACAACAGAGAAAAGCTTTGTGGTTGTGCTTCAATAGATGGGAAAGACCATGGATGTGTTACACTATTCTTAACATGTAACCTCCCTTGCTCCTTTATAAATCCTCTTTTCCTTTGACTTTTGTCCTGACATCCTGTCATATGCCTGAATATTTTGACAATCTAAGAAGCTTTCAAGGACCTTTTTTTGGGGGAAAATAACATTTTCCCATCTGGAAATTTACATTAAATCATACCATTAAAGCTGCACTAATCAATATTTTTATATTATATTCCATTAAACTATGAAAGGGGTCACTTGTAGTGATGAACCTTCTTTAACATTGGAGCATTTTGCAGCTAAGCAGACATATTTCTCTAACAGGCTGATGTGGACCAACACATTACAAGAAGACTGGGACTGGGAATACAACTCCAAATGGCTACTAATTTGCAATGCACATAACCTGTAACCTTTTTTATTCGAAATTCTGACTGTAATAAGAGATATTTTCTATGTGGACAACAAATGTATTAGTCAGAGTTCACAGCCTACATACCCACATTTCATCTGTTTTTGAGATGCCTTATGTTGCACTCATTTATATTCAAATCTAAATCTAGAACATGAGAAAATTTGAAACTTAAGACAATGTCCTAATGCATAGTTGTTTCCATCTGTCTCCATACTCATTCCCTCCAAGTTAAGTACTGGCAGGAAACAAGTGAGAGAGGACAGGAAACAAGCCATAAAAAAACACACCTATCAATGAGACATCATTTAGCCTTCATCATGCACATCATAATTCTTTGCCGGAATGCATAAAAACATGAATGAAACATAACTGAAAGAAAGGACAACAGCAGATCAGCAATTCTTCTTTCAACACTACATTTCCTTGTTGTTCCCATTGTAGATAATACACAGACAGGTAATGAAGGTTAGAGATTCATTATACTTGAACACGATAATTAGTTTGATTATTTTCAATCAGTTTGAAATAAGAAGAAAATCAATGATGTGTTTTTAATGGAAGGCAACTGTGGAATAATGCATTAGAACATTGTACATTTACATTAAATTCTTTTAAAAAGACTACATATACAGTGCAGTCAAATGTTTGGGACACACTTTTCTATTCATATGAATGTGGACTCACCACTGGTTGATTTTTATTTTGACTGTAATATAATAAATTGCCCATAGGTATGAATGTGAGCGTGAAAGGTTGTTTGTCTTTCTGTGTTGGCCCTGCGACAGGCTGGCGACCTGTTCAG
Source organism: Archocentrus centrarchus (assembly GCF_007364275.1). Taxonomy (NCBI): domain Eukaryota; kingdom Metazoa; phylum Chordata; class Actinopteri; order Cichliformes; family Cichlidae; genus Archocentrus; species Archocentrus centrarchus. The sequence continues at coordinate 24,033,860 of NC_044367.1, read as the reverse complement.
GGTGTACCCTGCCTCTTGCCCCATGACAGCTGGGATAGGCTCCAGCGACTCTGAACAGGATGAGCGGAAGCGGATGGATGGAAATGTTTCGTTTCAGGGTTTTCTGAGAGAAAGGCGTTTGGAAGCGAGAAGACGAATGCAAGAGGGTAAACAACAGTCTCCATCATTGTTTAAACTCATAACTTTCACAAATCCTCCGCAAAACCTTAAGTAAATTAACTTTTAAAAGTCTTCTCATTTTATAGCCTTCAGGTCTAGGCACTAAAACTTTTTGGTTAGGTTTAGGAAAAGGTCCTGGCTTTGGGGTTAAAATAGAGCCTTTCACACTATTCACATGTTAGGTAGGAGTTTTGGCAGAAGGCCCTTACTGAAAACTTTTTGCATGTGTTCCAGCCTTTGGCGTGTTTTAATTGATTAAAAGACAATCTGCTGGCGCCTGGGTGGCTTAGTGGTGAAGCCGGCGACCACATACGCATGACGCGTGGTGGCACGGGTTCGCGTCCCGGCCCATCGCCAATTTGCCCGCGTGTCTTCCCCGTATCTTTCCCCCATTTCCTGTCTCCCTCCACTGTCGATAAAAGCTGCTGTGGCCAAAAATGCACCCCCCCCCCCCCCCCCCCCACACACACACACACACACAAAAAAAACAAAAAACAATCTGCCATTTTTTAAACTGTTAGTTTTTTTATGTTTTATCTGACATATTTTTGTCACACTATAGAAACAGAAGCTGGAAATGTATATTCAATGTAACAAATATTCTGCTATATAATATACAACATATAACATAGCATGTAAAATATCATATTCTGCTTAACAAATGGCAAAGACGGCTTACAAATGTACAAAAGTACTAAATTGGGCAAGTGCTGGCACCCTGGCATTTAAATTGGAAAACACATATATAATGAGATATACACATACAGTGCAGAGCTTCCAGAACAGTACGACCACTGACTATGCACATTATTTACCTTTCTCATTATGAAAGTGGAGCATATCAGGATGTGATCTTCACATTCAGCTTGTGTACAGTATGTGTTCAACTCTGCATCTAGCTTTAAGCTAAACTCCAGTGCCGAGGCCTCTTACGAGCATAACCATTAATCAAACAGGCAGCTTTTTTTTAGAAAAAAAAAAAAAATGAAAAACACAAGTGGCATAAATAACTAAAACATCAGGGGAAAGAAGAAAAGAGACAGCATTGCTGAATAAGGAGTGAAAAAAGAATCACAGCCAAAGTCACCTTGAGCCCAGCTAATTTACAAAACAGTGACACAAGCATTAACTACAATCAGGGTGATTAATATCATAAAGGGCATTAGCTGCTGTTTACACTGTCAAGGTGTTTATCTGTAGCTCCCAATTTGGCAAGCTTGTCGTTTTCATATTTTATTTGAAGTATGGCTGCCTACAGAATGCTAACAGCTTGTCTTTTTTGGGCAACAGTTGCGGTCTCTGAGCTCTTGAGATGGAGCCAAGTAATGTGAGGGCCAGTTCACAGGCTGTACAATTCACCAGCTCGGGCAGCCAAATTAATGATTTCTTCACTTTCTTTAAGCCTAGAAAAATCGGCCGTCTCATTACGCTGACAGCAGACCTGTTCAATGCGTGACTGTCATAAATGAATCTGAGCGAGTTCAAGGGGCATCTCATTAAAATGCATTAATTTTCAACATCTGCAGTAGACATGGTGACACTGAGAAGTGGTGTTTTTTTTTGGGGGGGGGGGGGGGGTAACGTAGGGCTGTTAGAACTGAAACTAATGTGTTTGAAATACTTCATATGGGTCTATATGGAAATGTGTGTGGTGACAGCGTATAGTAATAATAAAATCACTGCACTGTCCTTAGTTCAGTCAAGCTATACTGATGTTTGAGCACTGGAATCAAGTTTGTATTGCAAATTCTCTGAATATTTTATTACGCACACTTGTGCAGAGGAATGATTCAACTTTTCAGACTAACAGACTCGAAAACTGCGGCAGGGAAAGTTCTTCTATTCATTTTGAGTTCTTTGCTTTGTCCTCTCAAGTGACATCGTATCTCCAAACACACCGTCTCCAAATAAACAGTAGTTAGCGGCTAACACTGAGACACATGCACTTGATCATGCTCAGTGCAATGTGCAGTATCGATCAGGTGCCCAGGGTCTCACGGGTCCACCGGGGTGTCACAACACACTGCTGACTCCTTGAGTGAATTGATCATAGAAATGTATAAATAATAAAGTGGCATGTTATTCTGACTTCCTATTGATTTCACCATTAGCAGTTGATTGATACAAGTTTTAAATGTCAGGAGTCCCATTGATTACCACGAGTCCACACTTGCAATGTCATGTCACTTTTCTTTCTGGCACTGCAGGTTTCCACCTGGAAGGACTAAATTAAAGGTCAACAGGTGCGCCGTGTCATCGAGCTGCATTTAAACTGCAATCCCACCAAAGTATTTACTCCTTTATTTCAGGTGACTTAAGAATGATAGCGGTTCACTTTTTCCCACACAAAAGTCCCATAGACTGCATATAAAAGGTCAAAGCATCCACAGTTATTTAAAAATGTGTTATTTGTGACTTTAAAAAAAAAAAAAATGTTTTAACTGTGTTCAGCATTACATGAAAAATGTGACAATAAAGCAGGTTAAATGATGTGCATGTTTTCAGTAATGATATTGCGCAGGATTAGTGTTTCATATTCTTTAATTACATTAGTCATTAATCACAGTAATCCAGTTGGAGGTTCAACTTTTTTCCTTCTTAGTGGGGTCACTTTGGTCTCTGTATACTGACGTGGATGGGTATCTGCACTTGTGAAGTCAGGAATTCTGCATACAGTCAGGGAAACAAAGCTGGCTGCAGGATGTTCAGCAAATTGTTTCAAATTGTAGGACTGCCTGCTGCTTAAACTGCTTTACTTTTCCTACACATGTATCTACAGCAGCAATCTGCATGTGTGAATAATTTGGAAAAGTAAATTATCACATTTTTGCTGCTAGGTAAATTAGCAGTAAACAGCATTTTTTTTTTTAAATTACTAACACTAAATGTTAGGCATATTGTTTTTGCAGTTTTGATACTTTCCTTTTATTTGGAGCTTTTGAACACAGTTTGGTCCATATCTAATAATCTCTTTGGATAAGGAATGCACTTTGTAGCTATTTTCAATCGGCACTTTTGGAAGTTTTTTTATATACATAACTTTTGGAGCAAGTCCCACTGTTTTTGTATGTCTGCATGTTCATAGCTTCTACTACAGGGTAGGTTATCTCTAGTACAAGACAGATCTCTGTGATCTAGGCATACACTGGCTGGCAGCGACTGTATTTAAAAAAAAAAAAACATATAAACATTAGCAGAGACGTTATAGAGAGCCATAGGCACCTTGCAAACAAATTAAGTGATAATAAATTTCAGGCTTTATTAAGCTTATATGCAAAGGGGGGGAATGCAGTGCAACTTTGACTCGACATCTTCTGAGAACGTGTTCTTTTTTACAAGACAGAAAAGACCCCACAACAACCGAAGCAAATCTGAATCGGTGGTTTAATGAACGCCATCGTTAACCACAAACCGACATGTGTTGTTCATGCAGGCATAAAGGATTTGTCAGTCTGGATTTGGAGGCTATCATCGAGGGCACGGGACGCTGCAGGAACCCTCTATCAGATGTTGGTGGTTTGTTTTAAATTTCATAACATAATGAAAACAGCCATTGGTCATATTCTGGCATATAAATATAGATCCTATTAATGTCATAGTCCAAATTCACACATTTCTTTTTCCTTTTATTGTGAATCCAATGTCACAGCAACAAAGAGCTCCACTAATGGTGTCCTCCAACTTCACGTTAGCATTCACATTGGTGGAGTAACTGCAATAAGGAAAAATGGCTTCTTAGAGATGTGTAGTTCTCATGGGAGCAGCCAAGTGGATAGTTACCCTCGGGAAGTCCCCAGAACTGTTTGGTCTGAAAGCACCTAGCGTTGATTAATCTGCCACATACTTGCGTATCACATACACTAATCTATCAGGTGCCAGCTCATGCCAGGCAAGGGGAAATAGTGTGTCACAGGATGAACACTTACAGCTCCACAAAAATGTATTCATCCTCCACTTGATTTCCTGTGTTTTGGGGTGTTACTCTTACTAAAACATCAACTCTTTAATCAGAAGTTGACAGAAGTTAAACTTAATAGTTAGCTGTGAAATCTGCTACAACAATCCAACACTTCTGATATCAAGAGATCAGGCTTTCATATCACTGTGGTGGAATTTACAGAATTATTTCAGAACAGCCACATTTCCAGAGGTTATGAACATGAACTGATCCTTTCAGGTTTGAGGGTTGAGGTCTGCCAAACATTAATCTTATTCTTTTTGAGCCATTTATAAGTATATGTATAACCCAATTGTATTTCAATTCAGCTGACTGATAACTTAGCATTTTCCTTCAGAATTTTCTGTCCAAGAGCTGAATTCATGTTTCACTCAACAATTGCAAGTCGCCCTGAAGCAGCAAACCACTGACATTGACAACTTCATGCTTGACTGTAGCTATGATTTTCTTTTTGTGAATGTTTATTTTTGGTTTAAGCCAAAGTAAAGCAAAATAAAGGGATCTCTTTCTTTGGAATCATTCAACTTCCCACTCATCAGTTTCCCAAAACTGCGAGCTTCGTCAAGGAGTGACAAATTTGAGTCTTAATGTTCTGCTGGGTTAGCGGTTGTTCTTTTCCTCAGATTAAAGCAAGGAAGTGAACATTATTTTCCTGTAGCTTCTCCTCTTCATGCCAGGTCCTCACCAACACTTGACATTTAAGCAGTACAGCAGTCTGGTCAACATATGCTATTTTTAAATGTGCTCAGAGATAATTTAACTTGACATGGATGTCAAGTTTTAATGGGGTGAGTGAGGCCTGGCATTTTTGGATGTTTTCCTTGGATCTTTTGTGAGTTCCTGGAGGAACCCCCCACCCCCACCCCCACCCCCCATGGTCTAGGAGGAATTTTCAAACCATATCTGGAAAGGTTAACTATAGTTCCAAGACTTCTTCAGGGGCTTCAGTGTATTTGTTGTATTTTGCTGTTTATAGAGTTAAACTTCTTGTGTTTCGACTATCTTTGGTTAGAAGTGAACACAGGACTATGTACTTCTAGAGAAACGTACTCACCATTGCCCCTAGAAGCTAAAGAAAATTATGCATTTAATTAGTGTTGTACACCTGTGGTGAATGACACTATAATTGCTCTGTTTGTGTCTTTGTATTTCTACACTCTGAAAAAGGTGCAAGCAGATATGCATTAGTGTATTTTTAATGTTTTTTGCCCTGAAAAAAAGAAGACTTTTTTTTATTACTTTTTCAAACCTACCTGGAGTGCCTGCAACCCTTCAGACTGTATTTCAATGAGCTCTTCATGCTCCTGACTTTTTAGTCAATTTCCTGCTTCTGAGAATGGCCTATTTAGGTGATGATTTTATTGGCTGGTAATAACCACACCCTGGTGTTTCTGCTTGAAAACAGTTATCAATATACTTTATTCATTTCTTTTCTTTTTTTTTTGGATTTGCTTTCTCCACACGGGTCAAGTTGGTATTAAATAACCTTTTCGCTTTTAAACAAATCATTATCATGTAAAACTTGGATTTTGCATTTTCCCAGGCTGTCTTTGTTTTACATTAGAGTACATTAGAGAAATCTGGCTCAGTCTGGTATGAGACAGAGAAAAACAGTTACACTTACATTTGAACCAGTTCACAAAACCTGCACATACTGCAATTGCTGATTGCAAATATCATTTTAAATTTGGCTGTGATTTCACCTTTAACCTCACACTTGTGTAATGAGGAAACACATATATAATATACATTAAGGACCATCACTGGTAACAAGAGCAGTTTTCAGTCAAAGAATCGAAGTTTCCAAGCCTGAAGACAGCACATCATGTGACCAGACGCGTGCTCATCATTTTTTGTTTTTTTGGCCACAGTAGAACTTTGCATTCTCATCTGAGCTGAACGTTCTTACCTGAGTGAGAACATTCAGCAGCAACAACCTGATTTGTGGCGTATGTCGGCACAGAACACACTGATTTTGGCCACACCAACACAGTCTTTGCTCACCACCTGGACCACTCACCATATTTGCCTCACTGTGACTTTGTCCACTTACTGAAAATGAAATTGAAGGATTACTGTTCTGTCACACTGGACCATCCAGCACACACTGTCGATACACACATGCGAGGAGACCGAACAGAACGACAGAGCGATCTAAAAGCAGCAGCCACGCTGACAATGAGCCAGAGGTGAACAAGAAGATGGCCAGAACATCAACCAAAATTAAGACTTTTCTGCACCCAATCAGCAAAACTTTTGATCACCCCTCGTAAGCTAGAGCCTGATAATGTTTGGCATATTATCCAAATAACTGTGACTGATAAATTAAATGGATAATCTTCACATCTATTTGGGCCTGCAAGTCACCACGATTGTAATCGCAGAAACCCTCCATTCAAGTTCATATTAACATGTTTTTCAGTGGCACAAATACACATAATTATTACTTCAAAAACAAGTCAGTCATATTTAACTATAAAGTTAATGACAATGCAACAAAACAATTGAAATGGTAATAACAGTATACAAATGAAGATGGATAATGATAAAAATTAATTGAGTATGTCTGTGTACTCGTTTACAAATGATTGTAATTATGCTGGGTGACCAGTAGGTTTTGTGGGGCAGACTACACTCTCTCACACCGTAAATTAAACTTCTCTTGAGACTACAAGGTACTTTGTCAGGAGACAAAGGAAAAAGGTTTTGGAAATTAAGTTTATTCGTCTTTCAAAGATAAATCTCTTCCAAAAGGGCCACAGGCAACACAAGGTAAGCAAAGTACTGAGTGTGTAATCTCACTTTATAAATGTACTGTTTACTGACTTTATGATTCCAAAGGAATTACTGAATTTGTCTAACATGTAAAACCACACACACTAGGATTCAATTTTGAGCCTCTCAAGGGAAATAGACTAGTGATGCTCAATGAAAAAAAAAAAAAAAAAAAAAATCACGTGTTTGGATTTGGGGCAGAGTTGGGGGCAAATGTGGCAAAGAAAAGCTCTAATATGCACAGCTGCTCCTGTCAAGCATACTGGTAGCAGTCTTTTACTTTAGGGCTTCAATCAAACTCTCTTAAGTGTGTTCATGAAGACACTCTTTGCTAATGGTGCGGCGAGAAACATCAGCTTCCCAACGAGCTCTGAGGAAGGTATGCGCAGCTTAATGAGGCGGAAGCCCCCACTTCCTCCAGCTTCCAACACTGGAATCATTTAACAATTCTTTTGCAACCTATTTATGGCACCACTTGGTAAACATAACAAAGGTTAATAAAGTAGAGGTCATGTCTTTATCACACCTGCAGAGCATTGTTTCCCTTCTCTTATACTGTAACTGGTAGAAGTATTTCTCGTTAATGGTGTCCCCCATAGGGCGCACAAGGCGAGTAAGTATAAATGCACTGTGCAGAGTTTAATGCCTTGATTCCCGCAGGCATGCTTCCCTGATTGTCAAATTATTCTGGGTGCCATGGCGGGTATTTATTTCATGCTAATAGCCAGCGTCTTTCTGGAGGCTGGAAAAACAAGTGTAGCACGTACATTACACAGAAAAATGCCAAACATTGGCAAGTCAGGGGCGTAAAAATGCTGAAAGAGTGAGACAATACTCACTGGAGCCTAGTGTTGAGTCATTTTGTATGGAGGAGGGAGTGTGTGACAATGGAAAGAAGCGGAGGGAGGACAGGTGTTTGCGTGCATGCATGTGTGAGGTGTTTAGAGCTCATGTCTTTCTGTGCATCAACAGCAAGTAAACACAGATTTGCTTTGCAGAAACACAATGTAATAATCACTTATGACAATAACTGTGGCTCTGCAAACATGCAACAGAGTAATCTAGTAGGAGGCACTGAGCATACAGTGTGAGGCTTATAGTGTCAGTGGAGTCCACCCGTGTTGCGGAAACTTCTGTCATTTGTTACTCACAATAATTCACAATAATCCACTTTTGTTTAGAAGTGAATTAAACCAAGGATACTTTCCAGTATGATCATAAATCGCAATCTGGCAAATGTGTGCGAAATCCCATACAAATTATTCAGTCTGACAACGTATGAATGGGGGGTTATGTGATAATAACCAAGGGCATCACGAGGGAGAGGCAACGCACATGCAGTCGTGTGAAGGGTTTTCACAGCACTCTGTGCAGCCCTATGAAAAACAAAGTACACCCCATAACTCAAAAGCTTGTAGAACCACATATAGCAGCGATAGCTTGAAGTAATTATTTTGGTTATGACTTTATCGGTTTCTCATATCATTGTGGCGTGATTTCGGCCCACTCTTCTTCACAGCGTTGCTTCAACACTCTTAAGGTCCCACCATCCATTTCAATTGGATTAAGGTTTGATCTCTGACTGGACCATTGCAACACCTTGATTCTTTTCTTTTTCAACCATTCTGTTGTAGATTTGCTGCTGTGCTTGGGATTATTGTCCTGTAGCATGACCCAAGAAGTATACTACGAAGGAAATTCAACACAGCCGGGCTTTCTTTGGCTTAGCTGGCTCGACAAAACCTAAAACCCAGGTTGGAGATAACAGGTATGACAGTGGTTTTCAGCTTTCTCCCTTTAAGCCGAGCTTTCTGCTTCTTCAGGCTCTGAGCGGGCTCACATTAAAAGGGGTGTTTCACCTGACTTTTCTTCTACACAAAATGATCCCCGTGTGTGCCGTCTACTCCAATCAGATAAGTTATCACACGATGATAAAAGTGATTACAAATCTATAAAGAACATAAAAATATAACAGTAAAAGGACAAGAGATTAAAAGTACAGTGTATAATTGACCTGTGCATAATCCTAGCTACAGCTGCTGCTATAGGGCAAACATGTTTATGTCAGCGAAGAGAGATCAAAAACATTAAATTTAGACTGTATCCCATAATGTCCGTGGCAGGCTGGCACATTTCTTCTACTGTTTGTGTAAAAAAAATAAAATAAATAAAATTTTGTACACATGAATTGTAATTTGATTATTTTCAACATTTAGCAATAACTGAGGAATAAAAAAATGGATAGGGTCAATAAAATATTTTGTGGCCACACCAGATCTGCCCTGGAGTCTTTTGCCATCTGGGTAGGCTGTCAGTGCACTCTTCACAGTCCTGACTTCAGTTCAAGAGATGAGGCTTGAGGTGAGAATGAAGAGGATGACATGTTATTGAGATGCTGGTTGCATTGCCTCTTTTCTTCACGTTTTCGCTCCTTTTGTGAAGGGGACCCCCTTCTCTGACGATAAAATAAGTCTGAAGGTGCAGACACAAATTAAAAAATTGCCTCCATGGCACGGGAATTCCTACGAGCTCTTTTCGCCACCTTTGGCGTACTGTATATGTGGCCAGTCTCTAAACGCCAAAATATAACGCGATTAGGCAGAATGGTGACGTCTGTCTCGGCCACTGTATTCAAGATGGTGAGGCAACACGGCAACCACTCCTATGTATTTTTAATGGATTAAGTCTAAGTTTCTGAGAATGTCTCAATTTGTTGGAGACGTGATTGCACCATAAACAATGTATATTTATAAATAAAATATTCTTTTGTTCTATTAAATAAATTCAAAAAACATTTTAATTCAAGTTAATTATTTTGTAGCTGAGTGTGCTCTCAGTGTTGCTGTTAATTGCTGACCGCTGCAGGTTCTGAAACTTTAAACTGAACAATTAAAGGTTACTGTCTCTCAGCCTAATAAAGGAGATGCAGAAATTGCTTTAGTTTTTTTTTTAACAGATCAAAATGAAATTAATTTTATTGTTTGAACAGGTACGCTTGATGTGCGTCCCCTGTTCTAGTAGCTGCAATTCCAGCAGTGCAAAACAGAATAAGTAGCAGATTAGAATCAAATATAAAAACATTTTTACATTTTCTGAATAATACACACATTCCCATGACAATTAAAAACTTGCACATATAAAATGTATACATCCAGCAGAGGGTCTGTATTACACTTAAAACATGCTCTGAATATGGTGCTTATAGATGATTTTACACCAAAACTCTGAATATAACCTGCTCCTGGCCCGCATAAGTTACTGTGGTGATTTAACCAGGTAAAAAAAAAAAAAAAAAAGACATTTTCATGACATAGGAAACTCTGACTTTAAGCTTGACATAACCTGCTAAGCCATTAATGTGGCTTTGTAGTGCACCCCTCCAGTTTGGGCCAAGCTTTAGTTGTCTGATAGACGGCCTCACACTTGACTATAGAATACTTTGGTATAGAGAGGAGTTCATGGTTGACTCAGTGACTACAAGGTGCCCAGGTCCTGTGGCTGCGTAACAAGCCCAAATCATCACTCTTTACCACTGCACCTGGCAGTTGGTATGAGGCGTGCATAGCGTGCATAGAGCCCTGTGAAAACTCTTTCACACTGTAAAGGTTCCTGAATGGAAAGTATAATTCTATAACAGCATTGCAAAGATGCTGTAATGAACTAAAACTAAACTGAAAACTAAAATTATCAGTGGAAAAGAAATTGTGACAGAGAAAACTACATATATAAAAATTAAATGAGCTGAACTGTAACTGGGATTTTGTGCTCACAAAACAGAGTAAAAATTTTTTTTAAAGTTTAAATTTTGTCCATTTGGTGAACACAACATACTTGAGGAAACACACATATATTGAGGTTGTGATGTATAAATTACTCACTTGCCTTCACAGAGTGTCGTATCAATACTGCAATATATGTTCTTATAACAAATAGTGCCCTACATTAAAATATAAAACAATGAAACTAATGCTTAAAAAAAAAAACATTTTGAAACTAAAATGAAACAAGCACAGACACTGAAATTAAACTGAACTGGAAATCTAAAAAACATGTGCAGCAAAAGCAGTGGGTGTGGGTGATTCAGATGGCTCGGTTTTACGTCCAAGTGAAAGTGAAACGAATCCCATTCATTTAGAAAGTGGTCTTCCCTCGTTAGCCCATAAGGTGTGCTTGGACTGCATGTGTTCCCCAGCTGGCTAAAGAATGAAAAGATTTATGTGTAGATTCTAGATTAACTTGTGTTTTACAGCTGTGTTATGAGATCTGGTTCAGAACTAAGAAAAAAGTTAATAAATAAAAAATATATTGAAAGTCAGTATACTCTCAAGGCCAACAAGAATCATACCAGGATATAATAGCCAATTATCCTGTTATGACATCAGCCAGAAAGCAGCCTGACCTGGGAAAGGGCATTACAGGTCAATGCCTTTTCCCAAGTGAACGTATTCAGACTGACAACACATTCACACCCAAACTGACACCTACATCTAATTAAACAGGTAGCAGTTCACTTGACCTGTATGATAATGTGTTGTGTGAAGTGAGACTGTGATGTTGCAATGAAACACAAAGTGTTAGAGGGCATCGTGTCAAGGCTTTTTTGTGAAGGCAACAGGTGAATTACTGCTTTAGCAACCTAACCTGGAGGACTATTAAAAAACCCTTTCAAAAAAAAAAAAAAAATGCTAAACTTCATCACAACCCCGTAGTATACGCAGATCAAAAGTGGCCACTGTGTGCTTCTGATGCTCTGCCATGTACAGAGCCTTTTCTATACAGTGTGGAGGAAAATAATGCAAATGAGAAGCTAAAAACAGAGATCACAGGCAAAATGTCTTTAAAGGGGATCTAAAATGGTCGTATGAAGATTCATATAGTTATTCTTGGATTCTAGAATAGCTTTGCAGTAATCGTTATTTACAGTATCCTATGATAGGCCTTCCTCGCCTTTCAATGCGGTTGTGATTGGTCATTCCTCCCAAACCGACAGTTTGAACAGCAGGTACTAGGTGGGTCTGCTCACAGCTAGAGCTTTGTGCTTGAGGTGACCATATTAGGCACATCCACTCTCACTGACATCATACAGAGCCAACAGTAGAAGAACACTCTGAAATCACAGTGTGCTGTTTCACAGTCGGACCCACCCATTTCTCGCCACATGCAGTTTCAAAGCAGGACGATGGAGACAGCAAAAATGCTCATCGAGGTCTGTCAATGTAAATCATTGAAATTGTGTAAATACTTTCATGAACTGCTGTGAGGCCAGTTTGTGATGAAATGTATACATGTGACAGGATCCAGATTTTTTTGGTGTATGTATTTTTCTTTAAACTGAAAGAAAACAGGCTTAACCAGGCCTCTGGTATATATATATATATATATATACACACGCACACACACACACACACACACACACACACACACACACACACACACACACACATACATAAACAGTGTGTGTGTTGAAAAACAGTAATATTTCTATCCACATAAAAAGACTGATTTTATTTGATAAGAGCAAACTCTGGCATGCACTAACATTGTGTTTTGATTCGTTGCACACAGTAGGAGACAAAATGAGTCCGAAGATACAAGGACTGCCCCTTTTTACTGTTTATTTTTGTGTATTTTGATGCTGCGCTCTCAATGCAGCCCCCTACCAACAGCTCTGAAATGAAAGGATGCTCCTATATCTTCTCACTGAAGCTTCCTATAAGAAGTGCCTCTGAGCAGCATACTTCCTGAATGATTAAATACGTGATCAATTTTTGGGTTATGTAAGGATGCGGCATAGAGGCGAAATGAGAAAGGATCACGGATGTAATAAACAATGGACGGTGGTCTATTCATTCCAATCAAATCTGCTCTCTCTCACTTCTGTGCCTGCAAGTGTTCATTGAAGTATAAAGTTAAAATAATGGGATTTTTTGCTGCTTTTAAAACAAGCTCATCTTTTGTTTTACATTACTGCAGCTCACATTTCACTAAAAAGTGCGAATGCAATCAAGTCCTCAAAATTAGATGAATAAATAATAAATATATTGCTTAAAGATGTCGTGACCCTCCAGCCTGATAGGGATTCAAATGAGCCAAAGCTCCTATCAGCTGGAAAATATATCAGAGTCACTGTTGGACAAATACAACACTTTTTGATATGACAGTGAAAATGGTGAGTAAGAGCCAGTTAGTGGTTTTAAAGAGAAAGAAAGTGGTGCTCTAAAAAAAAAAAATCCAGCTGAGCCCCCTCGGGAGAAGAAAAAACATCCCCTGCGGGCTTCCCACCTGCGAACACTCAGAGCTGTTTTGGGCAGAAAACCTGCTGAGAGCTGACATATTACCTCCATTTCAATTAAAAAGAAACTGGGCATTAAAAATGCTCACATCAGCAGTGTTCTACTGTGGGCATTTTTATGTCTTGTGGTACACAAATAACTTGGTTTGGGAAAATCATGGTTTCAGCAACAGCGGTCATTTTCATGAGGGGAGTGTCAACAGCAAAATGATAAGCAAAAGGAAATATCCTTTGTCAAAGTCCATCATTTTGTTGACCCATCCAGCTATTGTGGCTTCATCTGTTTGCAGATGTCACATTGTTCCTGCTGGTTTTTTTTGTTCGTTTGTTTTGGGTTTTTTTATAGTCACACAGTAGTAACCATCTTGATCTGCTACTGAGCTGCTGGAAGTCGTAGGGTTCGGTGATTTTCTCAAGATTTATTCAAATGTCACAATGAGAAAGGGGTGCTTGTAAAAAAAATAAATAAATAAAAATAAAATGATAATGTCTTTACTGCAAAAACGATATAATGCTATCATTGCAAGATGGGTTCCCACCTGTTAACACTACCAGCTGTGTTGCTGGAATCCCTGCTGGGAACTGCAGGGGTAGTCCACTCAGGTGTTTCTCTGCCATAGTCTCAGATGTGCGTGTGACATACTGAGGTGTTTAATCTCTACTTGTAATAACAGCATATGTCAAATAAAATCCTAATGCAGCAACCAAAACAGACAGTAACTTACTACATAATGTAACGTCATTGCTTTCTTAGTTTCAGTGTGTATCTTGCATACATTTCCCTGTGCACATAGTCCTTGGGGTCTATGTGTGTATGTGTATGTGGGGGTGGGATGTGGTGGGGGGTGTATCTTCCAGCCTAGCCAGCCTCTTCTTTTGTCTGATGGATTCCCTTGCATTTTTCTGGGCCAGCCTCCCTCATCAAAGTGATTAAGCAATTACACTGATTGTGCCGATGCTCAGAAGAACGGGGAAGGACCCTTGAGTATTGAGTGCTAAAGCTTTCTTGGAGATAACGACTTAATTTGTGCCTAATCAAAATAAAAACCTGTTTTCTTAAATCTCCGTCCTTCCTTCAGTACAGGTTAGCTTGGGGAATTGAGAAGGTATCTTTAAGAAGAAGCCAGTGGAGTTAAAAATAAATAAATAAATAAACCCCTGCTGGGGCCTTTTCCAACTTAAGCATCATTGCGTAGCCTTTAGTTATCCTTATGCAGTATACACATGTTATTATCAGGCAATGAGGCCTCTCTTTCCCCTAAAATGAAATAATGATTATCATCTCAGAAGTGACATAGATGCCTCTAAAGATGCTGCATATACACATCATGGATCCCATGTGGAAAAAATCAAAGTGTTTGAAAATTAAATCAACATTCAGTTCATCTCTCACAACTGCTCTGGGCATCAATAATAAAACAGGGGTCTGGAGAGTCCCCTGAATCAGAGCAACAGAACTAAATGTAAGAAATCCCTGAGTGTTATTTTCTTCTCGCATACACATATTTATACCTCAGTCATCATTTCCCCATCAGAGCAGCGCAAATAACAGATCTTTTCCCATGTGCTGTCATTTTAAGCCAACCAAAGCACATCCAACGAGCGTCTTCAAGCGCACTGGATTCGGCATCAAACATGAATCACATCAGAACTTAAATCACAACCGTGAGCGAGTTGAATATGGGGGTGTGAGGGAACAACACGGCAAAAGAGTGAGAGCGAAACGCGAAGGGAGGGTAGAAGAGAGGGACTCACCCGCGGAGGATATCTGGAGGTAGAGGCGGGGGTCTGACGCTCGAATGGCCGCTGTGTACCGATCCTCAATCCCTGGCACCTGCGCCTTTTTCTCGGGCATAAGCCGGACCCTGAGCCGGCCCCCCTCGGCGCCGAGCCACCACTCCAGAATAGTTGTGAGGTCCATTTCCAGGATGTATACCGGGGCCTCCTCGTATACAGACAACCCCCCGCATCCCGTCCTGACTAGATCCTCTCCTATTTCCACCACAACTTGGTTTGATTTCCTGCTTGCCTTTGTCAAGCCCAATTTCAGAACTTTGGACAGCGGTCGCTTGTAGAAGAAGGGGAGCTGTCCATCAGCAGACGCGTTCCTCAGTGCTGATTCCATAGCAGACTTGGGGTCCACAAAAGTAGAAATTGTTTTCTGTAAAGGTATGCATTGCATTTTTAAGTTTGCGCGCACCGTGTAACATCCGCTAAAAGTCTGACAGTCGCCGTTCAAGGGTCTCTTTATGAACTCCGCCAGATAATAGCGCAACAGAGAAGGGACCGCAAAATCCACGGCGAGTGTTTTCCTCTTGTTCCTGGAGATTTGGGTTTGGTTAGAGTCTTTTTTGCCCCCGATTTCTCCGCTGCTGTTGCTGTTGTTGCTGAAGCCGATGGCGGGGAGCTCCATCCCCGCTGTGGTCCTTGGCGAGGCGCAGTGCAGCTCAGCGAAAAATGCTGCAGAAGAAACAAGCAAAAATAATATCCTGGCGTCCATGGTTTAATAATTTGACTGTTTAGTTTAGGAGACGCGCGCCTTAATTCCACCGTTCACCGCTTCCTCTCTTGTCACATAGGTTACGCAGCGCAAAAATCACAAAGTGCGAATCGATGATCCTGCGTATCCTGCGCCTCTTTGCCGGCGCGCACCAGTGGCAAGACGGAGGGGAACTGGGTTTTACATTCGTTTGCCACCTACTATTGTTATCCTCCCGTTTTCAAGCGGAAAAAGTGCCATGTCCCCTCTCTGTTCCCCGCACACAGACCTGTAAGACAATACCTTTTATCACCGGTGCGAACCGAGCGAGTCGCTCTCCGGGACGCTGATTGATATGCCGGTCGGGTTCGCTCCGGTGGCTTTCAAAGACTCCCTGTCTCTTGGCACAGTTGTGACGGCGGTACAAGTGGTCTCTCTGTCAGCAGCGGGGTGCAGCGTCCCTCTCTCCCCTCACAACTAAATGAATTCACAATGAGTTTGGAGGAATCAAGCGGCCATTAAAGTTTAAAATGAAACCATACAGTCCTGGCTAATTGGAAACCTCTTGGATAGTCTCACTGGTTAACAGTCTGCTGAAGATTTCGGTGCTCCTTTGGTCCGAACTGGCAGCTCTGATCGCTTCTGTCATGCCTACACATGCGGTAAAGTCATTCACACATCCATTTGACGTCAATATAAGCCATTTTCTCTGAACACGACTCCCTTGTGGAAAAGGCGTCGTTATGGACACATGTGATGCGCCCTCAGCGCAGCCGTAACTGTGTCTATTTCTTTATTGAAATTAGAAATGCCAGGCGGTGTAGCAGCACAGCTCCGCACACTGTCTCTAGTGATTTTTTTTCAATGAATCACCTTTTACGTGTGCGGAAATTGGATTGGATTAGTCGCACTCTCCCGGACCGGTTGTCTGCAAATCAAATAGTTTCAGAGGGAGGCCATTTGGGTTCTAGCTCATGCGGTTCTGTTGTATCTTATGTGCAGAGGCTAATAGCCTTCTTTAAAAAGATCATGGAGCTGTGTTGCCATCTTGCCAGTACATCTGCCACACAGAGTGTCCTTAATTGGGAATTAAGGGGTCAGTGTTTGGACCAGGAGATTTAAAAAAAAAAAAAAAGAAAAGAAAAATGCCAGAAGACACTCCATCACCCCTCTCCCTCCCTCACCTTAACACCCCCTTCGCTGACTTTAAAAGTTGATCGGAGAGGACACCCACTAGATGGCGTCATCACATGCTGCTGATAATTTGCACTCTTTAGTTTCACTGACAAATCCATTAATGCTCTAATTGCTCTGGATTTTTACAGTCTCATTAGAGTGTTATCTGTGGAAGAGGTTTACGGCAATATGTGAAATTTTATATAAGTCGAAGAATCACAGTCTCCAAAGTCAGAACTCTGAAGTCAGGTTTCTGAAAATCAAAGTATTTCTGGACTTGCTGCTGCGAGATAACGCTGCACTATCCGGTTTTCCAGAGGGGTGTTTAGCGGTTTTGGCTGCTCATGACAACCACATGTAACTTTCACTTTGAAATGTAAGACTGCCACTGTGCTGAGGTCAATAAGAGACAATTGTGTACAGAAAAAGTTTCCACCATATTTAATTGATTCGCCAGATTGTATTATAGAAAATAATGCCGTTTTTAAATTTAGATATGGTTCTACAAAATAATACAAATTTTCGTTTCCTTGATATAATAAAATTATTAAGTCATTACAATTTATGTGACCAAAGAGTGCTGGGTTGGACATTTTGATTAAACTGGTCAGGTCTAGGTCTATTCAGGTTAAGTAGTCAGGCAGCTATAGCTGCTCTGGGTTTTGAGTGCCATGCAAATCTTTATTTTTAATTTTTTTTTTTTTTTTTTTTAAATATGACTGACTGCAGCATTTTTCAGTTTAAGTAGCATGTAATTGTGTTTATATGTGCAGGGTGTTTATGGCTGTTGTCATGTTGGGTTTTTCATGGTCAGAACTGACCATACTTGGACAAGAAAATGAAATGCTCACTTGTCAGCGCGCTGGCTAGCTTATTTAGTAAGCTGTATCCAGACTGTTCAGGTGCACACTGCAGACACATACTGCACACCTGCTTATTTCTTTTATTCACCATTGTTGATCTTTTAATACAGTTAACTTTACATCCCATTTGTCTGATAATTGCATTAAAAATTTTCAAAAAATTTAAAGTGGCCACACCCCCAATAATGCATAACTTTAAGTTTGTATACATTTTAAACAACTGAGTTATTAAGAATAAATCACCCCACGTAGCTGGAAATTTAAATGGAAATTTAGCTACAGAGATCAAAAACATTTATATATCTGGCTGTAAATATGTTTATTTCTGCTCTAAAGTTGGACATTTTAACATGATTATTGACTTTAGAGGAACTGTGGTTTTTGAAATTCTCATGCTGGCTTAGGCCTCAGTCACACAGGCCTAAAGAATGATCAGTAACCCCTGGTAATCACTGGTTACTAAGGAAAAATGTGTATTTTGTGACCAGTTGGCAGATTTGCTTGCTGTTGCTAGGAGAAACTGGTTGCAAAGGGGTGTATGGTTGCTAGCAGGCTGCCGCAGTCACCTGTAGTTTGCAGGCAAGACACCAACTTGTCTGCAAAACAAAAACTACTCGCTAAGAGGTAGTCAAACTGTAAAGAGTGCGATGTGCACCAGAAACGAAGATTGATCACCTTCAGCGTAAAAGTTGCACTTTTTGAAAGGCGTTAGTTTCAAGGCGCAACTTTTACGTTCTCATTTCCAGTTTGTGCTGCACATTTTCAAGTTCTCTAGCATCCGGCGGATAGCAAGTGTCTGCAGACATATTGGCATCTTCCATGCAAACTGCGACAATCTGCTGGGGACCAATGCAAACACAAGCAGGTTTTTGGTGCAGCACCCTCTTTGCCACTGATTTCACACAGACAGCCAGCAACTACTCACCAGCTGGTTGGGGAATACACATTTTCCATAGTGAGCAGAGTGAGTATGGGCCTTTGTACCTGAAGCCTTAATTATTGAATCCTAGAGGTTTCCGCTTAGTTCTGACTGGGAATGTCGTGGTTATGTGTTACAGTTTCTAAACATCCAGGTTTTAGAAACCTAAATAATGCCTAGATTCAGTTTTGATAATCTGACTTCTGTACTACAATGCAGGACTACAGGGTAACTTCAGATTGAACTCTGGGTTTTCAGTGTTACAAAAGCAGTTCACTTCTTACTCAGGTACACTGCCATGGTACCTTATGCTGCAGACCTAATCTAGTCTGGAGTGCTTTTATTTTCCACAATGAGCATCAATAATCCTTGCTTCATTTTTCCTGCTGGCTGCAAGCAATTTTAAAACTATTTAATTTTTCTATAACCCTTAACATAATGATACAGTCATAAAAGAGAGCACCTAAGCACTGTACCTGCTGACCTTGTATAAAATTTGTGCATAGACTGAGCTCACATACATATTAAATACTGTTTTTCATATTCTTTATTCACTCTCAGACCATTCAACACTGCTGAGGCCGCAGCTGAAAGAATTGGGCTAAAACTGTTTACACACAATTACACAACACTGCCTATTAATTTTAAATGATATGCAATTGTAATTATAAGTTAGATCCTTTTGTCTGGCAGTGACAGTGATACAGTGATAATTCTGTTAACTTACATCATCATAATTTTTAAAGTGCTTTTCAGTCTTACTGACCACAGCATTTACACACACACTGCTGCTTTGCCTGCAGCTGCGCTGCTTTCAGCCTGCATTATGTGTTTCATCTTTTCACATATTTCTAATATTAGTTTGATCTTTGTCTAAAATACATCTCTCTGCTGCCAGTCCACTTGTCCATGTTTGTGGTTGGTCATATGCTGCCAACACCCCCTCTTTCATGCAAATGTACTTGTAGCTAGATTGGGAAGCCTTGCATTGAATTATTGAGTTGATAACCATCTTTGGGTAACTGCTTAGTGGGATTCCCAGTGTTAGGGTAAGAGAAGCCATATAACAGAAAGATATCCTGGATATGTCAGACTTGCTCTGCAGCAGCAGTCCCTCGATATGCGTCCAAGAGTAGTGTAGAAACAAGGATACGGTGTACTGTACACAATGTATCCAGGTTTCGGAACTTTTTTGTTGCTCAAAAGATGGTGAGAAATCAAGACGTGACTGTACATAGGTATTGTTAAGCTCCTGTATTCAATGATATGAATAATCAGATTTCTCATGGATCCACTAAATGCTGTAGCTCAAATATTTGGTGACTCAGGGGCAAATGGAAAAACAAAGAAAAAAAAAAATACAGTGAATATCACTACACGTGGTGACCACTGACTTTTTCCTCCATTTATTCCAAACAAACTACTGCTGCTGCTTTAAGTATAAAACATTAACAGTTCCAGGGCATCATGGGATTTCTCAGAGGAAGGCAAACCAGATCAGCGTGCAGCAAATGCACAAGCATCAATGAACTGATTGCAGGAGAGAAAAAAAAACTGCTGTGTTCTAAACAAAGACAGACAGTAGAAACATTTGTATGACAAGATGGATTATTATATGCCAGCTACATTTATTTCCATCATACCACAGTTGAGCACTCTGCACTGCAGCTGCACTTTTACCCACTTTATTTTATTAATGCCATGGCCTGTTCATTGCACAACTATAGCCTGTGTGTAATCCAGAGCAAAAAAAAAAAAAAAAAAAAACACCCATCATGATTAATTATTAACATTAAGATTTTAACTCTGTTGTATTACCTACAGCTACTTTCTTCTACCCTGTTTTAGAGACAACTTGTTCTGCTTCTTAGGGGTTAATTGAGGTGCACTTGGAGTAAGTGAATTATTAATATATTTATTATTGATTGATCACTGCCTTGTGTCTGTGTAATTGCTTCCCAATAACGGAGGTGTCCTTTAGAGAGGCTTTTCTTCACTATTCTTCTTTTTCCTTGTTTCCTTGATTTGCACTGTATTGCCATGATTGGACAAGGTAGTATTGCCTTATTTGTGATGGTATTAGACACACACGAATGGGCGTATTTGTGCTTAACAGTGCCAACAAACTTCAACGTTTGCGAGTTAAACCTGAAGCTGAGGCTGCATCATCATCAGCTCCTTCTCTTGTTTTACAAATTTCCATTTTTTCCCTGCCACACCATACATGTATCTCATATAAATTTATACGAACAAGATAAAACAGATGAGTACGCTCTTCAGTCAGTTTGCATCTTCCGCCCTAACCTCATGGAAGAGAAGAGAAAGTCAGAGGCACATTGGTGAGAAACTTTCTTTATTCATCGTACATTCTACCTCGTACCTGAACACATTATTCAAGACAAGTTGTTTTATTCATTTTCAGACAAGGTGAGGAATCATCAATGGTGTGGGAGGAAGTGAATAAGGCTGGTAGAGCACAAGAGAGGAAGGGAGAAACTAACACAGACACTGAAATTCATTCAATATCTAATCTGCATTGCTGTACTTGCAAATACCGAGATGCTTCTGCGGCGTTACATTGGTCGCTCCACTTCTGTGCATAATATTGTACATCAATACTGGAGATTCTGCCTGGTAATTGCTTCAGTCAAGGTGAGCATGTGCGACCAGCTGAAGTGAAGCTAAATGCAAGTTTGATCGTTTGAGTGCAGTGGCGAATGAACTGTGGAAACAGCATAAACATTCACTGAAACAAAACAATATTTAGTGTTATTAATAATAGATTAAACTCTTTGGTAATGTTAGCCAAATTGATTTTTAACTAGCAAAACTCAGAGTTTCATTTTTCACTCCAAATTGATTTGATGAACAGTTATTTATGTGCATAATTGTGATTCAGATGGATTCATTTGAAGCCCTGCAGGCTAAAGTAAGAGAAGAGTGAAGCAAGTATGGGCTGAGATGAACGGCTCTTTGTTAACAGTGATTGCTGGATTCTTGGTAATAAGCATGCACTTTGAAAGTCATTTACCAGACCGCCAATGTGAGCTTAATTACTTTCTGATTGATCACTCATTCCACTTTTCAGGCCTTATTGAGTAAAATGAAACAAATGCTAGATATCCATTACCCACTAGCCTCTAGTACACTCACCAGTTATATTGTCCATTATGTTTGAACCACAGTTGGTATCCAGCTCACAAACAAGTCAATGGAATAAGGTTGGTGGGGGAGTGGTAGTGTGATAAATTACAGAAAGATAAGTTCCTACAAAGACCCTTCCCCCCCTTGCCTGACACTTTTCACAGCATGCAGTAAACCTCATAAATCAGCAGCTGAGTCTCTGCTGGAGACCGTTTCAGCCAGAATCGTCAGACTTCGTGGCCTGATCCATTCACTTCCTGCATCTCTCAGTGCTCCAAAGTTAGTCACAGCAGAAGCAGAGAAGGACATTTGATCACAGAGAGAAAAAGTTGTCAATCAGCATCTCTTCCTTCTTTCTCATGGCTTCAAAGTCATTTTTATCTTTTGTCACTTTTTGCTTTCCTGTATTCACAACACACGTTCTCAATGATTGGGGAAGGATGTGCAGAGTCTCACGCAGCCAGGCTTGCATTTCACAATGTAGAGGCAACAGTCTTGCTCCCTTTAGCATTCCCACCTCGTGACATTTTTCGTTTTAGTGCCATAAATCAAACACCAGAGACCTGCTGCATTGAAAAAAAGCAATAAGTCTTTTGGGGAAAAAAAAATGAAGGAAAAAGATGATTTTGCACAGAAAATGTTTGAGATTTGGAGTTTCCCGTTGACAGCTGTAAAAAGAGTTTGGGGCTGGTCATCTCTTACATTCCATGCTCACAGGTGCAGAGGGTAAACATTTGATAAAAGACCTTTCTGTGGGTAGTGAATTTGAAAAATGTCAGCCTTTTAGCTCTGGTCCACAGAGCACTGTGCATGACCAGCACTCACATTAATCACTGCACTGGAGGGGTTTAGCCTGACTTTAGCTGGATAGTTAGCATGTCAGTAGTAATGCTGATTTAGACTCCCGTTTCCTGAAAGCATAACTCTTCTTCAATTTGGATGACAAAAACAAAAAACACACAAAACACATCTAGAACATTTTGGCAAAGCAGTGTTAATTGCAATAATAGGACAAATGACTGAAGCCTGCCTCACCTTTTCATAAACAGTTTAACCTGCCAAGTATCTGATAATAACTTCTACGATTCCCTACATTACAGGGAATTTAATTCAGACAGCTGTGAAAAGTGGCTACAGTTAGTTAGACTAATGGCACCCATTAGTCTCTATAAAGGTTGTGTTCATGTGCCACCTTTTTGTTATCAAGGTGTAAAAAAATGATTTCAGATTGATGCAAAGTGGATATTAAATAAAGTTTGCAAGAGGACATGCGCTGCGGTGTGGGCGTAGTTCGGTTTTCATCGCGACTCTTTTGGCCTGAACTCTAGAATTTTCTGAAATAACTCAACTGTTTGAAAACTGTCTTTATTTTGGAAATGCGCTCATGTTTGCCAAATTCTGTCTTCTCAGCAACACATAAGGCAGACTGCTCTTCTGTCTGCCTCTAACCATATGGTAATCTATACACGCAGGTCCCAAGATAATTTATAATTACTGTTTGTGGAATATAAAGACAGTGTTTCAAAGCTGAATTCCATTAATGTAAAAGTGCTTCAAGACTTTCATATGTTGTACACAACATTAAAATGTGCTTTAAAATGACTTTCCTCACATTACTTTCAGTGGAATTTAAAGTGCATATATCCTGTTTTTTTCATATTTTCTGTCACATATATACAGTGTAATAATAGTGAACACTCATACTGAACATTACCAAACTTTCAAATAATGTCAGCATGACTACTGACTGACCGCTCCAAACACTTGGTTTCAGATAGTTTTATTTTTTTCTCCTATACTCTTGGATCTCTACGAAGTTAT
This sequence comes from Archocentrus centrarchus, assembly GCF_007364275.1. Taxonomy (NCBI): domain Eukaryota; kingdom Metazoa; phylum Chordata; class Actinopteri; order Cichliformes; family Cichlidae; genus Archocentrus; species Archocentrus centrarchus. Next base: position 24,010,274 of record NC_044367.1, on the reverse strand, counting down.
ATAGAGACAGGATCCGACTAATATGGTCTTTGCTTTGCTTTTGACCACACTGCTGCCATCCCGCTGCCTTGGAAAGTTTGTATCATGTTTGTAGGAGAATGCCACAGATTTAAGGATACAGATGTCTCAAAGTTGGACTAATGCTAAAACACAGTTCTATCTATAATAAGAAGCAATACTGTGCTATTGGAACTGCAAATTGTAACCAACATATCACTGAAAATTTTGACTAACTGGACTGAATGGCTTATGATTAAAGTTTCAGTAAAGACAGTGGCTAAGCTGTTCTACTATAATTTTACTTTACTGTGTTCAGTTATAAGGCACAGTACATTACAGCACAGGCTGTGGTGTACAGACAGGTTAAGGCTTGGGAGCTACAGTACAACACTTTGTTTCAGACAGCGGATGAACTTTGTTGAACTGTGAGTCACACGTAGCTATTCTCACAGAGACTGAAAAGTAGTGCTGGCCATATAGATATTTACTTATTTTACTTGCCATTATCATTAATGTCATTCATTTTTATTATAATTCTTAAACAGATAGAGACACCAGGTATGTGCTTTGGTTCAAAATGCTGGTGGTGAAGAGTCCGCTGTAGTGGATAATGACAGTAGCCTCGTTTATGATGAACTGCACCTCATTTAGAAAGTGGACAAGAGCAGGCAGCAGGGGCAGAGGTAAAAAAAAAAAAAAAAGTCTAGATATTTTTAAATAACCTTTCACTATGTACAAGAAGCAAGAGGACCACATTTAACTTGATGGGGTGGACAGACCCAGCCCCCCAGCCCTGAAGTGGATAAGCAGAAGAAATGGATGGAGTGTTTATGTTTATTGAACCTTCTGATATCCAGCATTTTTGTGCAGTTTATTGCTCACACTAAATGTGTCTGATTGTATATATCAGGTTTTTCAGGGGAAAAAAAAAAAAAAAAAAAAAATCACATTGACCTTTACAATAATGATGTAGAGGTCAAAAACCCACATATCAAATGGTGTTACAGGGTTAATTAACATTGGTGGCTGACAAACAGACACACAGACACACACACAGAGCAAGGGGGTTATTTAGAGTAGCAGATAAAAAGCAGCACTCATTACCTGAACTAAAGCTAATTTACGTCCAAATAGATAAAAGTTTCCAAAGGAAACATATCACTTGTGTTTTGTTGCCAGTGTGTTAAAAAAATAAATAAATAAATTTATGAAGCCTGCCAGGAACTTATTTAATATTTCATCATGGGGTTTGTTCAAATTACATCTTGTTATGAACTGAGTGTTCGTTTATTGGCAAAATTCTAAACACAAAGACACAAAGACTATTCCTAGAACCTTACAGGTAACTTAATGTGATATATAACTTGTTTAAAGCTTTAAAATTAATATTTTTTATTCATACTTTGGGGCCATAAAATGCCAATAACCTCTGTAATTGCAGTTTGCCTGATTATTAACTAAATAGATTGATATAGTTAAGCTTTTCATCATTTCAGCTTAATTCTCCATTTCTTTGCACAAACCATCTCCTCTGTTAAAGCTCAGAGGGGGGGGGGTAAGAAGCTGGGATACGTTTGTGTTTGCCTTATCACTTTATCCTGTTGGCTGGGAGCCTCATAATGAATTCATTGCCTTGGTTCGTTCCACTACTTTCAGGCTTTATCAAAAATGTTTAAAAATTGACAAGCTGACCACTTCCAAAGAAATCAATCTTTTCCTGAAAATGAATTTCTACAACCACAGGCTTCTGAAATAATGAAAAGCATGTAGGTTAAAATGGGAAGTACCACGGGCACTCAGAGGTTCAGCAAATACACGTGTACGTGCACACATGCGCGCACGCACACACGCACACACGCACACACACACACACACACACACACCCTTAGGTGCTTATCATCAAGCATGTGATTAGATCGCTACGGTTTAATATGCTTAAAGCTTCCAAATGCAGCTCTCTTCATGTTGAGGCTTATCCTTCCATCTAGAAAAATACATTTCTCAAAGGCCTCTAACGTCTCCAATATTCTAATATCAATGAACGCAGTCCTGCCGGTATACACCGGAATGTGTACAGCTCAAGGATCACCCATCACTTATCTGGAAACTGCTGATCTGAGGCTGTGCACACCTGGAGATCACCTGAAATCCTTTAAGCTACTAGAAGATAAGTGTTTCTTTTACTCACCCTTATCCAGCAGAAATGCATGTGCAGGAAAAGACTTATCATGATTTATTATATCAATATCAGACTCATTCAGTCATCCAGGCCAATCGAGGGAGCGCGAACAGACTCTGGGTTTTTGCATGATCATTCTATCTCAGTTATGGATTGGATGGATTGGCGAAGAAGTTGCTGTTGAAGCTCCTCTCAATTAGTTAACCATCGACCTGCTGGATCCTAATGGGCCATTGGCAGTCAACTTCAGTGCCACATCTGATTAATTCCCACTCTGAAACCAGAGGCAGGGCAATTCTGTGGCTGGATGGCGAGCACCATGTCAATGCCCTTCACAGATCCCGCTTCTTGAGAAAAGGATAGGACAGTAGGAGGTGCTAACCTGGGTCGCAGGGTGATTATTCACTGGCCTCTTGTCATTATGAGCCAGTGCTGTGCTGCAGGACATCGTGGTTTAAAATGATATATTGCATAGAGGGAGCAGGGTGCAGGGCATGCCCAGTACTTGACTCTGTGACATACATCACAGGGGGAGAGGTTAGAGGTGCATTAATAGTGAATTATCTGGTGTCAGGGGAGCAGTGGGGAGGGTCTCTGCAAGCGTGGATACACCAAGAAGCATCAGAGCACAACACAAAGTCTGCTCAGTTGTTATGCTTTTGGAAATAGCAAACCTTGTATCAATGACTCAACTTGTAAGAAAAAGAAAATCTCAGAACAGGGTGGCATTTGGGAGGAGTGTGGGGGGGAGTAAAAGCCAAAAATAGACCATAGCAGTGGTACTTGACTGTGTGTCTTCAATTCACAGTCTTCTTTCTCATTTTGGGAGAAGCATAGGTTTATTTTCCCTCTTCCCCTTCTTTTTATCTGTCTCGCTCACCCCTGTTTCCTGGTAACAGACGTGCATGTGAAGCGCCCTGGTCGTCCATAGGAATATAAATCACAGAATTTGTTTAGTATGCATATCTGGGAGTTTTCTTTTCTCCCTCTACCTAAGAACAACTGCAGAAGCAAGGATATATATATTTATATTTATATATGGGCAATTTTTAAAATGCAGTTAGAGTTAGTCTCAGGCTGAAGCAGGGGTAGGCAGGCCAATATGGGACATACAGCATGACCATCAAGAGCTAACCAAAAAGAAATTGCCCACATCTCACTATCTTGTTTTCTCCAAATTGCTACTAGTAAAAGCAGATGCGGCTCCCAAATCAACTTGCCGTGTGTTTCAATTTCTTTTAGGCTTGTTTATAATCATCTTGGCCTCTACAATTCTTTCTCTCTGTGTCCTTAACCTTCTGGGCTTAGTATGCATTTGGCTCTGACCTACATGTAGGAGTTTTGCTCAGTTGAGCACCAAGATGTTCTGGAGTCTTTCAGCAAAAAAAAAAGATGTTCATGCCTTTATTTCAAAAAACATGTAAGAGGCTTCAGTCTTCTCATTTTCCTGCAATATTAACATTTCTCACACATAATCATCCTGCTCAGATGTGTGTATAATAAAGTATCTGTGCTCTGTGATAAGCCACGTGCTATCACCTGGTGATCCGTGGATTCTCATTTAAAAAAATCATTTGCAAACAGCTGCAGGAATTTCAGCTGAAAGCAAATTAAATGGTCTTAAGTCTGGTAAAGGGATTGTTCTGACAAGGACCGCCTTTCCTCAGCTTTGCCTCAAGCTGACCACCTGGCTGGCATTTAGCGTTACTCGCAATTCTCTTTAGTTGTGCATATGGGCACATTCAAATGAAGAAAAAAAAAAAAATCTAGTGACTCTTGTGTTAATACACCACAAATCCCATCATTACTATACAAATTAAGCAAAGTGCTGCAATTATTAATGAACCAGTGATTGGGCTATCTTCTCTGAAATAATTAGCACAGGGATTACAATTCAGCCGACATTGCATTAAGCTGCTTAGTTGACATCATGTTCTAATGCTTTTTTTTTAAAAACTGGAAATATTAAACATTATCACAGGTATTTTCTGTCTTGTGCATAAAGTGTCTGTGTTTAAAAGCAAACACATCCACATCAGGAAGTTTTAATAGTGCAGCAAAACCTCTGAATGGGGTAGATGGAAGTCTAAGAAGAGCAAATGATTTGACAAATGAGACAAATGTTAATATCCCTGAAAATAATGTGGGTGGATTTTTTTTTTGTTTGTTCGTTTGTTTTAAAGGAAGTGATCTGCTCATAATCTTAACCATGGAACTGAAAAAGAAATTTCACCTGAAAGCCCTTTTAATAGATGTTACACAACGTTCACTCAGATCATGGGATCTTACTGTGCAAGATCAAACATGCCACAGGAAGAAAGACACTCAAATTTTCATTTGAGCATTATGCAACTCAGGAGATGTAATGCGAGGAAAACTATTAGCATGTGGACTAAAGTGCATGGTTTGTGCTCCAAAATGATTGCATTAAAAGAGGATGAAGACATTCAGGATTGTTAAAGTTAATGGAAATCAAAAATTATGTGGAATTGAAAACAGCAATTGTACTTTAAAAGGACTATAATAAATAATTTAGCACTAACAATGGATCAAATGGCTGTGTATAATGTTAAAGTGGCTGCACATAATAATAATCCCACAAAGAATTCTACCTCTGCCAGCTTTATTAAGCATTGTTTTGAGAAAAAAAAAAAAACCCTGAGCTGATGGTTTATCACAGATTGTGACATGGAATTTATTATTGCTATACCATTTTGAGTGATTAATAAGAACAGAAAAGTGCTATCTGAGTACCAGTTCATTTACCAGTCCATATAGCAGGAATAAATAAACAATTCATTTCCCCTGGAGTTGGTGGAAACTAAAAGAGAGCTGTAAGATGGGATCATCTAAATCTTTTGAGGTGCATACAATCACCTCCAGGTTAAGGGCAACGTTACATATCTCCTGGATGAGTGAGCAGCATGATAATAATTTCTCTGTATTATTGTAGGGTCTTTACCCACAATACAAAGCGCCTTGAGGCGACTGATTGTTGTGATTTGGTGCTATACAAATAAAATTGAATTGAATTGAATAATACATTAGCTACAGTAAATAACTGCCAAACGGTGTTCACATAGCTGGTTTCCATTTCCTTTAAGTGGCCAAAAATTTTAGTTATTACATCTTGGAAGTAGCTTATAATATAACTAGCTTGCAGTTTCCCAAAACTAACCAAATTATAATGGTAGTAGATTACTGTCATGTACATAATTTTTTGTAGCCAGCGATTCATCATAAAGTACTCATCTTGTATCAGCTTTAAAGGCAATGGAATAAAGTTAACACATGACATACCAGCAACAGATCTGTAGATATGCAGACACACAGAGAATACTGATAAACTATCCACAACCCCCCCGTGGTTTACAAGGACTGCAAAGATATGAAAACAAAGTTTGTTTTTATATCCTCATTTTTCTCCTTTTGAGAGTTGTTATGTGTGTGTGTGTACAGTTATTTTTTTGTTCCACTTCTTTGGGTAAAATTTCTGTGTTTCTGCCTTCCCTCTGCATTTCTGACCATATGTTGCCAAGCTGTTCTGTAATAATAATAATAACCAACCATGAAAATAACCAGTGTCTGTAAGATAAAATATAACGGGTGTTCCAGCAAGCAAGAAGCAGATTTTTGCTGCTGTCAGACAAATTAAATACACTCTTTATTGTAATCATGACAGATTTAGCAAGACTGTGCATTTCTGTTGTTTAGCAAAGAGGATTTATTGAGTGGAACACCAAGCAGCAGTTGGTGCATCATAAGACACTGAAACACTGGAACAACTGGAGGTAATGACATTACAGGTCAAGGTTTTCATCTAAAAACTAACTTAGCATTGATTCAGCCAATCTTTCATGCAGGCCTTTCATCCTGCATAGTGACACGTTGGTCTGGAGATTGTTTTAGCTTACAGTGGCTGCCAGCCTTTCACAGACTGCCAATTCCACAAAGACAAACATCACGCTTGCATATAAATGCAGTTGGGACAGTGTATACTACTGCACCAACATTATAGTGTTGATAAAATACAATTGTACATTTTACTCTATAATCTTGGGAGAGTTGCTAGATAAGATGGTTAAGCTAATGACACGGTGCAAAACTGCTGATGAAATAGCCACACACAGTCACACGCAAACATATCGTTAGTGTGGAGGGTCTTCACTGTGGGTGAAGACAAAGTTTTCCAGAGTAACCACTTGTAAATGTTGGTAACAAACCTAATCAGGTACTTAAGACACCTTAACACAACTGAACATGGACATTTGAAAGAAGCGAACATACTGTAGGCAAAGAGGCAGAAACTAAAACTATCCAGAACTCAGAGCCAGCCACAACCCTATGAACTATGTGAGAACTATGTGAGAGTGCTGACACTGGTAAGGGGAACTATGTGAGAGTGCTGTTTGTAGATTACAGCTCAGCATTCAACACCATAGTTCCCTCCAGGCTGGTCTCTAAGCTGCTGGACCTGGGCCTGGGCCCATCCCTGTGCAGGTGGGTTCACAGCTTCCTGACCAGCAGACCACAGGTGGTACGAGTGGGTCACCTCACCTCATCCTCCCTCACCCTCAACACTGGATCCCCCCAAGGCTGTGTGCTCAGCCCTCTGCTGTACTCACTGTACACCCATGACTGCGAGGCCACGTCAGAGTCCAACGTCATCATCAAGTTTGCTGACGACACTGCTGTTGTGGGACTAATCTCCCACAATGAGGAGACAGCCTACAGGAGAGAGGTCTCCCGCCTGGAGAACTGGTGCCAGGAGAACCACCTCCTGCTCAACGTCAGCAAAACGAAGGAACTGATTGTGGACTTCAGTAGGAAGCAGCAGAGGGACTACCATCCACTTGTCATCAGTGGTGCTGAGGTGGAAAGAGTGGACACTTTCAAATACCTGGGAGTGACCATCTCACTGGACCTGTCCTGGACTCATCACATAAACATCACTGTGAAGAAGGCCAGACAGCGTCTCTACCTCCTCAGGCGGCTGAGAGACTTCAAGCTCCCACTCAAGGTGCTCAGGAACTTTTACACCTGCACCATCGAGAGCATCATGCGTGGGAGCATCACCACCTGGATGGGAAACTGCACCAAGCAGGACTTCATGGCCCTAAAAAGGGTGGTTCGTTCAGCTGAACGGACCATCAGAACCACCCTCCCCAACCTGCAGGACATTTACACCAAGCAGTGCAGGCTGAGGGCCATGAAGATCCTAAAACAGCCCAGCCACCCCGGACACTCTCTCTTCTCCCTGCTCCCATCAGTCCGGCGTTACCGCTGCCTGAGGGCTAAGACTGAAAGGTTGAAGAAGAGTTTTACCTACAAGCCATCCGTCTGCTCAACTCTGAGCCCTAACTGGACCATTATTGCACAATGTAAATATTATAATTTATAATCTATAATTCCACGTAAAAGTGTGTATAGTGTATAGTATATAGAGTATAGTGTGAATTACTTTTTTTATTTTTATTCTTCTTATTTATATGTGTGTGTATATATGGTTGCAGGTACAAAATACATTTCACTGTGCATTGTACTGTGTATAACTATGCATGTGACAAATAAACACTATCTTAAACCCAGCAGCCTCGGTATGAGGAGACGGGTGGAAAAGAGAAAAGCGCCGATGTCCTCTTATTTGATGAAGTAATAAACATACTGGAAAATAACAGAAGTATGTGAGAGTTGTCTTGCTATATAAACTTGCTGCACCTGCTTTTGTCTGGTAAGGTGAAATATGTCAGGTAAAGGTGGGTGTACAGCAGCTCCATTTCCATTAGCAGAGCACTTTATTTTCAGCTGTTTAAGTGAAAGAACTTACTGCAGTTTGGTGGAAATTTGTAAAGTTTGAACACTTCTTTTATTATAGAAATCATATTTTGCATTGAAAACAAGTTGACTTTTGCTTGTATATGCTGTCAATTATAGTTCTTGGTGAAAAAAAAAAAAAAAAAAAGAATCGGCCAAGAAAATTGCAATTGGTGTTTAGAGGCCTTTTGTTCATTGAACTGTGAAAACAGTGTCCAGCACACAGTGATTCAACACGTATGGCAAATGTACTGGCATCTGTATACTTCTTGTCTAGTCTTACTGAGCACTTAAGCACCTTACGCTACAAGCAACATTCATACAGTCATAGTATATATGTGGATATATTAGCAGCAATTTGGAGTTCAACTATTACTCAAGGACACTTTGACAAGCAGAACAAATCACCGACCCTCTGATTAGTGGCCTTCCTCCAAAGCCAAATGCTGTGTCCTAACAGATGAAGCTACTGCTTTGCTGTGCACACACTCTTATTACAAAGGAACATGTAATGGTGTTTTGTATCAGATTAACTGTACAAATGTCTCACTGCCATTTAGAGTCCAGTTTTCACTTGGTCTATATTCACATCTAGGACTGTTAAAGAGCTTTTCTGTAAAACAAAACCTCCTTTAGATTTTGCTCTTTTCACCTAAATATTTTTTTGGCTATCCTTGATGCCAAACATGCATTTTATTCTTCAGCGTAAAACTCATTGATGCACACCTGTTCGCTTCACCACCTTTGCATGTCTTTGTGCGTTACAGACATTGCTCCACAGCACCAATCATTGTCAAAGACTTCACAAAGCACCTCTGAGTAGGACTTTGAATTTGATTTCTTCAACCAATGAATGTCATAACCTAATTAAGCATATGCACTGTGAATTCTGAAAACATACAAACAATATTAATATTGCCCTCATACAGACAACTAAATGTCATTACAGTTAGTCTCACTGTGGTATGCAAGAGAATAACAAGCAGAATCTCTGAAAGCATCACATCTTCCCACCTACCTGCGTAAAAAATAAAACTCTGGTCTACAGCCACTCCACTTTTGGAATTAGTTTTGCTGTTACTTGATCTCTTGACAGTGAAGAAAGAGGGATGAAATGTAACAGAGGTCCAAGGCCAGATTCAAGGGCATTGTGCTTACATGGTGTATATATCTACACTGTACACTCCCCTCCCACCACCACTCCACCCACCCTCACACCCACACATCCTGAGAAAAATTGCCTCATAAAACTGCCACAACACATAGCACAACAAAACTACAGCGTAAATACTACTGCAGGAATATCTTATAAGTACAAGAGGACAGGAAAACATAGCTGTGTTGCTGCAGAGTTGCTAAATTGTTTGTGTGCTTTGCCAAAGAAGGACCCTAGCTGGGTTACTAATTGCCCTCTTTTCCTCGCGTGCTCTTCCAATCCTTCTAATCCTCACCTCACCCGGTCAATCTAATGAAGCTTTCCAGTCAAGAGATGTAGTGGTTAAAGTGTCCTGTGCTCCTTGTTAGCTGCTGGCAAGCAGACACTCACATCAAGAGGGGAGTAAACAGGGAAAACACTACTCCTGCTTAACCCCTCTGTGCTGTCACTATTCTTTTGTGCACTTAGAACTGCCAACAGAAGTAAATCACAAGAGGCCAACATGAGCTTCAAATGAGCCGATTAATCCTTGTGCTAATAATCACTCTATAAAGAATGATGGAGAAATTATTAAAGCTTGTGGAAGCGTCTCTGCACATTGTTTCATCACACTGGGTTTCAGTAGAATACCTGTGGGAACATGTGGTTAAAATATACAGTGAAAGAGTAACGGTTTCATGATGAGGCCATACCTTAAAATCTAAGCAAACATTGAAGAGACTATAAAGGATTTATTTATTTTTAACATGTAAAAGTAAGAAGCTTTAGTTCCTTGTTTTTTAGTTGTGGGTTTTCACCCTGGAGGAAGTTGATTCATCTTTGTTTGCAGTGATATACCTCTCAGTGATATTCTTTTGCCTCCGGGTCTGTTCCATAATCCTGTTTACTTGTGTTCCCCCTCTCACCGTCTAATTTTTGCCCCTCTAACGTGACAGAGTTTTCTTTGTGTCTTAGTCTGCTGCTCTCTGTCCCACCACTGTTATTCTTACTTTGTGTGGCTTATTATGGAAAATAAGCTCATTCATAAAGTCAGATTTTATTTCCTTTAATGCTAAATATAAACCCAGCCATTTAAGGTCACATCTCCCCATAATGTTGCATTTATTCCCTCCCTGTTGCCATTAATTCTCCTCTTCAGCCGTCGTTACTTCTTCAAAAATAGTCTGATACAACAATGTTCATGTGGAGAACTGAGGAAGGTTATAGACTCCATTAGAGGCTCTTACATAATTTAGTTATGTCATCATTTAATTATATTTACACGCTACTTTGCAAATGGACGGCGGAGCATTTGGCAGACATCTCGCCTGAGTTGTTCATGATAAATAGCAAACGTGGAAAGCTGCCACTGTAAGAAGTGCTCGGCCACACTCTGCAGTGTTGTTGGCTTTAATTGGCCTAGAATGAATCATACTCATAGAACTTTCGCAGACTGGGTGGTGGCTGTCGCATGCCTTTCACTGTATGGAGTAGATTTATTATGGTTTTACATCTCTAACAGTGACTTAAAGCATGTCCATGGATGCACATTTAACTCCAGTGAATTATTAATGCTTTGTTAATAACTACTTTCCGCTCTTCCTTAAAAACTGTCATGTGTGACTTGAGTGAGGGGAGATGGGCTGCGAAGTGAGCCAGCACAAAGGAAGTTTATCAACTAGCAGTTAGGAGTTCACACAAATCATGCAGCCCGTGTTTAATGGCGCATCAAAGCTTTGACACTAATTTGCAGAGCTGGAAGAAGTATTTAGGTTGTTTTATTTAAAGGGGCATGCAATTTATTTGTTAAGATGAGTTTACTCAACAAATTTTCATTTCCAACTCATCACAAACTGACTTGGTCACTTTGCTTTGTATTTTTATGCATTGGGCACTTCTTTTGGCAATATCTTCCAGAGTACTGGTACATAATACAAACTGACAAATGTTCAAGAGGGACCTGACTGGGTCTAGTATACTAACAAGTTAAGTTTACTTTTGTTTTGGATTTTTTCCTTTTGGTCACTAGTTTGTTAGGTTTAGGCAATGGAGAGAGAAAAAAAAAAAAAAAGAGAAAATTGGAAACGCAGAGGTTTGATTCAATAATGCATATCTGTTTATCCATCCATTTTCTACTACTTCTCTAGGTCCAGTTTGTGGGGGCAGCAGTATAAGCAGAGATCCCCAGACCTCCCTCCTCCAGCTCTCCTGAGGGCCAGCAGAGAGATGTAGTCTCCAGCTTTTACTGGGTCTTCCCTAGGCTTGTCTCCTAGTTGGACACACCTCAATTAGAAGACCAAAAAGCATCAGTCCAGCTTGCTAATCTAAAGGCACTGTCCCCAACCTCCACCCAGTGCTGTAGAGGCATGTGAACCAAGGCAGCCCAAAAACATCCAGAGTTGAAGTGTAGCAGCAGTGAGGAGTTTTTAACTACTACAGTGACCCTAGCCTCAGTGATGGGTCATCCCCTTTGCTTCCTATTCTTCCAGAATATCTTTGAGGTTGATCTAAAGTTTTGTTTCATGGTTTCACTGAACTCTTCTCATCCCTGAGTTTTTGCTTCAGCAGCCACCAAAACTAAAGTACATCCCACAATCTTCCAAGCTCAACAAGACTTTATTAGCTTGACAGCTCCCTTTAACTGTGGGGTGTGATTGGGAGGAAGGCCTGCCAGCTCTGAACCCAAGTGGTGTTTTGTTGATTCAAACACCGTGTTTGAACATAAGGATGTCAAAAAGTGGAGGAATTTAAGTATCTCAGGGTCTTGGTCACAAGTGCGGGAAGAGAGTAGTGGGAGACTGACAGAATGGGGCCGTGGCCGCGGTGATGTGCACTGATCCACTGTGGTGAAGAGAGAGCTGAGCATAAAAGCGAAGCGGTTGATCTTTGTCCCTGCCCTCACCTATAGTCACGAGCTTTGGATAGTGACCGAAAGAACGAGATTGGGGATACAAGCAGTGGAAACGAGCTCTCTCCCAAGTGTTGGCTTGCCTTTCCGTTAGGGATAGGGTGAAGAGTGCAGTCATTTGAGAGGGGCTCAGATTAGAGCTGCTGCTGCTCGCCCACATGGAAAGGAGGAGGTGGTTCAAACATCTGACTAGGATGCTTCCTGGACACCACTTGGGTGAGGTGTTCCAGGAGTGTCCTACAGGGAGGAGGCTTGAGGACACGCTGGAGAGATTATATCTCTCGGCTGGCCCGGGAATGCCTCTGTGACCCCCCTGGATAAGCTGGAGGAGGTGGCTCGGAAGGGGGAGGTCTGACTTTCTCTTCTTAGGCTACTGCTCACACAACCTAACCCTGGATAAGAGGAGGAAAGTGGATGGATGTTTTTAACAACTGTTATTAAAAGTGACAAGCACAATTTGACCCCCCCTCCCCCCAAAAAAATCCCTGATCACAGCTGAAAGTGAGCATCATATATTCCAAGCCTTCATCTGTCTTTTGGCTGTTATTTTAGCATTGATGATAGCTACACTATAGAAACAAACTGCACAAACACAAAGTTATCTGTCAAATCAAAGAGCTCCATGACAAAAAAAACTGCACCATAGTCTTTGATGGATAATACTGAGTGCTGAAAGCAACTTAAGAACTTAAGAACATTTTGATTCACAATGTACACAATAGTGAAATTAATTAAATTGCTATAGAATTTCATGCCGTGTTTGATGTACTCAGTTTGATTGGACCTTGTTTTCTGTCTCTGATTTTATTATTATGCAGGGCCAGTCTTCCTTTCAAAACCTCAGCACAAAGGATTTGAAATCTTTGAAGAATGCATCAGTGCGTGGTTTTTACAGGGATTTAAAAAAAAAAAAACTTAATCAAAAACATTCTATGCTCTCATTGTGATTTTTATATGATAAATATTTCATATTACAAGGTGAATATATTGCATGTATTAGTCTTGTGCACGGAAGAGGACATGCATCGTGCTTGTGGACATTGTAGTGGAAAAAAATGCCTCCTTTGTATGTCTACCTTAAAATGTCCATTTATAACGAAAGTATGAATGACTACTCAGGGTCTAAACTTAATATTATCCTTTTTACTTTAGGCTCTCCAGTAACTCTCCCACAGTGGCTAATTTCCAGAGAGATTTGATGGCTGAACATGTTAAGTGATGCTGATGTCACCAATGTGCAATGAAGTCAGATGGCAGTCACTCACTCAAATTTTAAACTTGCTTTCCCCCCAGGACCCTCCACTTACGCTTCACTATGGGTTTGTTGTACATATAAACTAACAGTGCATTTTGAGAGAAAGATCTGAAGACTTTGCAAGGTTGCAATGCTGAGTCTGCACTTTTCCCCTGAGCTTTAAACTATAGAGCAGTCGCATTTTAGCATGATCTTCCTCAGTCCCTCTAACACCTCAGCTACCTCCCATTTCTGTCTGTAAACAAACCTCCAGCATCACTCCACATGTTGCAAGCTTCCTCACAGAAAGGAAGACAGTTGCTATTTACCACTCAGGGGGAAAAGGAAAAAGAAGACCTGAGAGCTACACCACCACCAGTACAATGCTTTCCAAAGCAGCCTTTTTTACATCAGTAAGAAGTTTACACAAGCATGGAATCTACACAGTGGCAATAATGCCTCTTACATTATGAAGATACAACAGGAAACAGAAGATTTGATCCAAGTTACTCAAGTCTGTCACTTTGAGGTCAGACACTAACCTGTATTTGGATAAGTGTCTGGATTAAAAGTCACTCAGTTCCCACATAATATGACTACGAAAAGAACAAACAATAAAATTAGTGGCCAAACTAAATATTTCTTGAAATATGCCCCAAAACAGGTTCAACTGAAGAATTTCAGCTTTTGTGAGAGGGCAAAGTACTCCCAGAGTTGTAGTTCTGGGAGTATTTTGTCTTGATCTGTTACCTCCCTTGCATAAATGCCTTTCACCTTCATCACACCAGTCCTTTCAGTCTGCTCCATCACAGCTACATTACCTTGTATTCAACAAAGAAACACTTTAAAAGCTCAGACCTGCTCTTCCACAAGAATCCACGACAGCCTTTTGTGGCGCATTATCATTCATTTTTCTGCTTTCTGTATCCAGTGCACTCAAAGATTCAAAAGGGTTTTTTTTTTTTTAATCCAAATCAGTACCACATTAAATCATGACAAAAGTTCCAAAGTTTCTTAAAATTTAGAAGCCAGGACAAATGTGCTTGTGTTAGGTTTAAATATAACAAGACAATGAGGTAATTCTTCCAGAGTTCTCAGAACTTTGTGCTGACCCACTGAAGACAAGAGCCCAAGGTTCCTAGCATTATAAAATGGCACTCATTCTCTCCCATTTTCCCATTTGTTATAATTAATAGACATAGACATAGACAAACTTTATTGTCATTCAAAATTGCACCATACAGTGCGCATTAGAACGAGATTTCATTGCTATAGGCTCGGATTAAATTTGGAGGAACTGCAGCAGTGATGTACAAAGAGAAAATTACTAAATAAATAACCTAGTTAAAAATAGAGTATATGTATATACATACACACACATATACATATATACACACACACATACATATTTACATATTTAAGTATAAATCTATCTTCATATATATATATCATACACATATACATACTATAATATATAGATAGATACACAATAATAATATATAAGATATAAGATATGTTGCATAAAAAAGTGTTTCACTGGAGCTCCATAGAATAGAGCCACCAGGAAGATTGGAGCAGCATTTTAATTTGAGTTCAACAGTCTGATGGCATACAGGAAGAAGCTGTTTTTAAATCTGGCTGTTCTGCTTTGAAGACTGCGGAGCCTTCTTCCAGAGGCCAGCAGGGAGAACAGCCCGTGGTGGGGGTGTGAGGGATCTTTGTAAATGTTTTGAGCTCTGGACAGGCAGCGGCTTTTAGCAATGTCTTGTATTCGGAGGAGGGGGGTCCCAATGATTTTCTCTGCTGTCCTCACCACCCTCTGCAGGGACTTCCAGTCTGAGGTGCTGCAGGCACCTGCCCAGACAGAGATGCAGCTGGTCAGCAGGCTCTCTATCGTGCTCCTGTAGAAAGTGGTGAGGATCGGAGGAGCGAGACGTGCCCTTCTCAACCGCCGAAGGAAGTGCATGCGCTGCTGAGCTCTTTTGACCAGAGCTTCAATATGGGTGGACCAGGTCAAAGAGTCTGTTATCTGTACCCCCAGGTGACTCTTTCCACTGCAGTGTGATTGATGAGAAGCGGTGCATGGTTTTGCCGGCTCCTCCTGAAGTCTATGATGATCTCCTTGGTTTTATTTACATTCAGGGCCAGGTTGTTGGTGTGACACCAGATGACAAGGTGGTTCACCTCAGCTCTGTAGTCCATGTCATTGTCATTCTGGATAAGGCCCACTACCGTTGTGTCATCTGCAAATTTCACAATGTGAGTGGTAGTGGACCTGGCAGAGCAGTCATGGGTCATCAGGCTGAACAACAGTGGGCTCAGGACGCAGTCCTGAGGGGAGCCAGTGCTCAGGGATATGACGCTGGAGATGTTATTGCCCACCCGTACCGACTGAGGTCTATTTGTGAGGAAGTCCAGCAGCCAGTTACACAGGGGGGTGCTGAAGCCAAGGGGGGCTAGTTTGCTCACTAGGTGCTGTGGAATGATGGTATTGAATGCTGAGCTGAAGTCCATAACATGTCAGGTTCAGTTGCAACCCAAAGAGCAATCGTTCTTTAGAATCTGATGCAACAAGAATAACCACAAAAGAGGATGCAGCCATCTTCACACATCAGACCATCACCAGCTCTGTTATCAAGACGAGACCAGATGTAGCCCTGGCTCACCTCTGGTATCAAAACCTGGACCAAGGAGTATCAGAGTGAAGTCTAGGACCACATGAGGATGTCCTGAGCGATCTAACCTTTAAAAGAATGTAACAATTCATAACTCTGGGAATTATAATACCAGAGTCTCATGGAAAGAGACTGTGTCTCATTTAAAACATTCATATTTGGACAATCAAATACAAGTTTACCTGACCTTAAACATTAAAATGGCATTTATCAGCAATAAGATAATGTCTCCCTTTTTCCTGGAAGGCATGTGCAAATGTAACACAAATTTGAGATTTCACATTCCGCCAAATGAACAAAAATCAAAAATGGGGCTCCTTCATTTGATGTCTCACCTAAACACCCAGTCAAACACTTTTCTTGAGGTCATTTATGTACAAAACTGCAGTCCCATGAAAAATGAAACACACCACATAAGTGATTGTTTTCTGAATGATTTTATCAGTCTTTCACATGGAGTCTCTTGTTGAGGAATTTTGGCTCACTCTTCTTTACACTTTATTGAGGTTTATGGACATTTCTCACCACAGTCTGGTAATTGACTGGGCCACTGCAACACTGATTATTTTCTTTTTCAGTCATTCTGTTGTAGATATGCTGCAGTGCTTAGGATCATTTGTCCTGTTGCACGACCCATTTTTGTAGCTCTTGGGTTTTTGTAGTCAAATGAAACATGATTATTCTGTTGGTGTTTTACCTTTAATTTTTTTGGCAAAACTGAATTTCCCCCAAATTTCTGATTTACCACTGCAATTACTGACTGCTTCAGGTGAAAGTCTTTTTCCCCACCTCATTAAACTCAACACATATTGCACTCTAATGTTGCATTTGCATCTCTGGACAGTTCAACCTTATTCAGGTTTAGTATACTGTTTGTGTTCATTCCAGAGGAATGCAGTGATGTTTGCAGATAGTCAAAAAGAGACATGCAAAGACAAACAGGACCAGATTAAAACACAACTTTTCAGGATTTTATGCTCCCTGCCTTTTCTTTATTTTTTCTTTATTTTTTTTTATATAAGCTGACGACCTCGAGTATCTTCCTGCTGTCTGCATGGACATCTTCACATTTGCTCTCATTCCTAGATGAAAAATGTATTATTTCTACAGTTATCAAAATATTTAGCATTAGCTGAGCATGATGAGTGTTGGAGGAATTCTTTTTAGAGCCGTTCCTTTAGTAAAGGTAGCAATGTAACACTATGAAAGTACCTCACTACACATAAAACTGTACTGGCAAATTGCACATAAATAATTGAAAGTAAAAGTTCCTGTCCTGCAGAAAAACATCAATGATATATGGATTGATATTATTTCTGCAGATGTTTAAGGTTGAACTCTTTATAAATAGTTTACACTCTGTTTAATCTACAGCAGGGATGTCCAAACTTTTTTCAAGGAGGGCCAGATTTGATCATGTGAAAGTGCCTGATGGCCAGCAGTCCCTGATGACATTATTATAAACAATAAAGGTTGCATATAAATATTCTTTTAATACTTAAATTTTTATGCAGCAAACAAAAATGTGTTAAACAAAGGTAACCATCTGGCAATCTGCCAAAAAATTATTTCCAATGTTTCTGTATGTTTTTAATGTGCAATATCTTTGATTATACTGGTAAATGGGCTGTAGTCAACAGGATTTATGTAGGGCTTATATAAAATATTTGAAAAATACCCGTTTTGCAAGTATCTTTAAGACAGTTATTGTATCTACATTATCATCGATCCAGTCCTTTTTGGCCACTTCAGATACATGTAAAGAACTATTATGTTATACATAAAAGTCACTTTGCCATAAATTGATTGCCGCTTCTACCTTGCGACAGTAATGTTGTTTCTGGCTCAGAATTACTTAATATCATTTACGAGGGATATATTTGACATATATTTCACAGATTATTGGTCAAAAGGTCAATTACAACAGTTTAATGCAGGTAACTTTTTTTTGCAAATCACTTTTTGGCACAACGCCGGTAAAAAGGCTGCGGCATTCACTGTCACACTGAATCTCAGTGAGCTCCAGCTGCAGGTGAGGTCAAATAGCAACGTGTGTTTTTCGAAAGCGGAAAAATCCCGACAGCGGTCATTGAACTCACCAGGAGGGATGCGATGGGTGCTTCACATCGCTTCGGCTCAGGTGTCCTGGAGCTGCTTCACCTTTCAGCAGGTCACTGCCTGATAGCTTGTTATATGTATTAGTATGTTTGGTCCCGTAGTATCTCTTCGCATTCCTCAAACCAGGCAGCAGTCTCATGGCAAATCAGGCAAGAAGTTATTTCGGTGTTCAGTGAAAAACATTTTGTAATTTCCTCCTTTCCTGCAAGCGGCGACATTCATTATTATCTTTCATTTTTCCATTTGCTGACAGCAAATTACATTCGGACAACACCTGCAGAGCCCTCTGTGTCACCTATGACCACGCCCCAAGATTGGTCCACTAGTCAATCTTCTTCTTTTTGAAGTTTTATGGCAATTGGCAGACATCTGTTACACGATGCTGCCTCCATGACTTAAAATGAGGTACTGCACGCAGAATTGTTTGTGCCGAGAGCCAAAAATGACACATTTTTAGACAAAATGTGCAGGCCATATAAAATCTGAGCTTGGGCCATGATTGGCCGGCATACCAGACATTGGACATGTTAGCCCATTTGCAGGGTTATAATAGTTTTGGATTTTACATTATAGTTTAGTTTTAGTTAGTTTTTACTTTTTTTTCTCTAATTCAGTTAGTTTTAATTAGTTTTCAGAGTGGTTTTGCTCGTTTTTATTAGTTTTTATTTTTGGTTTCATGCTTAGTTTTAGTTAGTTTCAGTATTAGTTTTAGTATTTTCCAGGGTTATTATAGTTAACGAAAACGAACGAAATAACGAAAACTGAAATTGAAAAAACATTGTCGTTAACTGAAATAAATAAAAACTATAATTAAAAGGAAAAAACGATAACTAATTAAAACTGAATTGTGAGTTTACAAAACTAACTAAAACTAACTGAAATTATCGATAAACTGACTTTCATTTTAAGCCTTGTGGATTGATATGAAATCATTGTTTCCGCTCTCGGAGTTTAAGCTGGGAGCGCCACAGGACAACTGTGTGAGTGCGCATGTGCGTGCGCTCACCGCGCTGGTCCGCAAAGTAATTGCTGCGGTCTGCCGAGAAAGCGGCAGAGTCCCGTATGGAGGTTCTTTGAGTACAAACACCTGCACACGACCACAAGGTAATAACACACACAATCCAGCTACACAAGCATAAATGCGGACATGAGGTCGGCAACTTCCGTAGGCTATGTACAGAGGCCGCAAAGACCCTGCAGGTTTAATTAGCGAGCATCTAACCAAGCTAGCTCCAAAACAGAAGCAGCTTCAGGTGGTGAGAACATCAGGATGCAGATGGATTTGAGCTTTGACTCCTTCAAAGAGTTTGTTTTTGTTTAACACCACATGTAGGCGTTATTAATCTGCTGCACTGATGCTGAAGTTTATTGTGGAGTTTATTGTAGAATTTATTGAGTTTGGGAGTTCATGTTTTTCTTTGTTTCTCCCTGTTGATGTTCATGTGTGTCCTTAATATTACACACATTTAGCATGTCTTGTGAACAGCTGGTTGTTGAATATATTTCTTTAAACTGTATCTTTTGTCAAGTTTTCATTACACAATAGTCACTTTTGCGCCTTGAATCTTGCACCTGATTAGGTATGAAAATACTAAAACTAATACTGAAACTAACTAAAACTAAGCATGAAGCCAAAAATAAAAACTAATAAAAACGAGCAAAACCACTCTGAAAACTAATTAAAACTAACTGAATTAGAGAAAAAAAAGTAAAAACTAACTAAAACTAAACTATAATGTAAAATCCAAAACTATTATAACCCTGGTATTTTCATACCTAATCAGGTGCAAGATTCAAGGCGCAAAAGTGACTATTGTGTAATGAAAACTTGACAAAAGATACAGTTTAAAGAAATATATTCAACAACCAGCTGTTCACAAGACATGCTAAATGTGTGTAATATTAAGGACACACATGAACATCAACAGGGAGAAACAAAGAAAAACATGAACTCCCAAACTCAATAAATTCTACAATAAACTCCACAATAAACTTCAGCATCAGTGCAGCAGATTAATAACGCCTACATGTGGTGTTAAACAAAAACAAACTCTTTGAAGGAGTCAAAGCTCAAATCCATCTGCATCCTGATGTTCTCACCACCTGAAGCTGCTTCTGTTTTGGAGCTAGCTTGGTTAGATGCTCGCTAATTAAACCTGCAGGGTCTTTGCGGCCTCTGTACACAACCTACAGAAGTTGCCGACCTCATGTCCGCATTTATGCTTGTGTAGCTGGACTGTGTGTGTTATTACCTTGTGGTCGTGTGCAGGTGTTTGTACTCAAAGAACCTCCATACGGGACTCTGCCGCTTTCTCGGCAGACCGCAGCAATTACTTTGCGGACCAGCGCGGTGAGCGCACGCACATGTGCACTCACACAGTTGTCCTGTGGCGCTCCCAGCTTAAACTCGGAGAGCGGAAACAATGATTTCATATCAATCCACAAGGCTTAAAATGAAAGTCAGTTTATCGATAATTTCAGTTAGTTTTAGTTAGTTTTGTAAACTCACAATTCAGTTTTAATTAGTTATCGTTTTTTCCTTTTAATTATAGTTTTTATTTATTTCAGTTAACGACAATGTTTTTTCAATTTCAGTTTTCGTTATTTCGTTCGTTTTCGTTAACTATAATAACCCTGCCCATTTGGTTTGTAAGAGAAAACCTAAGATGTCTGTTTCCATAAACACAACTGATCCCAGAACAGTGAAAGCAGAGACAGATTCCAACTGAGTCAAGCAGAGTCAAGCCTGCTTCCAGAGACAATAGCCAATAAAGCCAAAAGATTGCAGTAATTTAAAGGATGGATGGAAACAGGGGAGAAGTTTTATGGCAGAATGCTATTTGACATGTAAGGAGAGAGATCACTTTCACTTTGAATTAATTAAGACACAAGTTTTTAATTGATGTGTCTTTTTAGATTTCATTGGATACACGCTGCTTGCTTAGCATGACCTGATGTAACAGGTTCATTTCCATTATTTAGTGTGTGTGTGTGTGTTTGTGTGTTCATGTCATAGTAGGTTGTTGTCTTGTCAGTTTAGTTAACATGTGTGAGTGTGTATGAAGTTTGTGCCTCTTCTGTTTGTTTACAGTTTGGGTCCCTGTAACTTGTAAAACTCTAGGTAGCAGTTTTATGATCATTTTCCCCCTTCAGTGTAACTTTAAAAATCTTTCTAACTGCCTACCAGAGAGATTAATTATAATTCATTACTATAACCATATGAAACTATCTCCAAGGGCAACTAGCCAAGTTGGGATGTCTAATAATAACATGTAATCAGTTTAGAAAATACTTGAACATAATTTCCCTACACCGACTTCCCCCTTGTGGATCCAAATCAGTCTGATAATGAAGGATGACTGTCACTTTAACCTCCCTGTCAAATGCTACCTGTAGGGCTTCATTATGTTACTCTGATTGGATTGTTTGTATTACAGTGCATATCAGAATCACCAAAATGGCAATTGAAGAAATGGTACTGGCATTTTCAGATACTATGATAAGATGCTTTGTGAAGACATGTTAGTTGTTCCACTGATTTGCGACTCATCTGTGGATTTTAGGTCTTTTGTGTGCTAATCAACCCGTCTACTGCGTGTTGTAAACTGCTGATTATCCTCATAGGTGTTTCAGTGTGAGACAGTTATTGGTGTCTGTAGCATGAGGCCTGAGAATATGGAGCTTCAACATTTCTGTCCTCTGCTCACTCTGTAAAACAACAGCTGCTTTGTCCTGTTTGACAAGCAAAGCACTGATTAGCTTTTATATCTTCCATATATTACAAGAGCGGCAAGATAATGACTAACTCATTTGTTTTTCTCCCTTTGTGGCACCGCAGATGCTGCTATTATACAGTGCCTGGCAGAGGCACAACGGAAAATTTAATGTTAGATTTTATGTCTAGTAACTTTTTATTTCTATATATAGGTGGTTTTCTCCTGTGAAGTTGTGATTCCTCTTGTATTTAATCTAGTCTGTTTCTTTTCTTCGCATAAGTTTTAGTTTATTCCCAGCATCAAAAATATCTGGCCAGTTGGTTTTGAGCACCTTTTTAGCCAATCAAAGCGCCAATGCTGCACTTTTAAGATGAATATTTTTTTCTATGCTTTCTATGTTTTTAAGACTTAAATTTGCCCAACCAACATTCTTCCAATTACCTGCTAAGCTTTAGGGTGACTCCATCAATTCCAGTGATATCCTCCCATGTCTTCACTGACCTACCCAAGTATCACATATGCATATAACTGCCAAAGTCCTCTTCTTCTGTCAGACTCAAAATGTTTATGAACCTTTTGACGTTTCTCCCCCATTTAATTAATCTACTTTTATCAGCAGCACAACCATAGCTCATCTTTGTTGTTACTTCTATAAACTCAATACACAATAAACTCAGATCTACTAATTAAACGAAATACCCATATTCACTGATAATGTTGTTATGATGAACTTAGAGAGAATTATGAAAAATTTTAAAGAGTTTTATAATGAGTTTTGCCTGCCTAGTTGCTGCGCTGTGCTGCCTGCTCAGTGCCAAACAGCTGATACAGTCAGAGACTTGCTGGTGAACAGAGTGAAGCAGCTTAAGAGCCAGATATTTCTCTCAGGAGAGTCCGAAAATAGAAATAAAAAGTGAATATTGAGCTTGCATTTGGACACAAACACATTTCCAAGTGTTCTGTGGCCACTACCAAATTTCTGCTGCCACATATGTTGTTCATGTACAACATATATTACAGATGTTGTACATATTTCTTATAATTACAGTGAAAGGTCCAAGGTGGAGTCCCTCTTCTTGCTGTGATGCAACAGTGCTAACCACTGCACTGCTCTTTTTTTCTAGCATTCACACACCAACAGTTGCATCAGAGAGCAACTTGGGGTTCAGTATCTTGCCCAAGGATACTTTGGCACCCAGACTGAAGCAGCCAGGAATCGAACCACTGACCTTCCGATTAGTAGATGACTTGCTCTACCTCCTAAGCCACAGCCACCCCATCTTTTTTTTTTTTTTTGTAGTTTAATTAATAACACATACACTGTGGCCGTATTTTAATACTCTGTTGAAATCAAAAACTACCATTTGTAGCTAATTAGTTTCTTCATTCTTTCATATAGTGTTCACACAGCATAACATTTTTAATTTGTCCCATTATGTTGAACAAAATATCTTGCAGCTCTTTTTAAACTAGACAATACTCGGTGTTTTATTTTTTTGCCGGTTGTAATTCACTCACAAAAAGATCAAATCATTCTAACAACAAATTTCCTGTTACAGGTTTGAGTGAAGCATTTTCTTCACTGAGGCTAAAACCGTCTTCCTTACTTCTATAGTGGGAAGCAGGAAGATGATAGATGGTATATTGCAGTAGCAGCTAAAAGGCGCTGTTGAAGGTTTTCTATTCAACTGACACCTAAATTCCTGTTTCGATACATTGCTCTGTGCTTATCAAGAGGAAAGGTGGGAGCCAGTCTCACTATTGTGGCCTCCACACATATATTACATTGGATTTCTTGTAATCATTGCTTTTAAGGGGGGGGGGGGGGGGGGGGGGGGGAATCAATTTCTTCAGGGATCAAGGCTACAGGCTAAGATTAGCCTGGAGCTTCTGAATATACACTCCATGGCTGAATACAGACTTCCACCATGAAATACTTTAATTTGTATGTGAGTAGGAGTATCGTAGCAGCATCATATTCTTGTCACTGAAGGGAGTGAGCTAACAATTCAGAACCCTACTATAATTTCCCCAGTCTATTCCCACTGTCCTTCACTCTTCCTCTCACCAAAACATGCAGAATTCAGATCCGCTCCGTCTGACCAAGCTGTAATTGTTCACACTTCCTACTTCCATTAATCGATGCCTCTATCTCCCCGGACTGACAAGCCCACCCACACAAGCTCCCGTGTCAGGATTTTACCACGTCTCTCCACCAGCATATACTAGATATGAAAAATTCATTAACCGCCTGGCAACCGGCAAGGTGAGCCTATAGTGCAAGTTGTTACCAAGAGAAAAGAGTGGGAGTAAAAGAGGCGATAGAGCAGATATAGATGAAGGGGGATGCAGGACTCATAGTTAATCTTCTCATTATCTTTTCCTATCTGTTCTTGTTGAACCAAATCGCCATGGATGGCCTGGATTAGAGACTGGTAATGGCTATCTGACAGTGAATCTTACAGGACAACAGGGACTGGCCTTTCATCATCTTCATAACAAGTGAACCTGGTGGGTCCTGTGAGGCTTTTCATAGCAATAAATCACTGCAAAGTGGACCAGCATGCAGTGTCACACCTAAAATGCCTGAAAAAAAAAATTAGCCTTTAAAATCCAGTTTGCTTGTGTGCAATCCACTTTGGTGTGTTTTATGTATTATCTCTGTGGCTATGACTCAAGGAGTGTAACAACAGTTCTGCCAGCTTTTTATTTCCTAAAACACGGTGTTTACCCTTGGAGGGTGAATGGCATTATCCACAGAAAACTATCAGTATGAAAGGGAGCAACTGTCTAGGATTCTAAACAGTTGTATATTTGATATGACATTTAGAAATAAAACATAAAACTGTGTTACTGTGCCAGCTGAAATCCTACGATTACAGCTTGTTTCCAAAAAAGTCAAGATCCTGAAAAATCTTCATATTGTTAAAACTCTATATTTACCTGAAATAGCACATAGATTATGTGTCAAATGTTGAACTTGATCATTTTTATTATTTTTTTGGAAAAATATAGTACTGTATAAAAGTCTTAAGCCACCCCATTTCTTCATATTTTGTTGGGTAAACCACCTTTATTCCATCTTTATTCAGCTCCTTTAAGTTGTCCTTTAAGTTCCTTTAATTTGTCTTCAGGAATGGTTCTGTGGATTTCTTGGAGGACATTTGTCTTCTTTGGATGTTGCCTGAATTTTGTTCCATTTTCTGTTATGATTATTCTGTGCTGCTTCAATATTGGGGATGCAAGTCCATAATGAATACTGTCCCATTGTGTGTTTTTTCTTTCTAGGTATGTTTTTACTGCATTGGCGGTGTGTTTGGGATCATTATCATGCTGAAAAATTAAGCTGCTGCCAATCAGATGCTCTCCTGGTGTTGCATGGTGGATCAAAATCTCATAGGTCTTTTCTGTGTTCTCAGTTCCATCAATTTTGACAGTATCCCCAACGCCACCTGCTGAAATGTAGCCAAACCATGACAGAGTCTCCACTGTGTTTTATAAATGGCCACCAACACCTACTGCTGTACATCTCTCCTGATCATCCCTCCTGATCTTCTCTGATTTGAACTAACATTTTCAGGTTTGGATCTCTCCATCAGATCTGTTGCCACTGATTTTCATTCCAG